>NC_134353.1:16474385-17220993 GCF_048569485.1 Anomaloglossus baeobatrachus
TGGCTGCTGGAGGGGGCACGCCGGGTTGGACCGGGGGTCGATGGTATACTCTCAGTTCAGTAATCTCACACAAGTCCAGTGGTAAACCAAGTTGCCAGTGACTGGCTGCCATTGGAGGGTGTATTCGGGTCCCACCTCCGGGTTAGTAAACAGGTGTCCCTTCCTCCTGCACTCTGTGTTTATCTCATCTGTCGGACGACTTCGCACGGAACGGAGAAATCCACTCCCGGTAATGTGTATGTTTGGGAGCTGTGGCCCGCGAAATCTGACCCTTGGGATTTCTGTGGGTGCTGACAGACACCCTATCCCCCACGTTGGGCTTCCGGTTTGCTCTCTGGGCTTCTGGAGAACAAGGCCTGAAACCTCATCCTCTGTTGGTTGATTAACAAGGAGCATGCAACCTTCCTCGTCCTAGGGTCCAGGCACCCCGTCTGTGCACGGCCTCCGGACTGGATTCCCGTTGTCGGCACCGGCGGGCTACGACCCTGCCCCGGTCCACTTAAGGTCTCTTGCGACCGGATCTCAGTCGCCTATGGCCCTGTTCACTGTCTTCCACCTAGCCGGGTAGTCCAAGAGCCCCTCCCCCTGACTACACTTCTGTCAGAACTATTCTCTATTTCAACTTCCAGTTAACACTGTCAACTCTGTTCTTCTGTTCTGTTGTGTTCCTGCCTCTGACACTTCAGGACCCCTAGGTGGGCATTCTCATCCGCCTGATCCCGCCCACTGGTGTGTCTTTATTATCATGAGGGGGTGGCTAGGCTTTAATGGCTGTGTGTTGTACCTGGGTGTGGGTTTTTGGTGGTAACAAGGACAAGGAGGGTGGACACCTTTTGTGATTACCTGGTTTTGCCAGGGCATCACAACTACTCTTTATTTCTTATCTTTTAGCCAATTTCTTACCCATCTGCTTATAGATTCACCTGCTCGCGGCTTCTGGAGCTTTAGTATAAGGCTATTATGTGGTACAGTATCAAATGCCTTTTCAAAGCGCAAATAAATCCCATCAGCTGCATTATCAATATCCAGATTTGCACTTACCCCCTCATGGATACCCAATATGTTGGTTAAACACCACTTATCTTTCATGAATCCATGCTGTCTGTCAGTTATTATATTATTCTCTCTAATATTTTGTTGCATGTCCTCTCTTAAAATGTCCTCAAAAGCTTTTCACACCACTGATGTCAGACTTACCAGACGATAGTTGCCTGGATCCATCCTCTTACCTTTCTTAAATATCGGTACCACGTCAGCCATTCTCCAATCGTAAGGTACTAAGGGTACCTTCACACTTAGCGATGCAGCAGCGATCCGACCAGCGATCTGACCTGGTCAGGATCGCTGCTGCATCGCTACATGGTCGCTGGTGAGCTGTCAAACAGGCAGATCTCACCAGCGACCACTGAACAGCCCCCAGCCAGCAGCGACGTGCAAGCGACGCTGCGCTTGTACGGAGCCGCCGACTGGAAGCTGCGGAGACTGGTAACTAAGGTAAACATCGGGTATGGTTACCCGATGTTTACATTAGTTACCAGCGCTGTGTGCAGGGAGCAGGGAGCCGCGCACACTGAGCGCTGGCTCCTTGCTCTCCTAGCTGCTGTACACATCGGGTTAATTAACCCGATGTGTAATGCAGCTACATGTGCAGAGAGCAAGGAGCCGCGCACACTGCTTAGTGCTGGCTCCTTGCTCTCCTAGCTGCTATACACATCGGGTTAATTAACCCGATGTGTACAGCAGCTACATGTGCAGAGAGCCGGAGCCGGCAGCACAGGCAGCGTGAGAGCTGCGGAGGCTGGTAACTAAGGTAAATATCGGGTAACCACCTTGGTTACCCGATGTTTATCTTGGTTACAAGCTTACCTCAGCTGTCAGACGCCGGCTCCTGCTCCCTGCTCGCTTCATTTGTCGCTCTCTCGCTGTCAAACACAGCGATCTGTGTGTCACAGCGGGAGAGCGGCTTTGAAGAAAACGAACCAGGGCTGTGTGTAACGAGCAGCGATCTCGCAGCAGGGGCCAGATCGCTGCTCAGTGTCACACACAGCGAGATCGCTAATGAGGTCACTGCTGCGTCACAAAAAGCGTGACTCAGCAGCGATCTCGGCAGCGAGCTCGCTGTGTGTGAAGCACCCCTAAGTCTCTTACAAGAGAGTCTTCTAAGAAGATAAGATACAGCGGTCTGGCAATTACTGAGCTCAGTAACAGGAATTTACTCCTCACTTTGCTGGAGATAACAGCAGATCTGTGTTTTTCTCTGGCAGGTTTGAAAAAACATTGAAGTCCTGCAGCTCCTTCTCCCAGGAACACGGATTTACAATTGAAGTTGGTGCTTCTGTTACATTTAAAGCTGGAGTGCCATGTATAGCCGAGGTCGAGGGAACTGTAAATATAAATGCATCCACCACTCACAACTGGAGCTTCATGGAAACCAATGAGACCGAGGTAAATATCTGTCCCCAGAGGTATCTGAATATCATTCTCTCCAGTCATGGTGGGTGGTATTGTAAGAGAAGAGGACAATGGTGGTTGCACTTCTTCCCTGAAGATACCAATCGCTTTATTGTCACATATTGTAGTGTAAATAATGTTTTGAGTCTTTTGTAAATACTGTAATGTAATGTATCCTGTGTCCTGTGATTGTCTCATGTAAATTGTGTTGTACAGTGATGTTACTGAACTGAATCATTTAAGGTATATAATGTAGCAGTGTTGATAATATTTTTTTTTATAGTATTGGCATGAGACTATTTTGAAAGGAAGTTCTGCCCTGCAAAAGACCACTCTTGTAAATGACATTTTTGCCGGTATTTTAATCTTGCATTTTTTACTTTGTTCCTTTTACAAAATACCCGTGGATGTAGACAGCCCTTGCCAACGGCCATGCTGAACTCAATGTGCTTGCCCTCGTCGGATTGTAGACAATACGTAGTTTGGGGCCTGTCAAGTACCGGCATGGGAGGCTGGCTGGGAATCCCTGGTTTCGCTGACATTTTTGCAGGCATTTTAAGCTTGCGTTTCCTACTTTGTTCCTCTTACAAAAGACCCGTGGATGTAGACAACCCTTGTAGATAACCATGAATAACTCATTGTACCTGAGGAGTCACAGGGAACTTTTTCCATGGCCTTTTCACCTGGGAGTGTGCCTGCCCTTGTTGCAACACTGAGGTGATGCAGTTTGAGGCGTCGCTAGAAAAGCCCACTTTTGATTTTCCTTTTCATGTTTGATTACGCCTAGTTAAAAAAGAGAGACCCGAGGAAGCCTCTGGCTCTTGTTAACGGCCCCTCTAGGTTGAATGTCCCTTCCCTCGTCAGATCACAATGTGACGCCCTGGCAAAACCAGGTAGTCACACACAGTAGGCCCCCGCATAACACCTTCCCACACAGGATTACACACAGCCGACCTGAAATTCTAGTCACCTCCCCCAGGGTAGGAAAGGCACACCAGTGGGCAGGACCAGGCGGATGGAGAAGGCCCACCTAGGGGTCTGGAGAACCCGGGGCAGGAAAAGAGTCAGTTAAGAGTTGAGAGTCTAAGTTGAAGTTCAAGTGAAGTGGAGTGGAGTAGTTGAGGAGGAGAAAGTGAAGGCTGAGACAGAAAGGAAAAAACGTAGGGGTGGGAGCTCCGGCGTACTGGCTAGGAGGCAGACAGTGGTCCGTGTCTGTCAGGAGATGGGAAGACGGCTGCCGGAGATCCGAGGTGGACCGGGGTAGGGTTGGAGCCCGCCGGTACCAATACCGGAGAACCGACCCAGAAACCATGAACAGAGGGGGTACTTGGACCCTGAAGCCAGGACCGGAACCAACGGCCTAGCTAATTAACCAATTGAGGGCAGGATTACAGGTCCTATCCCAACCAAAGTCCCAAAAGCAGACAACCACCCACCGAGATGGATAGGGCATCCGCCAGGGCCCGGGAGATCCCACGGGTCAGCGTCAGCATTCATGGCTCCCAACAAAGGACCGGGAGCGGACTCCCGTGTTTCACACCAGGAAATCCACCACACCAAACACAGAGTGCAGAGGAAAGTGACACAGATCACCAGCTCGGGTATGGGACCAGATACGCCCGACCGCGGCGGCCAGCCACCAGCATCTTGGTTTACCATTGGACTTATGTGATTCATTTAATCGTGAGTAAACTAACATCCCTGGTCTGACCGGGCGCGCCGGCCCCTGCAGTCACTATCCTCAGCATAAGAGACACTGGGGCCTGGGGCATCAATCCCTACCCACGAAGGGGTTCACATCCAGCTGCCATCACATCGTCCCCCGGGTGCCTCACAACAGCAGCGGTGGTGCTACATTTCACCACACACCGTTGGTGGTGTCACAGACAGTTTACGGCAAATCCAGTACAAATACGTCCCCTTTTATTTGAAGTGTCCGCGTGACCCCCGGGTCCGGTAGAATCCCTCGAGCCACACTGCGGATCCGAGCAGCCCGATCCAAGCAGCCCGGCTGCTGGCACGGGGGCGGCACAACAGCTTCTATGCAGTTTGAGGCCAGGCGATTACCGACATGGGAAACTCGCTGGGAGTTGCTGATTCTGTTGACACTTTTGTCAACTTCTTTTTTTTTGGACGGGTCCCCCTTGTAAAAAAAAATGTAAAAAATCAGAGATACAGGCAGAAATTAACCAACTAAATTTTATCGACAGGGTTGGGGGAGGGAAAGTAAAGTATTTACAACAGTACACTGATTCTTTCCCCAAACAAGCGCAGCAATTCCATACAGTGAATATACTCCTGGTCAGTGTGGCCGTCTCAAGGTTCCCCAGTTTGTTTCACAGCAATCTGGAACAGATTTGCATAACAGTCTTCAAGCTGGAAAAACTAACACAGCAACAGGGGTTGTAAATCATCTGAGTGTGGCTGCAGGGGATCCTTGAGACTCCACACCAACTTACAACTTATCTGCCCAAACTGTAACACAACACAACACCCAGAGAGACCGAATATGCAGATATACTATAAGCACTTTGGGTATAACTGTACCGAAGGTACCGTGCTGCCTGGCAGAGAGTGGGACAGGCCTGTGAAGTGTACCGTCCTCAGTCACTCTCTGGGGTCTTCAGCGCCAAACAGGGGATCGATCTAGACGTCCACAAGCAGATATGTCCTCTCTAGTCCTCAGCATTCCAGGGCCCCCGCTCGGATGTCATCTTTTGGAGGAGTCCTCCAGTGTTCTTAACAGGGAAAAGGCATACCTCCCAACTTTTAAAGAAGGAAAATAGGGACAAAGTTTGCGGCGCGCGTAGCGCGCCGCGGCAAATTTTTAGGCCACGCCCCCTAACCACACCCATTTCACAGTCACGCCCATATCCACTCCCCATCCACACCCATTCAGCACAAACACGCAGGCAGCCGGCGGGCCTCCAGCACGGACACGCAGGCAGCCGGCGGGCCTCCAGCACGGACACGCAGGCAGCCGGCGGGCCTCCAGCACGGACACGCAGGCAGCCGGCGGGCCTCCAGCACGGACACGCAGGCAGCCGGCGGGCCTCCAGCACGGACACGCAGGCAGCCGGCGGGCCTCCAGCACGGACACGCAGGCAGCCGGCGGGCCTCCAGCACGGACACGCAGGCAGCCGGCGGGCCTCCAGCACGGACACGCAGGCAGCCGGCGGGCCTCCAGCACGGACACGCAGGCAGCCGGCGGGCCTCCAGCACGGACACGCAGGCAGCCGGCGGGCCTCCAGCACGGACACGCAGGCAGCCGGCGGGCCTCCAGCACGGACACGCAGGCAGCCGGCGGGCCTCCAGCACGGACACGCAGGCAGCCGGCGGGCCTCCAGCACGGACACGCAGGCAGCCGGCGGGCCTCCAGCACGGACACGCAGGCAGCCGGCGGGCCTCCAGCACGGACACGCAGGCAGCCGGCGGGCCTCCAGCACGGACACGCAGGCAGCCGGCGGGCCTCCAGCACGGACACGCAGGCAGCCGGCGGGCCTCCAGCACGGACACGCAGGCAGCCGGCGGGCCTCCAGCACGGACACGCAGGCAGCCACAGTGAGGCGGCCGGTCGCCCGCACAGTGAGGCGGCCGGTCGCCTTCACAGACAGGCGGCCGGCCGCCTTCACAGACAGGCGGCGGGCCGCCCGCACAGAGAGGCGGCCAGCCGCCCGCACAGAGAGGCGGCCGGCTGCCCGCACAATGAGGCGGCGGGCCGCCCGCACAGACAGGCGGCGGGGGGCGCCCGCACAGACAGGCGGCAGGGGGGCGCCCGCACAGACAGGCGGCAGGGGGGCGCCCGCACAGACAGGCGGCAGGGGGGCGCCCGCACAGACAGGCGGCGGGGGGCGCCCGCACAGACAGGCGGCGGGTGGCGCCCGCACAGACAGGCGGCAGGGGGGCGCCCGCACAGACAGGTGGCGGGCCGACCGCACAGACAGGCGGCCGGCCGACCGCACAGACAGGCGGCCGGCCGACCGCACAGACAGGCTCCGGCCGGGGGTGAGGGGGGAGGGAGGGAAATCAGCGCTGGGGAGATTAGTTTACTGTACCAGCAGCAGCACAGGCAGCGCTCCTCTCTATGCCACGTCTACTAGGATGGTAGGAGGGAAAAGCAGGGAGGCGGAGAGAGAGTGGGTGGGCGGAGCCCGGGAGCCGGCCGTCCCGCCCGTGGCAACGGGACAAACAACGTAAAGCGTGAAAGTCCCGCTGTATCCGGGACGGTTGGGAGGTATGCAGCATGTTAGAATGTGTACATAAGATCCCGCTGGTGGTGGCCGCAGCTTATAGGCCCCAAATCTGGTGACAGGTTCCCTTTAAAGTGAACCTGTCAGGTGCAATATGCACTCAGAGCCAGGAGCAGTTCTGGGTGTATATTGCTAATCCCTGCCTAACCGTCCCTGTATACACTAGCATAGATAAAGAGATCAAGAACAAATATTTTTAAAGATCTTATATCTTATGCTAATGAGCGCGGGGACTAGTCCGAAGGGCGTTACTTCACTTGGCTAGTCGGCTCGCATAGCATGTTAGCATGTTATTACGCCCCTGTGTGAGTACTAATACGCTATGTGAGCCGACTAGCCAAGTGAAGTAACGCCCTTGGGACTAGTCCCCGCGCTAATTAGCATAAGATATAAGCTCTTTAAAAATACTTTTTCTATAGATGCCTTTATCTATGCTAGTGTATACAGGGACGGTTAGGCAGGGATTAGCAATATACACCCAGAACTGCTCCTGGCTCTGAGTGCAGATTGCACCTGATAGGTTCCCTTTAAAGGGAAACTGTCACCAGAAATTTAGCAAAAAAAATAAAAGATTCCCCTCTGCAGCTCCTGGGCTGCTTCTGGAAAGGTTCCTGTTGTTATTGTGCCCACTTTGAGACCTAAAAAAATACTTTATGAAGTCTTACCTTTTTGTATGCAAATCTGTTTTTATGGTCACGGGGGCGGGCTGCCTGGCGTCCGTTATTCCCCCTCCTGCCGCTGTACGCCGTCCCCCATTGCTCATTTCCATACATGAGGACGCCTTCCTCATGTAACTGTCCTCCTGAAGTTTTGTGCATGCCCAGTGCCACTCTCGCGGGACTGAGCACTGTGCAAAGTGTGAACGCTTTTGAGGTGATTGCGCAGGCGCGAGATTATGGGCGGCGCTGTGATTGTCATCAGCAGCGTCATCCAAGTACCTGCCCATAATCTCGTGCCCACGCTTCTCACTCTGCCTCCACCGTTATGCGCAAGCACTGGCCATATGAACCACGTTACCTATTACCATGGGCGCGAGATTATGGGCGGCGCTGTGATTGTCATCAGCAGCGTCATCCAAGTACCTGCCCATAATCTCGTGCCCGCGCTTCTCACTCTGCCTCCACCGTTATGCGCAAGCACTGTCCATATGAACCATGTTACCTATTACCGTGGGCGCGAGATTATGGGCGGCGCTGTGATTGTCATCAGCAAAGTCATCCAAGTACCCGCCCATAATCTCGTGCAAGCAGTAATAGGTAACATGGTTCATATGGCCAGCACTTGCGCATAACGGTGGAGTCAGAGGGAAAAGTGCGGGCACGAGATTATGGGCGGGTACTTGGTTAACGCTGCTGATGACAATCACAGCGCCGCCCATAATCTCGTGCCTGCGCAATCACCTGAAAAAGCGTTCACATGCGCAAATCTTCGGGAGGACAGTTACATGAGGAAGGCGTCCTTGTGTATGTAAATGAGCAATGGGGGACTGCGTAAAGCGGCAGGAGGGGGAATAACGGACGCCAGACAGCCCGCCCCCGTGACCATAAAAACACATTTGCATACAAAAAGGTAAGACTTCATAAAGTATTTTTGTAGGTCTCAAAGGGGGCACAATAACAACAGGAACCTTTCTAGAAGCAGCCCAGGAGCTGGAGAGGGGAATCTATTACTTTTATTGTGAAATTTCTGCTGACATGTTCCCTTTAACTGGTAGGGCAGCCAGGATAAAGCAGAGCTGAAGCTGTTGGGAAGCTAGGACCCAGCAGCTCTGCTCCACAGGCAGGAGACCACTGATCGGTAAGCTAATAGAAGCCTGCAGATGTCACTCTGCATAGGTTATTACTGGCCAGTGCTATCTGCAGGAGAGAGAAGTGCTGATTGCACGGTCTCCTCAGCTTCCTGACTCCCCGCGTGTCTGCAGCAGTGAGAAGCCGCACAGGGGGAGTCAGAGAACAGCTGCAGGGAAACGCAGGCTCCAGGACTGGGGGGGTCGGCTCTGGGGGAGGGGGGATCGCTCTGCTGCAGGGAGGGGTCGCTCTGCTGCAGGGGGTGATTCATACCTCAGCAGCAGTCACAGGAGTAGGTGCGCGGTCGGCTCTGTAATGAATAGAAGGGAGAAACAGCGAGGCGGGGCTACAGTGGGTGGGTGGAGCCCGGGATAAACAGCCTCACGGGCGGGACCCGGGATCAAAGGCTCAGAAGAGGGACTGTCCCGCTGTATCCGGGACGGTTGGGAGGTATGGGAAAAGGCTTTTCCTCAACCTTGAGTGTCAGAGCGATGTCCCGGCTAGCAGCAGGCCTTCACCCCAGCAAGAACTACCGACCACAGTTCCTGAAGCTCCCAACAACAGCTCTCCACCATTTTTTTTCAACTCTTCCCCCTTCAGCTTGTCTGCTCACATCCTCCACATGCTGCTCCCTTCTCCTCTGGCCCCCACCTATGGCTGGGAGGAGTTTCCCATTTCCTGTGACCCTCTCATTCCTCTCCACACACACAGGAATGTCAGCGTTTGCAGCACCTTGCAGCCGTTACAAGTTCACAGTAGGTACCAACTAATATCATATTGCCCTGATGTGGCTGCTGGGCATATATAGAAAAGGTCATTGTTCTATGTTAAATATCTCAATCTTTTCTTAGATTTACTTAAGCAGTAATTATGTCTATAATCTTACATACTGTACATGGTTTTGTATGCTTTAGCATTTGAGTACAACTGCCTTTTTTGTCAATATATGTGATTTCAATTATGCATCTGTTCACAATGCATGTTCAGGAGTGCTGTCAGTCTTTTTGTCTACATTTTGATAACCAGCACAGATAAAGCAGACAGCTGGGGACTGGTATTCTCAGGCTCATGGTTATTGGCCCTCCCCAGCCTTAAAAATAGCAACATGCATCCACCCCACAACTGGCACATCAATTAGAAATTCTTACCTATTCCTTCCAGTCTTATTTTGTTTTTTCAAGGAGGACATGCAGGTCATCTTAGAACTTGTTTGATGATTTGACCGTCACACATGATATGTCAGAGAGCTTTTTATTAGAGATGAGCGATCCTGCAGAGGATTGTATCAGGTCGGGATCGCCAAAACCGCCTGGGTTTGACAATCAGATCACTGATCCGATTGATGATCTAAGCCGAACCCATCAAATTCAATGGGAGGCAAAATGTATGTGTTATAAAATTGTGTAGGGTTGCTGCAAATGATGTAGGTGAGCTGCAAAAGACAGAAAATAAGGAAGAAATAAAGCAGGACATATTTACTAAATCTCCCTACGGCTGTAATGCTACTTCCGGGACCGCTCATTGTCACTCATACATATTCACTGCTTTCCTCACCAACCAGCGTCTCTGATTTCCTGCAGTTAAACCGTGCCCCCACCCTCTCTGACAGCAACTGTGATTGGTTGGAATCACAAACACTGTCTGCGTCCTAAAGCCCGCTTTACACGCTGCAATGTATCTTACAATGTGTCGGCGGGGTCACGTCGTAAGTGACGCACATCCGGCATTGTAAGGTACATTGCAGTGTGTGACAGGTACGTGCGATTGCGATTGAACGGTAAAATGTTCATCGCATACACATCGTACCTTTCTCTAGAATTTCACGTCAGGTTGTTCATCTTACCCGCGGTAGCGCACATCGCAGCGTGTGACACCCGGGAACGATGAACAGATCTTACCTGCCTCCTGCGGCTCCCGGCCAGCTATGCGGAAGGAAGGAGGTGGGCGGGATGTTTACGTCCCGCTCAGCTCCGCCCCTCCGCATCTATTGGCCGGCTGCCGCGTGACGTCGATGTGACGCCGAACGTCCCTCCCACTCCAGGAAGTGGACGTTCGCCACCCACATCGAGGTCGTATGGACGGGTAAGTACATGTGACGAGGGTTAATCGTTTGTGCGGCACGTTCAACAAATTGAACATGCCGCACATACGATGGGGGCGTTGCAAATCGCATACGAGATCGTATGCGAAATTGCAACATGTAAAGCAGGCTTTAGACTGGTGCAAAATAAATAAATATATTTAAAAAAAAGCATGCTGTCCCACCAGATATTGATACGAGCACAAATAAAGCCCATGGCTACAGGCCGCAGCCCTCAGCCATGTGCTTTTCTTGGATGTGTATTAAAATAAGAGGAACCATGTGTGGCTTTTAAAAAATAAAAAAAAATTGAATAAACAATTTTAAAAAACAGCGTGCGGTTTCCCTCCCCAATTTTGATACCCAGCCAAGATAAAGTCTAACAGCTAGGGACTGGTATTCTCAGACTGTGGAGACCCATGCTTATTGTCCCCTAAAAATAGCAGCCTGCAGCTGCCCAGGATTGCTGCATCCATTAGATGTGACAAACCCAGAACTTTACCCGACTCTTCCCGATTGCCCTAGTGCAGTGGTAGTCAGGGTAATAAGGGGTTAATGACAGCTCACAACTGCCTCTACGCCCTTGATTAGTAATGGAGAGGGTCTATGAGATCCCCCCATTACTAATCTGTAAGTGAAAAGAAATAAACACAAGCATCAAAACAATCCTATATTTGAAATAAAATAAAAAAAACTACCCTCTTTCACCACTTAATTAACCCCTAAAGACCCAGGTCCGACGTAAACCACTCAAAATCCGACATTGATTACAGCTCTGAAGGAGGTGTAGATTGGGTGTAGGATTGTGTTACACAAATTTCAGCACCAAACCTACATCTCTTAGTAAAAAAAAAAAAAAGTTTTCTGCCAGAAGATGCAGGTCTGTGAACTCGGTGAACTCAGTGACCTCACCTTATTGGCACTGCCGATACCGCAAGCAGCAAGCTGCGGTTTCTGTTTGGCCCAGGTACCAGCCTCCATTTCTGGCAGTGCCTCAGATTGTCCAGCTGACTGTTCAGTGCCCCACGTCAAAGTGGGGTGAAGAAGCTAGTGTGCATGCTCAGGTACTTGGCTCTCTTTCTGAGGCTAAGGGGCCCTTTGCACACTACGACATCGCAAGCTGATGCTGCGATGCCGTGCGCGATAGTCCCCACCCCCGTCGCAGCTCCGATATCATGGTGATAGCTGGCGTAGCGAACATTATCGCTATGCCAGCTTCACATGCACTCACCTGTCCTGCAACGTCGCTCTGGCCGGCGACCCACCTCCTTATTAAGGGGGCAGGTCATAGCGACGTCACATGGCAGCCAGCCAATAGAAGCGGAGGGGCGGAGATGAGTGGGACGTAAACATCTCGCCCCCCTCCTTCCTTCCGCATAGCCGGCGTGAGATGCGGTGACCCAGGTAGATGTTCCTCGCTCCTGCGGCTTCTCACACAGCGATGTGTGCTGCCGCAGGAACGAGGAACAACATCGTACCTGTCGCTGCTGCCAAATAATGGAAATGTCGGACCCTACACCGATGATATGATAATGACGCTTTTGCGCTTTTTAATCGTATCAAAAAGGATTTACACACTACGATATCGACTACGACGCCGGATGTGCATCACTTTCTATTTGACCCCACCGATATCGCACCTGCGATGTCGTAGTGTGCAAAGCCCGCCTAAGTCCAGTGTTTCGCCTACTGAGCATGCTCAGCCTAACCGTCTCATTTTTGAGGCTTCGTCCTCAGTTCAGGCTACTAAGCACGCTTGCACACTTTGTTTTTTGTCTGAGGCTAAAGGCTGCTTTACATGGTACGACCGATTGTGCGATTTCACAATCGATCGTACCCGCCCCCATCCTTTTTGCGTCACGGGCAAATCGCTGCCCGTGGCGCACAAAGTCGGTAACCCCCGTCACACATACTTACCTCTCGTGTGACCACGCTGTGGGCGGCGAACGTCCACTTCCTGGAGTGGGAGGGACATTCAGCGTCACAGCGACGTCACACGGCCGCCGGCCAATAGAAGCGGAGGGGCGGAGATGAGCAGGATGTAAACATCCCGCCCACCTCCTTCCTTCCACATAGAGCCGGCGGCTGACGCGGGAGGCAGGTACGCGATGTTCATCGCTCCCGTGGTGTCACACGGAGCGACGTGTGATGCCACGGGAACGATGAACAACCGGCTCCCGATTTCAGAACTGATATTATGGAACCTAGCGAGCAGTACACGACTCACGATTTGTGAGCGATACTGTGTCGCTAGGAGGTGTCACACAGGCCGGCATCGCCAGCGATGCCGGATGTGCGTCACAAAAACCGTGACCCCGACGATCTATCGCACAATAGATTGTCTGGTGTAAAGCAGCCTTAAGTCTGGTTTGAGTGCTACTGGGCATGTCTGTGACCTGGCAGGACCTGATTGGCTGATTAACGTCAGCTGTCCTGGTGATAACGTGGTAGGACCTGATAGGCTGACTGATGTCAGCTCTCAGGCTGATGTGGCAACACCTAATTGGCTCGCGGACGCCAGCCATATGACCTTGTAGCACCACACAATTGGTCATCAGACGATGACTGGTACTGTGTTTGAGGAGGGGCTTAGGTCTTAAAAGCCTCTCTCTGGCGCACATGGTTTCGCTGTCTTCAGCCATTTTTCTCTAAGTGTTTGTGGGCTTCTGGTGCGCCATTACCAGTGGTCTGTTCCTTTGTTCACTAGAGCTGTTACCAGAGACAATAGCGATCCCACAAGCTAGGGATGATCGCTTAGACAGGTAGGCTTTAGGCATCGTGCCTTACCATGTCTGGTGTGTGGGTCCGGCAATAAGCTGTAAGTACCTAGGTTGCATGCCACTGAAGGGGTGTCTGTGTGGCCCAATTTTGGGGAAAAGGGAGTGTCTGCTTGGAGTCCCCTTGCTCTGTTTTACATGATTTTAGAAGGGCATGCCATGCCATAAGGAACACGTTGCATTCTATACTGCTGCTGAAGAGTTCTACCAGGTTTATAGCTGCAGTGTACCATCTCTGCACGGTGGACCCCAGCTGGTGACTGGAGTAATTATTATACCTTTAATTCCAATCCACCAGTCTTCCTGTAACAGTTCATTGAGGTCCCCTGAAGTCAGGTTACCTGTGATCACAAGTGGAGGACCATTGGAACCTCCAGCTCTAAATGTAAATAACCTGAGTGATGACAGCACTGATCGCTGATGCTCAGTATCTGTCTGAAATTACAGTGTGCGGTCATGTTCTATGGCCGCACGCTGTCAGTTCAGATGTAGCAAAGCTGGAATCTTTGTGGGACTTTGTGTGGACTGCATTGGACCTGGGTGTTTTGGGGGTTAATAAAGGGCTAAAAGAGGGTGGGGTTTTTTTGTATTTTATTTCAAATTAAGGATTTTTTTGGTGTTTGCGTTTATTTCTTTTCACTTACAGGTTAGTAATAGGTGGTCTCATAGAGCCTCCCCATTACTAATCCAGTGCTTATTGGCAGCTGTGACCTGTCATTAACCCCTTATTTTCATGATTGCCACCTCACAAGGGCAATCAGGTAGAGTCAGGTAAAGTTCTTGGATTCTCGCTTCTAATGGATGCAGCAATCTTGGGCGGCTGCAGGCTGCTATTTTTAGGCTGGGGTGGGAAAACATGGGTCTCCCCAGCCTTACAATACCAGCTGGGTATCAAAATTGGGGGGGACCGCATGCCATTTTTAAAACTTATTTAGTTATTTAAATATTTAAAATAAATAAAATCGGCATGTGGTTCCTCTTATTTTGATACATAGCCAAGATAAGCACATGGCTGGGAGCTGAAGCCTCTAGCCGTGGGCTTTATCTGTGCTGGTATCAATATATGGGTGCACAACATGCCATTTTTTACATTTATTTATTTTACACCAGTCTAAGGACGCAGACAGTGTGTGTGATTACAACCAATAATAGACGCTTTTAAAAACGGGAGAACTCTTAGTCAGTATCAAGAAACACACATTTTTTATTATTTAAATTCATTGACACAAAACAAAAATAATTTCCATATCATGATCCCAATTCACATTGTAAAAAAAGGGCCGATAGATGCAAATAAATCCAGATACATCTAAATTATTTGTTATTGTAATTTTCTTTCTATTACACTTCCATATTCAAGACAACTATATTTAGACAAAAAGTTTTTTTGTTTCCAAACCAGACTATGTACTTGAGAACAGTTATATAGTGGCCAGTGTGCTACAAGCATACAGAAATGCTGCCAATACTGTATATGCTAATGTAAGGTGGTCTCACCCCTTGAGAAAGGACCACAAGAAACGCACGTTGGGGAGTGAGCCGAGGAGGTCCACATTATAATATGGATAAATATTAACTCTTTTTGTTATTCGTGGATTATTCTGATTACATTGTACGCAATAATTATAACTCTCTAGCTGGCACAACAAGACCAAGGTAATATCTATGCACTAGACACCTTACATAAGGTACTGAGACTTAGGATATGGTGGTATGGAGCCACCTAGTGGTCATTGGATGAATTTGCTCCACCCACTTTACTATAGTTGCACCGGTCACTTTATTTTGAATGACATTTTGCACAAAAATAATATCTTAGTCTACTTACAACATTATATACAGTATTGCCTGTATTTCTGTATGGTTGTAGCACACTCGCCACTGTATAGGGTACATTACACTCTGCGATCTTGCTAGCGAGATCACAAGTGATCGTAGCCGCCCCTGTCGGTTGTGAGACACGGGCAAATCGCTGCCCGTGGCGCACAACCTCGTTGGTCCCCGTCACACGGATTTACCTGCCCTGCGACGTTGCTCTGGCTGGTGAACTGCCTCCTTTCTAAGGGGGCAGTTTGTGCACCGCTATAGCGATGTCACACGGCAGGCGTCCAATAGAAGCAGAGGGGCGGAATGAGCGGGACGTAAACATCCCGCCCACCTCCTTCCTTCCGCATTGCCGGTGGAGGCAGGTAAGGAGATGTTTGCGGTGTCACACGTAGCGATGTGTGCTGCCACAGGAACGAGGAACAACATCGTACCTGACGCAGCAGCGATATTAAGTAAATGAGCGACATGTCAACGAGCAACGATTTTTCACTTTTTTGTGCTCGTTGATCGTCGCACCTTGGTGTCACACACTGCGATATAATGGCACCGGATGTGCGTCACTACTGACGTGACCCCGATGATATATCGTTACCGATATCGCAGAATGTAAAGCACCCTTATAACTGTCCCTAAGTAAGTCTGGTTTGGAAACAAAAAAAAAGTAGTCTAAGGCTATGTGCCCACGGGTGCTCGTACCTGCGGATGTATCCGCAGGTACGAGCACATGTTTCCCGCAGCTGCCCGCCGGCGTCTGCAGCTATTTTTTGCTGCTAGATTACAGCGGCTTACTTGCGGACGTCCCGGCCTCTTATCTCTATAGTGGAGGGCCGGGACATCCGCAGGTAATTCCGCATGAATAATTGACATGCAATTATACATGTGGACGCCTACATCCGCAGCATGGTTGGCAGCCGCACTTTCCGCAGAGCGGACACAGCACTCCCCATGTCCCATAGGATAATATTGGGAGTGACTGTACATGCTAAAACCTGCGGATTTATCTGGAAAATCCAGAAAAATACACAGGTTTTCCGCGGCAAAATCCGCAGAAACAAGGTCCCGTGGGCACATGGCCTTAATATGGTTGTTTTCAATATGGAAGTGCAGTGGAAAGAAAATTAGAATAACAAAAAAAATTGATTTATTTGGATCTCAACCGTCTTTTTACAATGAGAATTGGGATTATGATATGTAAATAATTTTTGTTTTGTGTTTATCAATTTAATAATAAAAATGTGTGTTTCTTGATACTGACTTATGTAGAGTCACAGGATATCTAATATATATCTGAAATACATTTTTGGAACTTTTTTGTGGCAATAACAGATGCTGTCCGAAAGGGTGGGGGCAGCCAAAGCGGGGAAAGCAGTGAATATGTATGAGGGATAATGAGCGGCCCCGGGAGTGACGTTACAGCCGTGGGGAGATTCAGTAAGTTTGTCCTGCTTTAACTATTCTGCTTCCTTTTTTTACAGTGATTTCCCTGGCCAATGACAGCCATGCCATTACTTGACATGGAAGTGATGGGGCTGGGACAGGACGGTTTCTGGAAACCGAACATATGCCGATACAAACTGAACATTTCCGACTTTTCAGTCAAATGTTCAGTTTTCCGATCCCAACTCAATCCCGCCAAGGATCGGATGATTTTGAAATCTTCCAATCTTTTTTGATCAATATTGCTCATCTGTTTTCTTTAGCTATAGTCATATAAGAATCATTAATCTACAGCAAAGAACCTGTCTTAGTTCTTGTACCATAATCATCTGAGATTAGGATTAAATAATTTACTATATCTGATCTTCTGATCATCTTCTTTTCATACAGGTGAAATTTTCATCGAGCTCCGAGGTGGAGGTCCCTCCTGGTGAAGCCATACGAGTGGTGGCTTCTGTGATGAAAGCAGAACTGAATGTGCCGTACAAAGTGAGGGTCCGCACCGTCTTTGGATTTGAGTCAGAAGTTGAAGGCATGTGGAAAGGGGCGACACATTATAATCTGATGGTCACACAAGAGGATTATGACCACTAATTGCTCCAAGTTGACCACCAGAAGATATTCAGTCGCTGATTAGAGAAGTGATTCTAGAGCCGATGCTGAATATCCCGCTCCAGAACCAATGATACCCAATCACTGCTAATACAAGAAGATTACTCAATCACAAATTATTATTTTGTTTCTACATTTAAATGAAAAATTCTATGTAATAAATAGTAAAGAACAAAATATCTAAAAGATGTGAGAATCACAACATGGTGGTGGATGTTACCTACAGACGAGCATCTCTATGTGTTCTAAATTGCCATTAATAAATCTCAGGGTCGCACGGAGCTGAACTTCTGCGCTCACAGGCTGCTATTGGGCTGAAATGTTATCATCTGTCTCCAATGACATAGAGAGACATACAGAATATTACAAAAGTGAGTACACCCCTCACAATTTTGTAAATACTTTATTATATCTCTTCATGGGACAACACTGAAGATCTGACACTGTGGTACAATGTACGGTAGTCAGTGTATGGCATATATAACAGTGTAAATATGTTGCCCCAGAAATAACTCAACACTCAGCTATTAATATCTAAACCACTGGCAACAAAACTGAGTACACCCCTAATGGCAAAATTGTGCCCAGGTGTGAATATATTGTGTGGCCATAACTATTTTCCAGCATGGACTTAACTCTTTTGAGTATAGAGGTCACTAGAGCTTCACAAAAGCCCCTGGATTCTCGTTCATCCTCCATGATGACACTACAAAGCTAGTGGATGTTACAGACCTTGTGCTCTTCCACCTTCCTTTTGAGGAGGCCCCACAGATGCTACATAGGCTTTAGGTCTGGAAATGCTTGGCCGGTCCAGCACTTTTACCTTCAGCTTTTTTAGCAAAGAAGTTGTGGTCTTGGAGGTGTTTGGAGTCATAATCATGTTGGAATATGAAGGGAAGGGATCATAGAATCATAGAATGGTAGAGTTGGAATGGACCTCCTGGGTCATCTAGTCCAACCCCGTTCTCAAAGCAGGATTCACTAAATCATCCCAGACAGATGTCCGCCCAACCTCTTTTTAAAGACTTCTGACTCGCCCACCCCAGGGCTATGGGACACCCGGTGGCGGGCCGGACTAGTCCGGTGGTAGTCAGTGGTGGCTGGGCCCGGCTCCGTGGCCCTGGTGGGTGTCAGTAGAATATGTGGCTGATGACTTTAAGTTTGTGTTCGTGACGCCACCTGTGGTATGCGGCTATTAAGCCGCCGCTGCTGTGTAAGGCCTCCAGGGTGATGAAGTGGCAGCAATGGTGGTACTGCTCCCCACAGGTCGAGCGGTGCCCCGGGACACAGTTGGTGCTTGTGGAAGTCTATGGTGTTGTGTGACTAGCACGGTGCAGGGCCGACAAGCAATGAAAGAAACAGGCACAAACAGTAGTCTCTTTACCTTCTCCTCTTTTACTCGGCAGAAGTTTAGTCCAGGGAGACCGTCACAGATGGTAAAGATGGTCCGGCCGGCCTGGAAGTGCCTGGGGTGATCTTTGGCCAGTTGAGTATGAGGCCTACTCCTTAATCTTTCTTTGCTGTTTTAGGACACTGCACTTTGGGTTAGCAATTGCCCTCTCGCTGCTGGGACTGGTGGTTCGTCCCTTTTTCTGTGTGGTAGACTGCGCAGGCCCTCTCTGGTGCTTCTCTGCTGGAGTCCACACCGGGCCCTTGGGATGCAGCTGTACCTTCAGATTGCTTCTGGGCCAGGGGCTTGCAGCTCTCCTGCCCTCCGGATTCAGCTACCAGGGATGGATTTTATGCCCTGGCAACCACAGACTCCGATGTCCGAGTCTCTTCTGTGCCTCTCTGCACCTCTTGCTTCACTGGGCCAAGCTATCCCAGCTCTAGGCCCCAGTTCTACAAGGCAGCACTACTCTCCGTCTGTCCTCTTTCACTCCTGTCTACAGACTAACCACTACTTCCTCCCTCCAGCCAGACTTAAGGAATCCTCCCTGAAATTCCAGGTTCAGAGCTCCCTCTGCTGGCCGGAGGGAGAACTGTGTTGGGTGTTAAACTTACTGGCCAATAGATCTCCCAATTACCTCCAGGCTCAGCATTAACCCTTTGGGAGGGCAATGCTGTTGTGGCGACCAGGTCCTGGGGCGCCACACTCCCCCTTAGTTAAATTCAGTACTCCCGGACTGTAGAAACAAACATGACATGTTAGAACATTTCATCCCATTATGGGAGGCGCATTACTTGAACGTTACAAACTTAAACATTACTATAAGAGTCCAGTGTGGCTCCCTGCCGGGTGTCCATTACACTGCTCCATGGGGGACCCGCCGCGATCAAACCCCCAACGTAGGCTCTGGGCGTGCGTCAGAGCATTGATGACCCCACTCTATGCACGCCGGACGGGTTTTTCTTCAGGGGTGTTGAGCACACTGGTGCTAACTATGAACAATTTAGGTGTTGGCCACCCATAGTCCAGTGGCCCAATTGTCCATTTACTTAATCACCTAAAACAAAAAGCATTTTATACACAACATGACAGACATTTCACATAACTATTTACATTCTGTTAGATATTTTACTTTCTATGTTCTATACCTTGGAGGGGGCTGTCCCCGAGTGCTACGTTGGGACCGGCGTAGCTCTGGGGTTTGTCCCTGACTACTTAGAGTGTCTGCCCCCCCCGTGTGATGGGTAGGCCTAACCCTGACAGGGATACATGTCGGTTGCCTACGGGATCTCAGATTCGCCAAGGGTACGGCAGGTTCACCACTGGCAGGGGGTTGAACCTCCTGTTCCACTGCTGGCGTGTCACCTCGTGTTGGAGCGGCCGGTTCTTTAGGTGGATCTGAAACCCCTTCTGTTTCTGGCTCGACCAACTGCGGGAACGTCAAGACTGGTACCACTATGGCATTGTTTATTCGGGTCCAAGTTTTGGGGAATTTTCCAAGGATTGTTTGGATCATCTCTTCCTCTTTTTCTTGACTTTGGGGACTTTCTTGTACTTCTTCTACTTCTTTTTGGGTTCTGCACCGTTCAGGGCACGCTTTCAGGCGGTCTCGAGAAATTGCTTGATAGGTCTTGCCTTCATCCTTGCTTATGAGGCATACCTTACTATTGTCAAAGTTAGAGGGGATAATGGTGTAGGGCTCGTTTTCCCACTGATCATCCAATTTATGCGTCCTCCGCTTCTTCTTGAGGACTTGTTCTCCAGGTGCTAAGGGAGTTGCTGGAGCTGTTTGATTGTAATGCTGCTCTTGTCTCGTTCTTGCTTGAGACAGGCTCCTCTCTACGCATTCTTGGACCTTACGGTACCGCTGCTGCCGCTCTGTATCCCAATCCTCTATTTCCTGAACCGCCTCAGGTGACACAGTCCCCATCTCAAAGTCTACGGGTAACTTGCCAGGTCTGGCTCGCATCAGGTAAGCAGGGCTGCAGTTGGTCGAATTCACCGGGATATGGTTGTACAAGTCTACCAGATCTGGTAACTTTTCTGGCCATTGGTTTCTTTCTTCCAAAGGTAGAGTCTTGAGCATGTCCATAACCACATGGTTCATCTTCTCGCACAATCCATTGGTTTGGGGGTGGTACGGTGTGGTTCTGATTTTCTTACAACCGTACATGTTACAGAACTCTTGGAACACTTCTGCCTCGAATGCAGGACCCTGATCAGTCAGTACCCTTTCAGGGTAACCGTGAGGTCGACAAAAGTAGGCCTGAAATGCTCTCGCTGCTGTTCTGGCTGTCTGGTCCTTCACGGGCACTACTACCAGGAAACGAGAGTAATGGTCCACAATGGTGAGGGCGTACACATAACCTGACCGGCTTGGTGTTAACTTCACGTGGTCCAGAGCCACCAACTCCAGGGGCTGCTTCGTGACAATTGGCTGTAGGGGAGACCTCTGGCTAGCATCATCTTTCCGCCTCAGGTTACACGGACCACAGTCTCAGCACCACTTCTCGACTGTCTTTCTCATGTGCACCCAGTAGAACCGATCACGGAGTAGGGTCTCCAACTTCTTCCACCCGAAGTGTCCTGCATTATCATGATAAGCTGCTAGGACCATTAGAGCATCCCTCTGCGGAACCACTATCTGCCAGACAAGTTCATTCGTTCGCCAGTTGACATATCTCTTACAGAGCTTGCCTTGATAGGTGAACAGTCGTCCACTCTCCTTCCACAACTGCTGGGCTTCTTCTGGAGCATCTGGGCCAAGATGAGTCTCAGCTTGTGCTAGCTTTTCTTTGACCAATCGCACGGCCGGGTCACCGTTCTGTGTCTCTTCCCAATTATGGTGGAGTAATGGGTTGACCGAGACTTCGTGCTGGCTCGAGCGCTTCACTCCTACAGCATGCTCACACTGGGAAACACCTTGGTGATGGAAAGCCGGTAACTCTATCTCTTCGAGTTCATCCAGGTCTTCTCCAGACTCGGGTAAGTGAGGCATTCTGGACAGCGCATCAGCATTGTTATTCTTCTTGCCAGCCCGATACTTGATGGTAAAGTCAAAGTTAGACAGCTGGGCCATCCATCGCTGTTCCAACGCACCTAACTTGGCTGTTGCCAGGTGTGTCAATGGATTGTTGTCCGTGAAGATAGTGAACTTGGCCGATGCCAGATAGTGCTTGAAGCGTTCAGTCACTGCCCAAACAATAGCGAGGAACTCCAGCTTGAAGGAACTGTAGTTTTCTGGATTCCTTTCTGTGGGCCGTAGCTTCCTACTGGCGTACGCTATCACCCTCTCTCTGCCTCCCTGCACCTGGGACAGAACTGCTCCCAGTCCCACGTTGCTGGCGTCTGTATACAGTACAAACGGCTGGCTGTAGTCAGGGTAGGCCAGAATCTCTTCTCCCGTGAGAGCCCCTTTCAGCCGGACAAAGGATGTTTCTAGTTGGCTGCTCCATTCAAATGGAGGGCTCTGCTTCTTAGCCTGCTTTGGCTGGCCCACCAGGAGATCTTGAAGGGGCGCTGCTATCTTGGTGAAACCATCAATGAACCTTTGGTAGTAGCCCACCAGCCCAAGGAACTGCCACACCTCCTTTACCGTGGTGGGTCTTGGCCAGTCCTTGATTAAAGTGACTTTCTCCGGATCAGGTGCCACACCTTCCGCGCTGACCACATGACCCAGGTACTGTACCTTTGGCTTCAAGAGGTGACATTTGGACGGCTTTATCTTCAGGCCATATTTCGACAAGGACTCAAACACTTCTGCTAAGTGCCTCAGGTGGTCTTCATAAGTCTTGGAGTAGACTATGACGTCATCCAGGTACAACAGCACGGTTTCAAAGTTGTGGTGGCCCAAGCAGCACTCCATCAGCCTTTGGAATGTCCCTGGAGCGTTGCAGAGCCCGAATGGCATACAGTTGAACTCACAGAGGCCCATTGGTGTCGTGAATGCAGTCTTCTCCTTGTCCGCCTCTGCCACGGGAACCTGCCAATACCCACTGGTGAGATCCAAGGTGGAGAAATAGTTAGCTGACTTTAAGACTGTTAGTGACTCCTCTATTCTGGGCAGTGGATAAGCATCTTTATGTGTAATTCGGTTAATTTGCCTGTAATCTACACACATTCTCATTGTACCATCTTTTTTCTTTACGAGCACTAGTGGAGCTGCCCAGGGGCTACAACTATCTCTGATAACCCCAGCCTCCTTCATTTCCCGCAACATTTCTTTGGCACGCTGATACTGTGCGGGGGGTACAGGGCGGTATCTCTCTTTAATGGGATGATGATCACCCGTGGGGATTTGATGTTTAACCCCTTTCACCTGCCCAAAATCTAGGGGGTGTTTGCTGAAGACCCGCTCGTACTCCTGTACCACCCGGTAAACCCCATGCTTTTGGTGTGAGGGGGTGGAGTCGGTGCCCACATGTAATTTTTGGCACCAGTCTTCCAGCTGCCCCTTGGAGCCATTGTCTTCCGCCTGGTCGGACGGGATCAAGGGTTCCACTGCTTTGATGGTATTGTTGCTGACAGTGTACAGTTTTGCTACAGTGGCGTACCGGGGCAATTTGGCCTCCTCCTCCCCACAATTCAGGACACGGACAGGCACTCTCCCCTTGCGGACGTCTGCTACCCCTCTGGCTACCAAGACTCCAGGCCTACTGTCTGAATACACCGGTTCTACCAAGGCATGCATGGTAATCCTGACCCTTGAGGCCTATTGCTGCCCGACACCATATCAACATTTCACTTCTTGGGGGTATTGCAATGGGGAGGGGGTCACTTACCCTCACACTGCCAATTTCTCCTCCGGCCAGCTCTACCTGCTGCCTCCTCATCAGGGCTCGGATCTCCCTCTGTAGGGCACGCTGCTGCCCGGAGCTGGCAGTTTCAGACGCCTGTTGCAACAAAATTATCACTTCGGCAATACAATTTTCTATCACATTTGTACCAATGGTTAGCAGTGGGTCAGATTCTTTGCGATCAATATCTACAATTATCATCCCCTGACATGGCAATTCTACCCGCCCCACTTTAATGGTTACTTCTTTGTACCCAATTTGAGGTAAGGGCTGACCATTACTGGCCACAATTGTTAAATCATCATCTGGGCCATGGTCAATGTCTGAATCAGCCCAATATCTTTTGTACAGTTTGTAGGGGATGGTTGTTACCTGGGACCCCGTATCCAGGAGGGCATTCAAAGGGATCCCATCCAGCACAATGGGAAGGACCGGTCGTCCTCCCACATACTTGCTGCGGCTGGGGTTTGAGCCGGGCTTCCTTACACCTGGGGGTTGGCTCCTGGCCCCAGGCTCGGCCCATTTAAAGGACAGCGTCGTGCAATGTGGCCCGCCTGGCTGCAGCGGCGGCAGATCGGTTGTTCTGTTGAATCATACCGGTCTGTGTCTTTTCCTCGGGTCGGCGGAATCCTCCTCTGTCGCATCCATGGGACGTCATCTGGGCTGGAGGCCAACTCGATTCTTGCAGGCGATGGGATCACTTGTAGAGACTGCACATTCTTGGCAAGGGCAGCTACAGTCCTGGTCAGCTCCTGGACCTGCTGTCTGAGCTCTGCAGTGGGATCTTTATCCAGGGACTGCGCCTCAGCCCCTGCAGCAGCTCGTGTTGCAGGCACCACCCCGGGGTACGTGATAGCAAGAGGCCGGAGAGGTACCGGGTCATTCGGTGTAGATTCTCTCAGTACCCAGATGGCCTGGTCCTTAAACTTTGCAAAGTCCAGAGCAGGGTTCTGCAGGACCATGATACGCAGCTGGGTCCTGTGGGCATCTGACCGGAGCCCCTCTATGAACTGCTCAGTTAGGAGTTTGTGTTCTTCACGTACACTCTCTGGGTCCACCTGTTTAACTGCTTTCAGGGCCTCCTGTAAGTTTAAAGCATAGTCCCTTATGCTGTCTGTGGCCCGCTGCTTGCACCCAAAGAATCTCATCTTTATCTCTGCTGCGGTGCGGGTGTCAAAAGTACTCTTTAGCTTGGCCAATATCTGGGTTACTGTCCCTTTATCTGTATCAGGCCAGGACTTCACTTCACGCTGGGCTGCGCCGGCTAGCTGTCCCATTAATATGCCCACCTTCTGGCTCTCAGTCAGCGGATACACCCGGAACAAGCTGTGCAGGCTTTCTCTGAAGTCGCTCAAGGTATGGGACTCCCCGGAGTACTGCGGCAGCCATTCTGCTCCCGGGATGTACGGCATTGTGATCGGCATTACCGGCGCTACAGCGGGGGCTGGGGCGATGGCGACTGGGATTGCTTCGGCTGGTGCTGCGGCGTCTCGGGCTATGGCAGCCACCTGCCCTCCCTCTGAGTCGGACATCTTCCTCCCCCTTAGTGAACCTTACCAGGCTCCGTTCACTTTTCAAATTTCCTTCTGGGTCGCGCGGGGTTAACAGCGCTCTGCTCTGATGGCGCGCTCCCTTCGCGCTCTTTGTCAGGCACGCCTCCCTTCTTCCTGCGCTTGGCGAGGCTAATGGCGGCGGCAGTTTGCAGACAGTACACAGTCTTTTAAGCACAATTCCTGCAGGCGCACAGTACCCGGTGTGACCGGGCACGAAATCCTGTTCGTGACGCCAAAAGTTGACTCGCCCACCCCAGGGCTATGGGACACCCGGTGCCGGGCCGGACTAGTCCGGTGGTAGTCAGTGGTGGCTGGGCCCGGCTCCATGGCCCTGGTGGGTGTCAGTAGAATATGTGGCTGATGACTTTAAGTTTGTGTTCGTGACGCCACCTGTGGTTTGCGGCCATTAAGCCGCCGCTGCTGTGTAAGGCCTCCGGGGTGATGAAGTGGCAGCAATGGTGGTACTGCTCCCCACAGGTGGAGCGGTGCCCCGGGACACAGTTGGTGCTTGTGGAAGTCTATGGTGTTGTGTGACTAGCACGGTGCAGGGCCGACAAGCAATGAAAGAAACAGGCACAAACAGTAGTCTCTTTACCTTCTCCTCTTTTACTCGGCAGAAGTTTAGTCCAGGGAGACCGTCACAGATGGTAAAGATGGTCCGGCCGGCCTGGAAGTGCCTGGGGTGATCTTTGGCCAGTTGAGTATGAGGCCTACTCCTTAATCTTTCTTTGCTGTTTTAGGACACTGCACTTTGGGTTAGCAATTGCCCTCTCGCTGCTGGGACTGGTGGTTCGTCACTTTTTCTGTGTGGTAGACTGCGCAGGCCCTCTCTGGTGCTTCTCTGCTGGAGTCCACACCGGGCCCTTGGGATGCAGCTGTACCTTCGGATTGCTTCTGGGCCAGGGGCTTGCAGCTCTCCTGCCCTCCGGATTCAGCTACCAGGGATGGATTTTATGCCCTGGCAACCACAGACTCCGATGTCCGAGTCTCTTCTGTGCCTCTCTGCACCTCTTGCTTCACTGGGCCAAGCTATCCCAGCTCTAGGCCCCAGTTCTACAAGGCAGCACTACTCTCCGTCTGTCCTCTTTCACTCCTGTCTACAGACTAACCACTACTTCCTCCCTCCAGCCAGACTTAAGGAATCCTCCCTGAAATTCCAGGTTCAGAGCTCCCTCTGCTGGCCGGAGGGAGAACTGTGTTGGGTGTTAAACTTACTGGCCAATAGATCTCCCAATTACCTCCAGGCTCAGCATTAACCCTTTGGGAGGGCAATGCTGTTGTGGCGACCAGGTCCTGGGGCGCCACACTCCCCCTTAGTTAAATTCAGTACTCCCGGACTGTAGAAACAAACATGACATGTTAGAACATTTCATCCCATTATGGGAGGCGCATTACTTGAACGTTACAAACTTAAACATTACTATAAGAGTCCAGTGTGGCTCCCTGCCGGGTGTCCATTACACTGCTCCATGGGGGACCCGCCGCGATCAAACCCCCAACGTAGGCTCTGGGCGTGCGTCAGAGCATTGATGACCCCACTCTATGCACGCCGGACGGGTTTTTCTTCAGGGGTGTTGAGCACACTGGTGCTAACTATGAACAATTTAGGTGTTGGCCACCCATAGTCCAGTGGCCCAATTGTCCATTTACTTAATCACCTAAAACAAAAAGCATTTTATACACAACATGACAGACATTTCACATAACTATTTACATTCTGTTAGATATTTTACTTTCTATGTTCTATACCTTGGAGGGGGCTGTCCCCGAGTGCTACGTTGGGACCGGCGTAGCTCTGGGGTTTGTCCCTGACTACTTAGAGTGTCTGCCCCCCCCGTGTGATGGGTAGGCCTAACCCTGACAGGGATACATGTCGGTTGCCTACGGGATCTCAGATTCGCCAAGGGTACGGCAGGTTCACCACTGGCAGGGGGTTGAACCTCCTGTTCCACTGCTGGCGTGTCACCTCGTGTTGGAGCGGCCGGTTCTTTAGGTGGATCTGAAACCCCTTCTGTTTCTGGCTCGACCAACTGCGGGAACGTCAAGACTGGTACCACTATGGCATTGTTTATTCGGGTCCAAGTTTTGGGGAATTTTCCAAGGATTGTTTGGATCATCTCTTCCTCTTTTTCTTGACTTTGGGGACTTTCTTGTACTTCTTCTACTTCTTTTTGGGTTCTGCACCGTTCAGGGCACGCTTTCAGGCGGTCTCGAGAAATTGCTTGATAGGTCTTGCCTTCATCCTTGCTTATGAGGCATACCTTACTATTGTCAAAGTTAGAGGGGATAATGGTGTAGGGCTCGTTTTCCCACTGATCATCCAATTTATGCGTCCTCCGCTTCTTCTTGAGGACTTGTTCTCCAGGTGCTAAGGGAGTTGCTGGAGCTGTTTGATTGTAATGCTGCTCTTGTCTCGTTCTTGCTTGAGACAGGCTCCTCTCTACGCATTCTTGGACCTTACGGTACCGCTGCTGCCGCTCTGTATCCCAATCCTCTATTTCCTGAACCGCCTCAGGTGACACAGTCCCCATCTCAAAGTCTACGGGTAACTTGCCAGGTCTGGCTCGCATCAGGTAAGCAGGGCTGCAGTTGGTCGAATTCACCGGGATATGGTTGTACAAGTCTACCAGATCTGGTAACTTTTCTGGCCATTGGTTTCTTTCTTCCAAAGGTAGAGTCTTGAGCATGTCCATAACCACATGGTTCATCTTCTCGCACAATCCATTGGTTTGGGGGTGGTACGGTGTGGTTCTGATTTTCTTACAACCGTACATGTTACAGAACTCTTGGAACACTTCTGCCTCGAATGCAGGACCCTGATCAGTCAGTACCCTTTCAGGGTAACCGTGAGGTCGACAAAAGTAGGCCTGAAATGCTCTCGCTGCTGTTCTGGCTGTCTGGTCCTTCACGGGCACTACTACCAGGAAACGAGAGTAATGGTCCACAATGGTGAGGGCGTACACATAACCTGACCGGCTTGGTGTTAACTTCACGTGGTCCAGAGCCACCAACTCCAGGGGCTGCTTCGTGACAATTGGCTGTAGGGGAGACCTCTGGCTAGCATCATCTTTCCGCCTCAGGTTACACGGACCACAGTCTCAGCACCACTTCTCGACTGTCTTTCTCATGTGCACCCAGTAGAACCGATCACGGAGTAGGGTCTCCAACTTCTTCCACCCGAAGTGTCCTGCATTATCATGATAAGCTGCTAGGACCATTAGAGCATCCCTCTGCGGAACCACTATCTGCCAGACAAGTTCATTCGTTCGCCAGTTGACATATCTCTTACAGAGCTTGCCTTGATAGGTGAACAGTCGTCCACTCTCCTTCCACAACTGCTGGGCTTCTTCTGGAGCATCTGGGCCAAGATGAGTCTCAGCTTGTGCTAGCTTTTCTTTGACCAATCGCACGGCCGGGTCACCGTTCTGTGTCTCTTCCCAATTATGGTGGAGTAATGGGTTGACCGAGACTTCGTGCTGGCTCGAGCGCTTCACTCCTACAGCATGCTCACACTGGGAAACACCTTGGTGATGGAAAGCCGGTAACTCTATCTCTTCGAGTTCATCCAGGTCTTCTCCAGACTCGGGTAAGTGAGGCATTCTGGACAGCGCATCAGCATTGTTATTCTTCTTGCCAGCCCGATACTTGATGGTAAAGTCAAAGTTAGACAGCTGGGCCATCCATCGCTGTTCCAACGCACCTAACTTGGCTGTTGCCAGGTGTGTCAATGGATTGTTGTCCGTGAAGATAGTGAACTTGGCCGATGCCAGATAGTGCTTGAAGCGTTCAGTCACTGCCCAAACAATAGCGAGGAACTCCAGCTTGAAGGAACTGTAGTTTTCTGGATTCCTTTCTGTGGGCCGTAGCTTCCTACTGGCGTACGCTATCACCCTCTCTCTGCCTCCCTGCACCTGGGACAGAACTGCTCCCAGTCCCACGTTGCTGGCGTCTGTATACAGTACAAACGGCTGGCTGTAGTCAGGGTAGGCCAGAATCTCTTCTCCCGTGAGAGCCCCTTTCAGCCGGACAAAGGATGTTTCTAGTTGGCTGCTCCATTCAAATGGAGGGCTCTGCTTCTTAGCCTGCTTTGGCTGGCCCACCAGGAGATCTTGAAGGGGCGCTGCTATCTTGGTGAAACCATCAATGAACCTTTGGTAGTAGCCCACCAGCCCAAGGAACTGCCACACCTCCTTTACCGTGGTGGGTCTTGGCCAGTCCTTGATTAAAGTGACTTTCTCCGGATCAGGTGCCACACCTTCCGCGCTGACCACATGACCCAGGTACTGTACCTTTGGCTTCAAGAGGTGACATTTGGACGGCTTTATCTTCAGGCCATATTTCGACAAGGACTCAAACACTTCTGCTAAGTGCCTCAGGTGGTCTTCATAAGTCTTGGAGTAGACTATGACGTCATCCAGGTACAACAGCACGGTTTCAAAGTTGTGGTGGCCCAAGCAGCACTCCATCAGCCTTTGGAATGTCCCTGGAGCGTTGCAGAGCCCGAATGGCATACAGTTGAACTCACAGAGGCCCATTGGTGTCGTGAATGCAGTCTTCTCCTTGTCCGCCTCTGCCACGGGAACCTGCCAATACCCACTGGTGAGATCCAAGGTGGAGAAATAGTTAGCTGACTTTAAGACTGTTAGTGACTCCTCTATTCTGGGCAGTGGATAAGCATCTTTATGTGTAATTCGGTTAATTTGCCTGTAATCTACACACATTCTCATTGTACCATCTTTTTTCTTTACGAGCACTAGTGGAGCTGCCCAGGGGCTACAACTATCTCTGATAACCCCAGCCTCCTTCATTTCCCGCAACATTTCTTTGGCACGCTGATACTGTGCGGGGGGTACAGGGCGGTATCTCTCTTTAATGGGATGATGATCACCCGTGGGGATTTGATGTTTAACCCCTTTCACCTGCCCAAAATCTAGGGGGTGTTTGCTGAAGACCCGCTCGTACTCCTGTACCACCCGGTAAACCCCATGCTTTTGGTGTGAGGGGGTGGAGTCGGTGCCCACATGTAATTTTTGGCACCAGTCTTCCAGCTGCCCCTTGGAGCCATTGTCTTCCGCCTGGTCGGACGGGATCAAGGGTTCCACTGCTTTGATGGTATTGTTGCTGACAGTGTACAGTTTTGCTACAGTGGCGTACCGGGGCAATTTGGCCTCCTCCTCCCCACAATTCAGGACACGGACAGGCACTCTCCCCTTGCGGACGTCTGCTACCCCTCTGGCTACCAAGACTCCAGGCCTACTGTCTGAATACACCGGTTCTACCAAGGCATGCATGGTAATCCTGACCCTTGAGGCCTATTGCTGCCCGACACCATATCAACATTTCACTTCTTGGGGGTATTGCAATGGGGAGGGGGTCACTTACCCTCACACTGCCAATTTCTCCTCCGGCCAGCTCTACCTGCTGCCTCCTCATCAGGGCTCGGATCTCCCTCTGTAGGGCACGCTGCTGCCCGGAGCTGGCAGTTTCAGACGCCTGTTGCAACAAAATTATCACTTCGGCAATACAATTTTCTATCACATTTGTACCAATGGTTAGCAGTGGGTCAGATTCTTTGCGATCAATATCTACAATTATCATCCCCTGACATGGCAATTCTACCCGCCCCACTTTAATGGTTACTTCTTTGTACCCAATTTGAGGTAAGGGCTGACCATTACTGGCCACAATTGTTAAATCATCATCTGGGCCATGGTCAATGTCTGAATCAGCCCAATATCTTTTGTACAGTTTGTAGGGGATGGTTGTTACCTGGGACCCCGTATCCAGGAGGGCATTCAAAGGGATCCCATCCAGCACAATGGGAAGGACCGGTCGTCCTCCCACATACTTGCTGCGGCTGGGGTTTGAGCCGGGCTTCCTTACACCTGGGGGTTGGCTCCTGGCCCCAGGCTCGGCCCATTTAAAGGACAGCGTCGTGCAATGTGGCCCGCCTGGCTGCAGCGGCGGCAGATCGGTTGTTCTGTTGAATCATACCGGTCTGTGTCTTTTCCTCGGGTCGGCGGAATCCTCCTCTGTCGCATCCATGGGACGTCATCTGGGCTGGAGGCCAACTCGATTCTTGCAGGCGATGGGATCACTTGTAGAGACTGCACATTCTTGGCAAGGGCAGCTACAGTCCTGGTCAGCTCCTGGACCTGCTGTCTGAGCTCTGCAGTGGGATCTTTATCCAGGGACTGCGCCTCAGCCCCTGCAGCAGCTCGTGTTGCAGGCACCACCCCGGGGTACGTGATAGCAAGAGGCCGGAGAGGTACCGGGTCATTCGGTGTAGATTCTCTCAGTACCCAGATGGCCTGGTCCTTAAACTTTGCAAAGTCCAGAGCAGGGTTCTGCAGGACCATGATACGCAGCTGGGTCCTGTGGGCATCTGACCGGAGCCCCTCTATGAACTGCTCAGTTAGGAGTTTGTGTTCTTCACGTACACTCTCTGGGTCCACCTGTTTAACTGCTTTCAGGGCCTCCTGTAAGTTTAAAGCATAGTCCCTTATGCTGTCTGTGGCCCGCTGCTTGCACCCAAAGAATCTCATCTTTATCTCTGCTGCGGTGCGGGTGTCAAAAGTACTCTTTAGCTTGGCCAATATCTGGGTTACTGTCCCTTTATCTGTATCAGGCCAGGACTTCACTTCACGCTGGGCTGCGCCGGCTAGCTGTCCCATTAATATGCCCACCTTCTGGCTCTCAGTCAGCGGATACACCCGGAACAAGCTGTGCAGGCTTTCTCTGAAGTCGCTCAAGGTATGGGACTCCCCGGAGTACTGCGGCAGCCATTCTGCTCCCGGGATGTACGGCATTGTGATCGGCATTACCGGCGCTACAGCGGGGGCTGGGGCGATGGCGACTGGGATTGCTTCGGCTGGTGCTGCGGCGTCTCGGGCTATGGCAGCCACCTGCCCTCCCTCTGAGTCGGACATCTTCCTCCCCCTTAGTGAACCTTACCAGGCTCCGTTCACTTTTCAAATTTCCTTCTGGGTCGCGCGGGGTTAACAGCGCTCTGCTCTGATGGCGCGCTCCCTTCGCGCTCTTTGTCAGGCACGCCTCCCTTCTTCCTGCGCTTGGCGAGGCTAATGGCGGCGGCAGTTTGCAGACAGTACACAGTCTTTTAAGCACAATTCCTGCAGGCGCACAGTACCCGGTGTGACCGGGCACGAAATCCTGTTCGTGACGCCAAAAGTTGACTCGCCCACCCCAGGGCTATGGGACACCCGGTGCCGGGCCGGACTAGTCCGGTGGTAGTCAGTGGTGGCTGGGCCCGGCTCCATGGCCCTGGTGGGTGTCAGTAGAATATGTGGCTGATGACTTTAAGTTTGTGTTCGTGACGCCACCTGTGGTTTGCGGCCATTAAGCCGCCGCTGCTGTGTAAGGCCTCCGGGGTGATGAAGTGGCAGCAATGGTGGTACTGCTCCCCACAGGTGGAGCGGTGCCCCGGGACACAGTTGGTGCTTGTGGAAGTCTATGGTGTTGTGTGACTAGCACGGTGCAGGGCCGACAAGCAATGAAAGAAACAGGCACAAACAGTAGTCTCTTTACCTTCTCCTCTTTTACTCGGCAGAAGTTTAGTCCAGGGAGACCGTCACAGATGGTAAAGATGGTCCGGCCGGCCTGGAAGTGCCTGGGGTGATCTTTGGCCAGTTGAGTATGAGGCCTACTCCTTAATCTTTCTTTGCTGTTTTAGGACACTGCACTTTGGGTTAGCAATTGCCCTCTCGCTGCTGGGACTGGTGGTTCGTCACTTTTTCTGTGTGGTAGACTGCGCAGGCCCTCTCTGGTGCTTCTCTGCTGGAGTCCACACCGGGCCCTTGGGATGCAGCTGTACCTTCGGATTGCTTCTGGGCCAGGGGCTTGCAGCTCTCCTGCCCTCCGGATTCAGCTACCAGGGATGGATTTTATGCCCTGGCAACCACAGACTCCGATGTCCGAGTCTCTTCTGTGCCTCTCTGCACCTCTTGCTTCACTGGGCCAAGCTATCCCAGCTCTAGGCCCCAGTTCTACAAGGCAGCACTACTCTCCGTCTGTCCTCTTTCACTCCTGTCTACAGACTAACCACTACTTCCTCCCTCCAGCCAGACTTAAGGAATCCTCCCTGAAATTCCAGGTTCAGAGCTCCCTCTGCTGGCCGGAGGGAGAACTGTGTTGGGGGTTAAACTTACTGGCCAATAGATCTCCCAATTACCTCCAGGCTCAGCATTAACCCTTTGGGAGGGCAATGCTGTTGTGGCGACCAGGTCCTGGAGCGCCACACTTCCATTGAAGGAGAACGCACAACCTCTCATGGCCGCCTATTCCACTTGTTGATCACCCTCACTGTCAAAAAATGTTTTTTATTATCTAATCTGTGTCTCCTCACCATCAGTTTCATCCCATTGCTTCTAGTCTTTCCTTGTGAAAATGAGAATAAAACTGATCCCTTTACAGAGTGACAGCCTTTAAGATATTTGTAGACAGCTATTCATGCTCTGCTTCATTATGTCACAGAACAGGTATTCATGGCTCCGTCACTGAAATGTAGCCCCTACAGCCAGTAGCACTCATGCAGCTCTAAACCATGAGCCTCCAGCCCCATGATTGACTGTAGGCAGGAAATATGTGTCTTTGTTCTCCTTACCTGGAGCTGCCGCACACTCTTGAAAACATCTGAACCAATAGTTATTTTAGTCTCATCAGACCACAGGGCATGGTTCAAGTAATCCATGTCCTTAGCCTGCTTGTGTTCAGTAAACTGTTTGTAGCTTTCTTGTGCATCATTTCTGGAAAAGGCATCCTACTGAGATGACAGTGTACCGCCCCGTGCTTGGCAACCGAGCCGCTCAGATCCGGACTTTCAGTGGGTGGCTCAAAGGTCTATGGACCCGGTGTTCTCACGGTCACTTCAACCAAAAGGGGGGTTGTGGTTTGGGGACGTAGTTGTACGGCCGGAGCTGTGTTAAGTTCGTGACTCCACCTATGGGATGTGGTGAAGGTGGACACCACCGCTGCAGTTACGGGGCACCTGGGGGAGATGTTGCGCAGCAAGTTGTTAACCCCTCCGTGGGCAGGGATGTGGCCCCTGTAACCTCTGCAGTGTGTGGTGTATGGTCTGAGTGTGACGCCCTGGGCAAGCCAGGGGTCACAGGTCACAACACCACACGCACCCCACATTCCCTGCAGGTACACCAAAGTCAAAACTTAATTCCTTGTTGCCTTCCTCCAGGGGCTGATGTCCACACCAGGGGGTGGGCCAGGCGGTTGGCTCCGCCCACCGAGGAGTTCACAGCCCTGGAGGCGGGAAAATCAGGCAGTCCAGCTAGGGCAGTAAAAGTGAAAGGAAGTTAGAGTGAAGCTGGTGAAGTGGTAGAGGAGCAAGTGACAGAGTGGAAGTAGAAAGTGAAGAAAGCGACAGAAAAGAAGCCTGAAGTTGGTCCGGGTGTGTGCCCCGGACTGAGACAGCAAGGTTGGCAGACGGCGGTGACCGTCTGCAGGAGAGATTGCTCGGAGGTTGCCGAAAGGACCGTGGGTGGGTGGTGACCCGGCGGTACCGGAGCGGTATACAAAGAACAGTCTGCACCAGGGCAGGGGCCTTTGGATCCCGGCAAGGCTAGGAGTCGCCATAATTTGCCAAATCCGTCAGTGAAGGGGACCACTGGGTCTCCCAACAACCAAGTCCCGATTGAAGGCAACAGTCCAACCGTTAAGGGGAGACACCACTACCGCCAAGGCACCAGTTTCCCAGGGCCAGCGCCTGCGGGCAAGAGTGGGGCTCCTCCGGCCCATATCCAAGTCGGGGAGTGGGTTACTGGTGGGAATCCATCGCTACCAACGTTGAACATAGGTGCAGGGAAGGGACTGCCACCGTTAACTGCAGGGAACATCAACACCGCAGCCATCCGAGGAAACCGTCCAACCAGCCGTTTGTTTACTGAGAACTTTGTCATCATCTTTTGGCTGAGTGAGTACCTCCGTGCCGTGCGGCACAGCGCTGCCCCTGCACCTCCACAGGCCCCATAACCCGCCTGTCCACCATCCCAATCCCATCACTGGGCCCCGGGACCACCAATCCCCTACCCACGGAGGGGCAAATCAACAACTGGCTGCTCCATACCACCACTCCCGGGACCCCCAGCCAGAGCAGCGGTGGTGTCCACACAATCACCACAACCGTGGGTGGCGTCACGGACAATAAACTATCCCAACAACCCAACCCCCCTTTCATTCACGGGCGAGGAGCGCCGCTCGAGTCCCTGGGATCCGGCCCATCACTCGAGCCACCGAGCAGCAGCAGGCCGCGGCAGCAGCCGGACCCGAGCAGTGGGAGAGCGCAGCGTCCCCTCCTCTGCCCGTGACAACTTGGCGTCACGAACAGGATCTTACCGCTCTGCCGTCTGGTAGAGGTGCGCCTTGTTACCGCCTGAGGTGTCCGGCCAGAAAATTTCAGAAGCCGCCATCTTTGGCGCGAAGAGTTCCCGCTCGAGCGTCTTCTCGAGTAGCAGAGGCGCGAAGGCCAAAACCCCACCCCGATAGAGGAGGGGCCGGAAAGAAGCTAAGGGGGACGAAATGGCGGCTGGACGCATGTGAGTGTGGCGGTACAAACAGAAACGCTGAGACCCCACGATCCGCCGACCCTGGCAAGGAATGTCCACCCCACCTAGTTATGCGGAGGCTACCGAGCTGGTGCCCGGGACAGCGGCATGGCTGAGGGCCCGAACGGCAGGGATCTGCCGACACTACCGGAGCCAGATCTGCAGACTGATGGAGCAGTGGACTGCGGAGGTGGAGGTGGTAGCTGCCGTTGCACGAGTGTATGGAATGGAGGCCATGATGGAGGAGCTGGTGAGTGACCCACGCCCCTGTGTCCCCGAGGGACCGGCCGCTGCGGCTGAGGGACCCGGTCTACCCCTGGCCCCCACGCCACCTCCGTCCTGCTTGCTCGTGCACCGCACTGCGCCTGGCCCGTCGGGCGTATACCCCTCTGTGACCGTGGCGGAGAGAGTGGCAGGCCTGGAAGCTGAGGCAGCTGGCGGCAACCCGCCTGATGCTGGGACGGATGATAGTAATTCCGGGCCTGATACCGAACCCGTTTCGGAAGAGGATGAAGGAGACGTCGCCCTGCATGGCATGGAGGCCACGTATATCCCCCGAAGTGGAAATAATGGGTATCGGGCGGCCCTTCCTCGCCGTGCTTGCTATGCACTGGAGGGGCTGGTGCCCATGTTCTTCCACCCAGAGCCGGGTGAGGAGGACGAAAGTGCACAGTGATGGCAGCGGAGTACCGCTGCACCGTCCCCGTTGGGACTAAAGTCTGTTTGTTTGAAAAGTTTTTGAAAATGATGATAAGTAAATAGAACCGAACAGTCATCTGATTTGCACCGTGATTGGGAAAACCGGCCGTTGCCGGCACCGTTGTCCCCGAGGGGACCGTTCAAAAAGTTGCATGACGAACTACTCATGAACAAGCCCGTGAACTTGCAGGGCAACCACAAACGTTAAATGAAATGTAAATAAGTTATGTTACCGGTACCGTTTCCGCAATTGCCGCCTCCGGAGAGGCAGGTTGGAGGGAGGGCCCGCAGTAGAGCCGGCTGGGGCCCAGCCACCACAGGAACCGGTGGCTACCCTCTGGAGGGGAAGGACAGATCCCGCTCGGGTGACTTGGTGCAGGACTGGGGTCAAGGGGTGCTGCCTGTTTTCTAGGGGCAGCATCAGGGCCAGGTTGCTTGGGTGGGAGAGAGCGGAGACCGTAACCGTTAACCGTTTAAAACCGTAACGTTTAAGAAATGTGCCTCCCGATGTGGGATGATGTTTTTCTACTTGTATATATGTTACCGTTTTTATCTTTACAGAAAAACAAAAGAAAAATAAAACCGGTGTTGGACGGGCAGCCCGAGGACGGTCTGTGTTTTGCTAAGGGGGAATGTGACGCCCTGGGCAAGCCAGGGGTCACAGGTCACAACACCACACGCACCCCACATTCCCTGCAGGTACACCAAATTCAAAACTTAAATCCTTGTTGCCTTCCTCCAGGGGCTGATGTCCACACCAGGGGGTGGGCCAGGTGGTTGGCTCCGCCCACCGAGGAGTTCACAGCCCTGGAGGCGGGAAAACCAGGCAGTCCAGCTAGGGCAGTAAAAGTGAAAGGAAGTTAGAGTGAAGCTGGTGAAGTGGTAGAGGAGCAAGTGACAGAGTGGAAGTAGAAAGTGAAGAAAGCGACAGCAAAGAAGCCTGAAGCTGGTCCGGGTGTGTGCCCCGGACTGAGACAGCAAGGTTGGCAGACGGCGGTGACCGTCTGCAGGAGAGATTGCTCGGAGGTTGCCGAAAGGACCGTGGGCGGGTGGTGACCCGGCGGTACCGGAGCGGTATACAAAGAACAGTCTGCACCAGGGCAGGGGCCTTTCGGATCCCGGCAAGGCTAGGAGTCGCCATAATTTGCCAAATCCGTCAGTGAAGGGGACCACTGGGTCTCCCAACAACCAAGTCCCGATTGAAGGCAACAGTCCAACCGTTAAGGGGAGACACCGCCACCGCCAAGGCACCAGTTTCCCAGGGCCAGCGCCTGCGGGCAAGAGTGGGGCTCCTCCGGCCCATATCCAAGTCGGGGAGCGGGTTACCGGTGGGAATCCATCGCTACCAACGTTGAACATAGGTGCAGGGAAGGGACTGTCACCGTTAACTGCAGGGAACATCAACACCGCAGCCGTCCGAGGAAACCGTCTAACCAGCCGTTTGTTTACTGAGAACTTTGTCATCATCTTTGGCTGAGTGAGTACCTCCGTGCCGTGCGGCACAGCGCTGCCCCTGCGCCCCTGCACCTCCACAGGCCCCATAACCCGCCTGTCCACCATCCCAATCCCATCACTGGGCCCCGGGACCACCAATCCCCTACCCACGCAGGGGCAAATCAACAACTGGCTGCTCCATACCAACACTCCCTGGACCCCCAGCCAGAGCAGCGGTGGTGTCCACACAATCACCACAACCGTGGGTGGCGTCACGGACAATAAACTATCCCAACAACCCAACCCCCCTTTCACTCACGGGCGAGGAGCGCCGCTCGAGTCCCCGGGATCCGGCCCATCGCTCGAGCCACCGAGCAGCAGCAGGCCGCGGCAGCAGCGGCAGCCGGACCCGAGCAGTGGGAGAGCGCAGCGTCCCCTCCTCCGCCCGCGACATGAGCACTGACATGTGTAACCCCCTGAAACCTCTGCAGTGTGTGGTTTATGGTCGGAGAACTGACACACGGAACCCCACTCCTATAACCTCTGCAGTGTGTGGTGTAGTCTCAGCACTGACAGGCGGATCTCCCACCCCTGTAACCTCTGCAGCAATTCTGGCAGCTGTCATATATCCATTCTGCAATGACAGACAATCTTTGGATATGACGCTGAGAATGTGCTCTTACCTTTTCTGGTGACCATGGCGAGGCCTGTCCTGAGTGGATCCTGTCTTGCTGTATGGTCTATCTTGACCACAATGATGCTGCTCAGTGTCCTGGTGTTGCAATCTTCTTATAGCCTCATTATATAGAGCAACATTCTTTTTTTTTTCAGATCCTCAGATAAGTCTTTGCCATGAGATGCCTGAACTTCCAGTGACCAGTATGAGACAGTGTGTGAGAGATAACACCAAATGTAACACCCCTGCCCCCCATTCACACCAGAAACCCTGGAACACTAATGAGTGACATGACACCGGGGAGGGAAAATATCTAATTGGGTAAGAGTTGGCCATTTTCACTTAGGGGGTACTTTTTTTTTCCAGCGGTTTAGATATTAATGGTTTGAGATATTTAGAGGACACCACATTTATATAGTTAAACCTGCTCGACTCTGACTACTGTACATTGTAAAAAAAAAGTGTCAGATCTTCAGTGTTGTCCCATGAAAAGTTATGATAAAATATTTTCAAAAATGTGAGGGGTGTACTCACTTTATTAATATACTGTAAGTGGAGATTCAGAATCCTATATGGATCCTACAGAACAAATAAGACACCATGTGCCATCATATGATGTGATAAGGAAGCTTTGCTTTTGAGGGCAATTCCTAATAATAACATTTGATTGTGCAGAAGTGAACGGGGACAGACAGAGGGGAAGATCCGCAGGGAGTTCATGTGTTCAGCTCCACACACGGTTACTTTACTGCCACTATCAATCAGACAGCGTCATTCCACCTTCTTAAGTTTTTAAATTTTTAGAAAAGTGCCCACACATTCCATATCACTATATCATCTAAAGTACAAAACATTCTCCTATGCTCCGATGGACAAAAAAACATATACATAAATATATAAATGAAAAATATAAAAAATAAAAATGTTATTTGATAGGAGGAATGTTAGAATCCCAGTAGACGACTTGCATATAAGAGAATGCTGGGAATATAATCTGTCACTGTGATTGTTCCTATAAATTATGATTCTTTGTATCACATTGCTCTGATCATTATACATGATATGTAATTTTTTTAAGCTGTGATTGAACTGCTAAATATGCAATAAAATCTCTGCAAGCATTCACTATACTGTGAGCTCTTCATAAACTTTGGAAATTCAACAATTAAATATTTACGGGTGACACAGATGATTGTACATATGATGATTTCCTTAAATTTATTATGAAAAATGCCCGTACAGAGCCTGTTTTCACAGTTGACCCTCAGAGCTCATATTGATAGAGTTGCCCCATGGAGCAACAATTAAAAAAGGCCTCTACATAGCCTGTTTTTAGAGTTGACTCGCACAACCAATATTGGTAGAGTTCCCACACTGAGCAACACTTTCAAAAAGGCCCCTACAGAACCTGTTTTCACAATTGACCCACACAGCCAAGATTGATAGAGTTCCCACACAGAGTAACAAGTAAAAAAGACCCATGAAAGAAAGGCCTCTAGCCTCCTTTTAGAGTTTACTCAAACATCCAAGATTGGCAGTTGCCACAAAGAAAACATTTCAAAAAGGCTCTTTAAGGATCCATTTCTCACAGTTGACCTATACAGCCTAGGTTAGCAGTTATTTCACAGAGCAACAATTTTCCATAAGCCCCTGTTATTTCACAGAGCAACAATTTTCCATAAGCCCCTACACAACCTGTTTTCACATAAGTTAAGCAGAGTTCACACACAGGACAAAAATTTTCAAAAAGGCCCCTAAAGATCCATTTTTCACAGTTGTCCCATACAGCCTAGATTAGAATGGTTATCCCACAGAGCAACAATTTTCAATAAACCCCCACACAACCTGTTTTCATATTTGACCCACACAACTAAGATTGGCAGAGTTCCCACAGAGATAATAATAATAATAATAATAATAATAATAAGTTTTTTTTCTTATCTCTGTGGGAACTCTGCCAATCTTAGATGTGTGGGTCATATATGAAAACAGGCTGCGTGGGGGTTTATTGAAAATTGTTGCTCTCTGGGATAACCATTCCAATCTAGGCTGTATGGGACAACAGTGAAAAAATGGATCTTTGTGGGCCTTTTTGAAAATTTTTGTTCTGTGTGTGAACTCTGCCTAACTTATGTGAAAACATAAGTTAGGCAGAGTTCACACACAGAACAAAAATTTTCAAAAAAGGCCCCTAAAGGTCCATTTTTTCAACAGTTGTCCCAGAGATCAACAATATTCAAAAGTGTGCCTACAGAGCCTGATTTTACAATTGACCAACACAGCCAAGATTGCCAGAATTCCCCCACAGAACAACATTTTTTTTTTTTTAAAAAAAAAAAAAAAAAAAAAAGCTCCAACATAGCCTGTTTTCAGTTTTAGTCCACACAGCCTACATTGGTAAAGTTCCCCCACAAAGCAAAATATTTTAAAAAGGCCCCTATAGCACTAGTTAATTTGACCTACACAGCAAAGATGGGCAGAGTTTCCTACAGAGCAAAGTTTCAAAAAGGCCTCCACAGAGACTGTTTTTAAAGTTCACCCACAGAACCAATAATGGCAGAGTTGCTCCACAGAGCAACAATTGTCAAAAAAGACTCCTACAGTAGTTGTTTTCAGAGTTGACTAATACAGTGAAGATTGTCAGAGGTCCCCCACAAACCAATAATTTTCAAAAAGGCCTCTACAGAGCCTTTTTACATAGTTGACCCACACAGCTAAGATTGGCAGAGATTCCCCATAGAGCAGCAATTTAAACAAGTCCCTGTTAAATATACTTACTGTGTATATATTCAGGAGTTCAAGGACTTCTCCAAGGAAAATATCACAATAATTCTTGTCAAAAACAAATGGATTTTTCTTATTGAAACTAAATACAGAATTTGTAAGTAGTTGAAGTTAAATATTCAATTTCTCTATTAAATCTGTAGAAGATTAATTTCTCTCACTCATCATTGCCGGGATCCTGAAGGAACGTTTTTAGGTCATAGTTAGAAGATGCTGCCAGCTAGACATCATGTGTCTTTCTCTGTAGAATCTCGAATGGGTGAAAATCCCCCGAGTGTCACGTGATGTGTTATTCGTATGTTTAGCTTGGCACCTGTTTTTTTGTCTATCTAAGGCTAGTTTCACACTTGCGTTGTTTTGACGCAAACGGAATCCGTCACTAATGTAGTACAGTTCATTTATTTACATTTAAAGCGCGTTACTATGGCACGTGTGTGTGTCATGCAGTACCCGCTTGTGTCCACACGATGTCGCGCTTCCACTGTAAATAAATGAACTGTACTGTATTTGTAATGGATCCCGAATCCGTTAAAATAGCGCAAATGTGAAACGGCCCTAAGGACGTTCTGGCCTTACAACATGGAATTACCGGACCTACATACGGAAATACCATATGTAATGCCAGCAAATATATATACACTGCTCAAAAAATTAAAGGGAACACTTAACCAACCGAATATTACTCCAAGTTAATCAAACTTCTGTGAAATCAAACAGTCCACTTAGAAAACAACACTTATTGACAATCAATGTCACCTGCTGTTGTGTAAATGGAATAGACATCAGATAGAAATTATTGGCAATTATCAGGACCGGATTTATCAGAATAAAGCAGTGTTTCTGCAGGTGGGGAGCACAGACCACATCTCAGTACAATGCTTTCTGGCTGATGTTTTGGTCACTTTTGGATGTTGGTTGTGCTCTCACACTCGTGGTAGTATCAGACGAACTCTACAATCCACACAAGTGGCACAGGCAGTGCAGCTCATCCAGGATGGCACAGCAATGCGAGCTGTGGCAAGAAGGTTTGCGGTGTCTGTCAGCGTAGTGTCCAAAGGATGGAGGCGCTACCAGGAGACAGGCCAGTACACCAGGAGACGTGGAGGGGGCCGTAGAAGGGAAACAACCCAGCAGCAGGACTGCTACCTCTGCCTTTGTGCAAGGAGGAACAGATGGAGCACTGCCAGAGCCCTACAAAATGACCTCCAGTAGCCACAAATGTGCATGTGTCTGCACAAACGGTTAGAAACCGACTCCATGAGGATAGCATGAGGGCCCGACGTCCACAGATGAGGGTTGTGCTCACTGCCCAACACCATACAGGACGCTTCGCATTTTTCTCACAGAACACCAGGATTAGCAAATTCACCACTGGCACCCTACGCTCTTCACAGATGAAAGCAGGTTCATACTGAGCACATATGACAGACGTGACAGAGTCTGGAGACGCTGGGGACAGTGATCTGCTGCCTGCAACATCTTATAGTATGACCGGTTTGGCAATGGGTCAGTAATGGTGTGGGGTGGCATTTCTTTGGAGGGCCGCACAGCCCTCCATGTGCTCGCCATAGGTAGCCTGACTCCATTAGGTACCAAGATGAGATACTCAGACCCTTGTGAGACCATATGCTGGTGCGGTTGGCCCTTGGTTCCTCCTAATTCCAGACCTCATGTGGCTGTGTTGTGGGTAAGAATTGAGTAACCTGAAATACTGAAATACTTAATTCAGCCATTTCACAGACCCAAATATGTAGTTTAGTTGATGGAGCCTAACATACATATTTATAAATGTTTTTGTTTTTTACTAACATACATATATATATATTCAATGATTTTCCTTAATACAATATGTAAGCATATGAAACTTAAAGATGGCTCCTACATCCTGGACGCCACCCAAGATGCTGAACACATGGAAGAATATTCAAAGTTTGGACCAATCCAGTAGAGACTATGCAAGTTGCTACACGCCCTGAGCCCGACCTGCAATATTTCATTGGACTATATTTTGTCTACAGCCTTTTCTTATCTAGAACTATAAAAGTTTTGTGAAAAATAAACGAGCAGAATTCCTTTGGCGTCCGTCATGGAAGGAAGTTCATAACCGATTTAAGTCTGTTTTTTCTTCCCGCATGGACACATGACATTCCAGATAATCTGAAAACGGCAGTCAGACCTAAAGAGACTCTTTGTAGTCTCACCTCAACAGCTGGCGCCTATTTAACATGGGGCACCAAATGGGTGATCTAATTCTTCTTCAGCCCCGGACGCAAGGGGCTGCTCCTGAAGCAACCGAGGGTCACCTGACAACGAGGACTGATCAACGTCATTAGACCATGGAAAGCTTCATATACACTGTATGTGTTATTTTGCCTGTGGCTCGAGAAACCCTTGGTGAAAGGTGGGTAGTCGCTAATCCGGAGAGGGGGTAGAGTACCGGAGACCTAACGGTGTGGAGATCACCCGCCAGTGACCTCTAGAAGGGAAGGACCCAGACCCCTGGGTGCTGGGTGTAGGTCATTAGGATCTGACTGCTCGTGTGTTACGGGGCTGCTAGAAGGAACAGGAGTAGGAAAAAAAAACCTTGATTGAGTGCTGAATGTACATGTAATTATGCTGGGTTTCCTATCTTAAAAGCATGTTTTTGATAATTTGGAGATTTTTGGGATTCTTTTAGCCTGGTGAGAATATAGAGTTTACAAGTACAAAATTTGTTACTTTGAATCTCTGAAGTGTGGACCCTTATTTTGTCCTGCATAGGAAACATGCATAAATGTAGGAGTTTATAGAATAGTAGCCAATAGCAAAGCGCATAGATGCATAATAATGTAGACACTCCCAGCATACACCTATACCTTTGTACCGTGTTAGCTAAAAATCTAAAATCTTAAAGAACTTACCCCAATGATGTTAGAAGGTATTATATCCATTTGTAAAAGAATTAAAAATAGATCAAACAGAGATGTGTATTATGGAGAGCAAAAGTTCCAAAGCTGTTTGTCTTAGATTTCCTAGATAGTATCCCCCTTCTGTACTGATAAGAATGGATGTTGCCCCTCCCAAATGGGGAAGCAAACCCTTTGTTCAAACTTTACAGTTAAAGACTTGAGAAATTATTAATAGGGATGATTGAATACTAAAAAAATCTGCTTCGATGAATATCTGACGAATAGGTCGGCACTATTCGACTATTCACCAATATTCGATGCGCAATGTAAGTACCGTATATGGGATAATTTTACGTTGGACCTGTCGGTGAGCTGTGGTGACTGAGGAAAAGGCTGAAATGGATGGGAAAAGGCTTAAACAGTATGGGCACAGCCTGTAGAAGGGGCCTCACTGCATTTCTGGTGTCTTTGAATAACGTGGTCAGAGCAGCACGCGGCTTTTACATAGTCGCCAGAACAGCTCTCAAACCAAATCACTTTTTTGACAAACAGAACGCAGGTCTTTCGGTCTCTGTCTTTCTCTCTCTGGGTGAGTCTATGTAGTGCAGTCAAATAAATAACTAATTAAAAGAAAACGGCGTACGGTCCCCCCCAATTTTGATACCAGCCAAGATAAAGCCACACGGCTGAAGGCTGGTATACTTAGGCTAGGGAGCCCCACGTTATGCGGAGCCCCCCCAGCGTAAAAATATCAGCTAGCAGCCACCTGGAATTGCCGAAGAGGAAACCAGGTGATCCAGCTCAACTGGGGCAAAGTCCGGCATGCACGGATATACTCTGACAGTGCAAGGGTCCAATGAAAGAAAAGAAAAAATATCCAGCTTCCGGAGTAATAGTAAAACTGCTGCAATTTTATTTAAGGACGTGAAAATTGACACAATGTCAAAAATAGGGAGCCCATGTGCGGCATAAGGCTACGCGTTTCGAACGCTGCCTGCGTTCTTTGTCAAGCCTAAGTGAATATATCTTGCTCACAAGTATTTAAACTCAACTGTTTAATCAGAAAACACATATGCCAGCATGGGGTAGATAACATACAAAACAACAATACAAAAATTCAACAATAAAAAATATATAAATCTCTCTTATTTTTATATATATATATATATATATATATATATATATATATATATATATATATATATATATATAATTGCCTTATTCTGTCTGTCTGTCTGTCTGTCTGTCTGTCATGCTCCGAAATTGTGTCCTTACGGTGACACAAAGCTGATTGGCCGCTGGGCTCGCCATGGCCCCGCCCCCCCACACGGATTGGCCTCTCGCCCCGGCTCTCTGCAGGCCCCGCCCCCCTCACGCAATGCACGCTCGCTGTGGCCCAACTGACACGGGGCTCCGATTCCCAGGTGAGTACACACACACATCAGATCACACTCACTCTCACACACACCTCACACATCACATCCACACATCACAACATCCTGGGATATCTCTTGCTTCTACACCGGCTCCGTCAGGATCCCGGCAGCGCCAGACATAACCTTGCGATGCTGGGATCTTAACGGAGGCCGTGAAAGCTGGTAACCATTATACACATCGGGTAACTAAGGTCCCTTAGTTACCCGATGTGTATCATAGTTACCAGTGTACACCGGCTCCCACTCACTCTCACACACACATCACACACACATCACATCGCATCCACACATCAAGGTCCTGCAGCTGCGGAACATACATAACATAACAGCACACACACACACACACAAATCAGATCACACTCACTCACACACACACATCACATCGCATCGAAATACTCACAGCATCCTGGCATATCGCTTGCTTCTCGGCGGCGATATTGTGCTGTGAGCTTCCAGGACCTGACGGAGGATCACATGGCCAGAAGCATGTGATATCCCCGGATGTTGTGAGTATCAGCGCGTATGTGCAATATCGTCAGTGTCTGTGTGTGTGAGTGTATGCGATCGGGTGTGTGTGAGTGGATGCGATCGGTTGTGTGGGTGAGTGGATGCGATCGGTTGTGTGGGTGAGTGGATGCGATCGGGTGTGGGTGAGTGTCGGAAGAGGAGCACGGCGTGCTGGAGGAGGCTGGGAGCAGAGAGGCTGATCTTGGGGAAGGCTGGAAGGGGGAGGCTGATGCTGAGGGAGGCTGGAAGGAGAGAGGCTGAGCAAACGTGCTCCATCCGCCATACTGCGCACTCCCCATCGTGCTGCATCCCCCATGCTGCGCACTCCCAAACATGGTCCATCCGCCATGCTGCGCACTCCCAAACGTGGTCCATCCGCCATGCTGCGCACTCCCAAACGTGGTCCATCCGCCATGCTGCGCACTCCCAAACGTGCTCCATCCGCCATACTGCGCACTCCCAAACGTGCTCCATCCGCCATACTGCGCACTCCCCATCGTGCACCATCCGGCATGCTGCGCACTCCCAAGCGGATGGAGCATGATGGGGGGTGCGCAGCATGGCGGATGGAGCACGTTTGGGAGTGCGCAGCATGGCGGATGGAGCACGTTTGGGAGTGCGCAGCATGACGGATGGAGCACGTTTGGGAGTGCGCAGCATGACGGATGGAGCACGTTTGGGAGTGCGCAGCATGCCGGATGGTGCACGATGGGGAGTGCGCAGTATGGCGGATGGAGCACGTTTGGGAGTGCGCAGTATGGCGGATGGAGCACGTTTCGGAGTGCGCAGCATGGCGGATGGAGCACGTTTGGGAGTGCGCAGCATGGCGGATGGACCACGTTTGGGAGCGCGCAGCATGGCGGATTCAGCACGTTTGGGAGTGCGCAGCATAGCGGATGGAGCACGTTTGGGAGTGCGCAGCATGGCGGATGGAGCACGTTTGGGAGTGCGCAGCATGGCGGATGGAGCACGTTTGGGAGTGCGCAGCATGCCGGATGGTGCACGATGGGGAGTGCGCAGTATGGCGGATGGAGCACGTTTGGGAGTGCGCAGCATGGCGGATGGAGCACGTTTGGGAGTGCGCAGCATGGCGGATGGACCACGTTTGGGAGTGCGCAGCATGGCGGATGGAGCACGTTTGGGAGTGCGCAGCATGGCGGATGGAGCACGTTTGGGAGTGCGCAGCATGGCGGGTGGAGCACGTTTGGGAGTGCGCATCATGGCGGATGGAGCATGATAGGGGGTGCGCAGCATGGCGGATGGAGCACGTTTGGGAGTGCGCAGCATGGCGGATGGAGCACGTTTGGGAGTGTGCAGCATGGCGGATAGAGCACGATGGGGAGTGCGCAGCATGGCGGATAGAGCACGTTTGGGAGTGCGCAGCATGGGGGATGCAGCACGATGGGGAGTGCGCAGTATGGCGGATGGAGCACGTTTGGGAGTGCGCAGCATGGCGGATGGACCACGTTTGGGAGTGCGCAGCATGGCGGATGGAGCACGTTTGGGAGTGCGCAGCATGGGGGATGCAGCACGATGGGGGGTGCGCAGCATGGGGGATGGAGCACGATGGGGGGTGTGCAGCATGGGGGATGGAGCACGATGGGAGGTGCACACCTCCCCCCAACACACACACACACACGCGCACTGCACAACACACACACACTAGGAATCACAAACAACGCCCTACACAGACACCCACACACAGACAACGCTGCACACACAAATATACGCACATACTACACAACACACACATTGCTCAAAACATACCTCCCCCCAAAACACACCACACACACACAAACCGCACAACACACACACACACACAACGCTACAGACACACAGCGCTCCACAAACAACGCAACACACGCAACACACATACAACACCTCTCTCACCCCCCGCGACACTCAGAACATGTACAGCGCCCTACACAAACACTTGGTAACTACACACAACAACACATATATATATATATATATATATATATATATATATATATATAACAAAAATCATACATGAACTACACAATACGTAAATTCTAGAATACCCGATGCGTAGAATCGGGCCACCTTCTAGTATATATATATATATATATATATATATACACAAAAAGGAAATTTTTAATATTAAAATTCCACATAAAAAAGAAGAAAGGAAAAAAAAAATTTTTCTATCATCCGAAATGTACATGTGAACATTATCTACCAAGATTTGATAAGATTTAATAATGAAACTTTACTATTACTCCGGAAGCCGGATATTTTTTCTTTTCTTTCACCTGGAATTGCCGCAACCATTAGATGCAACAGTCCCGGGACTCTACCCAGCTCATCCAGAATTGACCTGATGCGGTGGCAATCAGGGTAATGAGGAGTTAATGGCAGCCCATAGCTGCCAATAAGTCCTAGGTTAATCATGGCAGGCGTCTATGAGACACCCCCAATGATTAACCTGTAGGTGAAAGTAAATAAACACATACACCCGAAAAAATCCTTTATTTGGAATAAATCCCCAAATACCCCTCCAGGTCCGGCGTAATCCACACGAGGTCCCACGAAGCATCCAGCTCTGCTACATGAAGCTGACAGGAGCGGCCGTAGAACTCCACGGAGCAACTGAAGTGAGCCGCGCGATCAGCAGTGACGTCACTCAGGTTACCTGTGGCCATAGGTCTCAGGTGAAAAACAGCAGCTGGCCGCGGGTAACCTGAGTGACGACACCGCTGATCGCGTGGCTCACTTCACTCACTCAGGGGATTTGCGGTCACCGGTGAGTCTTTCACCTGTGATCGCAAATCAGGCCGTGGCACACACAAAGAGCCACACGATGACAATGAACTCAGGTGACGTTCATCCGAGTTCAATCTGATCACACGGCTCTCTCTCGCAGCCAGTCATACTCTATATTCTTCTTACTGTCAATAAATAGAAATATTCCCCACCATCTCTGCTTGCTGTCAATAAATAGAAACATACCCAATCACCTCTGCTTGCTGTCATTGAATGGAAGCATTCCCCAACACATCAGCTTGCTGTCAGTAAGTGGAAACATTCCCCACCATTTCTGCTTGTTGTCATTGAATGGAAACATTCCCAAACACATCTACTTGCTGTCAGTGAATGGAAATATTCCCCACCATCTCTGCTTGCTGTCAGTGAATAGAAACATTCCTGTAACGCCTGGTCCCACCAGACCCTGGGGGGGAGCTCTCCCTCACATCTGCCCAGTCCCAGCATGGCTCCCACGTGCACTCCTGCTCCCACTCCCAGGCAGCGAAGGCCTTCCTCTTCTGGTGCCATGGCTCTGCAGGCGCTGCCCCTGGTCCGGGTCCTGCTGTACGTCCTGCTCCCAGGCCTGCTGCAGCCTCTTCCTGTCTCTCTTCCTCACACAGAATTGCTGTAAGTGACTCTAGGCTGTGCGCGAGGCCACGCCCCCTTTCTTAAAGTGGTATGCCCCGTTTTTTGGAAGTGACCTCAGAGGTCACCTGTTACCTAATAGGTATTTAGGTTCACCTCCCCCGGCAGCAGGCGCCCGAGCAACGCTTCAATTAGAGCCTTGCCAGTGTCCAGACCCCCTTTTGCTGTGATCTGTTTTCTGTGTATTGTTACCTGGTTCTAATCCCTTGTCTCACCATAGTGCCATCCATATCATTCCGGCTGTGGACGGCTGTGGACGGTTACCCGCGGCCAGCTGCTGTTTTTCACCTGAGACGTGTGGCCGCAGGTAACCTGAGTGACGTCTTCGCTGATCGTGCGGCTCACTTCAGTTGCTGCATGGAGCTGACAGAGAGCGGCGGTGTTCTTTGGCCATTCCTGTTAGCTTCCGATGTAGCAGAGCTGAAAATGTCGTGGGACCTCGTGAAAATTACGCCGGACCTGGAGGGGTATTTGGGGATTTTAATAAAGTGGTGAAAGAAGGTGTTTTTTTTGTTTTTTATTCCAAATAAAGGATTTTTTCGGGTGTATGTGTTTATTTACTTTCACTTACAGGTTAATCATGGGGGGTGTCATAGACGCCTGCCATGAATAACCTAGGACCTATTGGCAGCTATGGGCTGCCATTAACTCCTTATTACCCCGATTGCCACCGCACCAGGGCAATTCTGGATGAGCCGGGTAGAGTCCCGGGTCTGTTGCATCTAATGGATGCTGCAATTCTGGGCGGCTGCTGGCTGATATTTTTAGGCTGGGGGCTCCCCATAACGTGGGGCTCCCTATCCTCAGAATACCAGTCTTCAGCTGTGTGGCTTTATCTTGCCTGGTTTCAAAATTGGGGGGGACCGCACGCCGTATTTTTTTTAGTTATTTATTTTTTTAATTGACTGCACTACATAGACCCACCCACCGGCGGCTGTGATTCGTTGCAGTGAGACAGCTGTCACTCAGTGTGGTGGTGTGTCTGAATGCAACCAATTATAGGCGCCGGTGGGCGGGGGAAACAGGGAATACGAGATGGAATAATGAGCGGACATCATTTTCAAAAGCTGGAGAAGCCGCTGGAGCAGTGTGACAGCCGTGCAGCTCCGTGCCAGTGATTGGTCAGAGATCGCTGAGTATGAGAGAGGGGGGAGAGGGAGAGACAGACCGAGAGAGAGAAAGAGAGAGACAGAGAGAGAGACAGAGAGAGAGACCGACGGACAGATAGAGAGAGACCGATGGACAGATAGAGAGAGAGACTGAAAGATCTTGGTTCTGTTTGTCTAAAAAGCGATATATGGAGCTGCTAGCAGCTACTGGACGCTGTGTTCAATCCTGACAAGGACTATTAGTTGGATCTATGAACGCTCTCCCGCACACAATACAGTCTATGTACACCGCCATCTCCCTATCACTGCGCGTTCACAAAATGATGCTGTGCAGCCAAGTTAATCACAGTAACACCACAACAAAGATGGCTGCGGCGTTAGGCTATGTGCGCACGTTGCGTAATTACATGCAGTTACGCTGCGCTTTGTAGCGCAGCGTAACTGCATGCGTCCTGCGTCCCCTGCACAATCTATGGAGATTGTGCAGGGGCCGTGCGCATGTGGCGTCTTAGAGCGCAGCGCTTCGGCTGCTGCTCGAAGCGCTCGTTCTAAGAAGTGACATGTCACTTCTTCCGTGCGCTTTGCCGGCAGCCCCTGCTCTGTCTATGGGAGGAGCTGCAGACAGAGTGCGTGGAATCGGCTTTTTTTTTTTACTAGGGACATTTTCTGCAGCGATTTGAAGCGCACGTGTGCTCTTCAGATCGCTGCAGAAATTTCTGCAGGGCTAGTACTCAACGTGCGCACATAGCCTTACTGTGAGGGGAAGTGATGCGTTCATTGGCTGGAAAACAGGCGCCAGGAAGTCAGCAATGAAAATGAAAGTATCGGAGCGAATGTTGTTTTATCCATCGGCTAACGAAAAGCGCGAATACCCCATTATCTGTCAGATACCGATGTGGCGAATACATTTGCTCATCCCTAATTACTAATAGTTTGTTTTTATTTTCCTGCTCATACCTAAATTATTAAATTAACTTTGCAGAGAAAATTAGATTTCTTGTGACATGCAAATTATTTTTTTTTCTTTTGTTTTATGGTGATTTATATGGAAAATACATTTTTATTTTGTGTCTGCATACAGACTGTTAGTATTTTATTAATTTTTGGTTTTCCTTTCTTTCATGGATATTAGTGTACAGTATATACGAACCGTGTTATCTATCGTAAGGTCTCAAAATTCCCCAGCAGTGTATATTGTTGCAAAGACATGGGTTATATCCAGTGTTTGTCTTGTTTGAGTTTTATAGTAATTTATTGCTTTTTAGAGAGTAGCAGCATAAAACTGAACTTTGCTAGATTGGTACACAAAAGCAAAAAAAAAAAAAGGGGGGGAAGAAGTCATCTATTATATTCTCCAGCAGTAGAGGGCGCAGCAGACATATACTAGAGACCCTAAAGCTGGCCCTTCCCTGCAACATTCATATTTACTGGACTACTATGAAACATGTCTGCATAGTTGACCACTAACTGTATCATGGTCAGAATTAAAGTTATAAGAATGCTCTAATGCATATTTTTTAGTTTTTGTTTTTATAGATGGAATAAGATATTGGTCGATTCTAGACTGGATATGTTATGGTTTACACAACATGAGGTAATCAAAATTTGAACCACTCCCTTCCCTCCTATTGGTACATGAGGCAGTGATGTATTGATGCCCTCTCTGGATGGGTAGAACAGAAGTGGGTAAGAAGGTTAAATGTGTATGTAGGTTGTAGATCTTTCCTGTTGTCAAATGAGCTAGGTATACTGAAGATAAAATCTAGACCTGAGCTGACGGTGATGGAGCCAGAGGAGATCTCCGCATAGGTGCAGCTGACAAAGAAGTAGTGAACGGGCCTAGAGTTGAGAGTACTTTTCCAATGCAGAACAGTACCATACCTCGATGGCACCTATCACGTCCGTGACATTTGTCAATCCTTGTGTTCTTAAATCCCTACAGGAACAAGCGATTCAACAAGGAATGGAGTGGGAGATGCAGGGAACCCAGCTGACTGAGGAAGGTCTGTGGATAAAGGGTGGTAAGCTTTCTCTGCCATGAGTTCTCTTCTCATTGATGGCCCAGGTAACCTATGGACTAACATCTGTGAAAGACAGTTATCAGTGTGTGCTTTGGTGACACTAGAGTTCAGTACTCAGGTGGGTAGACTCACCCAGTCTTGTAACCCCTCAAGGTTTACCTTCGTATTTACAAACCAATGTAATATTGCATAAAAATGTTTTGTTGGAAGTTTACCATTTCCCCCCCCCGTGAATCATATATGACCTCAAAGTCTTAGAGACACAAATTTAGAGGCTGGCATATGAGATAAGAAAATGAAACAAAAATAAAACCTTAAACTTGAGACCATAAGACAGGTATGTACTAAACAAGATGTACTAAAATGTACTAAATGTACAAATCTAATATAAAAAGCTCAGTGAGTGTATGTATGTGTGTATGTATGTGTGTGTGTATATATGTGTGTATGTATGTGTGTGTGTGTATATATGTGTGTATGTATGTGTGTGTGTGTATATATGTATGTATGTATGTGTGTGTGTCCGCTAAAGGAATCCGCACCGTCGCATTTACAATCACGAAATTTTGCACAGACGCCCCAGGTGAACCAGGGAACGTCATAGACTATGTTTTGACAGGAAAATTTAACCCCGCACTTTACAGTTATTTACCAAAATTCTGCCTCAATTTAACTGAATGGAGGTGGGAGCTACTGGCTATTAATAGCAATGTCAGTGGTTGCTATAGGAACAAATTAAACTGTTAGTATAAGAAGCTTATGTGTGAGGTAATATGATGTCGGTGGTGAGACAGATAGAGAGAGACAGAAAAAGACAGACAGACAGAGACACAGACATAGACAGATGGACAAAGAAAGATGGGCAAAGAGACAGACAGCCAAGGAGACAGACGGGAAAAGAGACAGACGGGGAAAGAGACAGTCCTGGAAAGAGACAGCCCTGGAAAGAGACAGCCCTGGAAAGAGACAGCCGGGCAAAGAGACAGAGGGGCAAAGAGACAGATGGGCAAAGAGACAGATGGGCAAAGAGACAGACCTGGAAAGAGTCAGACCTGGAAAGAATCAGACAGGGAAAGAGACAGACGGGCAAAGAGACAGACCTGGAAAGAGACAGACCTGGAAAGAGATAGACCTGGAAAGAGACAGATGGGGAAAGAGATAGCCCTGGAAAGAGACAGCCCTGGCAAGAGACAGCCGGACAAAGAGACAGACGGGCAAAGAGACAGACGGGCAAAGAGACAGACGGGCAAAGAGACAGACGGTCAAAGAGACAGATGGGCAAAGAGACAGCCGGGCAAAGAGACAGACCTGGAAAGAGTTAGACGGGGAAAGAGACAGACAAAGACAGATGGGGAAAGAGATAGACAGGGAAAGAGAGCGATAAACAGACACACACATAGAGACAGACACAGAGAAAGAGAGAGACAGACAGACACAGAGATGGAGACAGACTGATACAAATACAGACAGAGAGATAGAAACAGACGGACAGAAACATAGACACAGATAGACAAAGAAAGACACAGACAGAGAGACAGACAGACAGCGACAGGCTGCGCAGTCAAGAGGAGCCGGGACAGGCCATTACTTGGAAGGCGCGTTCCTATCCTATAGGACCTATGGAGGATAAACACGTGATGTGAGCATCTGCGGGATTTTCACCGACCAAATCAAGACACCGACGCACATGCACATTGGTGCGTTAAGATCGGCGGTAATGGACATGTGATAGATCAAATTGATGGAAAGATCTAAAAACTATATATAAATAATATATATGTGATTATAGGTTTATATCTGTATTTCATTAGGGCTGTAACCTTTTTATGATTTTTTTTATGATTTTGTTTTTTTATATTTCATCATTTTTTTCTATGAGTGTCAGTATACCACTGTTTGCATTTGAAGGCTGTCTCTTGTGGGGGAGGTCTTTTTTGTGATTGGTAACAGCTTTAACCATCTGCCTATTTATATGGAGCCTGTATTGCTATTTTGTATGCTTGAAAAAGACCGGAAGGTTGAAACGTTGCAAATGGAATAAAGGGTGTGCAGCATGGGAGATGGAGCATGATGGGGGGTGCGCAGCATGGGGGATGGAGCACGATGGGGGGTGCGCATCATGGGGGATGGAGCACGATGAGGGATGCGCAGCATGGGGGATGGAGCACGATGGGGGGTGTGCAGCATGGGGGATGGAGCACGATGGGGGGTGCACAGCATGGGGGATGGAGCACGATGGGGGGTGCGCATCATGGGGAATGGAGCACGATGGGGGGTGCGCAGCATGGGGAATGGAGCACAATGGGGGGTGCGCAGCATGTCTGATGGAGCACGATGGGGGGTGCACAGCATGGGGGATGGAGCACGATGGGGGTGCGCAGCATGGGGGATGGAGCATGATGGGGGGTGCGCAGCATGGGGGATGGAGCACGATGGGGGGTGCGCAGCATGGGGGATGGAGCGCGATGGGGGTGCACAGCATGGGGGATGGAGCATGATGGGGGGTGCGCAGCATGGGGGATGGAGCACGATGGGGGGTGCGCAGCATGGGGGATGAAGCACGATGGGGGTGCGCAGCATGGGGGATGGAGCATGATGGGGGGTGCGCAGCATGGGGGATGGAGTACAATGGTTAGTGTGCAGCATGGAGGATGGAGCACAATGGGGGGTGTGCAGCATGGGGGATGGAGCACGATGGGGGGTGCGCAGCATGGGGGATGGAGCACGATGGGGGGTACGCAGCCTGGGGAATGGAGCACAATGGGGGGTGTGCAGCATGGGGGATGGAGCACGATGGGGGGTGCGCAGCATGGGGAATGGAGCACAATGGGGGGTGCGCAGCATGGGGGATGGAGTACAATAGGGGGTGCGCAGCATGGAGGATGGAGCACAATGGGGGGTGTGCAGCATGGGGGATGGAGCACGATGGGGGGTGCGCAGCATGGGGGATGGAGCACGATGGGGTGTGCGCAGCATGGGGAATGGAGCACAATGGGGGGTGCGCAGCATGGGGGATGGAGCACGATGGGGGGTGCGCAGCATGGGGAATGGAGCACAATGGGGGGTGCGCAGCATGGGGGATGGAGTATAATAGGGGGTGCGCAGCATGGGGGATGGAGCACGATGGGGGGTGCGCAGCATGGGGGATGAAGCACGATGGGGGGTGCGCAGCATGGGGGATGGAACACGATGGGAGGTGCGCAGCATGGGGGATGGAGCACGATGGGGGGTGCACACCTCCCCCCAAAACACACACACCGCCACACGCGCACCACACAACACACCACACACACACTGGGAACCACAAACACCGCCCTACACAGACACCCACACACACACAGACAACGCCGCACACACACAACACCCAACACACAAACACCGCGGCATACACAAATATACGCACATACCGCACAACACACACACTGCACAAAACATACCTCCCCCCAAAACACACACACGCAATCCACACCCACACATACCGCGCAACACACACACAGAACGCTGCAGACACACAGCGCTCCACAAACAACGCAACACACACAACGCAACACACACACAACACCGCTCTCACCCCCCCACCCAGACAACACCCAGAACATTTACAGCCCCTACACAAACACTGGCAACTACACACAACAACATCTATATATATATATATATATATATATATATATATATATATATATAACAAAAATCATACATTAACTACACAATACGTAAATTCTAGAATACCCGATGCGTTAGAATCGGGCCACCTTCTAGTATATATATATGTATGGATTCTGCAAGAAATGGAAATATTGCACATTGTCTTTGCAGTTATTTATCGTTGTGTGCTTACTGTTGACAATCTTACAATCACATAATTGTGAGCCCTCTACAGTAGCATTATTGCATTACTTAAAGGGGATGTCCACTACTTTATCATTGATGGCGTATCCTTAGGATAGGTCATTAATGTCTGATTGGCCAGGGTCTGCTATTTGCCGTGGCAGCAGGCAGCCGGAAATGCTCAGTTCCGGAGGTGCCCCCTTTAATTATGGTCGGGTACTGCATATCCTCCCATTGATTTCAATAGGAAGCGGATATGCAATACCCAGCCACGGCCGCTATCAGGAGACTGAACAGCTCCGGAACTTAGCATTTGCAGCTGGCACCAAGAACGATTGATCAGCGGAGGTGCCGGGTGTTGCACCCCAGACGATCATACATTGATGGCTTATCCCAAGGATAGACCATAAAGGCTGTGTGCACACTGTGCTTTTTGGTGCAGTTTTGTTACAAAAACACCTTGTTTATCCTTATGTCAGCAAAGTCCATGAGAATTCTAAAGTGCTGTGCATACTTTTCTTCTTTTTTTTTCTTGCAGATTTTGGTGCAGCATGTCAATCCTTGGTGTGGTTTTCCCTGCATTTTTCAGCCCTTCCACCCTTTGACTTCATAATGAAAAATGCATGGCAAAAAAATGCACAAAAATGAGGCAAAACTCTCCTTTTTTAGGGGTGTTTTTCTGCCAGAATATAGAATTTGGGGTGCAGAAAGTTCCTGCCCCAAATACTTAGCATGCACACATACTCAAGTAGTGGATAACCTCTGTACACATTATAGTTTGAACATGTGTAACAATGTTTGTGGAATATTTGTGCAAAAACTTTGTAACTTTTTAAACAGTTGCAATTGATAAATCAGCTGGAAACCCCAAACCTCACTTACAATCACAAAAGTAGGGGAAGAAAAAGCAAACACATATAAAATAGACCAGGGGTCTCAGACACGCGGCCCCTCAGGGTAGTTCGTGCGGCCCCCAGGCCCGTGCCCCTGGTCACTATCGCGGCAGGTGCAGGGGCCGCAGCCACTGTCTGTGTCGCGGGCGGGGAGGAGGGTGTCAGCACACCGCGCTCACCCCTTCTGCTCGGGTCCGGCAGTTGCTCCTGGTGGCTCGAGCTGCGGGCCGGATCCCGGGGTGTCTCGAGCGACACTCCTCGCCCGTGAGTGAAAAGGGGGTGTTTGTTGGGGTTATAGTTCGTGACGCCACCCACGGTTGTGGTGATTGCACCACCGCTGCTTTGGATGGGGATCCCGGGAATGGTGATGGGAGCAGCCAGGTGTTGTGTTGCCCCTCCGTGGGTAGGGGTTGGTGATCCCGGGGCCCAGTGGGGTGCAGGGGCGCAGGGGCAGCGCTGTGCCTTGCGGCACTGAGGTACTCACTCAGCCAGTAAACACGACACAGTTCTCGGTAAACAAACGGCTGGTTGGACGGGTCCCTCGGACGGTTCACGGTGCTGCGGTTCCCTGCAGTTAGCGGTGACGGTCTCTTCCCTGCACCTTTGAAATGTCTTGTGGTATCGGTGGATTCCCTCCGGTTACCCGCTCCCCGGCTGCAATCTGGGCCGGAGGAGCTCTACACTTTGCCCGCAGGCGCCAGCCCTGGGAAACTGGTGCCTTGGCGGTGGCGGTGTTTCCCCGTTGTGGTTGGACCTTTGCCGTCAATCAGGACTTGCTTGTTGGGAGATCTACGTCCCCTTCACTAACGGATTTAGCAATTTACAGCGACTCCAAGCCTTGCTGGGATCCGAAAGCCCCTGCTCTGGTACTGACTGCCCTTTGTATACTGCTCCAGGCCCTGGATACACACAGCCTCCGCGGCCCTTCCAGCAACCTCCAGACAGTCCCACTGCAGATCTTCACCGCTGTCTGCTGACCTTGCTGACTCCGTCCGGGCACACAGCCACAGACCAACTTCAGGCTTTCTGTCACTTTACTTGCTTGTCTCCTTTACTACTTTCACTTTTACTTTCTTAACTCCTCCACTTAGCTCCTCACACTTGCCCTCCCTGAGCTTTCTGCCTGGTTACTTCCTGCCTCCAGAGTTGTGAGCTCCTTGGTGGGCGGAGCCAACCGCCTGGCCCACCCCCTGGTGTGCATCATCAACCTCTGGAGGAAGGCAACAAGGATTTATGGGTTAGCTGGTGTACCTGCAGGGAATGTGGGGTGCGTGTGTGTTGTTATCTGTGTCCCCTGGCTTGCCCAGGGCGACACATTCCCCCTTAGCAAAACGCAGACCGTCCTCGGGCTGCCCGTCCAACACCGGTTTTATTTTCCTTTTTGTTTTTCTGAAAAGGTAAAACGGTATAACATTATCAACGGTAAATAATATACATTTTTAATCAAAAACTCTTCCCAAGACGGGAGGCACATTTACTTAAACGTTTCAACGGTATACAGTCACGGTTTCCGCTCTCTCCCACCCAAGCAACCTGGCCCTGATGCTGCCCCTAAAACCCAGGCAGCACCCCTTGACCCACAGTCCAGCACAAGTCACCCGAGCGGGATCTGTCCTTGCCCTCCAGAGGGTGGCCACCGGTTCCTTTGGTGGCTGGGCCCTGGCCTGCTCTGCTCAGGGCCCTCCCTCCAACCTGCCTCTCCGGAGGCGGCATTGCGGAAACGGTAACGGTACCCAACATATTTACATGCCACTAACGTTTGTGGTTGCCCTGCAGAGTTCACGGGCTTGTCCATGGATAGTTCCCATGCATTTTAAACGGTCCCCACGGGGACAATGGTGCCGGCTCCGGCCGGTTCAATCAAGCAGACAATCAGGTGACAAACTTCGGTAAATCATTTTTCATTTTTCAAAACTTTCAAACTTTTTCAAACAAACACACACCAACCTTTTACATTTGCGGACCCCTTTCACTCATAGAACGGTCTCCCTGTACCTAAGTGGGGGTCTACCTAGGTTGGAACGGGTGGACCTTCGGGGCCCGGTGTCAGTGGTGCTAGACAGTGGGGTAGAGGGAACAATCGGTTCCTCCTCCCTGCTACAGTGTGGGGCAGGCGGAGGTGCAGGGGGGCTGGGTGCAGGTTCATCCCTGGGCACTGGCATTGGCTCTGGCTCACGGTTAACCGCTTCCACTACTTCTTCATCCACGGGTTGTGGGAACAGTATCACTGGAAGTATCACCGCGCCGTTCTGTGTAGGCCAGTTTGCTGGGAAGTCACCCATTACCGTGTGGATTACCTCTGCTGCCTTTTCCACTGGTGGAGGAACCGGTACTTCAGCCTCTGCTTTCAACGCTGGGGGGCATTTTTTTAGATGGTCCCGGGAAACTGTGGCTAGGGTGTCCCCTTGGTCACGACTGATCTGGTAGGTTTTCCCATTGTCCCACTCGGTGGGTTGTACGACGTAAGGGACTTGCTCCCACTGGTCATCCAGTTTGTGGGCTTTTCTCTTCCGTTTCAGCACCACATCTCCTGGCTGGAAAGGACCGGCAGGCGCCTTCTGGTTGAACCGGTGCTCTTGCTGTTCTCGACTTCGACTGAGGTTTTTCTCTACATACTCCTGGATTTGCCGGTACTGGGCCCTCCTCCGACTCTCCCACTCTGCCGTTGAAGGGAGTGCTTCCGGAGCTTCCAACCCCATCTCCAGATCCACCGGCAGGCGGCCAGGCCGAGCCCTCATCAGATACGCTGGGGTGCACTTCGTCGAGCTGTTTGGGATATTATTGTACATGTCGACCAAGTCGGGTAACTTTTCCGGCCACATGTTCCGTTCTTCCAGCGGTAGCGTCTTGAGGAGCCCCAGGACCAAGTGATTCATTTTCTCGCACATGCCGTTGGTTTGGGCGTGGTACGGAGTGGTCCGGATCTTCTTGCAGCCGTACAACTGGCAGAATTCGTGAAACACCTCTGCTTCAAAAGCCGGGCCTTGGTCAGTCAGCACCTTCTCGGGGTACCCATGAGGCCGGCAGAAATAAGCCTGGAACGCACGAGCAGCAGTTCGACCAGTCAGGTCCTTGACGGGGACTACCACCATAAATCTTGAGTAGTGGTCTACCATGGTCAATGCGTAGGTGTACCCACTTCGGCTAGGGGTGAGCTTAACATGGTCTAGGGCGACCAGTTCCAGCGGCTGGTGGGTGACGATGGGATGTAACGGTGCCCTCTGGCTAGTCTCGTCCTTTCTCCTCAGCGTACAAGGACCGCACTCTCGGCACCAGGCTTCCACCGATTCACGCATCCCACTCCAATAGAACCGCTCCCTCAACAGCATCTCCAGCTTCTTCCACCCGAAGTGGCCAGCACCATCATGGTATGCCCGCAGTACAGTAGCGACATCAGCCTGAGGAACGATTAACTGGCATATTTTCTCATGGGTCTTCGGGTTGACCAGCTCACGGTACAGCCTCCCTTGGTGTAGGTAAAGCCGTTTCCGTTCTTTCCACAAGCGTTGGGCTTCGGCTGGAGCGCTGGGGTCCATTCCCATGGCGCCTTGTTCCACCAAAGTCTTGACAAGGCGGACAGCCGGCGCTTGGTCCTGGGCGTCCTGCCACTCTTGACTGGGCCGCGGGTCCAGATCCACCCTTTGCTGACATACCTGTACCCTCTCAGTAGGCGGCTGGTGAAACGCAGGCAACTCAATCTCCTCGAGGTCGTCGTCCTCACACCCCTCTTCTGACAAATGGGGCATCCGGGAGAGTGCATCTGCATTGATGTTGACACGACCAGCTCGGTACTTTATGGTGAAATCATAGTTGGCTAACCGGGCTACCCACCGCTGCTCCAGCGCGCCCAACTTGGCCGTGTTCAGGTGAGTTAACGGATTGTTGTCCGTAAACGCGGTGAATTTTGCTGCCGCCAGGTAGTGGCGGAACCGCTCTGTGATAGCCCACACCAACGCCAATAGCTCGAGCTTGAAGGAGCTATAGTTCTCAGGGTTCCTTTCGGTCGGCCGGAGTTTTCGGCTGGCGTAGGCAATCACCTTCTCCTTTCCATCCTGGACCTGGGACAAGACCGCTCCTAGCCCCACATTACTGGCGTCTGTGTGAAGGATGAACGGGCTCCCATAGTCAGGGTACGCCAGGACCTCTTCTCCGGTCAAGGCCGCCTTCAACTGGCAAAAGGACTCCTCATGCTTGTCCTCCCACAACAGTGGGGCTCCAATGGGTCTACCACCTTTGGTCTGTCCCACGAGGAGATCTTGCATGGGGGCAGCCATCTTCGTGTACCCCTTTATAAAACGCCGATAGTACCCTACCAGACCCAGGAACTGTCTTACTTCCCTCACTGTGGTTGGTCTCGGCCAGCTCTGGATGGCAGTGATCTTCTCAGGGTCGGGGGCAACACCATCCGCACTCACCACATGTCCTAGATACTGCACCCTGGGTTTCAGCAGATGGCACTTCGAGGGCTTCAACTTCATCCCGAACTTGGCAAGGGACGCGAACACCTCGGCCAGGTGCTCCAGATGGGCTTCATACGTCTGGGAATAAACAATCACATCGTCCAAATACAGCAGGACGGTCTCGAAGTTTAAATGTCCCAAACAGCACTCCATCAACCGTTGGAAGGTCCCGGGGGCATTGCACAGCCCAAACGGCATGCTATTGAATTCGCAGAGCCCCATCAGGGTGGTGAAGGCGGTCTTCTCCCGGTCCTCGGGGGCCACGGCCACTTGCCAGTATCCGCTGGTGAGGTCAAGGGTCGAAAAGTAGTTTGCAGTTCTCAGTGCAGCCAAAGATTCTTCAATACGAGGCAATGGATAGGCATCTTTATGGGTTATCTGGTTGATCTTCCGGTAGTCCACACACATCCGCATGGTACCATCCTTCTTTTTGACCAGTACCAACGGAGCGGCCCAGGGACTACAACTGTCCCGAATAACCCCTGCCTCCTTCATATTCTTCAACATATCTTTGGCACACTGGTAATGTGCAGGGGGAATAGGTCTATACCTCTCTTTGATAGGGGGATGTTCACCCGTGGGAATGTGGTGTTGGACCCCATTGATCTGCCCAAAGTCTAGGGGGTGCTTACTGAAAACCTGTTCGTACTCCTGCACTACCCTGTGTACCCCTGCCCTGTGATGTGTAGGGGTATCATCAGTGCCCACATGTAGCTGTTGGTGCCACTCCTTGGTGTCCCCCTGGGGTGGGGAAGTGCTGGTGGTAGGTGGGAGTGTGGATGGACGGGCTTCCTGGATAGTGTGAGGGTCCAGGGTGAGCAGTTTGGCAATGGTGGCATACCGGGGGAGCCTGACTTCTTCCTCCCCACAGTTCAACACTCTCACAGGCACTCTCCCTTTCTTCACATCTACCACCCCTCGGGCGGCCACTACAGTGGGCCAGTGCTCGGAAGGCATGGGCTCCATCATCGCAGGGTAGTCACGCCCCTGAGGCCCTACTGCTGCCCTACACCAGATCATCATCTCACTCCTAGGGGGCACAGTCAATGGAGCAACATCCATCACTCGCACTCCACCAATCTCCCCTCCGGTTGAGCTTACATGCTGGCGGTACATCAGGGCGCGGATCTCACGCTGCACAGCCCTCTGCCGGCTCCCCGCCGCCGTGGCGGCTAGCCGTTGCAAAAGGTTTAACACATCAGCCATGCAGTGTTCCATCACATTGGTTCCCAGCACTATTTTCGGGTTATGATCACTGGGTTCATTCATGATCACAATCATGCCCTGATGTTGCAGTTCAGCTTGCCCCACTGTCATAGCCACCTCTTTATACCCCACCTGGGTCAATGGAAGTCCATTAGCGGCAATCAGATTTATACTATTGTCTGGAGGCGCCAGCTCGTCTGTGGCCCAATATTGCTGATACAATGTGTACGGTATAGTAGTTACCTGTGATCCAGTGTCCAAGAGAGCCATCACAGGTATGCCGTCCACAGCCACAGGGATGATAGGGCGGGCCCCGACATATCGGTCTCGCCAGTCCGGGGGGCCGCGGTGTTCTACTCCTGAGGATTGGCCCAGGGCCCCAGGGGTTGCTCGTTTAATGGGCACTGTCGGTAAACATGGCCCGGCTTACGGCACTTGTAGCAGATTGGAGGTCTGCTCCGCGGGTTGTTAGCGCTTCTCCGCTGCGTCCAGGGAACATCTTCAGGACTGTCAGCAAGCTGTATCTGCGCTGGGGGCTGAGATCTGGTCAGGGGTTGTAGTGCAGCAAGGATTTTGGCAAGGTCTCCGTCCAGGCGACGGACCTGGGCTGCCAGTTCTTCCACTGTGCTGCTTGAGGCTGCAGGTAGTAAGGAGGTTGGTTTGGCTGGAGCCGCCACAACGGGAGCTGTCTCGACGGGCCACGGGACGGGTTCCAGAATTTCAGCAGCTGGGGGCTGTAGTGCTTTGATAGCCCGCTCCTTTAACACAGCAAAGTCCACATCAGGGTGTTCCAGGGCCCACAGCTGGAGTTGTTTACGATCCTCAGGGGACCTCATCCCCAGCGCAAATTGCTCCACCAACATCTTGTTGCTATCCGCCTCATTAATAGAGTTCACCCGCTTCAGCGTGCAGAGGGCGGCCTGCAGACGTAGAGCATAGTCCCGAATGCTATCCCCAGCTCGTTGCCGGCACTGGTAAAACTGCATCCTCAGCTCAGCTTCAGTCCGGGTCTCGAAGGCAGTCTGTAGCTTCTCGAAGATGGTGGCTACAGAGAGCCGGTCCCCCTCGGCCCAGGTCTCCGCTTCCTGCTCCGCCGCACCGGTTAGCTGGCCTAGCACTATCGCTGCACGTTGCTTATCAGTCAGGGGGTACAGCTCTAGCAACGGGTTAAGCTTTTTCCGGAAGGCCTGCAAGGCATCCGGTTTCCCGTCATACTGCGGTAGCCAGGCAGCTCCGGGCGCATAGGGCAAGGAAAACGGCATGACCTGAGCAAGCGCGGGGGCCGCGGCACCTCCCGCCAGTACGGCCGGGACCTGGGCAGGCCCATTCCCATCCGCGGGTGCCGCTGCGGCTGCGACCACCGCTCCTCCAGCGGCTTCATTGGGCGCAGACATCTTGTTTCCGTCCCCCTTAGCTCTTTCCGGCCCCTCCTCTCTCGGGGCGGGGTTTTGGCCTTCGCGCCTCTACTGCTCGAGAAGACGCTCGAGCGGGAACTTTTCGCGCCAAAGATGGCGGCTTCTGAAATTTTTCTGCCGGATGCCTCCGGCGGTAACAAGGCGCACCTCTACCTGACGGCAGAGCGGTAAGATCCTGTTCGTGACGCCAAGTTGTCGCGGGCGGGGAGGAGGGTGTCAGCACACCGCGCTCACCCCTTCTGCTCGGGTCCGGCAGTTGCTCCTGGTGGCTCGAGCTGCGGGCCGGATCCCGGGGTGTCTCGAGCGACACTCCTCGCCCGTGAGTGAAAAGGGGGTGTTTGTTGGGGTTATAGTTCGTGACGCCACCCACGGTTGTGGTGATTGCACCACTGCTGCTTTGGATGGGGATCCCGGGAATGGTGATGGGAGCAGCCAGGTGTTGTGTTGCCCCTCCGTGGGTAGGGGTTGGTGATCCCGGGGCCCAGTGGGGTGCAGGGGCGCAGGGGCAGCGCTGTGCCTTGCGGCACTGAGGTAGTCACTCAGCCAGTAAACACGACACAGTTCTCGGTAAACAAACGGCTGGTTGGACGGGTCCCTTGGACGGTTCACGGTGCTGCGGTTCCCTGCAGTTAGCGGTGACGGTCTCTTCCCTGCACCTTTGAAATGTCTTGTGGTATCGGTGGATTCCCTCCGGTTACCCGCTCCCCGGCTGCAATCTGGGCCGGAGGAGCTCTACACTTTGCCCGCAGGCGCCGGCCCTGGGAAACTGGTGCCTTGGCGGTGGCGGTGTTTCCCCGTTGTGGTTGGACCTTTGCCGTCAATCAGGACTTGCTTGTTGGGAGATCTACGTCCCCTTCACTAACGGATTTAGCAATTTACAGCGACTCCAAGCCTTGCTGGGATCCGAAAGCCCCTGCTCTGGTACTGACTGCCCTTTGTATACTGCTCCAGGCCCTGGATACACACAGCCTCCGCGGCCCTTCCAGCAACCTCCAGACAGTCCCACTGCAGATCTTCACCGCTGTCTGCTGACCTTGCTGACTCCGTCCGGGCACACAGCCACAGACCAACTTCAGGCTTTCTGTCACTTTACTTGCTTGTCTCCTTTACTACTTTCACTTTTACTTTCTTAACTCCTCCACTTAGCTCCTCACACTTGCCCTCCCTGAGCTTTCTGCCTGGTTACTTCCTGCCTCCAGAGTTGTGAGCTCCTTGGTGGGCGGAGCCAACCGCCTGGCCCACCCCCTGGTGTGCATCATCAACCTCTGGAGGAAGGCAACAAGGATTTATGGGTTAGCTGGTGTACCTGCAGGGAATGTGGGGTGCGTGTGTGTTGTTATCTGTGTCCCCTGGCTTGCCCAGGGCGACACATTTGCGCTTTATGTCAGATGAATGTGTTGCTGGCGCTGCGCTCTCGCGCCGCCAATACAATCATCTCACATAAATCACTGACAGTGACACTGCACCGGCCGCGATAGTGACCAGGGGCACGGGCCTGGGGCCGCACGAAGCAGAGGTGAGGCAGCGGAGGGGGCGCGGGACACGTGAGAAGAATTGTGTGTGTGTATATATGTATGTCTGTGTGTGTGTGTGTGTATATATGTATGTGTGTATATATGTATGTCTGTGTGTGTGTGTATGTATATATGTATGTCTGTGTGTGTGTGTGTGTGTGTGTGTGTGTGTGTGTATATATGTATGTCTGTGTGTGTATATATGTATGTCGGTGTGTGTGTATATATGTATGTCTGTGTGTATGTGTGTGTATATATGTATGTCTGTGTGTGTGTGTGTGTGTGTGTGTGTATGTGTGTGTGTGTGTGTATATATGTATGTATGTGTGTGTGTGTGTGTGTATATATGTATGTGTGTGTGTATGTGTGTGTATATATGTATGTGTGTGTGTGTGTGTGTGTGTATATATGTATGTATGTGTGTGTGTGTGTGTTGGACGTTAACCCCTTAGCGACCTATGACGTACTGGGTACGTTATGGCTCCCTGGTACTTAAGGACCCATGACATACCCAGTACGTCATGGCGAAATCGCGGCCCCGGTGGCTGCGATCGCTGCAAATACCTTAGATTCGGGGAGGAGGGGACCTCAGGAGGGGTGGTGTCTACTCCCCGGACCTACGGAGGCTGTGATTGGCTGATGAACGCCGCTCAGCCAATCACAGCCACTAATGTTTCAGCCATTTAAAATCGTTGAAACATTGAAATCCAGCCAAGATCAATGCAGCTGTAGCCCTGATCATTGGCTGGAGCTGGGTGACCTGTGTTTCACCCGCCCCCAGCTTTGATTGGAGAGACCAGCCTTGTGACCAATCTCTCCAATCACTGTGGATCTGGGGCAGGAGACCGCTCCCCTCAGCTTCACTCCAGCATCTGTGGAAGGTGAGCAGAGTGATCGGTAAGTTATAGCCACTGCCCCCCCCCCCATTACTACAGCATGGGGACAAAGTGCGCACATTACTATGGGATGGGGATAAGGCTGGGGACATTACTATAGGGTGGGGACAAGGTTGGCACATTACTAAAGGATGGGCACATTACTATAGAATGGGGACATTGCTACAAGGGGACAAGGATGGGGAACATTACTATAACATGGGGACAAGGATGGACACATTACTATTGATTGGGGACATTACTATAGGATGGGGACAAGGATGAACACATTACTACAAAATGGGGACAAGGATGGGGAACATTACTATAAGATGGGGGACAAGAATGGACACATTACTATAGATTGGGGACATTACTATAGGATGGGGACAAAGATGAACACATTACTACAAAATGGGGACAAGGATGGGGAACATTTCTTTAGGATGGGGACAAGGATGAGCACATTACTGTTACAACAATATGGGGAACATTACTAAAAGATGTTGGTCAAAATTTCTATATAGTGCTAATTGTAAGAGTTACAAGAAAGGAATAAAATGTAAAAAAAAAAAAATGTTTATATTTAAACAAAGAATGTGCACGTTTGCTATAATGAAGGGAAAATATTCAAAATCAGTGATCCCGAGGTGTGTAAAAATAAATATATATATGGTACCAATAAAAATGTCACTTTGTCCTGCAAAGAATGCGGCCCCCCAAATTATTTTTTTTCCTCTGTGCGGCCCATACACCCAGCCGAGTTTGAGACCCCTAAAATAGACATTAAGAAATGTGCAAATTAAACTAAAGAGACCAAAAATGAGACAAAAAAGGCGCAAATGCAATAATGAATTTGGTGCTTTGTGTCTTGGAGGACTAGTCTAATATATAAAGCTGAGTGTATGTGTGTGTGTGTGTGTGTGTGTGTGTGTATGTGTGTATGTGTGTGTGTGTGTCCGCTAAGGGAATCCGCACCGTCGCATTTACAATCACGAAATTTTGCACAGATGCCCAATGTCACTCATGGAACGTCATAGACTATGTTTTGACGGGAAAATTTAACCCCGCGCTTTACACTTAGTCTCCAAAAATCCTGCCTCTCTTAAACTGAATGGAGGTGGGTGATATGGGAAATTAATAGCAACTGTCAGTGGTTGCTATAGGAACAAAATAAACTGTAAAGGGGGCTTTACACGCTACGATATCATTAATGTTTTATCGTCGGGGTCACGTTGTTAGTGACGCACATCCGGCGTCATTAACAATATAGCAGCGTGTGACACTGACCAGCGACCTTAAGCGACCTCAAAAATGGTGAAAATCGTTCACCATGGAGAGGTCGTCCCAAACTCAAAAATCGGTAAGGGTTGTTTTTTGTTGTGGTTCGTCGCTCCTGCGGCAGCACACATCGCTGTGTGTGATACCGCAGGAGCGAGGAACGTCTCCTTACCTGCCGCCGGCCACAATGCGGAAGGAAAAGGTGGGCGAGATGTTTACATCACGCTCAGCTCCGCCCCTCCGCTTTGATTGGCCGGCCGCTTAGTGACGTCATGGTGACGTCGCTGTGATGCCGAATGTCCCTCCCCCTTGAGGGAGGGATTGTTCGGCAGTCACAGCGACGTCGCCGACCGGGTAAGTGCGTGTGACGCTGCTGTAGCGATAATGTTCGCTGCGGCAGCGATCACACGATTTCGCTTGCACGACGGGGGCGGGTAATTAGATGCTCGATATCGCTAGCAATTGCTAGCAATATCGTAGCATATAAAGCCACCTTTAGTATAAGAAGCTTATGTGTGAGGTAATATGATGTCAGTGGTGAGACAGATAGAGAAAGACAGAAAAGGACAGACAGACAGAGTGTAACGCCTGCCTGGATCCACAGACTCAGATGGGCTGTAACGGGGAGGCTAGAGGGAAGTCACTCACCAAGTAGGACCCCCAGAACCCTGAAACCCTTTAACCCCTATACAGGGATTTGGAATTACACAGGGCCCTGGAGATCACTACCTGTGAAAGGATGCAGTCTGATGAGAGTAGTCGTCAGGCAGGGTCAAACCAGGAATAGCGGAACAGGGACAGAATCGGCAGGCAGTGACGTAGTCAGCAAACGTAGCAGAGGTCAGATCCGGGTCGGGCAGCAAGGTACAAAAACAGTAGGCAGAAGGGTAGTCAAAAACACGCAGAAGTCAACACAGGAATCACCAACAGAATAGGATGTAACAGGAGCCAGGAAAATCAGAACTATATCTGGCAGTAATCATGTGACAGGAGGGGAAATAAGAAGGGTGTGGTGTCTTCCCATTGGCTGTAGCTGAACGCTGGCAACTTCAGCTGGAAGACACATGCCACCAACAGTCGCCAGCGGTACTGCAGATCCCAAGCTAACCCAGCCCAGTGGATGATCGGAGCCTGCGCCCACCGGTGCTGCTGGCATCGACTTCTCTCCCATCACCAGCACCATCTACGGCAGGAACACGGCGTCGCCTGGCGATCGGAGCAGAAGTCGCTGGAGCAGACTCCGGCGGTGACGTAACACAGAGACAGACAGGGAAAGAGACAGAGAGATAGACGGCCAAAGAGACAGTCCTGGAAAGAAACAGCCCTGGAAAGAGACAGCCCTGGAAAGAGACAGCCCTGGAAAGAGACAGCCAGGCAAAGAGACAGCCGGGCAAAGAGACAGATGGGCAAAAAGACAGCCGAGCAAAGAGACAGCCCGACAAAGAGACAGACCTGGAAAGAGACAGACCAGGCAAAGAGACAGACCAGGCAACTAGACAGACTGGGCAAAGAGACAGACTGGGCAAAGAGACAGACGGGGAAAGAGACAGATGGGGAAAGAGACAGCCGGGCAAAAAGACAACTGGGCAAATAGACAGCCAGACAAAGAGACATATCTAGAAAGAGACAGACCTAGAAAGAGACAGCCCGGGCAAAGAGACAGCCCAGGCAAAGAGACAGGCCGTGGAAGGAGACCAACCGTGCAAACAGACAGCCGGGCAAAAAGACAGCCTGGAAAAGAAACAGCCGGAAAAGAGACAGGGAGGCAAAGAGACAGCCCTGCAAAGAGACAGACGAGCAAAGGGACAGACCTGGAAAGAGACAGACCGGGCAAAGAGACAGACCAGGCAACTAGACAGACTGTAAAGGAGACTGTATTCTCCACCAGGAGTCCTTGTTGGCATCGTGCTCTTGTAATCATTTATACCTAAGTTCACTTTTTTTTTGTATATTTGCTCTAACTTGGAGCTTGCCTGCAGGGTCAATGTAATGGCAACAGGCAGGACCAATTATTTGACACATTCCCCTGTCTTTTGCTGTCACATAATCGAATAAACTAACCAATATCAAATAAAGAAGAGATCCAAATACCAATTCACAATAAAAAAAATTTAATTTAATTTGTAATCATGATCATTAACACTAGAACTACTGAGGTAGTCATTTTGACTACTTTGCACCATGTATTTCTATATAGGTGTCACGAGTCCAGTAGTTCTAGTGTTAAAACACTATAAGTGCATAAGACTTCTTCCGAGCTGCACCAACCCTCTGGAACGCTCTACCCCAAGAAGTTAGGACAAATCACAACTTACTCAGCTTCAGACGCACCCTAAAAACGCATCTTTTTAGGGCGGCCTATCATACTCCCTAATCAGATTCAATTCACACAGTCCCTCTACAACTTCTCACAACATAACCCCACGTCAAACTCCATAGCACCCAAATGCATCTCAAGGTTCTGGACAACTGGTCCAGGAAGCCATTATACATCCCCCATTTCCTTGGGATGGATGGATTTTCATTGTAAATACGCACTTGTACCTTGCCCCCCCATATGTCATTTTAGATTGTAAGCTCTCACGAGCAGGGGTTTTTTTTTCCTCTAAATATTGTATTTTCTATAACTGTTGTTTGTATATGATCCTCCTGAATTGTAAAGCGCTGCGGAATATGTTGGCGCTATAGAATATTATTATTATTATTATTATTATGTACGAAAAAACACACTCCATAAAAAGAGGGTGGACTGGAGGGTAATATCAGGTGAAAAAAGGTAAAGATTAGGGATGATCGAATAGCAAAATATCCGCTTCGATGGATATCCAACGAATAGGTCGCCGCTATTCGAGTATTCGCGAATATTCGATGTGCAATGGAAGTCTACGGGAAACCAGAATAATTCACGTTAAACCGAGTGAGAGAGACAGAAAAAAATTGCATCCTCACTTTTGTATACTGTCTTTATTTATAACAGGGAAAAGGGAAACATAAAATGAGGTGTAGCAGGCATTGAAATTACTTATTTTACAATTTTTGACATTTGTTTTACCAAACAATAGGCTTTATATAAAATTTGATAGGTAAAATTAAAAAAAAATAAATACAACTCCAGGATTCCTTGGAACTATTACTGTGCCAAAGAAACATACTGCAAATATAAGGCAAATTTTGCAAACAGTAAGACAATTCAAACAACTAATATATGTAGAAAAAGAAGCAAAAAAACCCAAGAGAATAGCATCAAAGGTCGTAGATCTTAAGGGTTGGCTTAAATTTAAGAGACCACAGATACCACCTCTCAGCATATCTAGAAAAGTTACCTTCCTTCAGGGCTATGATGTACTCATAGATGTTGTGTAAGGAAACCCTATCTATAACTTCTTGTATTGAGGGGACATCTATTTCCTTCCATTTGGACGCTAGTAAAGATTTAATGACCAAAAGAATATGGCAAGTAATTTGTCTACACCGCTTTTTCAACTCCTCCAAACCAATAGATAGGAGAACTAGCTGAGAGGTCAAATGAATTCTAACCGAGGTCACCGTATATATAAGATGTTCTGTGTCTTTCCATAGGGTACCCAACAAATAACAATTCCAAAAAATATGGAATAAAGAGCCAGTACAGCCACAACCCCTCCAACAAAGGCTTGAATTAGAGGATGAGAGGATTCAATCTCTGAGGCGTATAATACCATCTACTAAGTAATTTATAGTGTGTTTCCTGCAAATTAGCACAGGCACAATTCGTATATGTGTGTTTCAAGGAAGTTTGCCATCGTTTAAGCGAGAATGAGCAATCCAGATCTCTTTCCCAAGATTTCATATATTGTAATTTAGTCAATTGGAGATCATCATTGAATATTCTGTAAATGTTACTAGTTTTCCATAAGATTTCATTGGTCGGATTGTGCAAAAGAACATTCAGTAATCTCGGAATCTTGAAGGCAGACGTTGTTGTATCTGCCAAGAATTCACTTATCCTAACCCAATTAGTGTTTTCTGTATCAGGCAGATGGTATACCTCAGCAAGAGCCTCAAATCCTTAAAGAGAATTATTTCTTAATAAATTACACATGTTTAAAATTCCCTTCTTTTTCCAACCATCTAGTTTAATACATGGGATTAATAATTCTAATAGATCTAACGAGACCTCTCTAATCTCGCTGAGGGGTTCGCCCTGGCGTAATAAAATATCTTGCAGTAATCTCCACGTTCTTATTTCTGCCTTGGTAGTCGGATTGTCCACTAAACGTTTGTTTCTTTTTATTAAATATGACAAGATCACATCCCGTTTATGACGATTATGGCACAGGCCTTTCTCAATGTACATCCAACTATTGTTGAAATGATCCAGTAATGTGTTTTGGGTTCGCTTGACCAAATTCGTCAAATAATAGGCTTGGATATTAGGCAAGCCAATACCTTTATTTTTCTTATGCTTAAATAAGGGAAGTTTAGAGATTCTGGGAACCTTCCCCTGCCAAACAAAAGATGAGATCTGTGCTTGTATTTTAATCAATATTTGTTTAGGAATAGTCAAGGGCAGACAACGCATTATATACAAAATTTTTGGTAGAATAAGAGCTTTATAAGAGACTATTTTCCCTACCCAGGACGTTTCAGTGATTTTAAGGTATTCAAAGTGGTTGAATGACATCTAAGGCGCGCCTGACATTAACCGAAATTATTTTCTGTAAATTAGAAGGGATATTTATACCTAAATATAGAAGCTCATTGGACAACAAGTCGAACGTAAATTCTAACTGCAAAAAGTGACATAAATGTGGGTCTAAATTATACTGCAACATTTTAGATTTGGAATGATTAGATTGATAATAGGAAATATTAGAAAGATCTGTAATAATGGAACTAACATGCCGCAAAGACTCCAACGGATCGGTTAGCGTCAAGAGAATGTCATCCGCATATAATGAGATCTTGTATTGTCTTCTATTATAATGGATGCCCCTAATATTTTTATCTAATCTAATGGACTCAGCAAGCAATTCTATCATAAGGGCAAAGAGTATAGGAGACAACGGACAGCCCTGTCTAGTACCATTAGAAATACGAAACATATTTGAAAGGAGAATGATTCACCAAAATCCGTGCCGTGGGGGTAGAATATAATTTTAAAACTAAATTTAAAATTTTCCCATGAAAACCAAATTTGTCAAGAGTGGCGGACATGTAACCCCAGTGAATGCGGTCAAAGGCCTTTTCGGCATCTAAGGAGAGCAAAATGGTGGGCAGTTTCTCTTTTTCTACATGGGACAAAAGAGTAAGTAATCTTCTAGTAGCATCTGAAGCCTGTCGAAGTTTAATAAATCCAACCTGATCCATAATAATTAAACTAGGGATAATTGGCAGCAACTAGTGATGAGCGAGTACTAAAAAGCTCGGGTGCTCGAAGCTCGGGCCGAGCCTCCCAAGATACTCGTGTACTCGGCCCGAGCAACGAGCCCAATGTTATCCTATGGGAGACCCGAGTATTTTTGTGAAATGACCTCCCGGCAGCATGGAGAAACCCTAAAAATGTCACAAAAGTCTCAGAAGAGTGCTCAAATGACATGGCAACAGCATGGGGAAGACCCCTTGAAGCATTTATCACTCAAAAGTCACAGCTGTGAACAATTTTGTCCGCGTTTTACGCCATTTTTACGGACTCACCAGAAAACCTTCCAAAATGACCCCAAAATGATTTTTCATGGCGGAAATGTTAAGGGCACATACCCAATAGTGAGATAGAGCTGGTGTATGTTACTTTTTGAGATCAATACATGAAAGATTTTACGTGAAAACATTGTGTGGCACTCCGATGTCCCTGAGAAGAGACGTACATGAAGGCCTCTTGAGTCTAATGTGCCCATTTTGAGGAAGTGAGTCTTTGTAGTATTTTCCTTTGCCAGGGCAGTCCTAAATTGTGAGGTTCACCAATGCCCCTGCATACAGACGTGCATGAGGGCCTCAAAACATTAAGTGTCCATTGTCAGGAAGTGGGTGTATTATAGTATAGCCCTTAGGCAGGGCAGCCAAAAATTGGGAGGCTCCACATTGTCCCTGGGTAGAGACGTGCATGATGGCCTTTAAACCTGAAGTGCCCATTGTAAGGAAGTGGGTCTATTTCAGTATAGCCCTTTGCCAGGGCAGCCAAAAATTGGGAGGCTCCACATTGTCCCTGGGTAGAGACGTGCATGAGGGCCTCAAAACATTAAGTGTCCATTTTAAGGAAGTGGGTGTATTTCAGTATAGCCCTTAGGCAGGGCAGCCAAAAATTGGGAGGCTCCACATTGTCCCTGGATAGAGACGTGCATGATGGCCTTTAAACCTGAAGTGCCCATTGTAAGGAAGTGGGTCTATTTCAGTATAGCCCTTTGCCAGGGCAGCCAAAAATTGGGAGGCTCCACATTGTCCCTGGGTAGAGACGTGCATGAGGGCCTCAAAACATTAAGTGTCCATTTTAAGGAAGTGGGTGTATTATAGTATAGCCCTTAGGCAGGGCAGCCAAAAATTGGGAGGCTCCACATTGTCCCTGGATAGAGACGTGCATGATGGCCTTTAAACCTGAAGTGCCCATTGTAAGGAAGTGGGTCTATTTCAGTATAGCCCTTTGCCAGGGCAGCCAAAAATTGGGAGGCTCCACATTGTCCCTGGGTAGAGACGTGCATGAGGGCCTCAAAACATTAAGTGTCCATTTTAAGGAAGTGGGTGTATTATAGTATAGCCCTTAGGCAGGGCAGCCAAAAATTGGGAGGCTCCACATTGTCCCTGGATAGAGACGTGCATGATGGCCTTTAAACCTGAAGTGCCCATTGTAAGGAAGTGGGTCTATTTCAGTATAGCCCTTTGCCAGGGCAGCCAAAAATTGGGAGGCTCCACATTGTCCCTGGGTAGAGACGTGCATGAGGGCCTCAAAACATTAAGTGTCCATTTTAAGGAAGTGGGTGTATTATAGTATAGCCCTTAGGCAGGGCAGCCAAAAATTGGGAGGCTACACGTTGTCCCTGGGTAGAGACGTGCATGAGGGCCTCAAAACATTGTTCCCATTGCAAAGGAGCGGGTCTCCTGTCGTTGTAATGTCCATTCTGCAAAGAATGGGCGAAAAAATTTACCACTGGGGGTATACCTGAAACAAAGACCTAACTATTGTAACGGTCATCATGATGGCGCATGAGGAGAAGGAGGAGCAGTCCAGCGATTATCCAAAGTCGAGAAGTGTACCCATGGGTGAGTGGAGGTACATGGCAAACTTTAAATTCCGCTCTCATTTGCTGGTGGTGTGGGGAAGTCTGGCCCAATCCAACCCTTGTTCATCTTTATCAGAGTCAGCCTGTCAGCATTTTCAGTTGACAGGCGGGTGCGTTTATCTGTAATGATTCCACCTGCGGCACTAAAAACACGCTCTGACAAAACGCTAGCAGCAGGGCAGGCCAGGACTTCCAAGGCGTAGAGAGCCAATTCATGCCACGTGTCCAGCTTGGATACCCAATAATTGTAAGGCACAGAGGAATGTCGGAGTACAGTTGTTCGATCTGCAAGGTACTCCTTCAGCATCTGGGCAAACTTAGGATTTCTTGTGGCACTACCCCGCACCTCAGGGGCTGTGGTACGTGAGGGGCTGAGAAAACTGTCCCACATCTTAAAGACTGTTCCCCTACCTCTGGCGGATTGGACTTGTGCCTCTCTCGGCTGTACGCCTCGGTTGTCCACTGATTCCTGACCTATGCCGCTAGCGTTTTGTGAGGGGAATGCTTTGCCTACTTCCGTGAGTATGGCCTTCCGAAACTGCTGCATTTTGGTTGACCTCTCATCCACGGGAATAAGAGACAAAAAGTTCTCCTTGTAGCGTGGGTCTAACAGTGTTACCAACCAGTAATGATTGTCGGCCAAGATGTTCTTAACGCGAGGGTCACGAGACAGGCAGCTTACCATAAAGTCAGCCATGTGCGCCAGACTCTTAACAGCCAGGACTTCAGTAGCCTGACCAACAAGATGACTGAACATGCTGTCCTCCTCCTCCTCCTCCTCCTCCTCCTCCTCCTCATCTACCCTGTCCTCTGGCCAGCCACGCTGAATCGAGGATATGACTGGTGTGCATGTCATATCCTCAATTTGGCCGGAGAGTTGCTCCATGTCTTCATCCTCCTCCTCGTCATAGTCCTCCACTGCACGTTGTGATGAGACGAGGCTGGGCTGTGTGTTATCACCCACACCCACTACTGTTTCTTGCTGCAACTCATCGCGCTCCGCCTGCAATGCATCATGTTTGTTTTTCAGCAGGGACCGTTTTAGAAGGCAGAGTAGCGGTATGGTGACGCTAATAATGGCGTCATCACCACTCACCATCTTGGTGGAGTCCTCAAAGTTTTGGAGGATGGTACATAGGTCTGACATCCATCTCCACTCCTCAGGTGTTATGTGTGGAGTTTGACCCATTTCCCGACGGCTTAGGTGATGCAGGTACTCAACAACTGCCCTCTTCTGCTCACATATCCTGACCAACATGTGCAGAGTTGAATTCCAACGCGTGGGGACATCACACACCAGTCTGTGAGCCGGAAGATGCAAACGGCGCTGAAAGCCGGCAAGGCCGGCTGAAGCAGTAGGTGACTTTCGAAAATGTGCAGACAGGCGGCGAACTTTTACCAGCAGATCAGACAGCTCTGGGTATGACTTTATAAACCGCTGAACCACGAGGTTGAGCACATGGGCCACGCATGGAACATGTGTCAGCTGGCCTCGCCTCAAAGCCGCCACCAGGTTCCGGCCATTGTCACAAACGACCTTTCCTGGCTTTAGGTTCAGAGGTGTGAGCCAGTGATCTGCCTGCTGTTTCAGAGCTGTCCACACCTCTTCTGCATTGTGGGGTTTGTCACCTATGCAGATTAGCTTCAGCACAGCCTGTTGCCGCTTCGCCGAGGCAGTGCTGCAGTGCTTCCAGCTTGTGACTGGTGTGGAGGGCACAGTGGATGAGGATGCGCAGGAGGAGGAGGAGGCTGAAGAGCATGACATTCCGGAGCTGTAGAGTGTGGGTGAAACACTGACTGAGGTAGGGCCTGCAAACCTTGGTGTGGGAAGGACGTGTTCCGTCCCTCGCTCAGACTGGGTCCCAGCTTCCACAATATTAACCCAGTGTGCCGTCAACGAGATGTAGCGGCCTTGCCCACAAGCACTTGTCCACGTGTCTGTGGTTAGGTGGACTTTGGGTGAAACAGCGTTGTTCAGGGCACGTGTGATGTTTTGTGACACGTGGTTATGCAACGCGGGGACGGCACACCGGAAGAAATAGTGGCGGCTGGGGACCGAGTAACGTGGGACAGCTGCCGCCATCAGGTCACGGAATGCTTCTGTCTCCACCAGCCTAAAAGGCAACATTTCCAGCGCAAGCAGTCGCGAAATGTTAGCATTTAGAACTGTGGCATGTGGGGTGTTGGCAGTGTATTTGCGCCTGCGTTCAAAGGTTTGCTCAATGGATAACTGAACGCTGCGCTGGGACAAGGACGTGCTTGATGATGGTGTTCTTTCTGCGTAGGCAACTGCAGGTGCAGGAGTGGAGGAGGCTTGTTCGCAGGCAGCATGGACAGAGGATTGGCTCGCATGCACAACCAGCGAAGACGTAGCAGTGACATCAGCAAGCACTGCTCCTCGACTCTGTTGTACTTCCCACAAAGTCGGGTGCTTGGCTGACATGTGCCTGATCATGCTGGTGGTGGTCAGGCTGCTAGTTTTGGTACCCCTGCTGATGCTGGCACGGCAGGTGTTGCAAATGGCCTTTTTTGAATCATCTGGATCCAACTTAAAAAACTGCCAGACTCGTGAAGACCTAACATTTGTACAGGCACCTTGTGTCGTCGTGTTGTTACGGGGAACGGTTGCCTGACTTCTGCCTGGGGCCACCACCCTGCTTCTTACTGCCTGTTGTGATGCTACGCCTCCCTCCCCCTGTGCACTGCTGTCCTCGCTCTGCATATCCTCCTGCCAGGTTGGGTCAGTTACTGGATCATCCACCACGTCGTCTTCCTCTTCCGCACCCTGCTCCTCCTCCTGACTTGCTGACAATTGTGTCTCATCATCGTCCACCACTTGTTGAGACACGTTGCCAACTTCGTGAGAACGTGGCTGCTCAAATATTTGGCTATCTGTACAGACGATCTCCTCATGACCCACTTCAATATGAGCTGGCGAGAGGCCAGAATGTGTGAATGGAAACGTGAACAGCTCTTCCGAGTGTCCAAGTGTGGGATCATTAATGTCCGAGGAGGACGTGTACTCAGCCTGGTGGTAGGAAGGAGGATCAGGTTCAGAAATGTGCGGTGCAGTATCACGGCTACTGACACTTGACCGTGTGGAAGACAGAGTGTTTGTGGTGGTGCCAATCTGACTGGAAGCATTATCCGCTATCCAACTAACAACCTGTTGACACTGGTCTTGGTTCAAGAGCGGTGTACTGCTGCGGTCCCCAAGAATTTGGGACAGGACGTGCGAGCGACTAGATGTGGCCCTTTGTTGTGGCGAAATTAGAGCTTGCCCACGACCTCGGCCTCTGCCTGCACCACCATCACGTCCACTTCCTTGTTCCTTGCCAATGCCCTTGCGCATTTTGCAATGCTGTGCACTGCTGACGTGTATATTCACTACTTGTGCGTTATATCAAAGTTTCTGGAAATTGCACACAAGTGCACCTGTACGCTGCCACCAACAGGCACACACGTGCGGTTTTAAAAACCAAGCACGGACGCAATAATAACCTAACACAGGTTTTAGGAGCAAAAATTAAGAACTCTGACACTATCAGCCACTGCTGACTGACGTGTATTATACACTACACTTGTGCGTTATATAATAGTTTGGTAAACGCACACCAGTGCACCTGTACGCTGCCACCAACAGGCACACACGTGCGGTTTTAAAAACCAAGCACGGACGCAATAATAACCTAACACAGGTTTTAGGAGCAAAAATTAAGAACTCTGACACTATCAGCCACTGCTGACTGACGTGTATTATACACTACACTTGTGCGTTATATAATAGTTTGGTAAACGCACACCAGTGCACCTGTACGCTGCCACCAACAGGCACACACGTGCGGTTTTAAAAACCAAGCACGGACGCAATAATAACCTAACACAGGTTTTAGGAGCAAAAATTAAGAACTCTGACACTATCAGCCACTGCTGACTGACGTGTATTATACACTACACTTGTGCGTTATATAATAGTTTGGTAAACGCACACCAGTGCACCTGTACGCTGCCACCAACAGGCACACACGTGCGGTTTTAAAAACCAAGCACGGACGCAATAATAACCTAACACAGGTTTTAGGAGCAAAAATTAAGAACTCTGACACTATCAGCCACTGCTGACTGACGTGTATTATACACTACACTTGTGCGTTATATAATAGTTTGGTAAACGCACACCAGTGCACCTGTACGCTGCCACCAACAGGCACACACGTGCGGTTTTAAAAACCAAGCACGGACGCAATAATAACCTAACACAGGTTTTAGGAGCAAAAATTAAGAACTCTGACACTATCAGCCACTGCTGACTGACGTGTATTATACACTACACTTGTGCGTTATATAATAGTTTGGTAAACGCACACCAGTGCACCTGTACGCTGCCACCAACAGGCACACACGTGCGGTTTTAAAAACCAAGCACGGACGCAATAATAACCTAACACAGGTTTTAGGAGCAAAAATTAAGAACTCTGACACTATCAGCCACTGCTGACTGACGTGTATTATACACTACACTTGTGCGTTATATAATAGTTTGGTAAACGCACACCAGTGCACCTGTACGCTGCCACCAACAGGCACACACGTGCGGTTTTAAAAACCAAGCACGGACGCAATAATAACCTAACACAGGTTTTAGGAGCAAAAATTAAGAACTCTGACACTATCAGCCACTGCTGACTGACGTGTATTATACACTACACTTGTGCGTTATATAATAGTTTGGTAAACGCACACCAGTGCACCTGTACGCTGCCACCAACAGGCACACACGTGCGGTTTTAAAAACCAAGCACGGACGCAATAATAACCTAACACAGGTTTTAGGAGCAAAAATTAAGAACTCTGACACTATCAGCCACTGCTGACTGACGTGTATTATACACTACACTTGTGCGTTATATAATAGTTTGGTAAACGCACACCAGTGCACCTGTACGCTGCCACCAACAGGCACACACGTGCGGTTTTAAAAACCAAGCACGGACGCAATAATAACCTAACACAGGTTTTAGGAGCAAAAATTAAGAACTCTGACACTATCAGCCACTGCTGACTGACGTGTATTATACACTACACTTGTGCGTTATATAATAGTTTGGTAAACGCACACCAGTGCACCTGTACGCTGCCACCAACAGGCACACACGTGCGGTTTTAAAAACCAAGCACGGACGCAATAATAACCTAACACAGGTTTTAGGAGCAAAAATTAAGAACTCTGACACTATCAGCCACTGCTGACTGACGTGTATTATACACTACACTTGTGCGTTATATAATAGTTTGGTAAACGCACACCAGTGCACCTGTACGCTGCCACCAACAGGCACACACGTGCGGTTTTAAAAACCAAGCACGGACGCAATAATAACCTAACACAGGTTTTAGGAGCAAAAATTAAGAACTCTGACACTATCAGCCACTGCTGACTGACGTGTATTATACACTACACTTGTGCGTTATATAATAGTTTGGTAAACGCACACCAGTGCACCTGTACGCTGCCACCAACAGGCACACACGTGCGGTTTTAAAAACCAAGCACGGACGCAATAATAACCTAACACAGGTTTTAGGAGCAAAAATTAAGAACTCTGACACTATCAGCCACTGCTGACTGACGTGTATTATACACTACACTTGTGCGTTATATAATAGTTTGGTAAACGCACACCAGTGCACCTGTACGCTGCCACCAACAGGCACACACGTGCGGTTTTAAAAACCAAGCACGGACGCAATAATAACCTACTAACAGGTTTTTTTGGGGAGCGACAATTACAGTACAGACAAGTCTGACACTATCTGGACTGTTTTACACTGTGTACACCAGCCCCAGATATGAAGGCTGGTATACGGTCACCACTACCCTGCCTGCCTGCCTGCCTGTATACTGCTACAATAGTCCTGACAAGGACTCTTTTGGTCACTAGCCTGTATTCAGACCTGGCTATACCCTGCCTGTATATAGCAACAATAGTCCTGAGAAGGACTCTGCTACTGTACTCCGACCTGGCTATACCCTGCCTGCCTGTATACAACTAGAATAGTCCTGAGAAGGACTTTTGGTCACACTGTTTGCAGCCCTGCAACTGAAAAAGCTATAAAGGGCTGCAAAGCTTTCCCTGAATCAGCGACACTCTCCCTACACTGACTGTCTGGATAGTTGTGTGCAGAGCACAGCGCGCCGGCCGATATAAAGGCTCGGTGACGCTGTGCAGGCCGGCCAATCACTGCAATTCCACAACTAACAGGGCTGTGGCATTGCAGTGGTCTGCCAGCCAATCCCTGCATGAGGGCTGGCTCTCAAAAGAGCGCCAACATGCAGAAATGAAGACCACGAGTAAAGCACGAGTATCGCGAGATTACTCGGTCCCCGCCGAGCAGCCCGAGTACAGCGATACTCGTGCGAGTACCGAGTAGTGACAAGCATGCTCGCTCATCACTAGCAGCAACCAATTGACTATAAATTTAGAAATTATTTTAGTATCAGTATTAATAAGAGAAATGGGCCTATATTTAGAAATGTTTAAAGTATTGTCTGTGCTCTTTGGGAGCAAGATAATGTTGGCTTCCAGCATTTCATCCGGGATATTTGTTCCATTCAGAAAAGAATTTATGAGCTTGGTAATGTTATGCCTGCTTTACATGCTTCAATATATCTTTCAATCCGTCGCCGGGGTCAAGTTGGAAGTGACGCACATCCGGCATCGTTCGTGACGCAGTTGCATGTGACACCTACGTGCGATAAAAATTGAACGCAAATACGGTGATCGCATACACGTTGTTCATTCCTCATATATTGAATGTTTGGTTGCACGAAACTAGTCAATTGAAACGTGTGACATCCATCTTATAGTCACGAAAACATCTCACATCGGTCAGGTGTAGTTTATTACAGAAATTATGAATGTACGTGCGTTGATTGAAGGATTTGTTAATTGGAAAAAAAAAAAGGGTGTCACCAATTTGTACAATTAGCTTTCTAAATGCAAAAAAAAAGACAAATCATACGTCACAGAACAGATGATCTGAAATATCGCACACAATATTGGCCAATTTAACACATACTACTAACGCACGTGTGACAGCAAATACATGACCTATGTACGATCTTAGTAGATCGCATATGCAACCTGGGCGTGACACATCACATACGAGATCGCACACCTAATTGCAAGGTGTAAAGCTGGCTTAAGGGCATAGAATTGTGTCAAATGACTTGTAGTACTCATTATTAAACCCGTCAGGACCAGGTGATTTTTCTAACTTTAACTGTTTAATAACAGTCAATACCTTCTGTTCAGTGGCAGGCTGATTAATAATGTCCAAGTCTACCTTATCAATAACAGGAAAATGTAGTTTTTCTAAAAAGGTGTTGATCAACTGTGAAGTAGGCTGAAATTGATTGAGGTTGTCTTTCAGATTATATAAATCTGAGTAGTAAGCTGCAAAAGCCTCAGCAATGTCGCCAGGATGTTTGCATAGTGAACCCGACTTGTTCTTAATCGCCAGAATTCTCGTTTTTTGTCTATCTTGTTTCACCCTCCGCAACATCAGTTTACTCGGTTTATTAATAGAGTGATAAAAACGTGTCTTACTAGCTAGTTGCAACCGATTGAACTCTCCAGCCAAGCAAGATCTCAATTGTAGCCTCAGCTCCATTAGTTGTGAGTGAAACCTTTGGGTTGGTCGTAGAATCTGGAGGCTCTCTACTTGTGCTATTTCCTTACTTAAAGCTTTGATTTTTTCTGAATTTTTTTTACAGTTCCTTTTGTTAAGTTCAATTAAAATCCCTCTGATAAAAGCCTTATGCACATTCCATAGCAGGTGAGGTTGGATACTATCTTTGTCATTATTTTTGAAGAACTGCAAGAGAGCTGTCTCGATTTCTTTCCTATATTTCTTATTTTGTAATAGATAGCTGTTACATCTCCAAATTCTCGGACAATTATTATGGAAGACTTCATTAACTTCAAAAATTATTGGGGAATGATCCGACCAGGTTCTCAAGCCTATTTGTATGGATGTAAAAAAAATAATATGGGCAATAGGAGTAAGGACTAAATCAATTCTGGAAAAAGATTGGTGTGACTGAGAATAAAATGTGCACTCCCTAGACGTTGTATTCAGGCAGCGGAAAACATCCAATAATCCTCCTTTGCCAGCCAAGAATCTAGAGTCTGGAATCTAAGTCTAGTAGTAGAAGTGGAGTCAACTAACTTATTTGGGATTAAATTAAAGTCTCCAAATAGAATTAAAACACCATGTGTTTTATCTTTTACAACTGGCATGAGTCTGTTTAGAAAAGGGATCTGGCCAGTATTAGGTGCATAAAGAGTAGAGTTGAGCGCGGTTCGTGGTTCGTGGTTCTCCAGTTCTAGGCTCGAGTGATTTTGGGGCATGTTCTAGATCGAACTAGAACTCGAGCTTTTTGCAAAAGCTCGATAGTTCTAGAAACGTTCGAGAACGGTTCTAGCAGCCAAAAAACAGCTAAATCATAGCTTGGTTTCTGCTGTAATAGTGTAAGTCACTCTGTGAATCAAACTATTATCACATTTCAGTGTATAGTGTGCGTGAACAGCGCCTTCAGATCACTGCTGTTTCTATAATGGCGATCGCCATTTTTTTTTTTTTTTCTTGTCTTCCTTCCCTATGCGCGCGCGTCTTGTGGGGCGGGCCAGCATGTCAGCCAATCCCAGACACACACACAGCTAAGTGGACTTTGAGCCAGAGAAGCAACGGCATGTGTGATAGGATCTGCATGTCACATGTCCCTGCATTATAAAACCGGACATTTTCTTCACGGACGCCATTATCTGCCTTCTGCGTCTTTGGTGTCAGACATCACTGTCGCAGCTCCGTCTTCCTGAGTCCTATAGCCGATACAGCTGTATGCGCTGCATACACAGCGTTAGACAGCTTAGGGAGAGCACTTTCTATCAGTCCTTTTAAGGGCTCAAACCGGCAGGGTCAGAGTTAAGGTGACAGGTCCTGAAAACAGCGCCAGCGTCTGTGTAGCCAAGGTCAGGGATTTCCTCCCTGCATTTCACCATTAGGAGGGAATAGAAAGGCAGGCTTCCATTCCTCTACCCAGAGCACCACAATCCTGCCACTGTACCCTCTTGTCCTCTGCACACTCCAACTCATAACTAAGCCATTATACTAGCAAACACTCAGTGTACCTAGTGGCATCCTATACGTGGCTATTGGACTTTGCTTTAGTCCCACTAGTGCCAAGACATTTGCAGAGCGCATCTGCCTGCATTGCACACTCCAACTAATTATAACGAAGCCATTATACTAGCAAACACTCAGTGTACCTAGTGGCATCCTATACGTGGCTATTGGACTTTGCTATAGTCCCACTAGTGCCAAGACATTTGCAGAGCGCATCTGCCTGCGTTGCACACTCCAACTAATTATAACTAAGCCATTATACTAGCAAACACTCAGTGTACCTAGTGGCATCCTATACGTGGCTATTGGACTTTGCTATAGTCCCACTAGTGCCAAGACATTTGCAGAGCGCATCTGCCTGCGTTGCACACTCCAACTAATTATAACTAAGCCATTATACTAGCAAACACTCAGTGTACCTAGTGGCATCCTATACGTGGCTATTGGACTTTGCTATAGTCCCACTAGTGCCAAGACATTTGCAGAGCGAATCTGCCTGCGTTGCACACTCCAACTAATTATAACTAAGCCATTATACTAGCAAACACTCAGTGTACCTAGTGGCATCCTATACGTGGCTATTGGACTTTGCTATAGTCCCACTAGTGCCAAGACATTTGCAGAGCGCATCTGCCTGCGTTGCACACTCCAACTAATTATAACTAAGCCATTATACTAGCAAACACTCAGTGTACCTAGTGGCATCCTAAACGTGGCTGTTGGACTTTGCTATAGTCCCACTAGTGCCAAGACATTTGCAGAGCGCATCTGCCTGCGTTGTACACTCCAACTAATTATAACTAAGCCATTATACTAGCAAACACTCAGTGTACCTAGTGGCATCCTATACGTGGCTATTGGACTTTGCTATAGTCCCACTAGTGCCAAGACATTTGCAGCACGTCTGCCTGCGTTGCACACTCCAACTAATTATAACTAAGCCATTATACTAGCAAACACTCAGTGTACCTAGTGGCATCCTATACGTGGCTATTGGACTTTGCTATAGTCCCACTAGTGCCAAGACATTTGCAGAGCGCATCTGCCTGCGTTGCACACTCCAACTAATTATAACTAAGCCATTATACTAGCAAACACTCAGTGTACCTAGTGGCATCCTATACGTGGCTATTGGACTTTGCTATAGTCCCACTAGTGCCAAGACATTTGCAGAGCGCATCTGCCTGCGTTGCACACTCCAACTAATTATAACTAAGCCATTATACTAGCAAACACTCAGTGTACCTAGTGGCATCCTATACGTGGCTATTGGACTTTGCTATAGTCCCACTAGTGCCAATACATTTGCAGAGCGCATCTGCCTGCGTTGCACACTCCAACTAATTATAACTAAGCCATTATACTAGCAAACACTCAGTGTACCTAGTGGCATCCTATACGTGGCTATTGGACTTTGCTATAGTCCCACTAGTGCCAAGACATTTGCAGAGCGCATCTGCCTGCGTTGCACACTCCAACTAATTATAACTAAGCCATTATACTAGCAAACACTCAGTGTACCTAGTGGCATCCTATACGTGGCTATTGGACTTTGCTATAGTCCCACTAGTGCCAAGACATTTGCAGAGCGCATCTGCCTGCGTTGCACACTCCAACTAATTATAACTAAGCCATTATACTAGCAAACACTCAGTGTACCTAGTGGCATCCTATACGTGGCTATTGGACTTTGCTATAGTCCCACTAGTGCCAAGACATTTGCAGAGCGCATCTGCCTGCGTTGCACACTCCAACTAATTATAACTAAGCCATTATACTAGCAAACACTCAGTGTACCTAGTGGCATCCTATACGTGGCTATTGGACTTTGCTATAGTCCCACTAGTGCCAAGACATTTGCAGAGCGCATCTGCCTGCGTTGCACACTCCAACTAATTATAACTAAGTTGCATTGTCAGGGATATTTATTCTTTATTATTCTGCTGTTAATAAAGCTAGACCACCACTGCAATCTTCACCACCTCTCAATTTTTACTAGTACATTTTCAGTCCACAATCTTGTCGCAATCAACATGAGTGGCAAAATGACAGATGCTGGTGGAAAGGGGAAGAGGCGTGGTGGAAAAGGCAAAAAAGGTTTTGTCCGTGGGGAAGGTGGCAAAGCTCCATTATCATCTGCTGAAGATAGACCATCTACCAGCAAAAGTAAGATGTCTACTACTTACCGTGGACAATCCGATGTGCTCCCTTTTTTACGGACACGAACAACAGGAAGAAAGGTAGATGATGGGCAAAAAAGGAAAATGCTTGAATGGATCTCAAGTGGTCCAACAAGTGCCCTCTCAGCCACTTCAAGTACCGCATCCAAAAAACACCAGTCCTCTGAGTTGTCATCTCAATCACACTTGATTTCTCCTAGCTCTGAAGTCTCCATCAGCCCTGCACAGTATGGTGGAACTGAGATGGCTGAGTCTGCAGAGCTGTTCAGTCACACTATAGCCTGGGAATCAGAGGTCTGCTCCCAAGCTACAGTGAGTACAGAACAGGAAATGGTCTGCAGTGATGCCCAGAACCTTTGTGACTCTGATTCAGGCCGTGAGGACCAAGTTTCTGAGCATAATGTTGACCCTTTGTCACAAACTGTAACACCTGTGGTTATAGACAATGAGGAACATACTGATGAAGATGAGACGCAGATACCCGATTGGGATGACAACTTAAATATTCGGTCAGGGCAAGAAGAGGCTCGGTCTGAGGGGGAGGGGAGTGCAAACACAACAATTGATGATGACGTTCTAGATCCCACCTACTGTCAACCCCCAGTCAGGCACTCGAGGAGGTCAACAGAGGCGGTGGAGGAGGATGCAACCGACGACGAAGTTACCTTGCGCCTTCCTGGACAGAGTCGGAGCACTGGTAGCACGTCTACAACTGCATCCTCAGCCACCACTCTGCCTATGAGCATTATTCGGGGTGGATCAACAGGTCGCATGGCCTCTAAGCCTTGCCTAGCCTGGTCCTTTTTTGACATCGAAAAAGATCGCCCAAATCATGTGATATGTAACATTTGTCATGATTCTCTTAGTAGAGGTCAAAACCTCAGCAGTTTGACAACTTCTTCCATGAATCGTCACATGAATAAATATCATAAGTCCCGGTGGGAAGCTCACCGTGCTGCAATGCGGCCTAGCGGAGCGAACCATCCACCGCCCGCCCCTTCCAGTGCATCCGCGCGCTCTTCATCTTCTAGGACTGTGGGGACAGCTGTCACACCTGTTTTTCCACGCAAAACTTCCACCACTGTAACCGCAACAGGCAGTTTGCTTGTAAGGTCGTCAGTTGGTTTGGAAGGGGAAACAAGTGAGTGTGTACAGCTCTCTCAGACATCGATAGCACCAACGTTGGATCAAGGCAACATCATGTCTCCGCCTGCACTTTCCTCACAAACCTGCATTTTTCCAGGGACACCCTACTCAACACCGTCTACACACAGCAGCCAGATCTCTGTCCCTCAGATGTGGTCAAATAAAAGGCCACTTCCTCCGACCCATGACAAAGCTAAGAGGTTGACTCTATCCCTCTGTAAGCTGTTGGCTACCGAAATGCTGCCTTTCCGCCTAGTGGACACACAGGATTTTAGAGACCTTATGTCTGTCGCTGTGCCCCAGTACCAGATGCCTAGTCGCCACTACTTCTCTAAGAAAGGTGTGCCCGCGCTACACCAGCATGTCGCACACAACATCACCGCTTCCTTGAGAAACTCTGTGTGTGAACGGGTGCATTTCACCACCGATACTTGGACTAGTAAGCATGGACAGGGACGTTACATGTCGCTGACTGGGCACTGGGTAACTATGGTGATAGATGGTGAAGGGTCTGCTGCACAAGTCTTGCCGTCCCCACGACTTGTGTGTCAATCCTATGTCTGTCCAAGTTCCGCCACAGCTTCTGCATCCTCCACCTCATCTGGGTCCTCCACCTCCGCCCCAAGCCTGCCTGGTCAGGCCACCAGCGTTCTCACTGCGCAGAAGGAATCACGCACCCCTCATTACTATGCTGGCAGCAGAGCGCAACGGCATCAGGCGGTCTTTAGCTTGACATTTCTTGGGAATAAGAGTCACACAGCTGAGGAGTTGTGGTCAGCTCTGCGGTCCGAGTTTAATAAATGGTTGTCTCCACTCAACCTGCAGCCTGGTAAGGCCGTGTGCGACAATGCTGCAAACCTGGGTGCGGCACTTCGCCTGGGCAAGGTGACACACGTACCTTGTATGGCTCACGTGTTGAACCTTGTCGTCCAGCAATTTTTAACACACTATCCCGGCCTAGATGGCCTTCTGAACAGGGCACGAAAACTGTCAGCTCACTTCCGCCGTTCAAGCGCCGCAGCAGAGCGACTTGCATCGCTCCAGAAGTCTTTCAGCCTGCCGGTTCATCGCCTGAAATGCGATGTGGCGACACGCTGGAATTCAACTCTCCACATATTACAGCGACTGTGGCAGCACCGCAGAGCCCTGGTGCAATACGTCATGACGTATAGCCTGGGCCAACGAGATGCAGAGGTGGGGCAGATCACCCTGATGGAGTGGTCTCAGATCAAGGACCTATGCACCCTTCTGCACAGTTTCGACATGGCGACGAATATGTTTAGCTCTGACAATGCCATTATCAGCATGACGATTCCAGTCATTTACATGCTGGAGCACACGCTAAACACTATTCGGAGTCAGGGGGTGGGACAACATGAAGGGGAGGAACTACAGGAGGATTCATATGCGCAAGGGACAACAACATCACCAAGGTCCAGACGTTCATCATCACCAACGCAGCAGGCATGGGACCATGGGGGACAGGGATCGACAAGGGCGCATAGTAGCAGGCGAAATGTTGAGCAAGGTGCAGGAGAACATGAAGAAATGGAGGACGAACTGTCCATGGACATGGAAGACTCAGCGGATGAGGGAGACCTTGGTCAAATTTCAGTTGAAAGAGGTTGGGGGGAGATGTCAGAGGAAGAAAGAACGGGTAGCACCTCTATGCCACAAACACAGCGTGGACTTGGTCCGCATGGCTGCGCAAGACACATGAGTGCCTTTTTGTTGCACTACCTCCAACATGACAGTCGTATTGTCAAAATTAGAAGTGATGATGACTACTGGATTGCCACACTATTAGATCCCCGGTACAAGTCCAAATTTTGTGACATAATTCCAGCCATAGAAAAGGACGCACGTATGCAGGAGTATCAGCAGAAGCTGTTACTCGATCTTAGCTCGGCTTTTCCACCAAACAACCGTGCAGGTGCAGGGAGGGAATCTCCCAGTTGTAACTTGACAAACATGGGACGGTCTCGTCATCTTCAACAGTCTACCCGTACCAGTAGGACCGTATCTGGTGCCGGTAACAGCAATTTTATGGAATCTTTTCATAATTTTTTTAGACCCTCTTTTGCAAGGCCACCAGAGACAACAAGTCTGACACATAGTCAACGGCTGGAGAGGATGATACAGGAGTATCTCCAAATGAACATCGATGCCATGACTGTGCAACTGGAGCCTTGCTCCTTTTGGGCTTCAAACCTAGAAAAATGGCCTGAGCTCGCAACTTACGCCTTGGAGATTTTGTCGTGTCCAGCTGCCAGCGTTGTCTCTGAACGTGTATTCAGTGCTGCTGGGTGTGTGCTGACAGATAAGCGCACGCGTCTGTCCAGTGACAATGTGGACAGACTGACGTTCATCAAAATGAACAAGTCATGGATCCACAAGGAATTTACTACCCCTGTGTCATCCTGGGGAGAGAAAATGCTTGTGGATTTGGAATGTGCTTGATGCAAATCAAAACATCCTGTTTGCAACTAGGGCACAAGTGCTGCCACTGATAAGGTGTCTGTGTGGGGCCCAATTTTTGGAAAAAAGGGAGACTCCGCTTGGAGTAACCCTTGCTTACATTGTTTTTAAAAGAAGCCAAGATGAACAGAGCTGGGATCAGGAAAGACTTTGCTACCTACCCCGGTGTCATGCTGGGGACGGTTAATTATGGCGTATTTTTGAATGTGCTTGATGCAAATCTAGCTGTGAAGTGTACAACTAGGGCACAAGTGCTGCCACTGAATGGGTGGGTGTGTGGGGCCCAATTTTTGGAAAAAAAGGGAGACTCCGCTTGGAGTAACCCTTGCTTGCTGTGTTTTTAAAAGAAGCCAAGATGAACAGAGCTGGGATCAGGAAAGACTTTGCTACCTACCCCGGTGTCATCCTGGGGACGGATAAGAATGGCGTATTTTTGAATGTGCTTGATGCAAATGTAGCTGTGAAGTGTACAACTAGGGCACAAGTGCTGCCACTGAATGGGTGGGTGTGTGGGGCCCAATTTTTGGAAAAAAAGGGAGACTCCGCTTGGAGTAACCCTTGCTTGCTGTTTTTTTAAAAGAAGCCAAGATGAACAGAGCTGGGATCAGGAAAGACTTTGCTACCTACCCCGGTGTCATCCTGGGGACGGATAAGAATGGCGTATTTTTGAATGTGCTTGATGCAAATCAAAACATCCTGTTTGCAACTAGGGCACAAGTGCTGCCACTGATGGGGTGGGTGTCTGTGTGGCCCAATTTTTGGAAAAAAGGGAGACTCCGCTTGGAGTAACCCTTGCTTGCTGTGTTTTTAAAAGAAGCCAAGATGAACAGAGCTGGGATCAGGAAAGACTTTGCTACCTACCCCGGTGTCATGCTGGGGACGGTTAATTATGGCGTATTTTGGAATGTGCTTGATGCAAATCTAGCTGTGAAGTGTACAACAAGGGCACAAGTGCTGCCACTGAATGGGTGGGTGTGTGTGGGGCCCAATTTTTGGAAAAAAAGGGAGACTCCGCTTGGAGTAACCCTTGCTTACATTGTTTTTAAAAGAAGCCAAGATGAACAAGTCATGGGTCAGCAAAGACTTTATCTACCTACCCCGGTGTCATCCTGGGGACGGATAAGAATGGCGTATTTTGGAATGTGCTTGATGCAAATCTAGCTGTGAAGTGTACAACTAGGGCACAAGTGCTGCCACTGAAGGGGTGGGTGTGTGGGGCCCAATTTTTGGAAAAAAAGGGAGACTCCGCTTGGAGTAACCCTTGCTTGCTGTGTTTTTAAAAGAAGCCAAGATGAACAGAGCTGGGATCAGGAAAGACTTTGCTACCTACCCCGGTGTCATGCTGGGGACGGTTAATTATGGCGTATTTTTGAATGTGCTTGATGCAAATCTAGCTGTGAAGTGTACAACTAGGGCACAAGTGCTGCCACTGAATGGGTGGGTGTGTGTGGGGCACAATTTTTGGAAAAAAAGGGAGACTCCGCTTGGAGTAACCCTTGCTTGCTGTGTTTTTAAAAGAAGCCAAGATGAACAGAGCTGGGATCAGGAAAGACTTTGCTACCTACCCCGGTGTCATCCTGGGGACGGATAAGAATGGCGTATTTTTGAATGTGCTTGCTGCAAATCTAGCTGTGAATTGTACAACTGGGGCCCAACTGCTGCCACTGAATGGGTGGGTGGGTGTGGGGCCCAATTTTTGGAAAAAAAGGGAGACTATGCTTGGAGTCACCTTGCGGTGTTTTACATGATTTTAGAAGGGCGTGCCATGCCTATATCTGTGTGTCCTCCTCTTTTTCCTTGTCCAGCTGTTTTGTTTTCGCATGAGTATATGTCCTTGTCACTTTCCAATGTGTTTGAGTTGTTTGTCACCTTTTGGACACCTTTGAGGGTGTTTTCTAGGTGTTTTACTGTGTTTGTGATTGCCTGCCATTGTTTCCTATTTGCTCGAGTTCGGTTCGTCGAACGTTCGACGAGCCGAACTCGAACGGGAGGTCCGTTCGGCGAACCGACCTCGAGCCGAACCGGGACCGGTTCGCTCATCTCTAATAAAGAGTAACAAGAGTGTAAAGAACGTTATTAATTTTACATACCAGAATAATATATCGACCAGAACCATCCTCATGCTTATCTATAAGTTCAAAGGACACCGAGTCTCTAATCAATATCATAACTCCCGCCTTTTTCTTTTCGCCACATGACAAGAATTTATGGGGAAAATGTTTATTCTCAAATTTAGGGATAGCATCTCTTTTAAATTTGGTTTCCTGAACACCTATGACGTCCAATTTACTTTCCGTAAGATACTTCCAAAGCATGAATCGGCGCTGAGGAGAATTCAGACCCTTGACATTATATGATCCAATTTTGATTGTAATTAACAAAAAGGACAAGTCAAGTTAACAAAAATACTTAATGCAAACATATGAAACATAGCAAAGTCTCTGAAACCATCAGCATCCTGGAGAAAAAAGGAAACCTGCAAAGGAGGGAAATACAATGTAAACAACACACACAAAAAACCAATATTAAAGTCACTATCAATGAAACAGTAAATATCACCATCTTCTTAGCCTGTTCTATCCAGATGGAGTTACAAATCCTCGACTGTCAAGAAAAACCCCTATGGGAACAGAGTCAATAGGCCAAAGTCCTGCCATACTCTCTCTTGGTAATGCTTGAAGGAACTTCTTTTCCACTCCTCTCTCATGCCTCCATCATAAGATACTTTTCATAAACCTACCTACCTAAAGGAGGATCAAAGAAAAAAACCCAAAACACCTAGATCCTGTAAGGAAGCTGCATAAACCGGAAACTAGTAAGAAGAAAGATATTCCAGGCACAGCAAAAATTCAGATAGAATCTCCAAGATAATCTTTTAAGAACTTCAGGCCCTCTTCTGAAGATGTAATTGGTATTGTCTTGCCATTATGTTGTATAAGAAGCTTAGTAGGGAATCCCCACCTATATAGAATTTTCTGTTGCCGCACGAGTTCAGTGACTTTCGCGTATGACTTTCGCTGTTGAAGTGTTTCTCTTGATAGGTCTGCAAAAAGTTTTAGTGTCTCGTATGGAGGTGGCAAGATGTTATGAAGTCTCAAATAATTAAAGATTTTTTCTTTAACATGGAAGAAATGGATCCCTAAGATAGTATCTCTAGGAAGCTCTGACGAGATATGCCTAGGTTTTGGCAGCCTATGAGCCCTGTCTATGATGATTTCTGACTCATGCATATCAGGCAAAATCTTTTTAATCATCCGTGAAATATAACCAAGCAATTCATTCTGTTTTATATTTTCAGGGATCCCGCGTATTTTAATGTTATTACGACGATTGCGATCCTACAAATCTGCCAATTTAAGTTTCAGAAAAGGGATTTCATTCTTTTGGTCAGATTGTTCATTTTTTACAGTAATAGTGTCTTTTTTCAGAGAGGCAATGTCGGATTCATTTTTGTCAATCCTTTTAGCACAAAAGTCCAGGGACTGCTTAATTTCCCCAAATTCCCTCTGGAAATCAGATTTTATTTGGCTCCTAAATGCTGCAAAAGAGTCTTCAAATAATTTCAGCAGAGAATTGATATCAAAAGTGAGAGGAACATTAGTTGGTGAAAGGTTAGCATCCAACATACAAGCTTCAGAAGATAAACTATCATCCATTTTCATCCGCCTTTTATCCGGGCTGTTAGTAGGAGTAGACAGCCCAGATCTGGAGTCATGCCCTGCTGCGGAGCAATCGTATCCCATTCCAAGTCTCTGTCTTTTTTGTTGTCTGGTCTCTTTTGCTTAACAGGAATATTAGGTTTAACACGAGTAGCATTTGATGAAATCAATGGTTTCTTGTCTTGAGGTTTCATTGGTCTAGACATGTTAGAATAATATATGCCAGTTCACTTGTATACAGTAATAAAAAGAAGAAAAGTAAACAAGACTCCCCCAAAAATATGAGGGAAAAAAAGTGTTTTATATTTTTAAATAAAGATGACAAAAATGCAGTAAGATCAGCAATAAACTTCTCAAAAAATAAACTACACAGTTTTTTGACAGGGCACGCATCAGTACAAAAGAGGAATAGTAAAACCGGTGTAACTATCCTGCCAGTATGATGAGTACAGCCCGAGGGTCAGAAATTCTTCAGTGAAAAAAGAAAACGCTGAAATTAAGCTCAAACTTAGAGTTGAGTGGATTGCTAATTATCCGGGTCCGGTGTAAGTCAATGGGGAGTGGATCTGGAGTGAGAGAGAGAGAGAGAGAGAAAGAGAGAGAGAGAGAAAGAAAGAAAGAAAAAGAGAGAGAGAGAGAGAGTGAGAGAGATTTAAAATGTATAATCAGAACATATGATATTAGCATATATGTTCATCAAATATCCAAGATCAACCCCTCACAGAAAATAATTAGTCAGTTAATAATCAGAAGTCCAAAATCCAATATTTGTCCTCACAAATAGAAATTCTATAGAAAAAATATTTTTTTGAGAAACCACAGTCACTTTTTTAATTTTTCAGACACGACTTTTTCAGACACGACAGTCACTAGTGATCTACAAAAAATGGCACTTTTCAGAAATCGCAGAAAATGGATGAAAAGTACCACAGCCTTTGCTATACCACTTCAGAAGAAGATATCCAGCTATTCCAATGTAGTAAGTAGCGTTTTTTTTACAGAATTTTGTTGATTTTGAGAGGAATATGACAGGAGCAAATAAACACCACGTCCTACATGACTGGCAGTTAGGCCACGCCCCTGCATCCTCACTTTTGGGCAGACTCCCGGGAGATGTCAAAACACTCTAGGACCTGACGCTGATCAGCTAATGCAGTCACCTGACTGCATCACCTGATCACCAGCTGACCGCATCAGCTGTTTACTGGCGGCCCCTGGAGCGATGGGACGGGAGACATACACTTCGCTTTGCAGCGTATGTGCGGCAGCTAATCTCTGCTTGTACATTCCGTGCAAAGCAAAATCGAAACTAAACAGAGAAAAAAAAATAGCATACTCACTTCTGTGCAGACTCCCGGGACAAATCCCATTGCTGCAGGACCTGACTGCATCACTTGATCACCATGTGACCACATCAACTGATCACCGGCGGCTCCTGGAACGATCAGACAGGAGTCTGCACAGAAGTGTGTAGTTTTTTTTCTACTGATGCATCAGCAGATTGTATAAACGGCTTTTATATAATCAGCTGATGTGTCATCTGATTCACATCCTTGAACTTCCAGCAAACTGATCAGATGATAGTGGATCTGGATTGAACATCATGGGACCCAGGACTATGGCGGAAGAGGGTTCTTTATTTCAATAAAGATGGAGTCACTAATTGTGTTGTGTTTTATTTCTAATAAAAATATTTTTCTCTGTCTTGTGTTTTTTTTTTTATCTTTACTAGAAATTCATGGTGGCCATGTCTAATACTGGCATGACACCATGAATTTCAGGCTTAGGACCAGTTGTTAATACCCAGCTGGCCCTAACCCCATTATTACCCAGCAAGCCACCCGGCACCAAGGTTGCTGGAAGTGTTGGATACAGCGCCAGAAGATGGCGCTTCTATGGAAGCACCATTTTCTGGAGTGGCTGCGGACTGCAATTTGCAGCGGGGGGGGTCCCAGAAAGCTTGGGCCAACCTGTGATACGGAATACAATCCCCAGCTGCCTAGTTCTACCTGGCTGGACACAAAAATTGGGTGAAGCCCACGTCGTTTTTTTTATTTTTTAATTATTTCATTAAATAATTAAAAAAAGGGCTTCCTTATATTTTTGGTTCCCAGCTGGGTACAAATAGGCAGTTGGGGGCAGCCCGTACCTGCCTGTTGTACCTGGCTGGGCACAAAAATACGGCAAAGCCCACATCATTTTTTTTTTTTTAATTATTTCATGGAATAATTAAAAAAAGGGCTTCCCTATATTTTAGGTTCCCAGCTGGGTACAAATAGGTAGCTGGGGGTTGGGGGCAGCCCGTACCTGCCTGCTGTACCTGGCTAGCATTCAAAAATATGGCAAAGCCCATGTCGATTTTTTTGAAATCATTAAAAAATTTAAAAAAAACTTAACCCAAGGATTAGGGGTAAAAAAAAATAAATGCATTGGTTCCCGCTGCATTTTCTATTGCTAATGGTAACCCAAGCAGCTACTAGCTGCTAACCCCTAATAAATGGTGTTACCTTCACTGGCAATAGAAAATCCAAGGAAGCCCTTTTTTAAAAAAAAATTCCAAAAAACTAAAAAAAAAACCCCAAAAATTAAATAAAATAGACATGGGTTTCGCCAAATCTTTGTGTGCTAGCCAGGTATAGCAGGCAGATACAGGCTGCCCCCAACCCCCAGCTGCTTATTTGTACTCGACTGGGAACCAAAAATATAGCGAAGCCCCTTTTTAAGTATTTCATGAATTTCATGAAATAATAAAAAAAAAATGTGGGCTTCACCCAATTTTTGTGTCTAGCCTGGTACAACTAGGCAGCTGGGGATTGGAATCCTCAGCACAGGGTGGCCCAATCTTTCTGGGCCCCCCGCTGCAAATTGCAGTCTGCAGCCACCCCAGAAAATGGTGCGGACATAGAAGCGCTATATTCTAGTGCTGTATCCAACTCATCCAGCAGCCCTGGTGCTGGGTGGCACACTGGGTAATAATGGGGTTAATACCAGCTTTGTTTTACCAGCTGATATAAAGCCCGAGATTCTTAACGTGGGGCCAAGTTTGACCAGGCCATTAAGAATCTCCAATAAAGGGTTAAAAAAGACACCACACAGAGAAAAAAATACTTTATTAGAAATAAATACACAGACACACTTACAGACTCCATCTTTATTACTCCCTCTCACCCTTCCACGATCCTGGTCTTCTGTCTTCTGTATTCATCAACCCATGCAGCTTTGCTATATCACAAAACACGGGGGAGGAAGAACACTTCTGCTCCCCATTCTGTGTAACCACTAGAGATTATTGAATACCAAAATATCCGCTTCAACGAATATTCGACGCCCAATGTAAGTTTATGGAAAACCCGAAAAATTTCATGTTGGACCTAACGGTGAACTGTGGCGACTGAAAAAAAGGCTGAAATGAATGGGAAAAGGCAGAAACAGTATGGCACAGCCTGTAGAAGGTGTGTGACTGCATTTCTGCCCCCGACCCCCAACCCCTCCCGATCATCCAAGGTGGCAGCGCGCACACCACCGCTCTGCCCACATTCACCCTCTTCCTCTGCTACGACACATGCAACTGAAAACTCCTCCCTGGGTCCAGCTAAGTCACCCCCCATGCCCCCCGGTGTTCCCCGGTGTTTCTTCTCATTCATGTTTGCGTTCACGTGATTGGTTGCAATTGCAGCTGTCACTCAGTGTGGGAGCTCGTCTGAATGCAACCAATCATAGGCGCCAGTGGGTGGGAATACGAGATGAAATAATGAGCGGCTGGAATTTTCAGAAGCAAGAGAAGCAAGAGAAGCCGCGGCAGTGTGACAGCTGTGCAGCGCCACGTCGGTGATCGGTCACTGATCGGTGAGTATGAGAGAGGTGGGGAGAGGAAGAGACTGAAAGACAGAGAGAGACAGAGAGAGAGAGACCGACCAATGGACAAAGAGAGAGATCGATGGACAGACAGAGAGAGACCGAAAGACTTGCATTCTGTTTGTCAAGAAAGTGATTAATAGAGCTGCTAGCAGCTACTGGACACTATGTTCAATCCTGTGGAGAGGGAGAGGGAGAGACAGACAGAGAGAGACTGACGGACAGACAGAGAGCCCTCTAGCTGCACACAATACAGTATATCTACACCGCCAGCTCCCCAATGACTGCGTGTTCACAAAATGGCCGCTGGCGTATATAGCCCCCATAACGCTGTGTGGCCAAGCCAATCACAGTAACACCACAACAAAGATGACTGCGGCATTACTGTGAGGGCAAGCAACGTCAGATGTGTTCATTCTCTTGAAAACAAGTGCCAGGAAGTCCAAAAATGAAAATTAAAGTATCGGAGCGGATAGCATATTAACCGCCGGATACCGGATACCTCGAATAGCCTGTTATCCATCTGATACCGAATAGTGGCGAATACATTCGCTCATCCCTAGTAAAGATGTATTAATATACCTAAGAGGCACTGATGTTACCCCTAAAGTTTCACCATGCCTTGCTGCGGAGGTCGGCGCCCTAAATAAAATACAAATGGCGCCCCCGCTCACTGAAAACTCACCCTCAGAGACCCTATAGAGTCCCTATAAGTCCAACCAACACACAAGTGATATCCACCACAAAAAATAGGTAAATAAATAATTCTGACCAAAAGGTACAATGACCTTACTCAGACACTGATAATCTCAAAAAATTGTATTCCCTAGCCACATAATATGCTGAGCCGTCCGTAATAGATATAGCATAAAAAACAAATCTAAACCGCTAAGGCTACTGGTGTGCACCACAGTGCCCAGCAATGAATGGAAATGAGAATCCTTCTTATAAATTTACAAAGCTTGAGTTAAAGGTCAGATTTAAAAGAAAGGAAAAGCATAACCCCTTCCCTCATAGATGTACTTTCTTCAGAAAACAGCCTCAACGCGTTTCTCCTGTGTTCCAGGTTCATCAGGAGGCCTGGCAGGGGTAGATGTCCCAAGCAGTGTGGATCCACCTGACCAACTGAGATGGGTCTGCTTATATACCCCTCATAAGTAACCAAACACTTCTAGAGGTAAAACACAGAGCTATAGTATGGCCGTACTTCTGTCCTCAAGGACAGACTGAGCATGCTCAAAGTTCACATGATAGGTTTGTGATAATGAGAGGATACAAAGGTGTATCCATTATTCAGGTGTGATCCTAAAACTTCTCCCCCAATAGGACGTGCCCTGCTGTGGTAATAACAAAAGGGCAGACCAATGGAGTGCATAACACTAGATGATTAACCCCTTAGCTACCTATGACAGACTGGGTACGTCATGGCTCCTTGGTACTTACGGACTGATGATGTACCCAGTTCGTCATGTCAAAATCGCAGCCCCAGAGCTCCGGTGGCTGCGATTGGTATACAAAAACCTTGAACTCGGGAAGGAGGGGACCTTTGCCTGACCTCAGGAGGGGTGATGCCTCCTCCCTGGACCTACGGAGGCTGTGATTGGCTGAGCGGCGTTCAACCAATCACAGCCACTGTAATGTTTCAGCCATTGAAAATGGCTAAACATTGAAATCCAGCCATGATCAGTGCAGCTGTAGCACTGATCATTGCCTGAAGCTGGGTGAACTTTGTTTCACCCGCCCCCATCTCTGATTGGAGAGACTGGCCTTGTGACCAATCCCTCCAATCACTGTGAATCTGGGGCCGGAGACCGCTCCCCTCAGCTTCACTCTGTTTGTGCAAGCTGAGGAGAGCGATCGGTAAGTAATAGCCAATGCCCCCTTTCAGTCGCTGCCCCTGCTCCCACCCCCTTCACCCCCATTTGCTGCCTCCCCTCCATCCGCCAACGCTCTCTCCCCCATAAGCCTCTGCCCCCTCCCCGATCTGCTGCCCGCTCTCTCCCATCCTCTTCATCTGCTGCCCCCTCTCCCACCTCTCACCCTCCTCCATCTGCTGTGAGCCTCCATCTGCTGTGATCTTCCATCTGCTGTGAGCCTCCATCTGCTGTGAGCCTCCATCTGCTGTGAGCCTCCATCTACTGTGAGCCTCCATCTGCTGTGATGCCCTGGCAAAACCAGGTAGTCACACAAGAGGCCCCCGAATAACACCATCCCTCACAGGGTTACATACAGCCGACCTGAAACCTTAGCCACTCCCCTCAGGGCAAGACAGGCACACCAGTGGGCAGGACCAGGTGGTTAGGAAATGCTCACCTAGGGGTCTAGACAGCCCGGGGTGGGAAAGCATATAGATAAAGTCTAGAGTTCAAGTTGAGAGGCATGTCATGCCCTTCTAAAATCATGTAAAACACAGCGAGGGGACTCCAACCACAGTCTCCCTTGTTTCCAAAAATTGGGCCCCACACACACCACTTAACTGGCATCAGTTGTCCCCCACTTGCAATCTTACAAAGATGCTTTGAATGAAGCACTCTCAAAAATACACCTGCCTTTCGCCTCCCCAGGATGACACAGGGGAAGAAAAGTCCTCTGAGAGCCATGACTTGTTCATCTTGGTTCCTTTTTTCAAAAGCAAGGGGACTCCAACCACAGTCTCCCTCATTTCCAAAAATTGGGCCTCACACATACCACTTGACTGGCATCAGTTGTCCCCCAGTTGCAATCTTACAACGATGCTTTGCATGAAGCACTCTCAAAAATACACCTGCCTTTCGCCTCCCATGGATGACACAGGAGAAGAAAAGTCCTCTGTGATCCATGACTTCCTCATCTTGATGAACGTTAGTCTTTCCACATTGTCAGTGGACAGACGCGTGCGCTTATCTGTCAGCACACACCCAGCAGCACTGAAGACACATTCCGAGAGAACGCTGGCTGCGGGACATGACAAGATCCCCAAGGCATAAGTGGTGAGCTCAGGCAATTTATCCAGATTGGAAGCCTAGAATGAGCAAGGCTCAAGTTGCACAGTAATAGCATCGATGTTCACTTGCATATACTCATATATCTTGTTTTCTCCTCTTTTTCCTCGTCCAGCTGATTAGTTTTCGTATGGGTATTTGTCCTTGTCACTTTCCCATGTGTTTGTGTTGTCTTGGGGGTTGTTTGTCCCCTTTTCGATACCTTTGAGGGTCTTTTCTAGGTGTTTTTATGTGTTTGTGATTGCCTCCCATTGTTTTCAATGGGGTTTGAGAGGTTCGTTGAACGGCTCGCCAAACCGAACTCGAACGCGGCCTCCGTTCGACGAACCGAACCGAACTCGAGCCTCTAGAGGCTCGCTTATCTCTATTCTCTATCCTTGACCTCATAAGTGGTTATTGGCAGGTGTTCGTTGCAGAAGAAGACCGGGAGAAGACTGCTCTCGCCATTTCGATGGGCCTCTGCGAGTTCAACAGTATGCCGTTTGGGCTGTGCAGCGCGACAGGAGTGCTGTTTGGGGCATCGGAATTTCGAGACGGTCCTGTTGTATTTGGACGACGTCATCGTCTACTCTAAGACGTATGAGGCGCATCTGGAGCACCTTGCTGAGGTGTTTGAAACTCTCTCCAAATACGGGATGAAACTGAAACCCTCCAAGTGCCATCTGTTGAAGCCGAAGGTGCAGCACCTCGGGCATGTGGTGAGTGCCGAATGTGTGGCCCCGGACCCTGAGAAAATTACAGCCATCCAGAGTTGGCCACAGCCTACCACAGCTAAAGAAGTGAGGCAGTTCCTGGGCCTGGTGGGCTATTACCGCTGCTTCATCAAGGGTTACACCAAAATGGCATCCCATGCAAGACCTCCTAGTGGGGCAAACCAAGAACGGCAGGGGTCCTGGGTCCCCGCTTGTCTGGGGTGAACAGCATGAAGAATCCTTTTGGCAACTGAAGTCGGCCTTGACCATAGAAGAGATCCTGGCCTACCCCGACTACAGCCTCCCGTTTATTCTCTACATGGACGCCAAGCGCACGAAGCAATACCGGCAGATCCAAGAATATGTGGAACGGAACCTGTGCCAGAGCAGAGAGAGGCAAGAGCGGCGTTTCAACAGACGAGCCCAGGCGGCCCCCTTTGAACCCGGAGATGTAGTACTGAAGAGGAAGAGGAGGACGCACAAGCTGTACGACCAGTGGGAAAGGGTTCAGTATGTTTTCCAACCCACTGTATGGGAGGATCAAAAAACGTATCTTGTCAGTTGTGACCAAGGAAACACTACGGTTACTGTTTCCAGGGATCACCTGAAGAAGTGTCCAGAACCCCTGAAGATGGTGGAGAAGGTTCCCGCTCCTACTCAGAGCGTGGAGAAGGCAAAAGAGGTGATCCACACTGTCATGGGTGACTTCCCGGCTGATTGGCCCATGCAGAATGGAGCAGTGATTGTTCCTGTGATAATATTCCCACAACCCGTGGAAGATATGGAGCCAGAGAGGCCTGTCAGCAATACACTAACACCTGCAAAAACTATTGGGCTTTGTAAATAGTCCCTGACCAACCTTCTCACCCCTCAGCAATCTCCGGAGAGGCTGATTGGAGGAAGGGCCTGCAGTAGAGTAGGCCGAGGTCCAGTCACCATTGGGACTGGTGACCACCCTCCGGGTCAGGGGTCCCCTGGACGTGGGGCCCTTGAAAAAGACTGCCGGGTAAGGTACTTATTACCCGGCCCGTATGGGCAACACCCGGACCTCTCATGGACTTGGGCAAGTGGTGCCAACCTGTGTTTTAGAAGTGGCATCAGGTGGCAGGTTGTTTTGGGTTTGGGTGGAGGTGAGGTGAGAAGGACCCGGTCCGTCCTGTCCCGATTATGCATGTGCAACGTTTAAGCAAAGTGCCTCCTGTAAGGGAAGAAAAATACCCGTGTAAATATGTTAGTATGCTTGTAAACTTGTTTTTATCTTTTTCACAGTTCCGGTTAATAAACGGTGGTGGTCGGACAGTCCGCGGACGGCCTGTATTTAACCAAGGGGGTATGTACCGCCCTGGAGAACCAGGTATAGGCACATTTAAGCCCCCACACAACACCAACGCCCAAAGGGTTACATCAACCAACCTGAAACCCTAGTCACCCCCCTCAGGGAAAGACATGCACACCAGTGGGCGGGACCAGGCGGTTAGGAAACGCCCACCTAGGGGTCTAAACAGCCCGGGGTGGGAAAAAGAGCAGATCAGATAAGAGGAGATGAGTTTTAGTGAAGTTCAAGTGCAGAGTGGAGGTGCATCTAACATTTGCCAGGGTCGGAGCCCTGACCCCTTGGCTAGGCAGCAGACGGTAGCCAGAGTCTTCAGGAGATGGGAAGACGGCTGCAGAGATCCAGAGTAGACCGAAACAGGGTTGTAGCCTGCCGGTGCAGCCACCAGAGAACCGACCGGAAACCGTACGCACAGAGGGGGTACTTGGACCCTGAAGCCAGGACCGGCACCTACAGCCTAGCTATTTAACCAATTGAGGGCAGGATTATAGGTCCTGTCCATACCTAAGTCCCGAAAAGTAGACAACCACCCACAGAGAGGGATAGGGCAACCGCCAGGGCCCGTAGATCCCAAGGGTCAGCGTCAGATGGGCATGGCTCCCAACAAAAGGACTGGGAGCGGACTCCTGCGTTACACACCAGGCAGTCCTATCTACAAAACAGTGTAGAGGAGAGAGACTTTTACTACCATACCCAGGTGTGGGACCAGATAAACCCGTCTGCGGCAGCTGGCCACCATCACCTTGATTTACCACAGGACTTGTGTGCTTTCTTCCATCGTGAGTAACATCCCCAGCCTGGCCGGGCGCGCCGGCCCCTGCATTCCCAATCCTCAGTACAAAGACACTGGTTCCCGGGGCATCCATCCCTACCCACGGAGGGGTTAACATCCAGCTGCCATCACATCTCCCCGGGTCTCCCATAACTGCAGCGGTGGTGCCATACCTCACCACACACCGTGGGTGGCGTCACAGACAACCTACAACCAACCCCGTACAAAAACGTCCCCATTTTATTCGCAGTGACCGCGCGACCCCTGGGTCCGGAGAACCCCTCGAGCCATACCGTAGATCCAGATCCGAGCAGCGGCAGCTGCTGGCGTGGGGGCGGCACATTTAAGAGACTCCATTTTTATTATAAAAAAATCCTTAGCCCGATGTGGTCCACAGGTAGAGCATTGGCACTCATTGTTCTGTACAGAGCAAGAAGCAGGCTGACAATGAGGGTATGATTCCACTTGCATCATCCCACACGGTCCGACACTCTCAGGACAGGAGCGCCTCAGCTGCATGGAAGTACATACAGCCGACCTGTCGGGAGAGTGTGTGCCATGCTGGATGATGCAATGCGACACTCGCACAGTGACAGTCAAAGTTCAGTTAACAGGACCTTTGATGACGTCATAGCCATGTGACTAGTCTGTAAGCCAGTGTCTGTACAACATTCACAACAGATTGGTGACATGGCTATGACGTCATGGAAGGTCCTTTAGTCAGTGGCGCTTACCGGGGGGCACAGCAATGATCGGACACAGAAGCAGAAGTGGCCGGGAGACAGAGTCTGCAGGATGCGTCGTGGGACCTGTAAGTATAATGACAATGTTTATTATTAACTGTATTCTTTATTTTACAGCCAACCCTGCCCCATCTTATAACTGTAAAGTCCAAGTTCGGTGTTCGGACGAAAGGTCGCGTTATATCGAGTAAATCGCTTGGATGGGATCCGATCTTGACAGTACACTACGCATCAGACCCCAAGTCTGTTCAAAGCAAGAATCCACTAAATTGGCACCAGCTCCACTGTCCACCAGCACAGAGATCATCTCACTTCAGTTTTTTACCTATAGCCACTTCTACTGTGATGGCGAACTGGGACATATAGATGGAGGAGATGTACCAAGCCTGGTTATTTCCCTTCATCCGACCAGGAGGACGCAGATTTATGCCAGAGGAGTTGACTTAGGTCTTATAGCACAGGCCCCGAAGTAATGCCCCTTATCCCCACAGCAGTACCCAGACCCATGTCGAACCGCAAGCAACTCCGCCTGAGGAGAGGCTCCCCCCAACTACATAGGTTCATCGGCTTCCACCAGTTGTAAATGTTCCCTGGGGAAAATGACATGGGACAGTGTCCTAGAGGGTCCTACCTTGAGACAGAGATCTATTCGTATAACACGGGCCATAGCATCCTCCAAAGACTCTGGGGTGGAGTATTGCACCAGAGTATCCTTCAGACTACCCGACAACCCCTCCATGAAATGACTCCTTAGTGCAGGGTCATTCTACTGGGTGTGAATGGCCCACTTGCGGAATTCTGAACAATACTATTCAACTGGCCACAACCCCTAATGGAGTTTACAGAGTTATAAATAGAACAAATTTGGACAGAAAATGGCACCATAGTACTCATATGTAAGGACTACACCCCAAGCTAGAGAATTTTTAAAGCAAGGGAACTAGGGTTTAAAGTAGTGAGAGCCATAAATTTGACTTAAACGTAAAGAAATCACATAAAACCTTCTTGCAAAAAACAGAAAAGTTTTTATTAGAAAAGTTAATTACAGAAAGAGGTAAAACAAAATGTGTAAAATCTACTAAGTAAAGATCAAGTATACACAGGGAGTCCCTAAGAAAAACACTAGGTATAAAACAGGATAGGTAAGAGCCGTATTCAATTATTAAATAAATTAATGGGTATATCATATGCTGCACCAGATATCCAAAAACCTCATATACCACTATATTGCGAAATAAATCCTTTATAGAGACAAGACCCATTTTATAAAAGTAGATCAACAGTCATACAGAACATATGAATGTTTTCCAGATAGGTCTTGGTTTTAGATCTATATCTTAGACTACCATGATCTTAGGCCCATCAATATAGGACATTCAGGGGATAAAATACCCTTAAACAAGTATGCCATACATATGAGAATCAAACTCACCCATAACGAGTTAAACACCCGGTGTAATGTGCCCACACTTCCGAAATTCTGAACAATACTCTTCAACTGGCTGCAGCCCCTACTCGAGTTTACAGAGTGTAGACTGTGGGCGTGATGCCATCAGGGTCTCCATTAGAGATGAGCGAACCGGTCGCGGTTCGGCTCGAGGTCGGTTCGCCGAATGGGGATCCCGTTCGAGTTCGGTTCGTCGAACGTTCGACGAACCAAACTCGAACCTATAGGCTATAATGGGAGGCAATCACAAACACATAAAAATGCATGATAAATGTACACAGTTAATAAACATTGCCATAACACTTACCGGTCCCCGCGATCCCTCCTGCACTCTGTCTCCTGCCGCTATTCCATCCGATGATCGCTGAATCCTCCCGGTGACCAGCACTGCTAGCAGAGAAGCAGGACCTAGCGTGACGTCAAAATAGCCATGTGACCAGTCACGTGGCTATTATCTCATTGGCTACAGACTGGTCACATGACTTTGACACGTCATGTAGGACCTGCGAGTGCATCTCTCCGGTACACGGTGCACATTTGTGTATCGCCGTGTACCGGCGATATGCTCTATCACACGGTCGACTCCCCGTTCCGTTAGGGACCGGCTGACACAGCCGGTCATTAACGGAGATCACCGTTGCCATAGCAACGCAGTTAGCGGTGACGTCACCGCTAACCGCGGCTCCGGGAGCACCGTTGCTATGGTAACGCGTCTGTCAGCGTTACCGCTGTTACCGCTAGCAGCACTGATCACTCACGGAGTGAAGGCTGCACGCTGCTTCCCGATTGTAGTGAGGATTGTAGTGAGGATGAGGTGCCCCAGCCCATGATGGGCTGGTGCACCTCATCCTCACTACAATCGTCACTACTACTACACTAGTGAGGATTGTAGTGAGGATGAGGTGCCCCAGCCCATGATGGGCTGGGGCACCTCATCCTCACTACAATCGTCACTACTACTACACTAGTGAGGATTGTAGTGAGGATGAGGTGCCCCAGCCCATGATGGGCTGGTGCACCTCATCCTCACTACAATCGTCACTACTACTACACTAGTGAGGATTGTAGTGAGGATGAGGTGCCCCAGCCCATGATGGGCTGGGGCACCTCATCCTCACTACAATCCTGAAGTGCAGTTTCTTCAAATTCATTTAAAGGCACTTGGAACGCTGAAATTGCTGCTTATAATTTAAGCCTCTATTAAAAACCTCTTATCAGCGCTGGTTCATTGGGGATTTATTGGCCTGACAGGGGGTAATAAAGATGGAGTCTCTAATGTGTCTGTGTATTTATTTCTATTAAAGTATTTTTTCTCTGTGTGGTGTCTTTTTTTTAACCCTTTATTGGAGATTCTTAATGGCCGGGTCAAACGTGCCTGACATTAAGAATCTCTGGCTTAATACTGGCTAGTAGAACAAAGCCAGTATTAACTCATGATTACCCAACAAGCCACCCGGCTCCAGGGCTGTTGGAAGAGTTGGATACAGCGCCAGATGATGGCGCTTCTATGAGAGCGCCATTTTCTGGGATGGCTGTGGACTGAAATTCGCAGCAGAGGCGCCCAGAAACCTCGGGCTAACCTGTGCTGCGGATTCCAATCCCCAGCTGCCTAGTTGTACCCGGCTGGACACAAAAATGGGGCGAAGCCCACGTCATTTGTTTTTTAATTATTTCATGAAATAAGTGAAATGATTAAAAAAAAAGGGCTTCCCTATATTTTTGGTTCCCAGCCGGGTACAAATAGGCAACTGGGGGTTGGAGGCAGCCCGTAGCTGCATGCTGTACCTGGCTAGCATACAAAAATATGACGAAGCCCACGTCATTTTTTTGGTGGGCAAAAAACTTCTGCATACAGTCCTGGATGGAGTATGCTGAGTCTTGTAGTTCTGCAGCTGCTGTCTGCTCTTCTCCATACAGACACACAGCAGCTGCAGAACTACTAGGCTCAGCATACTCCATCCAGGACTGTATGCAGAAGTTTTTTGCTGAAAAAATTATGTGGGCTTCGCCATATTTTTGTATGCTAGCCAGGTACAGCAGGCAGGTACGGCTGCCCCCAACCCCCAGTTGCCTATTTGTACCCGGCTGGGAACCAAAAATAAAGGGAAGCCCTTTTTTTATTATTTCATGAATTTCATGAAATAATTAGAAAACAAATGACGTAGGCTTCGCTCCATTTTTGTGTCCAGCCAGGTACATCTAGGCAGCTGGGGATTGGAATACGCAGCACAGGTTGGCCTGAGCTTTCTGGGCCCCACTGCTGCGAATTGCAGTCTGCAGCCGCCTCAGAAAATGGCACTTTCATAGAAGCGCCATCTTCTGGCGCTGTATCCAACTCTTCCAGCACCTGCCTGCTATACCTGGCTAGCATACAAAAATATGGCGAAGCTCACGTCCTTTTTTTGTAGTTTTTTGGCCAAAAAATTAAAAAATGCTTCCCTGGATTTTACATTGCCAGTGAAGGTAACACCAAGCAGTGGGGGTTAGCAGCCAGTAGCTGCTTGGATTACCCTTAGCTAGCAATACAAAAAATGCAGCGGGAGCCCATATATATTTTTTTAATTATTTATTTAAATAACTAAAAACAAAATGGGCTTCCCTGTATTTTGATTGCTGGACATCACAGTGCTGTAAAAATAAATCTTTAAAAAAAATGACATAGCGCTCCGCGGTATTTTTGATTCTCAGCGCAGATAAAGCAGACAGCTATGGGTTGCCACCCCCATCTGCCTGTCGTTACCTTGGTTGGCAATCAAAATACAAGGAAGCCCATTAATTTTTTTCTATTTAAAAAATAGTTAAAAAAAAAATGACGTTGGGTCCCCCCATTTTTGATAGCCAGCTAGGGTAAAGCAGACGGCTGTAGCCTGAAAACCACAGCTGACAGCTTTACCGTGGTTGGGGATCCAATGTGGAGGTCCCCCCAGGCTCTTTTTTTATAATTATTTTATAAATATTAATAATTACACAAAAAAAGTAGGGTCCCCTCCAAATTGGATCACCAGCCAAGGTAAAGTGGACAGCTGTGGTCTAGTATTCTCAGGGTGGGAAGGTCCATAGTTATTGGGCCTTCACAGCCTAAAAATAGCAGGCCGCAGGCACCCCAGACATGGTGCATCCACTAGATGCGCCAATCCTGGCGCTTCACCCCAGCTCATCCCGTGCCCTGGTGCAGTGGCAAACGGGGTAATAAATTGGTTTGATACTAGCTGTAAAGTCACCTGAGATCAAGCCCAGCAGTTTGTGATGTCATGGCGTCTATTAGATACCCAACATCATAAACTGTCAGTACTAACAAAAACAAAAAATCGACAAAAGAAATTTATTTGAAAAAACAGTCCCCAAAACATTTCCTCTTTCACCAATTTATTGTAAGAAAAAAAATAAAGGGGTCCCACGACGACTCTGGACCGTCTAGAATATGGGGGGGAGACACTCAGGGAACGTATCCCCCATTTTCTAGGAGTGCGGACCCTTCATGTGAGGAGTGTGGGTGCAATGAATCTGCACTCACTCTCCCCGGGTCCACAGCAGCAGAGTCCATGTCGTAATGGTTGCTACCAAAGCTGCAATGCCCTGCTCATGAGGTAAGGGCATGCCTAATCAGGAGAACTACTGTAGAGGAAGCTCTGCTCACTGGTATATAGGTGCTCAGAGGTAATAATAGATAAAATTAGTGAGTAACCTCGGCACTCTAAATCTCCCAGACTAAGTCAGTAAGTCACAACGGATAGTAATGCAAAATCACTCTTTATTGGTCCGTATTAAGAAAACAATTTTTTTCATAAGCATATATGTTTTTGTCCAAAACAAGTTACAAATGACGTTTCGGCCTGAGCCTTCGTTAGATTGGACTTATCTGCATGTAATCCTGAAAAATGACAATAATCAGTATCACATAAGAGTGAGAGAACAATAACATAAACTCGAACAATGTAGAGGTACAATTGGGATGCAGCAAAAAAATTGCAACACAGCAAGAAATGAAACACATGATACAAATGTCATAATACAGTACAAGGACAATATAGTAATGACAAATATGGGGTCAGAGTAGGCTTAGACAGCTCTGGTACGAAAGAGATGTCAATCATAAAGTAACATGTGCAGTAGGTGTAGAGCTACACTATGCATGGCAGAGCTAATGGGTAGACCGACCATAGAAAAAGAACGGAGAAAAAGTGGAGAAAAAGTGGAGAATAAGTGGAGAAAAAATGGAGAAAAAAATGGAGAAAAAGTGGAGAATAAGTGGAGAATAAGTGGAGAAAAAGTGGAGAAAAAGTGGAGAAAAAATGTAGAAAAAGTGGAGAAAAAATGGAGAAAAAGTGGAGAAAAAATGGAGAAAAAGTGGAGAAAAAGTGGAGAAAAAAATGGAGAAAAATGGAGAAAAAGTGGAGAAAAAGTGGAGAAAAAAATGGAGAAAAAATAAAAGTGGAGAAAAAGTGGAGAAAAAGTGGAGAAAAAATGTAGAAAAAGTAGAGAAAAAATGTAGAAAAAGTGGAGAAAAAGTGGAGAAAAAAATGGAGAAAAAAATGGAGAAAAAGTGGAGAAAAAGTGGAGAAAAAGTGGAGAAAAAATGGAGAAAAAGTGGAGAAAAAGTGGAGAAAAAGTGGAGAAAAAGTGGAGAAAAAATGGAGAAAAAGTGGAGAAAAAGTGGAGAAAAAGTGGAGAAAAAAATGGAGAAAAAGTAGAGAAAAAATGTAGAAAAAGTGGAGAAAAAGTGGAGAAAAAATGTAGAAAAAGTGGAGAAAAAATGGAGAAAAAGTGGAGAAAAAGTGGAGAAAAAATGTAGAAAAAGTGGAGAAAAAGTGGAGAAAAAGTGGAGAAAAAGTGGAGAAAAAATGTAGAAAAAGTGGAGAAAAAGTGGAGAAGAAGTGGAGAAGTGGAGAAGAAGTGGAGAAGTGGAGAAGTGTTTGTTCATGCCAGATGGGAGATAAATAATTTTTTACCGGCGCTGTCATTTACTGTAACGTGATCATCGGTGTATGGTGTATACCTGTGATCACGTGAGCGGGGACCGGAAAAACCGTCCTGAATCATGATCTCCAGGGTCTCAGCTAGCCCTGAAACCCCGGAGATTTTCTGACGCCGGGGGGCGTTATTCACTTATTTCTGCCTGCTGTTTATAAACGGCAGATCAGAATAAGGCTACATTAACACGACCGATCCATTTTTGTGGTCTGAAAAAAACAGTCCGTTTTTTTTTTCACGGGTGCATCCGTGTGGCATCTGTTTCCGTTCCGTAGACGGTCCGTATGTCATCTGTTTGTCATCCGTGTGCCTTCCGTTTTTTTTGTGTACTGCAAAAAAACTGAATGAGGGTAAATGCATAAATTTACCCAGGATCCATAGCTTCATCCTACATGAGGCGGTCACATGTTCACTCCAGTGCCATTTTCTACTGCTTTTCACAGCGTAGAGCGCTCTGGTGATTTTCCTGTGCTTGTGCACTTCATATCAGTCTTTTCTGTCATTATAATGGCAGAAAGACACATAATGTCCCACTCTCCTGCATTTTGTAATTTTGCACCCTTTGGTGCCTTTCATGGGGCACTAAGGGGTGCTTAGCTTTGTATTTAGCCAAAAAAATGAAAAAAATATGACGTAGGGTTCCCCCTATTTTTGTAGCCAGCTAGGGTAAAGCAGACGGCTGCAGCCTGCAGACCACAGCTGGCAACCTCACCTTGGCTGGTAATCCAAAACTGAGGGCACCCCACGCTGTTATTTTAAATTAAATAAATAATTAAAAAAAAAAACACGTAGGGGTCCCCCCAAAATTGGATCACCAGCCAAGGTAAAGCAGACAGCTGGGGTCTGATATTCTCAGACTAAGGAGGTCCATGGTATTGGACTCTCCCCAGCCTAAAAATAGCAGGCCGCAGCCACCCCAGAAGTGGCGCATCCATTAGATGCGCCAATCCTGGTGCTTCGCCCCAGCTCATCCCGCGCCCTGGTGCGGTGGCAAACGGGGTAATATATGGGGTTAATACCAGATGTGTAATGTCACCTGGCATCAAGCCCTGGGGTTGGTGAGGTCAGGCGTCTATCAGATACCCGACATCACCAACCCAGTCAGTAATAAAAAAAATAGACGACAAACACATTTTTATTTGAAAAAACACTCCCCAAAACATTCCCTCTTTAACCAATTTATTAGAAAGAAAAACAAATCCAGGTCTGGTGTAATCCAAGGGGTTGCCATGATGATCCATACTGTCCCAGTCAATGAAGAGCAGGATGTTCCCCATTGGCTGGGAGAGCAGTGCAGTGACCTGAGCTAACATCAATGGGTCAGCCCAGGTCACTGCAGGGGATGACAAGTGCTGCTGTCAGCAAGGTACATTACCTGCGCTGATCTCCAGCACACTGACAGCCCCTGTCACTGAGTTCAATGACCGCCGCCTTCACAGCCAAGCATCGCGAGAGGCCCGTGACGTCACCGCTAGTCAGTCTCGGGTCGGAAGCGAGAGAAGGTGATGTGACAAGCGGCGGCCATGGAGGACAGTGACAGTGCTGAAGTCGGGATGGCGGGACTTCATCACCGCAGGTAAGCCGAGCGGGACCATGTGTGTGTGTGTGTGTGTGTGTGTGTGTGTGTGTGTGTGTGTATGTATGTGTACATGCCGCGGGCAGGAGGGGGCGGAGCGAGCTGAGCGGGGAAGTGTGGGCTTCCTGCACGTAACTAGGATAAACATCGGGTTACTAAATAAAGCGCTTTGGTTGGATAACCGATGTTTATCTTGGTTACCAGCTTCTGGCAGGCTGCCAGGATTGCTCCCTGCACACTGTAGCTGTAAAAAGCCCTGCTTTTTGCTGCTAGAACCGTTCTCGAACGTATCTAGAACTATCGAGCTTTTGCAAAAAGCTCGAGTTCTAGTTCGATCTCGAACAGCCCCCAAAATCACTCGAGCCTAGAACTGGAGAACCTCAAACCTAGAACCGCGCTCAACTCTAGTCTCCATACACTAACGCCAGAGCTGCGAAAAATTCATCTACTGACCGCAATGTCTAGGAGTTGGTCAGTAGAGAAAAATCCCAGGACTGGGGATGTCCCCGCAATAGAGAGACAACTATCCCTACCCACTGCTCCTCACTCCCAGAAGTTCAAGGGCAGAGCCTGAAGTATAATTTACAGGCTTCTCAGTGGGTGGTGAACTTATCCCTCTTCCAGCAAACTTATCTGGGAGTGCTATCTTTTGTTCTCGTTGAACCTGGGTGTGAACCAAGGCCAGAAACCTAGCAATTTGCTGCAACTGCTGCACAAGTTCAGCACGCATGTCAGACATCTCCTAAGAGAAAGTCTGAAGCAGCTGAGTGAGTGCAGCTGACTGAACCATGATGGCGCACAAAAAACGGTGATGCTGGAGATAATGTCACACTTGCCAGGAGTTGCAAACGTGGTGAGGTGTGTTCAGACCTATGTGTGTCTGAAGCACAACAAAAGCAACAAAAAAAGCACACAGTTTCCGCAACCGTCGCCGAACAGGAACCTGGGACCCTAAAAAAGGCCCTATAGTAACCCTGACTAGTGAGGGACAGATAAAGTACACTAGACCTCACTGTTCACTAACAACTAGTGATGAGCGAGTATGCTTGTCACTACTCGGTACTCGCACGAGTATCACTGTACTCGGGCTACTCGGCGGGTACCGAGTAATTTCGCGATACTCGTGCTGTACTCGTGGTCTTCATCCCTGCATGTTGGCGCTCTTTTGAGAGCCAGCCCTCATGCAGGGATTGGCTGGCAGACCACTGCAATGCAACAGCCCTGTTAGTTGTGGAATTGCAGTGATTGGCCGGCCTGCACAGCGTGACCGAGCCTTTATACCGGCGGGCGCGCTGTGCTCTGCACACAGCCATCTCATATTCCCTGCTTTCCCCGCCCACAGGCGCCTATGATTGGTTGCAGTGAGACACGCCCCACGCTGAGTGACAGGTGTCTCACTGTACCCAATCACAGCAGCCGGTGGGCGTGTATATACTGTGCAGTAAAATAAATAAATAAATAAATAATTAAAAAAACCGGCGTGCGGTCCCCCCAATTTTAATACCAGCCAGATAAAGCCATACGGCTGAAGTCTGGTATTCTCAGGATGGGGAGCCCCACGTTATGGGGAGCCCACAGCCAAACAATATCAGTCAGCAGCCGCCCAGAATTGCCGCATACATTATATGCGACAGTTCTGGGACTGTACCCGGCACTTCCCGATTTACCCTAGTGCGTTGGCAAATCGGGGTAATAAGGAGTTAATGGCAGCCCATAGCTGCCACTAAATCCTAGATTAATCATGTCAGGCGTCTCCCCGAGATTCCTTCCATGATTAATCTGTAAATTACAGTTAAAAAAAACACACACCTGAAAAATCCTTTATTAGAAATAAAAAACACTAACAAAGTCCCTCATCACCAATTTATTAACCCCGACAAACCCTCCATGTCCGGCGTACACCACAGTCCTCCAGCGTCGCATCCAGCTGTGCTGCATGAAGGTGACAGGAGCTGCAGAATACACCGCCGCTCCTGTCAGCTTCACACAGTAACTGAAGACAGACGAGCGATCAGCTGCTGCCACTAAGGTTACCTGGATCCAGCGGTGGATGCAGCGGTGGCCGCGGGTAACCTCAGTGACAGCTCAGCTGATCGCGCTACTCACCGCCGCTCCGGTCAGCTCCATGCAGCAACTGAGGTGAGTATAGCGATCAGCTGAGCTGTCACTGAGGTTACCTGGATCCAGCGGTGGATGCAGCGGTGGCCGCGGGTAACCTCAGTGACAGCTCAGCTGATCGCTATACTCACCTCAGTTGCTGCATGGAGCTGACCGGAGCGGCGGTGAGTAGCGCGATCAGCTGAGCTGTCACTGAGGTTACCCGCGGCCACCACTGCATCCACCGCTGGATCCAGGTAACCTCAGTGACAGCTCAGCTGATCGCTATACTCACCTCAGTTGCTGCATGGAGCTGACCGGAGCGGCGGTGAGTAGCGCGATCAGCTGAGCTGTCACTGAGGTTACCCGCGGCCACCGCTGCATCCACCGCTGGATCCAGGTAACCTCAGTGGCAGCAGCTGATCGCGCGTCTGTCTTCAGTTACTGTGTGAAGCTGACAGGAGCGGCGGTGTATTCTGCAGCTCCTGTCACCTTCATGCAGCACAGCTGGATGCGACGCTGGAGGACTGTGGTGTACGCCGGACATGGAGGGTTTGTCGGGGTTAATAAATTGGTGATTAGGGACTTTGTTAGTGTTTTTTATTTCTAATAAAGGATTTTTCGGGTGTGTGTGTTTTTTAACTGTAATTTACAGATTAATCATGGAAGGAATCTCGGGGAGACGCCTGACATGATTAATCTAGGATTTAGTGGCAGCTATGGGCTGCCATTAACTCCTTATTACCCAGATTTGCCAACGCACTAGGGTAAATCGGGAAGAGCCGGGTACAGTCCCAGAACTGTCGCATATAATGTATGCGGCAATTCTGGGCGGCTGCTGACTGATATTGTTAGGCTGGGGGGCTCCCCATAACGTGGAGCTCCCCATCCTGAGAATACCAGCCTTCAGCCGTACGGCTTTATCTGGCTGGTATTAAAATTGGGGGGACAGCACGCCCTGTGAGAGGGGGACAGACAAGACAGAGAGAGACCGACAGAGCGAGACCGACCGACGGGAGATAGAATGAAAAAAAAAATGACCGACATCGCTAGTAAAAAGCACAAAACGTGCGTTTTGGACATCGGAGTGCCACACAATGTTTTACGTAAAATCTTTCATGTATTAATCTCAAAAAGTAACATACATTAGCTCTATCTCACTATTGGGTATGTGCCCTTAACACTTCCGCCATGAAAATTCATTTTGGTGTCATTTTGGAAGGTTTTCTGGTGAGTCCGTAAAAATGGCGTAAAACTCGGACAAAATTGTTCACAGCTGTGACTTTTGAGTGATAAATGCTTCAAGGGGTCTTCCCCATGCTGTTGCCATGTCATTTGAGCACTCTTCTGAGACTTTTGTGACATTTTTAGGGTTTCTACATGCTGCCGGGGGTCATTTCATAAAAATACTCGGGTCTCCCATAGGATAACATTGGGCTCGGTGCTCGGGCCGAGTACACGAGTATCTTGGGATGCTCGGCCCGAGCCTCGAGCACCCGAGCTTTTTAGTACTCGCTCATCACTACTAACAACACATTAGAGCAGGGGTGGGGAACCTCCGGCCCGCGGGCCGCATGCGGCCCGCCATGACCTTTTATGTGGCCCCCGGGCAGATTCCCGGGGGAGGCAGTGCTCGTGCTGTCACCGCGGTCTTGCTGCCGCCGGCCCTTTAAATCCACACATTGCTGTTTGTGCTGCAATGTGTTCTCCCGTCGGCCAGTGCCAATTGTGGGCGGGTCTACAGCAGCCTCAGCTTCCTGCCTTGTGTGTCCGCCCCCTGCCCTCCGGAGATCAGTGCCTGCCTTCTCCTTCTGATGCAGTGTCCGGCTCCTGCACTCCGGTGATGTGAGTGCAATGCTGCTGTGAGTCCAGCGCCGACCCTCTGCTGCTATGTGCCCTGCCCAATGCTTGTGCCTCCCCACACCAGTTCTGTAAACCCTCTCCCCCAGAGTTGCATGAAACTCTCAGCGCAGTGTGGCCCCCAATGTCCTGTGTGCACCCCTCCCCCAGTCCTGTGTGCAGCCCCCCAATGTCCTGTGTGCAGCCCATCACCCAGTAGTCCTGTTTGCACCCCCCCAATCCTGTGTGCACCCCTCCCCCAGTCCTGTGTGCAGCCCCCCAATGTCCTGTGTGCACCCCCACACAATCCTATGTGCAGCCCATCACCCAGTCCTGTGTGCACCCCCTCAGTCCTGTGTGCACCCCCCCAGTCCTGTGTGCACCCCCCAGTCGTGTGTACAGCCCCCCCAGTCGTGTGTGCAGGCCCCCCAGTGATGTCTGTGCAGCCCCCCCCAGTGATGTCTGTGCAGCCCCCCCCCCAGTGATGTCTGTGCAGCCCCCCCCAGTGATGTCTGTGCAGCCCCCCCCAGTGATGTCTGTGCCTCCCCCCAGTGATGTCTGTGCCTCCCCCCCAGTGATGTCTGTGCCTCCCCCCCAGTGATGTCTGTGCCTCCCCCCCAGTGATGTCTGTGCCTCCCCCCCAGTGATGTCTGTGCCTCCCCCCCAGTGATGTCTGTGCCTCCCCCCCAGTGATGTCTGTGCCTCCCCCCAGTGATGTCTGTGCCTCCCCCCCAGTGATGTCTGTGCCTCCCCCCCAGTGATGTCTGTGCCTCCCCCCCAGTGATGTCTGTGCCTCCCCCCCAGTGATGTCTGTGCCTCCCCCCCAGTGATGTCTGTGCCTCCCCCCCAGTGATGTCTGTGCCTCCCCCCCAGTGATGTCTGTGCCTCCCCCCCAGTGATGTCTGTGCCTCCCCCCCAGTGATGTCTGTGCCTCCCCCCCAGTGATGTCTGTGCCTCCCCCCCAGTGATGTCTGTGCCTCCCCCCCAGTGATGTCTGTGCCTCCCCCCCAGTGATGTCTGTGCCTCCCCCCCAGTGATGTCTGTGCCTCCCCCCCAGTGATGTCTGTGCCTTCCCCCCAGTGATGTCTGTGCCTCCCCCCCAGTGATGTCTGTGCCTCCCCCCCAGTGATGTCTGTGCCTCCCCCCCAGTGATGTCTGTGCCTCCCCCCCAGTGATGTCTGTGCCTCCCCCCAGTGATGTCTGTGCCTCCCCCCCAGTGATGTCTGTGCCTCCCCCCCAGTGATGTCTGTGCCTCCCCCCCAGTGATGTCTGTGCCTCCCCCCCAGTGATGTCTGTGCCTCCCCCCCAGTGATGTCTGTGCCTCCCCCCCAGTGATGTCTGTGCCTCCCCCCCAGTGATGTCTGTGCCTCCCCCCCAGTGATGTCTGTGCCTTCCCCACAGTGATGTCTGTGCCTTCCCCACAGTGATGTCTGTGCCTTCCCCACAGTGATGTCTGTGCCTTCCCCACAGTGATGTCTGTGCCTCCCCCCCAGTGATGTCTGTGCCTCCCCCCCAGTGATGTCTGTGCCTCCCCACAGTGATGTCTGTGCCTCCCCACAGTGATGTCTGTGCCTCCCCACAGTGATGTCTGTGCCTTCCCCACAGTGATGTCTGTGCCTTCCCCACAGTGATGTCTGTGCCTTCCCCACAGTGATGTCTGTGCCTTCCCCACAGTGATGTCTGTGCCTTCCCCACAGTGATGTCTGTGCCTTCCCCACAGTGATGTCTGTGCCCCCAGCCCCGCAGTGATGTCTGTGCCCCCAGCCCCGCAGTGATGTCTGTGCCCCCAGCCCCGCGTGTGATGTCTGTGCCCCCAGCCCCGCGTGTGGTGTCTGTGCCCCCAGCCCCGCGTGTGATGTCTGTGCCCCCAGCCCCGCGTGTGGTGTCTGTGCCCCCAGCCCCGCGTGTGGTGTCTGTGCCCCCAGCCCCGCGTGTGGTGTCTGTGCCCCCAGCCCCGCGTGTGGTGTCTGTGCCCCCAGCCCCGCGTGTGGTGTCTGTGCCCCCAGCCCCGCGTGTGGTGTCTGTGCCCCCAGCCCCGCGTGTGGTGTCTGTGCCCCCAGCCCCGCGTGTGGTGTCTGTGCCCCCAGCCCCGCGTGTGGTGTCTGTGCCCCCAGCCCCGCGTGTGGTGTCTGTGCCCCCAGCCCCGCGTGTGGTGTCTGTGCCCCCAGCCCCGCGTGTGGTGTCTGTGCCCCCAGCCCCGCGTGTGGTGTCTGTGCCCCCAGCCCCGCGTGTGGTGTCTGTGCCCCCAGCCCCGCGTGTGGTGTCTGTGCCCCCAGCCCCGCGTGTGGTGTCTGTGCCCCCAGCCCCATGCCCCCAGTTAATTAATTGCTTCACCCAATATAGCAGGGTCATTTAAACATTGATAATTTTGTGCGGCCCCCGAAGGTTGGTAGAAATTTCCAAATGGCCCCCGACAGAAAAAAGGTTCCCCACCCCTGCATTAGAGTAATAGAGACAAACAGGGGGAAAATAATAAACAAAAGGATATAGCTTGAGCACAGAAACTAAACTAGCAGAACCTTCTTCACAGGCAGCCAGGACACAAATGAGCTGAAGAGCATGACTACTTAGTGAATGCAGTTGATCACTCATGAATAGAGATGAGCGAACCGGTCCCGGTTCGGCTTGAGGTGGGTTCGCCGAACGGAGGTCCCGTTCGAGTTCGGCTCGTCGAACGTTCGACGAACCGAACTCGAACTGCATAGGAAACAATGGCAGGCAATCACAAACACAGAAAAACACCTAGAAAACACCCTCAAAGATGTCCAAAAGGTGACAAACAACTCACAACACATGGGAAAGTGACAAGGACATATACTCATGCGAAAACAAAAGAGCTGGACAAGGAAAAAGAGGAGGACACACAGATATATGAGTATATGCAAGGAAACATCGATGCCATTACTGTGCAACTTGAGCCCTGCTCATTTTAGGCTTCCAATCTGGATAAATTGCCTGAGCTCGCCACGTACGCCTTGGGGATCTTGTCGTGTCCTGCAGCCAGCGTTCTCTCGGAACCTGTCTTCAGTGCTGCTGGGGGTCTGCTGGCAGATAAGCACACGTGTCTGTCCACTGAAAATGTGGACATGGCTCTCAGAGGACTTTTCTTCCCCTGGGTCAGCCAGGGGACGGGAAAGGCACGCGTATTTTTGAGAGTGCTTCATGCAAAGCATCTTTTTCTTTTTCAAAAGGGGGCTCAACCGATGCCAGTCAAGTGGGGTGTGTGTGGCCCAATTAGTGGCAACGAGGGAGACTGTGGTTGGAGTCCCCTCGCTGTGTTTCTAAAAGAACCAAGATGAACAAGTCATGGCTCTCAGAGGACTTTTCTTCCCCTGGGTCAGCCAGGGGATGGGAAAGGCACGCGTATTTTTGAGAGTGCTTCATGCAAAGCATCTTTTTCATCTTGAACATTGGGTCAACTGATGCCAGTCAAGTGGGGTGTGTGTGGCCCATTTAGTGGAAATGAGGGAGACTGTGGTTGGAGTCCCCTCGCTGTGTTTCTAAAAGAACCAAGATGAACAAGTCATGGCTCTCAGAGGACTTTTCTTCCCCTGGGTCAGCCAGGGGACGGGAAAGGCACGCGTATTTTTGAGAGTGCTTCATGCAAAGCATCTTTTTCATTTTGAAAAGGGGCATCAACTAATGTCAGTCAAGTGGGGTGTGTGTGGCCCAATTAGTGGAAACGAGGGAGACTGTGGTTGGAGTCCCCTCGCTGTGTTGCTAAAAGAACCAAGAACAAGTCATGGCTCTCAGAGGACTTTTCTTCCCCTGGGTCAGCCAGGGGACGGGAAAGGCACGCGTATTTTTGAGAGTGCTTCATGCAAAGCATCTTTTTCATCTTGAAAATTGGGTCAACTGATGCCAGTCAAGTGCGGTGTGTGTGGCCCATTTAGTGGAAACGAGGGAGACTGTGGTTGGAGTCCCCTCGCTGTGTTTCTAAAAGAACCAAGATGAACAAGTCATGGCTCTCAGAGGACTTTTCTTCCCCTGGGTCAGCCAGGGGACGGGAAAGGCACGCGTATTTTTGAGAGTGCTTCATGCAAAGCATCTTTTTCATCTTGAAAATTGGGTCAACTGATGCCAGTCAAGTGGGGTGTGTGTGGCCCATTTAGTGGAAACGAGGGAGACTGTGGTTGGAGTCCCCTCGCTGTGTTTCTAAAAGAACCAAGATGAACAAGTCATGGCTCTCAGAGGACTTTTCTTCCCCTGGGTCAGCCAGGGGACGGGAAAGGCACGCGTATTTTTGAGAGTGCTTCATGCAAAGCATCTTTTTCTTTTTCAAAAGGGGGCTCAACCGATCCCAGGCAAGTGGGGTGTGTGTGGCCCAGTTAGTGGAAACGAGGGAGACTGTGGTTGGAGTCCCCTCGCTGTGTTTTACATGCTTTTAGAAGGGCATAACATGGCTTGGAGGTTGACTTTCAGCATCTGCAAACTGTTGGCTACCAAAATGCTGCCTTTCCAACACCTGTGGTTATAGACAATGAGGAACATACTGATGAAGATGAGACGCAGATACACGATTGGGATGACAACTTAAATATTCGGTCAGGGCAAGAAGAGGCTCGGTCTGAGGGGGAGGGGAGTGCAAACACAACAATTGATGATGAAGTTCTAGATCCCACCTACTGTCAACCCACAGTCAGACACTCGAGGAGGTCAACAGAGGCGGTGGAGGACGATGCAACCGACGACGAAGTTACCTTGCGCCTTCCTGGACACAGTCGGAGCACTGGTAGCACGTCTACAACTGCATCCTCAGCCACCACTCTGCCTCTGAGCATTATTCGGGGTGGATCAACAGGTCGCATGGCCTCTAAGCCTTGCCTAGCCTGGTCCTTTTTTGACATAGAAAAAGATCGCCCAAATTATGTGATCTGTAAAATTTGTCATGGTTCTCTTAGTAGAGGTCAAAACCTCAGCAGTTTGACAACTTCTTCCATGAATCGTCCCATGAATAAATATCATATGGCCTGGTGGGAAGCTCACCGTGCTGCAATGCGGCCTAGCGGAGCGAACCATCCACCGCCTGCCCCTTCCAGTGCATCCGCGCGCTCGTCATCTTCTAGGACTGTGGGGACAGCTGTCACACCTGTTTTTCCACCCACAACTTCCACCACTGTAACCGCAACAGGCAGTTTGCTTGGTAGGTCGTCAGTTGGTTTGGAAGGGGAAACAAGTGAGTGTGTACAGCTCTCTCAAACATCGATAGCACCAACGTTGGATGAAGGCAACATCATGTCTCCGCCTGCACTTTCCTCACAAACCTGCATTTTTCCAGGGACACCCTACTCAACACCGTCTACACACAGCAGCCAGATCTCTGTCCCTCAGATGTGGTCAAATAAAAAGCCACTTCCTGCGACCCATGACAAAGCTAAGAGGTTGACTCTATCCCTCTGTAAGCTGTTGGCTACCGAAATGCTGCCTTTCCGCCTAGTGGACACACAGGATTTTAGAGACCTTATGTCTGTCGCTGTGCCCCAGTACCAGATGCCTAGTCGCCACTACTTCTCTAAGAAAGGTGTGCCCGCGCTACACCAGCATGTCGCACACAACATCACCACTTCCTTGAGAAACTCTGTGTGCGACAGGGTGCATTTCAACACAGATACTTGGACCATTAAGCATAGACAGGGTCATTACATGTCACTGACTGGGCACTGGCAAACTATGGTGAGAGATGGAGAAGGGTCTGCTGTCCAAGTCTTGCCGTCCCCACGAGTTGTTTCAATCCTTCTTCTGTATGTAGAAGTTAATACACTGCTTCTGCCTCTTCAACCTCGTGTGGGTCCTCCACCTTGGCGCAAACCCTGTGTGGTCAGGCCACCCTTCCTTGTAACTGCGCACAAGGACTACCACACACCTCCTTACTATGCTGGCAGCAGAGCTCAATGCCATCAGGCGGTCAAAGTTTTACTTTGAAATGTATGGGAAATGTGAGTCACACTGCTGAGAAGTTGTGGACGGTTAGCTCTGGATACCGAGTTTCATCAATGGTTGTCTCCACTCAACCAGCAGCCAGGGAAGGCCGGGTGCGACAATGATGCAAACATGGGTGCGGCCCTTCGCTGTGACAATGTGACACACATGCCTTGTGTGGTTCACGTGTTGAACCTGGTTGTCCAGCAATTTTTAAAGCACTATCCTGGCCCACATGGCCTTCTGCAGAGAGCACGGTGTAACGCCTTCCTTGATCACACACTCAGATGGGCTGTTAATGATAGGCTAGAGGGAAGCCACTCACCAAGCAGGACCCCTAGAACCCTGAAACCCTTTAACCCCTATACAGGGATTAGGAATTGCACAGGGCCCAAGGTGATTAATACCTGTGGAAGGCTGCAGTTCCAGAGAATAGTAGTCAGGCAGGGTCAAAACATTAATTGAGGAACAGGAACAGAATGGGACGGCCAAGACTTAATCAGAAAACAAGCAGAGGTGAAATGCGGATCGGCCAACAAGGTACATAAACAGCAAGCAGGAAACGTAGTCAGGTAACAAGCACACAAAATCATAAAACTGAACTGGGGGTAAAAGTAACCAGAGGTTCATAGCTATGTCTGGCAGTGGTCTGCAGACAGGATGGGCATAAAAAAGGGTGTGGTGTCTTCCCATTGGTTGTAGCTGAATGATGGTATTTCATCTGTGAGATACCCACCAGCTACATTCAGCCAGAGATTCTGCATCTGTCAAGGTAATGCAGCCCAGTGGGTGAGCATAACCTGCGTCCACCTGCGCCGCTGGCATCGACTCCTCTCCCATCATCAGCACTATTCATGAAAGGAACACGTTGTCACCTGGCGACCGGAGTACAAATTGACGGAGCGGACTCCGTTGGTGACTTAATAGCCGTGTGCGGCAATGATGCAAACCTGGCTGCGGGCCATCGTCAGGGCAATGTGACACACGTGCCTTGTATGGCTCACGTGTTGAACCTAATTCTCCAGCAATTTTTAAAACACCATCCCGGCCTACATGGCCTTGTGCAGCGGGCACGCTGCTATTTGCTCACTTCCATCGTGCGCACACAGCAGCTCAACAACTTTCGTCGCTACAGAAGTCTTTAGGTCTGGTGGTTAAACGCCTGAAATGCGATGTGCCCACACGCAGGAATTGGAATCTGCACATGTTACAGCGTGTGTGGCAGCACCGCCGAACCCTGCTGAAATACGGTATGACATATAGCCTGGGATAACTTGATCCAGAGGTGGTGCAGATCACGCTGCTGGAGTGGTGTCAGATCAAGGACCTATGCACCCTTCTACACAGTTTACAAATGTCGACGAAGATGTTTAGCACTGGCAATGTCATTCTCAGCGTGACAATTCTGGTCATCTACATGATGGAGCACACTGTAAGTATTATTCGGAGTCAGGTGTTGGGACAAGAGGAAGGGGAGGAAGTACAGGAGGAGTCATATGCGGAAGGGATAACAAGATTTACGAGGTCCAGATGGTCAGCGGCACCTAGGCGGCAGTCATGGTGAGGGAGAGGGATTAACAAGGGCGCATAGTATCAGCAAAAAGTGTTGATGAAAGTGCAGGAGCCCATGAAGAAATGGAGGACGAACTGGCGATGGGCATGGAAGACTCAGCAGATGAGTGAGAGCTTGCTCATATTTCGGTTGTGCGAGGTTGTGGGGAGAGGGCAGAGGAAGGAGGCACGATTCTCACCTCTCTGCCACCAACACACCAAGGACTTGGTCCTCCTGGATGCACAAGACACATGAGCGCCTTCTTGCTGCACTACCTACAACATGACCCTCGGATTGTACGAATTCAAAGTAATCCTGACTACTGGGTTGCCACACTGTTACATCCCCGGTACAAGACAAAATTTGGCAAAATAATTCCTGCCATAGAAATAGACGCACGTATACAGGAGTATCTGCAGAATGTGGTACGCAATCTTAGATCTACTTTTCCACTAAACACCAGTGCTGCACAGAGTGAATCTCAACGCTTTGTCATGGATAGGAGGAAATGGTCTTTTACTTGTCCACATCGGAGGGACCGAGGGATGGCTGCTGTGCTGAGATGGCGTTGAGTACGGTGTCCCTGCACAGTTGCACTTTTGGTCATATACCAAAATGAGTTGAAAAAGGACAGATGCTGGTGGAAAGGGGAACAGGTGTGTTGGAAAGGGGAAAAAAGTTTTGGTCCGTGGATTTGGTGGTTAAGCAACAGTAACATTTGCTGAAGAAACACCATCTGTTACGGGGGGACTGGCAGATTTGGATAAGGTGGTATATACTATGTTACCGCTATATAACGAAAATTAATAAGAAAAGAAAGAGAAAGGTATATATCCCCATCAGCAGTCAGTGTCCACCGTGCTCCCAGTTGGAAAAGGAGAGGTTGGCAACTGGAAGGTTCGGTGGAGGATACAGAGCTGTGTGGCTATGAAACTAATAGTAGCCTGAACCGAGTTAGACGCCATTCGGATCTGGAGACTTTGAGCCCTGTTAGCGTCACAGGGTCCACATGCCCACCCAGCCCAGGAACTCCCTGTTAACAACACAGGGGCCATTGAGTACGCTGACCGTGTGCGTAGGGGCACACCTGTGGACAGCAGGCGCATCAGCAGCAGCAGGCCTGTTAATGCCACTGGGCTGCACAAGCAGGACTGGTAGGACAGGAGCTGGTCTTAACCGTTCTGCGTTACTAACTGTGGTGGTGGCCTGCATCGACGCCCTATCCCTGCCTACCTCTGGCCTAAAGCCGCAATGGGTTCAACACATGGAGGTGTGCTCTTTCGGAGCATAATAGAAGACTGCGCACCTCCTTGTTGGCTCCAGCCCCTTTTATAACCTGGGTCCGCCCCAAACCAGGGAGAACCACAATGCACCTCCTGGAGACAAAAGTAAAGTGACACGTCATGAGTGGCATAAGTAGCGTCCTATTTGGAACCGCAACTTCAATGATGACCTCATGGCTGCCATGACCCAAACACCTCACCAGTCATCGTCTGACCATCAATAATGCGGTGACAAGTCATAGGGGTGGCCCTCTGCAAGCCATTTGGGAGGACACCTGATTCCCTGTGGTCTATATGTGCCCCCCCACATCAGGGGCAGGGCCAAAGAGTTCATTACCGGACCTAGTCTCTGATGCAGTAAATGCCTGAGCATTCTCAGTAGCATGAAATACAGTCTCTGAAAAAAGACTATCAGCTTTAGCATGGTGTCTAGGCACAAAAAAGGACTTAGACCCGGCACGGAATGCAAGCACCTGTGCAAAGAGGGTTTTCACACTTAGTGTGGGAGCATGCGCTGTATCCCGAAATGAAGACTTAGCGTCAGGAATGGCACAGTCAGGCTGAGCATACTCACTAGGCGAAACACTGTAATTAGGCTGCAGCTGGGGTAAATCGGCACACGCATGCGCACTAGCTGCCTCTCCACACTTACACGTGGAGGGGAAATTGCTCTTGGAGATGCTGTCTATGAACAGAAGGAAAAGCTAAAGGAAGCCTGACTTTCTATCCCTCCGAATTATGAAATGCAGCAATGAATTCCATGAGTTTGCTATAACATTAGCGTAGCAAAATGTGCATGAGGGTGTCATGTAGAGGTGCTATAAATAGCTTGGCACCAGTGGGGCACTAATGGAATACAACAGCCAGTTCTATGATGCCACTAAATGGCAGTATTTTTTGCTATCATTATAGCTTATTAAAAACAGAGCACGAGGTTGTCATGCAGAGGTGCTGCACATAGATTTGCAGTAGTGTGAATAGACAAAAGTACAATAGCCACGTTTAGGATGCCACTAGGTACACTGACTGTTTGCTAGTATAATGGCTTAGTTAAAAAGAGTTGGAGTGTGCAATGCAGGCAGACGTGCTGCAAATATCTTTACAATAGTGTGAATAGACAAAAGTCCAATAGCCACGTTTAGGATGCCACTAGGTACACTGACTGTTTGCTAGCATAATGGCTTAGTTAAAAAAAGTTGGAGTGTGCAATGCAGGCAGACGTGCTGCAAATATCTTTGCACTACTGTGACTACACAAAAGTCCAATAGCCACGTTTAGGATGCCACTAGGTACACTGACTGTTTGCTAGCATAATGGCTTAGTTAAAAAGAGTTGGAGTGTGCAATGCAGGCAGAGGTGATGCAAATATCTTTGCAATACTGTGACTAGACAAAAGTACAATAGCCACGTTTAGGATGCCACTAGGTACACTGAGTGTTTGCTAGCATAATGGCTTAGTTAAAAAGAGTTGGAGTGTGCAATGCAGGCAGAGGTGATGCAAATATCTTTGCAATAGTGTGACTAGACAAAAGTCCAATAGCCACGTTTAGGATGCCACTAGGTACACTGAGTGTGTGCTAGTATAATGGCTTAGTTATAATGAGTTGGAGTGTGCAGAGGACAGGAGGGTACAGTGCCAGGATTGTGGCTCTGGGTAGAGGAATGGAAGCCTGCCTTTCTATTCCCTCCTAATGGGGAAATGCAGCGACGAAATCCCTGACCTTGGCTACACAGACGCTGTCTCTGTTTTCAGGACCTGTCACCTATGGCTCTGACCCTACCGGTTTCAGCCCTTAAAAGGACTGATAGAAAGTGCTATCCCTATGCTGTCTAACGCTGTGTATGCAGCGCATACAGCTGTATCGGCGATAGGACTCAGGAGGACGGAGCTGCGACAGTGATGTCTGACACCAAAGATGCAGAAGAGATAATGGCGTCCTGGAGGAAAATGTCCGGTTTTATAATGCAGGGACATGTGACATGTACATCCTATCACACATGCCGTTGCTTCTCTGGCTAAAAGTCCACTTAGCTGTGTGTGTGTATGGGATTGGCTGACATGCTGGCCCGCCCCACTACACGCGCGCGCTTAGGGAAGGAAGACAAGGAAAAAAAAAAAAAAATGGCGATCGCCATTATAGAAACAGCAGTGATCTGAAGGCGCTGTTCACGCACACTATACACTGAAATGTCATAATAGTGTGATTCACAGAGGGACTTACACTATTACAGTGGAAACCAAGCTAGGAATTAGCTGTTTTTTTGCTGCTAGAACCGTTCTCGAACGTTTCTAGAACTATCGAGCTTTTGCAAAAAGCTCGAGTTCTAGTTCGATCTAGAACAGGCCCCAAAATCACTCGAGCCTAGAACTGGAGAACCTCGAACCACGAACCGCGCTCAACTCTACTCATGAAGGAACTGCTTTGGAAAAGCTGAAGTAGCAAAACCACTTAAGTGCCAAAAGAAATTAAACCCATTTAAATGAAAAGTCCAAGGTTGTCACTGGCCTCAACATGCAGGGACATGATCGTGATACTGTGTTTTCAGAATTTTGACCAGGCAATTAATATCATCAAGAACAACTTTTTAGATAGTTACCTAGCAACTTTTTCGGCCATACACGGCTACTTACTAATTAGTGATGAGCCACCCCCCGAGTGTTCGAGTTCGGTTCGTCAAACGGCGGGTGTGTTCGACGAACGTTCGACGAACGTTCGACAAACACCTTCGAACCCCATTGAAAACGATGGCAGGCAAGCACAAACACATACAAACACATTATACATATACACATACAGTTAATAAACATTGCCATTAAACTTACAGGTCCCCGCAATGCGTCCTGCACTCTGTCTCCCGCTGCTTCTCCTTCCGATCATCGCTGTGCCCTCCCGGTAACCAGCACTGATGATAGGACCTCTCCATGACGTCATAGCATGTGACCAGTCATGTGTGTTTTATCTCATTGGCTACAGACTGGTCACATGGCTATGACGTCATGCTAGGTCCTGTCAGTGCATCTCTCCGGTATGCGGTGCTCATTTGAGCATCTCTGTGTACCGGCGAGATACTCGGGAACATGCTCGGCTCCCCATCCCTGCATGTCGGCACTCTTTACAGAATCAGCCACATGCAGAGACTGGATGCCACAGCCGGTGAATAGCGGCGCCGGGAATCAGGTGATCGGAGATCACCGTTGCTACAGTAACCCACCTGTCAGGTTACTATTGCAACGGTGGCAGCGGTGATGTCATCGCATACCAACCCGCAGCCTCTGCTCACTCACTGAGTGATTAGACTGCACAGGAGCAGCGAATTCCATGCAGTGCTGTCTGATGTAGCAGAGCTGCATGGGTTGAAGGAGAAAGAAGACAGAAGACCAGGATCGTGGAGGGGTGAGAGGGAGTAATAAACATGGAGTATCTAAAGGCCCCGTCACACTAAGCAACATCGCTAGCAGCATCGTTGCTAACGAACAACTTTTGTGACGTTGCTAGCGATGTTGCTGTGTGTGACATCCAGCAACAACCTGGCCCCTGCTGTGAGGTCGTTGGTTGTTGCTGAATGTCCTGGGCCATTTTTTAGTTGTTGCTGTCCTGCTGTGAAGCACACATCGCTGTGTGTGACAGCGAGACAGCAACAACTAAATGTGCAGGCAGCAGGAGCTGGCTTCTGCGGAGGCTGGTAACCAATGTAAACATTGGGTAACCAAGAAGCCCTGTCCTTGGTTTCCCGATATTTACCTTTGATACCAGCCTCAGCCGCTCTCACTGTCAGTGCCGGCTCCTGCTCTGTGCACATGTAGCTGCAGGACACATCGGGTTAATTAACCCGATGTGTGCTGTAGCCAGGAGAGCAGGGAGCCAGCGCTAAGCATTGTGCGCTGCTCCCTGCTCTGTGCACATTTAGCTGCAGCACACATCGGGTAATTAACCCGATGTGTGCTGTACTAGGAGAGCAAGGAGCCAGCGCTCAGTGTGCGCTGCTCCCTGCTCTCTGCACGTGTGGCTGGTCACTGGTTGCTGGTGAGCTCACCAGCAACTCGTGTAGCTACGCTCCAGCGATCCCTGCCAGGTCAGGTTGCTGGTGGGATCGCTGGAGCGTCGCAGTGTGACATCTCACCAGCAACCTCCTAGCAACTTACCAGCGATCCCTATCGTTGTTGGGATCGCTGGTAAGTTGCTTAGTGTGACTGGACCTTAAGTGTGTGTGTGTATTTATTTCTATTAAAGTATTTTTTCTCTGTGTGGTGTCTTTTTTTAACCCTTTATTGGAGATTCTTAATGGCAGGGTCAAACTTGCCTGACATTAAGAATCTCTGGCTTAATACTAGTTAGTAAAACAAAGCTAGTATTAACCCCTTATTACCCAGCGAGCCACCCAGCATCAGGGCCACTGGAAGAGTTGGATACAGAGCCAGGAGATGGCGTTTCTATGAAAGTGCCATTTTCTGGGGTGGCTGCGGACTGCAATTCGCAGCAGAGGGGTCCAGAAAGCTCGTTCCAACCTGCGCGTGCTGCGGATTCCAATCCCAGGCTGCCAAGTTGTACCTGGCTGGACACAAAAATGGGGTGAAGCCCATGTCGGTTTTTTTTTTAATTATTTCATGAAATTCATGAAATAATTAAAAAAAGGGCATCCCTATATTTTTAGTTCCCAGTAGGGTACAAATAGGCAGCTGGGGGTTTGGGGCAGCTGTACCTGCCTTCTGTACCTGGCTAGCATACAAAAATATGGCGAAGCCCATGTCATTTTTTGGGGGGGGAAACTCCTGCATACAGCCCTGGATGGAGTATGCTGAGCCTTGTAGTTCTGCAGCTGCTATCTGGTCTCTTGCATACACTAGTGAATGGAGCATTCTGAGCCTTGTAGTTCTGCTCCCCCTGTCTCTCCCTCCAGCATACAGTCCTGGATGCAGCATGCTGAGCCTTGTAATTCTGCAGCTGCTGTCTGCTCTCCTGCATACACTAGTGGATGAAGTATGCTGAGCCTTGCAGTTCTGCTCCCCCTGCCTCTCCCTCCAGCATACAGTCCTGGATGGATGATGCTGAGCCTTGTAGTTCTGCAGCTGCTGTCTGCTCTTCTCCATACAGACAGACAGCAGACAGCAGCTGCAGAACTACAAGGCTCAGCATACTCCATCCAGGACTGTATGCAGGAGCTTTTTGCCCCCCCAAAAAATGACGTGGGCTTTGCAATATTTTTGTATGCTAGCCAGATACAGCAGGCAGCTATGGGCTTCCCCCAACCCCCAGCTGCCTATTTGTACCCATCTGGGAACCAAAAATATAGGGAAGCCCTTTTTTTTTTAAATTATTTCACGAATTTCATGAAATAATAATAAAAAAACAAAAATAAAAAACAACAACATGTGCTTCGCCCCATTTTTGTGTCCAGCCAGGTACAACTAGCCAGCTGGGGATTGGAATCCGTAGCACAGGGTGCCCAAGCTTTCTGGGCACCCTCGCTGAGAATTGTAGTCTGCAGCCACCCCAGAAAATGGTGCTTTCATAGAAGCGCCATCTTCTGGCGCTGTATCCAACTCTTCCAGCTACCCTGGTGATGGATTGCTTGCTGGGTAATAATGGGGTTAGAACTAGCTGTATATTATCAACTGGCCCTAAGCCCGAAATTCATGGTGTCACTTCAATATTAGACATGGCCACCATGAATTTCTAGTACAGAAAAGAATATTTTTCTGTGTGTGTTTTTTTTTTTTTTTATTAGAAATAAAACACATCACAAAAAGTGACTGCATCTTTATTGAAATAAAGAACCCCCCTCCGCAGTGATCCTGGGTCAAGGGTCCGGCGCCATACAATCCGGATCCAATGTCATTTGATCGGTTTGCTGAAAGGCAAAGCGATCAGATGATGTGTCAGGTTCAAGGGCCTGAATCACATGACACATCAGCTGATTTTATAAATGGCTTTTATACAATCAGCTGATGCATTAGTGCAAAAAAAACCAAAAAAACTACACACTTCTGTGCAGACTCCTGTCCGACGACATCAGCTAATAGTTTAGCTGGCAAAAAGCTGGCCTCATCGCTCAACTTATAGTGTCAGCTGATTCTGTCAGGTGACTGCATCGGCTGATCATCGCCAGGTCTGAGAGAGAGAGAGAAGAGAGAGGAGAGAGAGAGAGCAGAGAGAGAGAGAGGAGATAGAGAGAAGAGAGAGATGAGAGAGAGGAGAGAGGAGAGAAGAGAGAGAGAAGAGAGAGAGAGAGGAGAGGGAGAGAGACAGAGAAGAGAGAGAGGAAAGAGAGAGGAGAGATAGAAGAGAGAGAGAGAAGAGAGAGAGAGGATAGAGCAGAGAGAGAGGAGAGAAGAGAGAGGAGAGAGAGAGGAGAGAGAGGAGGGAGAAGAGAGATAAGAGAAATGAGAGAGAAGAGAGAGAAGGGAGAAGAGAAGAAAGAGAAGAGAGAAAAGAAAGAAGAGAAGAGAGAGAGAAGAGAGAGAGGAGAGAGAGAAGAGAGAGAAGAGAGAGAGAAGAGAGAGAGAAGAGAGTGAGAGAGAAGAGAGAGAGAGAGACACACAGGCACTACCGCCCCCATCACATCCCCGCACACACCCCGGCACTACCGCACTCATCATCATCACCGCACACACCCCGGCAGTACAGCCCCTATCATCATCCCCACACACACCCCAGCACTACCGCACTCATCATCATCATCACTGAACACACCCCGACACTACCTCACTCATCATCATAACCGCACACACCCTGGCACTACTGCACTCATCATCATCCTCGCACACACGCAAGCACTACCTGAGTGAAGTTTCTGATGATAGTGCAGCTCACTTCAGTTGCTGCGTGGAGGTGATACAAAGCCATCGTGTTCTACGGCGCTCCCTGTCAGCTTCATGTAGCAGAGCTGAAAGCGTCGTGTGGATTACTTCGGACCTGGAGGGGTATTTGGGGATTAATAAAGTGGTAAAAGAGGAGGGTTTTTTGTCTTTTATTCCAAATAAAGGATTTTTCATTGTGTGTGTTTATTTACTTTCACTTACAGGTTAATCATGGAAGGTATCTCGGGGAGACGCCTGCCATGATTAACCTTGGACTTAGTGGAAGCTATAAGCTGCCATTTAACTGCTTATTACCCCGATTGCCACCGCACCAGGGCAATTCGGTATGAGCCGGGTAGAGTCCCGGGAATATCGCATCTAATGTATGTGGAAATTCCGGGCGGCTGCTGGCTGATATTGTTAGGGTGGTGGGCTCCCTATAATGTGGCGCTCCCCATCCTGACAATACCAGCCTCCAGCCGTGTGGCTTTATCTTGGCTGGTATCCAAATTGAGGGGGACCGCAAGTTTTTTTTTTTTAATTATTTATTTTTTTATTTTACTGCACGATATAGACCCGCCGGCGGATATGATTGGTTGTAGTGAGACAGCTGTCACTCAGCGTGGGGGCATGTCTGACTGCAACCAATCATGGGCGCCGGTGGGCGTGGAAAGCAGGGAATACCAGACTGAATAATGATCGGCAGCCATTTTCTAAAGAGGAAAAGCTGCCGGAGCTTTGTGACAGCCGTGCAGCTGATCAGTGAGCAGGAAAGAGAGAAAGATTGTGCTGGGGACGCAGGACACATGCAAATGCACAATGTGCACTGTGAAAAGCCACGCTTTTGGCGATAGAACCGTTATCAAACGGTAACTCGAACGTGAAGCAAATCGTTCAAGTTCGTGGAACGATTCGAACACCTCCCAAAACCACTTGAACTTGAAATTGGCGAACGGTTCGCTTCGAACATCGCTCATGTCTACTACCAATACCTATAAATGTGTTTACGTAATTTTCAGCAGGCAATTAAAACTGCCCAGAACCACTTTTTAGATACTTCCCTAGGATTTTTTTTTAGGTCACCTACTTTCAAGTAATAATACCTATAACTATGTTTGCAGAATCTTAACCAGGCAATTAAAATTGGCAAGAACAACTTTTTAGATAAAGAATGTATGTCTGGAACACCAATGGTGTGAACAAGGTGCAAGACTCAAAAATATACAACTAAACAATAGGATAAAGAGTTGCACACTAGTCACAATGTATAAGGGAATAATGAAAAGCAAAACTGCTATGGGAATGTATGCTTCCCATCAGAGCAAGTTTTTTAATTGCAGGTGAGGTTACACATAGGTTAGGGACTCCAAAAATAGAGATTACCTTGGTGTTTGGTATTGGGGCTCCTTTGCATTGATCAATACAATGGCTAAACATCTCTCATTCCTATTATTCATAGCAGTTATACATATACCATTTTCATTATTTTCACTTTTTTCAGGTAGTCCATTGCATTTTTCAGTCTAGTATTCCCATAGCAGTTTTGCTTTTTATTATTCCCCTATACATTGGGACTGGTGTACAACTCATCTCTACTACTAAGTAACAATACCTAGAAATGTGGTTCACTGGTTAATTTGGAGCAGGCACTCAAAACTGCCAAGATCTATTTAGCTACTTCACTTCCATATTTACAGCAGGCACTACTAATTAACAATACCTAGAAATGTGGTTCACTTGACCACTGAGGAAGGATTCTCCGGTCGTGATGGTTAGCATACCCACTTAACCTAATAAATAACACACCGACTGCATGTGACTTGGTTAAACAAATTGGCCACAGCAGCCTTTATTACCTATTATTAACATTCTAACACAAGGGGGCGCCGTCCAACGGGCGACCCCAAACAAATAATAGGTAACACATAAATAATAACAGTACATGTAACCCCATGTAGGCCCGGTCCAGAAACCACTTCCTCCACCAATATCCCTGGCCGCAACACTCCGACCCAGAGATGAGGTATTAATCACCCCGTGGATTAATACCCCCCAAACCTTGCAGAACCCCGTGCCTGCAATTTACCGGAACCCGGAGACACCATACCAAGACAGTGCCTCTCAGTCCAGCCACCAATCCCTTACAACCGCCTCTGGACCAGACCTACCCCCGCTGCTGCGACAGAACATACGACTCTTTTTAACCTGTATTCCCTTTTTTTTTTTTTTTTTTTTAAAAAAAAAAACTGCATCATTCCATTTTCTCATTTTGTTTTCACTTTTTTTTTTTTTTTTAAAAAAAACAAAACATAGCCAAAACGAACTCGCAAAACACAAGGGCGGGTGGGCGGGAATCCTTTGCTGTCCGGAGTCACAAGGAAGGTAAGACCCCTCCCCTATAGTTTATATACTAGCCCCCTCCCCACCCTACAGTGACCCTATTCCACCAATCCCCTATAAGGGCCCATAATGCCCTTTAATTCACTTTATTAACCCCTCACTCCCTCCCTTCCCACTGGTCATGTCGCCCCTCCCCCCTATGGGGTCCATGGCTTTCTTGACCACTGAGGAAGGATTCTCCGGTCGTGATGGTTAGTATACCCAACTTAACCTAATAAATAACACACCGACTGCATGTGACTTGGTTAAACAAATTGGCCACAGCAGCCTTTATTACCTATTATTAACATTCTAACACAAGGGGGCACCGTCCAACGGGCGACCCCAAACAAATAATAGGTAACACATAAATAATAACAGTACATGTAACCCCATGTAGGCCCGGTCCAGAAACCACTTCCTCCACCAATATCCCTGGCCGCAACACTCCGACCCAGAGATGAGGTATTAATCACCCCGTGGATTAATACCCCCCAAACCTTGCAGAACCCCGTGCCTGCAATTTACCGGAACCCGGAGACACCATACCAAGACAGTGCCTCTCAGTCCAGCCACCAATCCCTTACAACCGCCTCTGGACCAGACCTACCCCCGCCACAGGACAGGACACGTGACACCTTACGTGGCCTGGACCCGCCACACACCCAAGGCTTGCTCCACCATCACGCAAACCCAAGGCCCATAGGTCAGAACCAATCACAGTAAGGTGAATCCCATCACCCTTTCGAAACTGCTACTTTGGCGACTCCAGATCCGCACGTCACACTACAATACCGCCGTTTCTCCGCACGAAACACGCAACCACCCTGTTCACATGAGCCCGGGCGCAATTCAGCTTCTCAAGGGACCGTGCCCCCCTCCACACCAATGTGGCCACAATCCGACCATACCACTATCAAACCCGGATACCTGGTCCATAAACGCAATAGATCCATCTTGATGTCCCGGATCAAATCACGTGATGCCTGCGCTCCCAAGTCATTTCCCCCCCCACGTGCAAAACCAACACGTTCGGAGGTCTATCTACCCTGCAATAGCATTCAAACTCCGTCACGACCCTGCTCCATTCCATGCCCCGCACACCGAACCACTTGACCAACGCAAGCGATCTGTCCCCACCAAACTGACCATTCAGGCGAGCGTCGGCCCGACGGGCCCCCCAGAACACGAAGGAGTACCCCAGAATCCATATCAGGCAAATTCCTACAACCACAGAAACTTTAACAAACACACCCCACCATCACCAATTTGCAGCAAGGAACCCCGACAAAGCCACAACCAACTACTCCATAAAGCCCTCACTGGGACAACAACTGTGGGCGTACATAACCCCGAAAACGATAAGACTCCCACCAACCGATTCGTCTCACCATGTCATCACCCAGGCCACAACGCGAAGCCTCCGCAGCCGCCCCGATCCTGAAGGAATGAGGCCCGTAATCCCCCGGGCATTCCCCCGCACAGCGCAAACAACTCCTCAGTACGGCCACAAACTGGTAACGAGACAACCAAGACCCATCCACGTGTCGTAACAGCGGGCCCAGAAGACCGCCTTCCTCACCATCTGCACCGGGCACAACGCATCCATCACAACCAACCTGCCTCGACCCATCTGGTCTGTTTTTGGACCGGTTAAGCCGACACTCTACTCTCCATCCCACCACTGCCACAACCTCGGACATCAGACCACCCCCCCTGAACCTGGAAGGGTTCACCAACGCCCCAAAAAAAAAGGCTAACACAAAAGCCGTTTCAAAAGCACCCTCTCATAAACTGAGACACAAATTTCCCGCAAACCATCCACCAATCGCCATAACAAAACCAAAGAAACGGGCCGCCTAGTGTCCCGCTCCTTCGCCCCTTTACGAAAACCCTTCAAGGCCTGCCGCACCCAAAATTCCGCGGCACGCCCCACTCACCCCTGACCTTCAACCAAAAAAGGCCACAGCCGCCACCCTAAGTATCACTGCTGATGCTGACTTCCCAGCCCTGAAATCCCCGCTCACCAGTGCCAGTAGCGCCAACAAGTAATTTGCTCGCCCGTCACCAAACATAACTCCCAGCAGCTCCTGCCACTCACCGAATTCCTAATTAAACCCGCAATCAATGCCTCACCAGGCTCCACAAGTCCTCTGGACACGCTGCTCCGATCTCGTCTGCCCCCCGGCATTAACTCCCACAACCTGCGGACTGAAAATGAGATAAAGCGTCCGCCACCCCGTTATCACCCCCACCACATGTTTCGCAACTACATGAACGTTCCACAGTAAACACTTGAGCACCAAATGCCGCAGATAAGCCACTACCGGTCCGGACTTCTGCTGACAAGCTGTTTATCGCATGCACCATCGCCCGATTATCGCAGTGATAGCACACTTTACGTCCTGAAAAATTGCGACCCCCCCACAATTCCACCGTCACCACGATCGGAAATAACCAAAGCAAGGCCAGATTCCTTACCAGACCAACCTGCCGCCATTCCTCAGGCCACCTCCCAACGTACCAATGTCCCTGAAAAAGGGGGGTGACGAAACCCGCCGACCCGGCCGCGTCCCTGTACAGTTCGAGCACACCATTGGGCACCACCGTCTTCAACCACAAGGCTCGGCCGTTAAAACATTGCAAGAAAAACATCCCAAACCAGAAAATCCTCCTTGATCTCCCGCGTGACCCGCACAAAGTGCGCCGGGGGGCCGTACGCCTGCCATAGCTGCCGCCAAAATCCTGGCGAACACCCGCCCCATTGGCATAAGCCTGCACGTTAAGTTCAACTTCCCGAGCAAAGACTGCACCACCTTCAGCCGCCCTTTCCGTGCTGCCAGCAGTGCTGCTACCACTCACCACAAGTCCACCATCTTCCCCTCCGGCAGCCTGCATTCCATAGCCAAAGAGGCAATCTCAATCCCCAAAAAACCGCATAACCATCGCCGGCCCCTCCGATTTATCCTGTGCCAAAAGGAATCCCAAAGCTATCCGCCACTCTCTGTAAGGCGAACAACGAGCCAGCGCAAACCATGGATCCCGCCGGACCGACACCAAGAAAATCATCTAGATAGTGGATAATGGAGGACAAGCCAGACACGTCCCGCACCACCCACTCAGCCAAGGAACTAAACGCCACAAAATACAACAAGAAATTGAAACAGCCCATAGGCAAACAACGATCAACATAAACTCATCACCCCACCAGCAACCCAGAAGGTGCTGGCTCTCCGGATGCACCGGCAGCAAACGAAACGCCGATTCTACATCCACCTTTGCCATCAATGCACCGCGTCCCGCCGCCCGCACCAAGTCCAGCGCCTTGTCAAACGAGACGTAGTACACTGCCGACAATTCTGGAGCGATGCCATCATTCACTGACGACCCCCCGGAAATGAAAGATGATGGATGAGCCAAAATTTATCCGGCTCCGTCTTTGGCACCACCCCCAACAGGGACACCACCAGATTACTGCACGGCGGGCTCTCAAATGGACCCCCCATCCTGCCCAACTCAACCTCTGTCCCCAACTTCCCACCCACAACCATAGGGTGGTCCCTCGCCGACCGTAAAGTACGACAAAACCGGAGGCAATGCCTCAACCGCTGACGGAATCTGAAAACCGTATAAAACCAAACCGCAAAATTGACGCCGCTGCCCCGTCCGGATACCTATGTAAATGGCGCCATTGCCCCTATGTTCACTGGCGTCCTCCCTTTTACCAAAACCCGTCCCCCCGCAGCCGGAGCACTCATGCTCGAACCTGCATGCTGCCCCAAATTTGCACCGGCCGTCGTTAACTTGCCAGCACACTCCCTTTTTCTGGGTACCCGAGGGCCCGGCTCCCGTTCCCCCCGGCGCCCCCATGAAAGGGCTGGCTCGGGGCCGCCATTAAACGCATCCATAAGGAAATGTCCTCATGGTCCCACCGCATGCCGGGCCGCAACGCCTTCCCCTGCCTAAACTGCTCATCATACCGCAGCCATGGCAAGCCCCCTGTCCGTGCGATACGCCTCCCCCATTGCATCCAGATAACCAAACAGAGCCGAGCAGTGCTCCGGCTCCTTTTCCCCTATTACACTTGCCAAAATTGCGAACGCCTGCAGCCAATTGGAAAAGGAACGAGGAATGAGCCTATAACGGTGTTTTTCTTCCTCTTCCCTTTCCTTCTTGGAGTCGTTCGGCTTCACCTTGTCCAGATTAAATTTTTTTTTTTTTTTTTTGTTTTTTAGGGTAGCAGGGAAAATATCTTCACATACTCCCCCTTCCAAATCTTGTCCCTCACCTCCCTCTTGAGGTGAGCCCCTAACGGTCCCTCAAAGCACACGTAAACTTGGCCCTATCATCCAAACGCACCACCTCATCCCCATTTACCTTTTCTACCGCTGTTTACCCCGCGGGCTCCACTACTCCACCAACCGCACCCGTCCCTATCGGCGCCGCCTCGCTGCTGACCGACGCTGCGCCATCCACCGCCGACCCGTCCATGCCGCTGCTGCCGCCGGCGCGCGCGCGCGCTAAACCCCGCAACAAGCCCAGCAACTGACTAAACAATGCTGACCCCCCCCTCTGGCGCTGCCGTGCCCGCAGCCACCTCCCCAAAACTAGCAACCCGCGCCGCAAGCAATGCCGAATCCACGGCTAGCTCACCCGACCGTGGCGCAGAAATGGAAATTGGTACCGCGACGTCCTCCGCCATCTACTCGTCAGATTCGTCCCCCGACCTGAGGGCTCCCTCTTCTTCCTCGCTGTAGGCGTCCTCCACCATTCCAGCTCCAGAGGACGCAGCCGATGCGTCCCCTCCACCACGGCCGCCCTCCTGGGCCGCCGCGTGGGCACTGGTGGTCGACATCCGTCGCTTGCTGTGCGGCGACAGCCCACGAGACCGTCCTGTCCCCTGGGCCGCCGCTGACCGAGGCCTCTTCCTGGAGGAGCCGCTCCCCGGACTCAGGGGGCTCCCCACCGTCGTCCCTCGCCCTCCAGGGCCTCCGACCAGAACCTTCCACTGGTCCTCCCCCGCCCGGGGGAGACCGCGGCCGCCGGCCGCAGTGCAGCTGATATGAGGGACCTGGCAGTCACCGCCGGGCTCCCGCCGTCCCCCCTACTCTCCCCAGCCTTGCAGGTATCCGGGTGGCGCCTGCCCACACCGGTCCCCCTGCTGGCTGCCTGCGCTCGGCTCCCCCACGGTCCTTGGAGGGTACTGCCGGCCTCATTCCTCTGCCGGGCACGCTCCTGTGTGGTAGCTGCCGCCAGGACGTGCCCCACCGCCGGGGGCCTGGCGTCCAGAGCGGGCCCCAGGCTGGACACGCCCCCTCCCCGGGCCTCCGTCCCGCGCCGGGCACGCCCCCGATCCCGGGCTGCCGCCGGCCTGGAAAATTGAGCCCGAGGCCTGGGACCGGAAGTAGGCCCCAGGCCGGGCCCGCCCCCATCCAGGCCACCGCTGGCCTCACATCATCGCCGGGCTCGCTCCCGGCCGGGAGACGCCGCAGGGGTTCGGACTCCAGCCCGAGGCCGGAGACCGGAAGAAGGCCCCCGGACTGGCCACGCCCCCTTCTCGGCCACCGCGGCCTCGCCGGAGATTCCTCCCGGCGGCCGGGGCAGACGCAGGGAGCTGCCGCTGCCCGCCCCGCCGCGGAGGGTCCCGAGGGGGGCTCTCGCTGTGCCTCCTTGCCCCCCCTGCGCCAGGGGAATATCGGATGGGGGGGGGGCCTGGAACGCCGCCCGCATCTATGGGGGGGTGCAAGGGGCAGGTGCCGACGGGGAAGCCCAGGCAGCCCTGACGTGGGACTGCACTGCCTGGGCCCCGTGCACCACCATCGCCGATCTGAGGAGCCTATCGAGCTCCTGGAGGTCCGCCATGCTGGGTCCGTGGTCCTGGGTCTGAATCCTTTGCTGTCCGGAGTCACAAGGAAGGTAAGACCCCTCCCCTATAGTTTATATACTAGCCCCCTCCCCACCCTACAGTGACCCTATTCCACCAATCCCCTATAAGGGCCCATAATGCCCTTTAATTCACTTTATTAACCCCTCACTCCCTCCCTTCCCACTGGTCATGTCGCCCCTCCCCCCTATGGGGTCCATGGCTTTCTGGCTAATTTTGAGCAGGCAGTAATAAGTAGCAATATTTATTTTGATCATTCCCTGGCAAATCTTTAGCAGGCACTCACTCACAAGTAGCAATCCCTATTTCTATCATGAAATGCTGATTGGTAGCACACTGCTTTCCCCACATTGCACGTGCCTATTCTACCTTATCACTCTCCTATGTTTCTGAACTACCTATCATTAAATCAGCAGTGGTGGCAGCACCTTCCCTAAGCTTTATAATTCCCAAAATGGCACTGATGCAGCATGTCCTCATTTTATATGCAGAAGGACATTTGACTTAGGCAGCCAATGACAGAAACCTTGTGTCTGAGCCTTGTGGATTTTTTTACGCGCCGTGATTGGCTGCAGGAACATCTGCAAATAAAGTTAGGAAAAAAAAAATTAAACACATCCCCCCATTCATCATACAGCACCACAATCCTATCCAAAAGCATCATATGTTATTAGAAAAGCATTTTGTTAAACAAACGTAGTGGATCATTACCGGGTTTTCCCAAAAATGCTCTTGTACAGAACCAAGATCTGGATATGGAAATGCTCGTACCAAATTTGAAATATGTAACTGTGAACCAAACAAGTTCGTTCATCTCAAGAAACAACAAGGCCATGGATACACCCCACAACCACTCCAGGCAAAAGGCAACACTTTCCAGATAGTCAGGGACACCGAAACACACAGACTAACACAGTATAACCTATAGCTGGCATGGGTAGAAGATTTCATCCAGCTTAAGTATGAAAAGAGCAGATGTGATTGGCTTCCTCACATGTGATTAAAGGAGACTAACAAGCAGGTTACCAGAGGTTAACTCTTGCTAGCCTGACTTTGACTTGGCACACAGCAGGCAGATGCTAGAGTCTGCCTGTGTTGATCAGAAAAAACAGAGAAACCATAGGGCTGAGTGTTAGAAACTGCAATGTGAACAGAGACTGACGCCGCTATGACAGTTGGAGAAATTCATGCAAAACGCCTGTGACAATGGTATTTCCTAGCACCAAAATGAATGTCTATTGTGAACAGTGTGAACAGGGTAAAATGGCTCTATTAGTGTACAGGCCATCTGTCGAAGTAGAGGACCCTCAGCCATAGTCCAGTAGACTGGATCCCTGAACAGTGATCAATGTGATCAGCAGTTAACAATGAAGGTGAAGATCCACCTTCCTAATGTATTTATTCCTGGCCGAAATGATTTTACTGACCTTATTCCATCTGACAGGTTACACCTAGAGTAAATAGGTCAGAGAAATTGCTCCAATGAACTCACAGGAAAGCTATTGACCATGGCATTGGAAAAAGGAGGTGTCTCCAAAGGAAACCCATCAAGTGAACATGATTTTCTACTTACCTGTGTCATTGTCACATGGCAGAACCTAAAAGTGCGATGTGCAGTGGATAGACATGAGCATCATAAGTGTTGCCATTGCTAAAAGCCATATTTTCCACTTATTCCTGAATATGTAATGATCCCTGTGAAATGTAAACACCTCCATCATTAGGAGATCAGCAGATGACTTCTACCTCACTTATCACTATGGGAAATCAGATTCAGCCTTGTGAACGCAGATTGCTGGAATCCCAAATAAGCGACATCGCATGACTTACATTTTCCATACAAGGCTGATATCCATCTGAATATTATATTGGATGGTTGAAGGGGTAGCAGGCAGAGTGCATGTGTATGGAAGCCCACTCCTCATATGTGGACCCAAGATGGACCCAAGATGGAGACGAATGATGTCCAAATTCAGCCCCAATACTGGACTGTGTTTAACAAATAGATTATTTCCCTTAGGCCAGGGCCACACAGAGCACTAGTGTGATGCTCGCATGACACTCGGCTCATGTTGGCAGTACAGCAGAGCCGAGTGTCATGCTAGCATCCCTGCAACTGAGATCCGACTGTGCGAGCGGACCTCAGCTGCGGGCCGGCACTGAGGAGGGGCGGGCCGGTGCTGCGGAGGGGAGGGATTTCTCTCCCTCTCTCCTCTGTAGTTGGCTATTGCCATTCTCGCTCTGCACTCACAATACACCGGTGTACCGCGAGTGCAGTGCGATTTTTCTCTTGTCCCATACACTTGAATAAGTGCGAGAGAAAAGAGTCTCTCATTACACCCGCAGCATGCTGCAATTGTTTTCTCGGTCCGATTAGGGCTGAGAAGAAAAATTGCACATGTGTGCTGACACACAGGCTAATAGTGGTCCGAGTGGAATGCAATGTTTTATCTCACTCCACTCGTACCGATTTTCTTGCCGTGTGGCTTAGGCCTGATGGGGACACAAGCCAAGTGAGCCAAGTGAGCTTGTGCACATTTTCTTCCTGTCACTGAGAGAAGGAAAGGACATTCCTACAAAGGACTGATAAGTAGATCATGCTTTTGCCTTCCTTCTCAATTTTATAGCTAATTTTGCCCTTTTTATGTATGTCCATTATTTCCTTATTTTTACGTTTCATGCGCTGTATATTTTGTTTATTTAACCTGTAATAGTTTTGTCTTCTTGCCCTTTGTATGGCCTGTGGGCAGTGAGTACATTGTGGAGTGGGGTTGGTGCCATGTGCAGCTCCCGGTGTGCGCACCACCACCATTGTGTTCTCTGTCTCCCTTCTCTCCAGGCCAACATCCTACAAGCAGCGGGCCCTGAGAATAGATGGAGCCATCCAGTCTGTGAGCCAGGAGACCAGGAGGTGACTATCCTGAGATAAGGCACCAACATGAGCCTGGCTGAGCTGAACATGGAGAACAACCAGCCCAACAAACAAGCTCTGGAATATACAAGATAGGGTAGAGAAGGGGTTAATGCCGCGCATCAGCCGAATGAAGACGTGTAATGTTGATGAAGATGAGTATTCTTTTATTTCATAGGTGTACGCGTTTCGAGGTGAAAACCTCTTCCTCCGGACCAGTGCATCAACAACAAGTACAGCATACATGAAGATGACAGATATATATATACACACAAGTGGTGAAAAGAACCGCCTTCAGAAACAGCACTGCTCCTCCACCATTAGCCCGGTGTATCAATGAATTACACCAGTTTTGTAATAAGCCTCCTCCGAGATGTGCAGATCTGGTATTCTGTACATTTAAGACATGCGCACAAGTGGTTTGCTTGCTAGATAGGCTTTTTCAGCTTCCAGATGAGGTTCACTTGCAATAAAAGTTACATATCTTGAATTTCATAATACTGTTACTATGGTAAATAGAGATGAGCAAACGTGAAGCTTGGTGTTCAGTACAAACTCAGACCTTTCCAAGAAAACAAAGTTCGGGTGCTTAACTAATGCAAATCACTCGTGCGAGCATCGCTGTGCTCAGGTATGCTCGGTGCTCGGCCCAACCGCTTGCATTGTTTGATTGACTCGCACTGGATGTATAAACATCGTGATCAGATGTAGTGTGCAGCAAAAACAAAAAAGTAAAAACCCCTGCCCTCCCGTCCCCGGAAGAGAGCTGTTTATGGATGACTGCATATGGGTGGAGACCTGAGCTGCCAATCAGTGACTTCAAAGGAAAGTCAGGTCAAGTCCAAGTCTAAAACCAAACTTTAAAGAAGTTCAGCTGGACCAGTAGAACCAAACTTCCACAAGTTTGCTAATCTCTAATGGCAAGCAAAAATGACGTGACCGGCTGTAATTTCAGACTCTGCTGTTTTTCAGCTTCCCCAGGCTCACTCTTCTGTAAACGCCACTTTGTCAACACTCCCTCTTCATGGAGAATTTAAGAAAAGAAGGCAGGCTTTCACAAACTTTGACTTATGGTCAGTCCGTCGGCCATGCCTAGGACACTCAAAGTCTATCTCCCCTTCAGTGGTGAAGTTTTAGGCTGTAAATCACACTTATATCAGGGTACTTTCACACTTGCGTTCAGTGGAGTCCGCCGCTATGGAGAATAGCGCAGTCCATTAACGCACTGCGCTATTCTCCATAGACTTGTATGGACGACGCACTGTAACGCAAGTGTCTGCGTTGCATCCGCTGGACGACACAGCGTCGTTATTTTGACGCTGCACAGGGCGGAAGGAACGCAGCATGTACCTTTTTTTTTGAGCAGCACAACCCGTAGGATTTCACTGCGCATGCTCTTTTTTTTTTAAATCATAAACTTTATTTTGTCTCTCGGTGGCCGAACGTTTAGCTGAGCGCCCGGCATGTGAGAGCGCTGAGCTGAACGACCGGCCGCCGGCATGCCCGCCCGCCGGCATGTGAGAGTGCTCAGCTGAGCGCCCGGCCGCTGGCATGTGAGAGCAATCAGCTGATCGTTCACAATAGCCTGCTGCCGGTAAAACTGTAAAGAAGAAAAAATAAATAAAAATAAAAAAAAAAGCTTTCCGTTGTTTTGTACGATCTTGCGGTGGACGGGATCCGTAGCATTGCGTTGTGTGACGGATGCAACGGATGCGTTGCATATAGTGGCACAACGGATGCTACGGATCCCGTCCAACGCAAGTATGAAAGTAGCCTCAGAGGTATATCTTGGCTTTACAGCACCCGAGGCAAGAATTCAGTTTGGCGCCCCCCCCATGTGACTAATCATTCATATGTGATGTGCACACTTACAGTCACATGATGATGAGCTGCTCTTAATAAGTTTCTTCAATTTTCAAAAAGAAATGTAGGAAGAAAAGCCAGTTGCCACGTGCAAGTATGAAAATCCCAAATGAGTGGAATGGCCATAAGATGACTGCTGGAACCAGCGAGTAAAGCTGAATCCTGACAGTGTGTATATTACATGCTACTAGGATTGGGCTGCACTGCTTACTTCTCAGTTTTCCCAGAGCGCACACTGCACGCCGTCAGTATTCTCTGGTGACGGCAGGGGGAATGGGAGGTCACAAAATCGCAAGTATGAGATTTCCATACATTTGGTCACTTGCCGACTAGACATGAATGGCCTCGCTTAATGAAAATGAATTAAGTGAGGTTGGACATGTCTAGTCAGAATGTGACCAGAAATATAAAAATCTCATACTTGTCCACTCTCTCCAGTGGCACTAGAGAATCCTAAAAGTGTGCAGTGCATGCTGTGAGAACTCAGAAGTGTGCGGTCACATAGAATGATTGCAGACTTTCATCCCAAACCTAATCAAGCCCTTTGATTATAAAAGTAAGCCCTGTAGCCCAATTCTAAGTTAAGGGTCATCCAATTTTACAATTTATGAATTGTTCCTTGTGTGCAGGATCAGAACTAATATGAGCACCAGAACCAGCAGAAGTACAGGAATACAGTATGTCATGATTTTTAAAATCTATATACCAGGCCATTCCAGTGTTTTGCATGGACCATACCTCCCTGCAGGTTTAAGACCTTGTGGGGAGGGGAAAAATGATGCTACTGTACTACTGTCTGCCTGAAATGTTGAGACTCCAAGATGAGTCACCAGGTTGTGTGTTGTGCGTAGTGTCAGTGGTCTTGGATCTAGAGGCCTACGCCTGTCTTTTATCTTGCTGTCTCTGCTTAAGGTAGAAAAGCTTGTTCAGGCCTTGTTCCTTGGCCGGTTCCACACAGCCATGTTGCTTAATTGGCCTATTTGTAGTGTGTTTCAGTTGTTGCCACTTTTCCTGTTGCCTGACCTTAATTTTTGGAAATGTGGAGACTCCAAGTGGGTTCTCCAAGTTGGCTTTTGTCTGTAGTTCCAGTGGTATGGGAGCACCAGCCCTATGCCTGTCTTTTATCTTGTTGTCTCTAGTGAAGGTAGAAATGCTAGCTCAGGCCATGTTCCAGGGCTGGTCCCCAACAGCCATGTTGTTTGTTTGACCTATTTGTAGTGTGTGCCAATTCTTACCACTTTTCCTCTTGCCTGACTTTAATTTTTGGAAATGTGGAGACTCCAAGTAAGGCCTCCAAGTTGACTTTTGTCTGTAGTATGGGAGCACCAGCCCTACTCCTGTCTTTTATCTTTGTCTCTGGTGAAGGTGGAAATACTGGTTCAGGCCTTGTTCCAGGGCCAGTCCCATGCAGCCATGTTGCTTAGTTGGCCTATTTGTGGTGTGTGCCAATTGTTGCCGCATTTCCTCTTGCCTTACAATAATTTTTGGAAATGTGTAGACTCCAAGCTGGGTCTCCAAATTGGCTTTTATCTGTAGTGCCAGGGTTCTGCCAGCAAGAGGCCTACACCTTTCATTTTTAAAATGAAAATGCCAGTACACATTCTGTCTCTAAAGGCCACTTTACATGCTACGACATTGCTCAAGTGATCTCGTTGGGGTCATGGAATTTGTGACGCACATCCGGCCGCTTTAGTGATGTCGTTGCGTGTGACACCTATGAGCGATTTTGAATCGTCGCAAAAGCGTTCAAAATCGCTAATCGGTGACATGCCCTCCTTTTCCCAATTATCGTTGCTGCTGTGTGTACGATGTAGTTCGTCGTTCATGCGGCAGCACGTATCGCTACGTGTGACACCGCGGGAGCGACGAACATCTCCTTACCTGCCTCCACCGGCAATGCGGAAGGAAGGAGGTGGGCGGGATGTTACGTCCCGCTCATCTCCACCCCTCCGCTTCAATTGGGCGGCCGCTTAGTGACGTTGCTTAGAAAGGAGGCGGTTCACCGGTCACAGCGACGTCGCTAGGCAGGTAAGTAGTGTGACGGGTCTGAGCAATGTTGTGCACCACGGGCAGTGATTTGCTCATGTCGCACAACCGATGGGGGTGGGTCCGCACGCTAGCGATATCGGTATCGATATTGCAGCGTGTAAAGCGGCCTTAAGTCAATGCAATTAGGCAGTTCATAAATTAATATGCATTGGAAAAAGCAGTCACACAGCTGCAGAGTTGAGGACCACTATCCAGGTCCAGTTTGATCAATAGCTGTCTGCACTGAACCTGGAGCTAGGGAAGGTCATGTGCGATAACTGTGCAAACCTGGTGATGATACTATGCTTGGGCGACATCACATGTGCATTGCATGGCTCACGTGCTCAACCTGATTGTACAGAAATTGCTAGGGCATTATTCTTGCCTGGATGCACTAATGGAGATGGCATGGTCACTTTGTGCTCAAGTTTTGAAATAGAAATTCCAGGCCACAGCCTGTGTTTTGCATGGGTCATACCGTCCTACTGTGCAAAGACACTGTGGGAAAATGGGGGAGGGGAGCAATTGATGCCACTTTCCTGCTGTTTGTCTGAAATGTTTTTAAATGTATAGACTCCAAGATGGGTCTCCAAGTTGTATATTGTCTGTACTGGCAGGGGTATGGGAGCACCAGCCCTACGACTGTCTCTCATCCACCTCAATATTTCTTCTGTCAATAGCCTAGGAAGCTAATAGTTATGCCAAAACAGTGGTGCTGCACTCTAAAACATATTTTTTGCTGTTTTGGAAGCTTTTTGACCCCCTAAAGGTGTTTTCTCTGCCTTACATTCCAATCCAACGGGGTTTAGAAAGGCTTGGATTCAGTTTGTTGAATTGTTTGGAAAACGCATCATATGTTCGGTTCATTTTGGCGAACTGAGTCTTGAGAGGTTCACTCATCTCTAGACACAACAACACCAATTTTTTGTTGAATTGAACACTAAAATAATACTGGACATGATTGGTATAGTCGTAATCGCACTGATGAGGAGAATCATATAATGAGGTCATTTTTACCACAAAATGTATGCCGTAAAACAACTCCCTAAATCCCATGTCTGAATTTCTATCTTCACAATTTCTCCCCACCTGGAATTTATTTGGTAAAATGAATGATGGCATTCCAAAATAGAACTTGTGCCAATAAAAACAAGCCTCATATGTCTATGTGGACAAAAAAATAAAAAAGTATGGCTTTTGGAAAAGAAAGGGAGGAAAGAATGAAATCACAGAAATGAAAATTTGCAACGTCGCCTATGGGTCAATTAAGAGTTACACATTTTCAAAGCTACCAATGGAGATCTCGAAATCCTCTTTTCGAACTTACTTTTGCCCATGCTCAAGTGTCCGTGCACCAGTTGACTGGATAATGTTGCAAGGTCGGTGAGCTGGTATTTTGTGTTTTTTTACATGGATATATTTGCTGTGGGACCTGGAAACACATGGATCGGAGATGTAAACAGAGATACAAATATGACACATGCTGGAAGGCTTTAGGGCAGGAGATGGAAAACAGAGGTAAAGACATGATGGAACGCTTTAGGGCAGGAGATGGAAAAACAGAGATAAAGACATGATGGGACGCTTTAGGGCAGGAGATGGAAAAACAGAGATAAAGACATGATGGAACGCTTTAGGGCAGGAGATGGAAAAACAGAGGTAAAGACATGATTGAACGCTTTAGGGCAGGAGATGGAAAAACAGAGATAAAGACATGATGGAACGCTTTAGGGCAGGAGATGGAAAAACAGAGATAAAGACACATGACGGAGCGCTGTAGGGAAGGAGAAGGCCAAATGAAGATGAGGCCACCTGACAAGAGGTGCCTACTTCAGGAACATATAAGACTGGAGTTGAACTCTCTTCGATAACTTGCAGTCATTTCACAAAGTGCAAGAAGTGAGAGAAGAGCGAGATTTAGCAATGTCGTCAATCCCAGGTAACAAAGTATTAATGTTGACCCCATCGAACCTTCTTCTATCTTTCACAATTTTGCATTTTTTTTACTTTCTTTCATCATCATCATCATCATCACCATAACAAGCATCTAATTTTTTATGTTTTCTACCTTTTTTAGTATTTCTTTTTCATGTATTTATTATTTCGTTCCCATATTATGGCAATAATATTAGCTATATTTATATAACGCTGGCATATTCAGCATCACAGATTTTTGGTTTAAATTATTTTTATTTTTGTTTAATTTACATCCAAGACTTTGTACTACAAATACAGTAGAAAACCCACCCTTTGTGTCCCTGTGCACTAAAAGGTCCCTAAATTTTCCCTGTTAGCTTGTAGCTGTCTATCAGTGGGGGTCGGCACCCTAAGGTTAAGTTGATTGGTGCACCCACTCCACGGTGGCCTACCCTTCCTGTTTATTCCGGATTAGTATAGGTAAAGACACCTGTGTAGAGGAATAGATATAGGTGTTTGAAGGTTGCTGGATAGATATGACTTATCACCAGTCTAGATGGGAATTATAGGACACTTAAAATCGTGTTGACCCATTTGATGGACTAACCCAATTTTTACGACTTAGGGTGCCGACCCCCACTGATAGGCAGCTACAAGCTAACTGGGATAATTTAGGGACCCTTTTAGTGCACAGAGACACAAAGGGTGGGTTTTCTACTGTATTTGTAGTACAAAGTCTTGTATGTAAATAATAAAAATAAAAATAATTTAAACCAAAAATCTGTGAGTAGTTTCAAAAAGGTAAATAATAACTGTGAACAAAACATATTCAGCAGCACTTTATAAATCAGAAAGAACATGTCTAGATAAAAGAAGACATAACACTCGTGGTGTGCGAATGCCAAAATATTCGGGTTTGGATTATTTGTCTCTAATATTTCATGCTATTTGTGTATTAGTTATGAATGATTAACCTAATGCAAGTCAATGGGAAGCTCAAATATTTTCCGGCATACCCTCCCAGAATATCTTAACAAAACAGAGACAGTTGCTCGCTGTAGTGCTAAGATACCGTATTTTTCGGACTATAAGACGCATTGGACCATAAGACGCACCCTGGTTTTAGAGGAGGAAAATAGGAAAATAAAATTTTAAGCAAGAAATGTGGTCATGACACACTGTTATGGGGCGAGGATCTGCTGCTGACACTGTTATGGGGTTAATGTCCCCAAATTCTCTACTAAAGTACCCCATCCTGGTAATGATCCTCCTGCCTTGTATATTATCCCCATCCTTGTATGTATGTCCCCCATCCTAGTATAATCCCCATGCTGATAAATACCCCCATCCTAATAAATAATCCCATCCTGGTAAATACCCCCATCCTGATAAATACCCCCATCCTGGTAAATACCCCCATCCTGATAAATACCCCCATCCTGGTAAATACCCCCATCCTGGTAAATACCCCCATCCTGATAAATACCCCTATCCTAGTATATGCTCCCATCCTGGTATATGTCCTCATCTTGATATATGGCCTGCATCCTGTGGCACACATAAAAACATACATTTTTATACTCCCCTTTTCTCACTCCATGCAGCATCGCTCATCTTCCTGTCTGTACTAGCAGCAGCACCGCTGACCTGTGTGGAGCCATGCGCACAGCGATTACGTCATCACTGTGCGCATCACTCTCCACACACATCAGCGGGCAGGCAGAAAGGAGGTCATCGCAATGCTGCAGGCAACAGTGACTAGTGAGCATACTTATTCATTGCCCCCCACGTTGATGATGATATACGGTGGGGCAGGAAATATAGCCACACATATTTACTTGAGGCTGTAGGAGCCAGGGATGATCACGCGGGCCAGTTGTTTAGTATGCACACACCCCCCGCCCATCATCCCGCCCACCTCTCAGCGCCGGCTTCAGGGCTGAGAGATGATGGGCATCGGGATGCAGTGCATATGAAATAAGACTAATGAGCGGGCCCACGTGGTCACGGTAGGTGCTGCTACAGTCTGCTCTTGCCGCTGATGACCTGCTCCACCACCACTGCAACCCCCTTCCCCACAGCCATCAGACTATAAGACACACCCCTCACTTTCCCCCAAAATGTTTGGGAAAAAAAGTGTGTCTTATAGTCTGAAAAATATGGTATGTATAATGTCCTATTAAAATTCTTAATGTCCCTTATACCACCCCCCACCCCAGCACTAGCACAGATCGCCATGATGATCCTTTCTGATAGGCCTGAGAGTTTTGGTATTTACGACCAGGGGGTTGGAGCAGCTGGAGGCAAATCTGTGCACACAATAACATTTCTTTGTTGTTTTAAGTAGAAAAGCTATTAACCCAGTTTTTAGGTGCCACGTTAATGCTAGAAAAAGAGCACCATTTGGCTTTGCTAGGTGATCGCTGGTATCTCAACAAATGGGTATTGGCCAATAAAATCATGCTAGATGCATTGTGTTTGGTATCTATGTGAATGAAGAATCGAGATACAAAATATGACGCTAATATCTCTCACCCGTGTGGCCCAGGGGCAAAGATATGCAAAAAACTAGAATTACCTTATTTTTTTGAAGCCCTCGGCTCAGCCCACAAGGTATCGTAAAATGAGGTCACAGATGAGAGGGTGAATTTAGGTCTTAAAAGTCAGAAGCCCATTTTTGACCTTGGTCAGTACTGGAGGGCATACCTAAGTGATGATGCATCCAGTTTGTCTACTGGAGACCTCCCTCCATAAAGTCGGACATCACTGCCTATTCTCAGATTAAATATATAAATTTAATAGCTCGTTCCTACAGGTCTATTTACGAATCTGAACCCGAAGAGCCTTTTGCTATCTTTAACAGGTATCCGGACTACCTGTGGAAAGTTTGATGGTCGCAGCGAAATTATTGCTGTGTAGAATTATTGGAGTGCTACTTAAGGGTACCGTGGGATATATATATATATATATATATATATATATATATATATTTATTTATTTTTATTTTTTTTTTCAATTAGGGGGAATCGGTGATATATACATTACCCATGCTGGGAGACCTTCAATATTTGACATTAGCAGCTCAGCAGCCTCATTTTCTTATTTTCAGGCAATACCAAAATGTGTCTGCCAACAAGGGGGTGCTAGAGCGCAGTCTGATCGTGACAAATTGGTGAACAACGGGTGGATCTTGTGAGACCCCCACTTGGCTGTTTGTGACATATAACAATGAATATAGTAATATAGACATGCATTACTGTTATGAAAAACATCAAAAAATGAAATACCAAGTACACAAAAACGGGCAGTTTTATGTGAGTCCAACAGCCAAAGCAACCTCTTAATGTTGGGTCCCTTTCAACGTAATACCTCTCTTTGGGTTAAAAAACCTACAACTATTGGGCGGACAGGAACCTGCAAATAAAGAATTAAAATCGCCTAAGGTTAAGGAACAGGAGTGCTCAATCAGAAGGCATGACCCTGTAATCTAATAAAAAAGACTGATGGTACAACCTATCATTCTAGTGTGAACAGGTGCAAACTGAACATGAGATATATTAGCAAAAAAGAGGCTGTTGCACTCTCTAGTGCTAAGATGTGTAAACAATCCGAGGATGCCTGGCTGGGCTGTAAAAATTCTGAAATGGATGGAAACTTTCTGAAATTGAATGGGAACAGCGCGGGGAAGATGCCTGGATGCCTCTCTAAAACAGATTGTTTCTGGGAACAATGTTGATACAGTATTACGTCACTTTGACGTGCGGTCCCCTACCTATTTGTGAAAACCAATATAGGTAAAGTAGACAACTGTTGTGTGCTTTATCTTGACTGGTTATTAATAATAAATGCTCCTCTACAATGTTTTTTTTAATTATTTAAATAAATAAAAAAAATATTGTGGGCTCCTGTCCATTTTTAATAACCAGCAGAGATACTGCAGACAGCTGGGGACTGGCATTCTCAGGGTGGGAAGGTCCATGGTTCTTGGGCCCTCCTCAGCATAAAAATAGCAGCAAGCAACTGTCCCACATTTAGTGCTGGGAATCCTTCACTTATTTATTTCATTTATTGTTCTCTGTGTATCCTACCACTTTAACTGTGTGTCCTTAAACTATAATTTTTGTTATGTTGTGGCCCCCTCATGGGTTCCTCTCTTAAAAAGGTCTAGGGGAGCTGGTTGTGGCCCTTATGTTTAGCATCTCCCTGAACCCCAAAATCTTTTTTCACAGGAAGAGAGTCAACAGTTGGAGGCTCCAAATTCTAGCATTGGTAGACAGCCAGTGCAGATTTTTGGGGTACTATTGGGCCTAACTGGGCTTCAACAAAGGGAGGCTACTAGTTCCTGACCCTCACTGTGGCCTTCTAGCTTGGAGGGATGGGTAATAATTTTTGGGAATTCTTATTCTGTTGGAATGGGTTTACAGTAGACCAGCATGCTGGTGTAACTTTATGTAGCACCTTTAGTGACTTGGTGTGATTCATCACATTGAATACTTAGATTTTGGAAACACACAGAGGTTGCACACATAACACTTCTGTCACTTTGAGAAGGATCTCTTACAAATACCTTTAAAAAATGTTCAGTGTTGTGTAGCAGGTTTGATACCTGTGTCAGGAAAATGGAGCTGAGCAGCCACAAAACCAAGTATTTTCATCTTTACTAATAAGTTATGGAAGCAAGGACCTGTACCATGGTTGTTGTGCTGGCATAAAACCTGTTTTAGGTTAGGGTGTGCTTGTATAAGAGAGTGGGTTTCAATCTGCATCCGCTTAAGATGTCATTGCCTTTACAACAATGTATAATGTGTATTTATATGTATAGTGGTACTAAGATGTTTAAATTCCCCGTGTGTGTGTCTATAGGCGCAGTGTTACCAGCCACTATTAGATGTCGACTCACCAGTCCTGGGTTCCCTAGTTGGAAACAGAAGCGTAGACTAAGGTATAGTGACAGGACTGAAAGAGATAACCAGAGAAGCCAGCCTGTGGTGAAGGGGATAAAGTGCAGAGTATTTCATTGGCTTGGAGAAGTAAAGGCTGCTTTACATGCGGCAATTCATCGTGCGATCGCATGTGCTATCGCAACCGCCCCCATTGTTTGTGCAACACAGGCAATTTGTTGCCCGTGTCGCACAAAGTCGTTAGCCCCCGTCAGATGTACTTACCTCCCAAACGACCTCGCTGTGTGTGGCGAACATCCTCTTCCTGAAGGGGGAGGGACGTTCGGCATCACAGCGACATCACACAGCGGCCGGCCAATAGAAGCAGAGGGGCGGAGATGAGCGAGATGTAACATCCCGCCCACCTCCTTCCTTCCGCATTGCCAGCGGGATGCAGGTAAGCTGCAGTTCATCGTTCCCGGGGTGTCACACGGAGCGATGTGTGCTGCCTCGGGAACGATAAACAACCGGCGCGCAGAAGGACGTTCGATATTTTGAAAATGAGCGACGTGTCAACGAGCAACAATAAGGTGAGTATTTTTGCTCGTTCACAGTCGCTCGTACCTGTCACACGCTACAATATGTCAAACGATGCTGGATGTGTATCACTAACGACGTGACCCCGAAGACATATCGTTTGATATATCGTAGCGTGTAACGGGCCCTTTAGAGTAATGAGTAGAGTAAGTCACGGAAGAATTAAATGAAATGAAAGCTAATGATAGAAAGTGAAATAGGGTCTTACCTAATAAACATATGAAAGGTGATGAGGAATACTGCTCAGCTTGTGTGGTTGTGACAGCCAGTATCAAATCACGTAATCAGCTGCTGCAGAGTCCACACGCACAAAAGCCGGTAAAAATCAGGAACCGAGTAAAGGTCGAACGATTTCTGCACTGACACAAATCCAAAAGTACTGAAGTGTAGGTGCTTTTATTCTTCGCATTTCATTCTGTGTCCTCACTTCATCAGAAAATCCACCAAAATTCGGTGGAATTCCCAATAAAGAAGTGAGGACACACTTCATTAGTTTTGCATTTGTGTCATTCCTACAGCAGGTATATACAGATAATATGTCACTGATATATTCTGTACTATAGCTGATACCAGGAAGCAACACTGTTTTTCTGTTGGCTGAGGAACCACCCCTTCTTTAGATAACAGCGTCTGTGTACCTCAGCTCAGGAAATTCCTTGCTGCATTTTATCATTAGCAGGGATAGAAACTGAGGCTTCCTTTTGTGGCGCCCCTGACCTGGTCAGGCACCACTGAGTACTGCACCCATGCTGGGGGCAGTACAATACAGGTAATCCAGAAGGCTGACCAAGGTGTGACTACGCAGGCGCATAGTAATCAGGTCTCACACATCTACCTTTGATAGGACCCCTGGGGAATCCAGGAGGGGGCGCAGCCTCCATGTCCACTCAAGGGGTGTGGTAGAGAGCCTGGTTGCTAGGTGGCGTAGGCAAACAGAGTAGTGAGGAGTGAGCCGAGTTGGAGAGTGCAGCTCAGGGAGAGCAGACGTGTGAAGCAGACCCTGAAGTGTTGTGAATGTCAGTTATGCCTTGGTTGCTGGGAGGCTCCCTCTTGTGGCCAGGAATGGTTTGGACATAGACCAGGTGTGTTGAGCAATGGGCGTTTCCATTGCTAACTCTCTGCTTATTTAAATCCTGGTCTGATAGCAGGCTATGCCGGATGTCAGTTGTTCTTTGTTCACCAGCCTGCTTCTTTCTGCTCCACACCTCATCTATCCCAGATAAGTGTTTTGCTCTTTATTTGTTGTTTGGTTCTTTTACTCTTATCTGAGTTTGTCAATTGCTGTGGTTGTTTTCAGTTTGTTTGCATGCAGGGATCTTCCCTCTCAATTGTTTAGCTGGGAAACTCCCTGCAGTTATGTTTGGAGTATTGCTTCTATTAGTCCATGTGTTTGTGGCCTTTTGAATTTGTAATGATTCCTGTTTTCTGTTCATTGGTATGACAAGAGCACCTGGTATAGGACGGAGTGCAGATTGTGAGATCTGAGGGCCTTTTTGTACTATCAGGAATTTGGAATTTTGCAGGGTTTTTCTCTGGCCACCATCAGCCCCTTTCCTGTACTTTCCTATTTTAGTCAGTGGGGGCCTCACCTTTTGCTAATCCTATCATCTATCTGTGTATTGTGTTTTCCTATATCACCGCAGTCTTTGAATGTGGGGGGCTTGCTATTCTTTATCTATTTTCTGAGGCAGAGAGTTTTTCATCGTTCCTTCCTTTAGGACAGCTAGTTATCCGTCTGGGTTCGCAGTGCACAGGATGTTAGTTCACCCCTCGGCTACTTCTAATTGTGATGGTTAGTAAGGGGATGGCGGCCAGATTAGTTGCCAATGCTCTTGTCACCTTTTACCAATGATTTATGGTGGTCTTCCATGGTTCCGGATCATAACACTGAAGCCTGTTGCAATCTAACAGCGTCCGCGCAGTGACTACCGACCGGGGTGATCGGTCACCTGGGAGTGCCACCTGAAATCCACCCAAAGCTAGGGAGAGCAACGGGGTGGCAGAGTAAGGGGACTGCCAGGGAGGTACCAGGCCCGAAAGGGTAACAGGTCCCAGTGCAGAGATTATTCAATTTTCTCCTGCCAAACCTGCCAGTGGGGGCACTTCAGACCCTCATCATACCACCACAGAGTCCGGAGCCACGAAGCAAAGAGAAGGTCCATAGTTCACAGGAGGCAAGCACCCGGAGTGACCTGGTCCAGGCTACAAGCAAACGGGCCAAAACAAGGGGAGAGAGGCATCAGCAACTTCCCTGGGTGACCCCAGCAGGGCTTCAAGTAGGGGTCACCCCAAAACACACAGGGCTAGGAAGACGAGTTGGTAGTCACCCTCATCAGCCAGCCGGAAGGATACCTGGTTCCAGCCTGGTTCATCCCAGCTACGCCCAGGTTACTCACCCTGCCATCACCTGTGAGTAAAAACCCTGAAAGACTGCCTGGATTGTGTTTGAGTCATTCTGCGCCTTTTGGTTCTACCCACTCAAAATGGGCCCTGGGGCTAGCCCTACTCTCGGAGGGCCACACCACCTAACTGCACTGGCCAACAACCCCAGGCGTCCCTTAACCTGCAGTGGCGGTCCCCTGACTGCAATACCGAGAGTAGCGTCATGAAAATCCTAAAGAGAAGGTTCCCTACCTGTGACCAGACTGTTCCTCCACATGCAGTCCCTGAAGGTAATGCACCGACACAACACCTGTGGGGCTTCACAACTGGTGTCATGAACAGGATAAGGACTAGACCTGTTAAGACAGGTGACCATGTACCTGGGCGGTCCGCTTGGAAAATTGGAAACGCCGCCATATTGCCACCATGAAAAGCGCGCCAAAGAACAACAGGAGCCCACGCTAGAAGAAGTTACCACCCATGAAGAGGTGTGGCTACAGAGAGAATTCCTTCAGAGTCCTGACCTCGCAAGTGATAAGAGCAGAGGTGGTGTGCAGAGACGGCGGGAAGGAGAAGAAGCCACAAGCCTTCTGCTGAGAGAAGATCGTGCAGAGAAAATGGCGTTCACACACAGCGATCCAGAGCTAGGCCCCGCTACCTGGTGGGACTGGGAGCTGGACCAGTGGTGTGAAAGGCTGGAGGCGAAGGTGATGCAGCAGATCTGGGAAGGAGGCCCAGAGCTCAGAGAGATGGCTGGAGTCATCTGGGCCCGCAAGAAGTGGACGAAGAGGCAAGCAATGCGCCGAGCGGCGGCTACTCGGACTCCAATGATGCCAAGCCTGGGTGAGTCCTGTGTTGCCCCTGCCCGCACGAGTGCACCGATCCCCGCTACCACGCCCGCGGTCCCCGGAGAGACGCCCGGTGCGGCGTCGCCGACCCAGCCCGCAGCCACACCAGGCTCGGCCTGCCAAGTCCAGGCCGCCGCCATGCCAGGGCCAGCTCGCCAAGATCCCGCCTCAGCAGCGACGCTCATCCACACCACAGGAGCGACGCTGACCCAGGCCACAGCCACGACAGGTGCGGCCCGCCAAGTCCAGGCCGCCGCCATGCCAGGATTGGCCCGCCAAGATCCCGCCGCAGCAGCGATGCCCATCCACGCCGCATGAGCGACGCCGACCCAGGCCGCAGCCATGACAGGTGCGGCCCGCCAAGACCAGGCCGCCGCCACGCAAGGTGCGGCCCACCAAGACCAGTCCGCAGCACCGCCAGGCTCGGCCCGCCAAGACCAGGCCACAAGGCCATCTACCACGCCTGTAAGGCCAGAGCAGATGCCACTCCCCAGCCCAAGGATGGGACCTCCCATCCCCACCTGGAGAAGACCCCGAATACATGAGGTTCAAGGAGGATCTGGAGGCCCATTTCCCAAAGGAGATGGTGGACCGGTATCTGCTCCCTCCGCATTCCCACAAGAAGGCTCGCTACCAAGAAATGGGATCCCTTTGCCCTGGGGTGGTAGAAGGCTTCAGCTAAAAATCAGGGTATGGCTTTATCGTTGCACCTGGCATGAATGAAGGCATATTTGTGAGCAAAAGGGATGTAAGAGCCCACTCTGTACATGGGAGACTTAGTGGAGTTCACAAAACATCGAGGAGAGCGTGGTTGGTATGCGCTAGATGTTACGCCATGTCCTAAGGAACTTGACTGTGGCCCAGCTGCCTCTACACAAACCCTAAAGTCAAAGGAAACAATAGAACTAGACAGAGAAAAAGAAACAGAAACAGAAGAAGATAATAAAGAACTAGAAAAAGACACCAATAAAGGCAAAGAACCAACAGAAGATACAACCACAGATGACAACAAAAGAGACACAGAAAATATGGAGAATGACAGGTGCCACAGCTCTACAGGCCAAAGCCCTGGTAAGGAGGAAGAAGAGTCCGTGTAAAGTAAAGTAACAATCACAGCAAAGTTATCAGTTTACAGTTTGTAATGTTGACAAAGTTTAAGAAATGCGCCCACATAGACTAATGTGAGAAACCCCTTTTGCACTTTGAAAAATGGACCATAGGCTATGAACTAGCTATAGCCACAAACTCTCGCAGTGTACATAGTTACCCCAGAGGTACAACCACCAGAGCCAGCCTGTTTAGGGGCCTGGCTTGCCTGTGACCAGGGAGCACGCCTGTTTATGGGGCCTGGCTATCCACCACAAAGAGAGTACCTGGTCAGAACCAACTGCGGAGGCCGCCTCTACATCCTGCCAGAAGAGGCTGAAGGCACTGCTCCACCAGGCCAGGTATACCCTGAAACCACCAGACCACGAAAGCCGCCTCTACATCCTACCAGAAGTGGGTGAAAGCGCGGCTCAATGGGAGAGGAAGATTGGAGGAAAGGTCTGGGGAAGCGGATGGCCCAGACCTTGTTGCTAAAAGGACTGGTGACCTACCTCCTGAGAGGGTTTTGTGTGGGGTAATGGACTTGTTGGTGGAGGGTGGTGATGTATGGTACCTGGTGGTTTTAAAATGTTTTATGCATTTTTTTAAAATGTTGTCTTGCAGCCCAAGGACGTGCTGCTGATAACTAAGGGGGAATGTGGTGCCCCTGACCTGGTCAGGCACCACTGAGTACTGCACCCATGCTGGGGGCAGTACAATACAGGTAATCCAGAAAGCTGACCGAGGTGTGACTACACAGGCGCATAGTAATCAGGTCTCACACATCTACCTTTGATAGGACCCCTGGGGAATCCAGGAGGAGGCGTAGCCTCCATGTCCACTCAAGGGGTGTGGTAGAGAGCCTGGTTGCTAGGTGGCGTAAGCAAACAGAGTAGTGAGGAGTGAGCCGAGTTGGAGAGTGCAGCTCAGGGAGAGCAGATGTGTGAAGCAGACCCTGAAGCCTGTTGCAATCTAACAGCGTCCGCGCAGTGACTACCGACAGGGGAGATCGGTCACCTGGGAGTGCCACCCAAAAACCACCCAAAGCTAGAGAGAGCAACGGGGTGGCAGAGTAAGGGGACTGCCAGGGAGGTACCAGGCCCGAAAGGGTAACAGGTCCCAGTGCAGAGATAACTGCCATCAACTGTGAGTAAAAACCCTGAAAGACTGCCTGGACTGTGTTTGAGTCATTCTGCGCCTTGTGGTTCTACCCACTCAAAACGGGCCCTGGGGCCAGCCCTACTCTCGGAGGGCCACACCACCTAACTACACTGACCAACAACCCAGGCGTTCCTTAACCTGCAGTGGCGGTCCCCTGACTGCAATACCGAGAGTGACGTCACGAAAATCCTAAAGAGAAGGTTCCCTACCTGTGACCAGACTGTTCCTCCACGTGGAGTCCCTGAAGGTAATGCACCGAGACAACACCCGTGGGGCTTCACACTTTCCTGTCCTGGTACCCACAGAACCCGTGCATTCTACCCACCTGCTCATTTTTGCCACACTATTTTATTTGCCCTAAGAGCTGACACATTTTCTGCCATCCTAAAAGTGTCTGGAATACTAAGTTAGTGTTCCTTTCCTGTCCACTGACCCACAGAACCTGGGCACTGTACCCACCAGCTCATTTTTGCCACGCTATTTTATTTGCCCAAAGAGCTGACCCTTTTTCTGCATTCCTAAAAGTGTCTGGAATACTAATTTAGTGTTCCTTTCCTGTCTACTGACCCACAGAACCCGGGCACTCTACCCACCTGCCCAGTTTTGCCACGCTATTTTATTTGCCCAAAGAGCTGACACTTTTTCTGCCATCCTAAAAGTTAATGTTCCTTTCCTGTCCACTGACCCACAGAACCCGGGCATTGTACCAACCTGCTCATTTTTGGCACGCTATTTTATTTGCCCAAAGAGCTAACACTTTTTCTGCATTCCTAAAAGTGTCTGGAATACTAATTTAGTGTTCCTTTCCTGTCCACTGACCCACAGAACACGGGCACGCTACCCACCTGCCAAGTTTTGCCACGCTATATTATTTGCAAACTGTGCTGCCACTGTTAGGGCCATACAAAAATTGTCTGCGATAGTCAGTGTTGGTTCTTCAGCTGTCTATAAAGCTAGATCACCTCTGCATTGTACACAGCTGTCCATTTTTGGTACGCAATTCTAATTGCAAACTGTGCTGCCACTGTTAGGGGCATACAAAAATTGTCTGTTATAGTCAGTGTTGTTTCTTCAGCTGTCAATAAAGCTAGACCACCTATGCAATCTACACCACCTCTCAATTTTTGCTACCACATTTTAAGTGGCCAATCTTGTCGCTAACAAAATGAGTGGCAAAAGGACAGATGCTGGTGGAAAGGGGAACAGGCGTGTTGGAAAAGGAAAAAAAGTTTGTGTCCGTGGGGAAGGTGGGAAAGCTGCATTAACATCTGCTGAAGATAGGCCATCTTCCAGCAAAAGTAAGATGTCTACTACTTTCTGTGGACAATCCGATGAGCTCCCTTTTTAACGGAACCAAACAACTGTAACAAAGGTAGATGATGCACAAAAAACATGCTTGAATGGATCTCAAGTGCTCCAACAAGTGGCCTCTCTTCCACCTCAACTGCAACATCCAAAGAACAACACTCCTCTGAGTTGTCATCCCAATCGCACTTGCTTTCTCCCAGCTCTCAAGTCTCCACCCGCCCTGCAGAGTATGGTGGAACAGAGATGGCTGAGTCTGCAGAGCTGTTCAGTCACACAATAGCCTGGGAATCTGAGGTCTGCTCCCAAGCTACAGTGAGTACAGAACAGGAAATGGTCTGCAGTGATGCCCAGAAGCTTTGTGAGTCAGATTCAGGCCCTGATGACCAAGTTTCTGAGCATAATGTAGACCCTCATTCCCAAACTGTAACACCTGTGGGTGGAGACAATGAGGAACATACTGATGACGATGAGACGCAGATACCAGATTGGGATGACAACTTAACTAGTCAGTCAGGGCAGGAAGAGGTTAGGGCGAGGGGAGTGCAAACACAACGCTTGATGATGAAGTTCTAGATTCCACTTAATGTCATCCCACAGTCAGGCACTCGAGGAGGTCACCAGAGGCGGTGGAGGAGGATGCAACTGACGACGAAGTTAACTTGCGCCTTCCTGGACAGAGTCGGAGTACTGGAAGCACGTCAGCAACTGCATCCTCAGCTACTACTTTGCCTCTGAGCACAAGTCGGGGCGGCTCTGCAGGTCACATGGCCTCTAAGCCTTGCCTAGCCTGGTCCTTTTTTGACCTTGCACAAGATCTCCCAAATCATGTGATCTGTAAAATTTGTCGGCAATCTATAAGTAGAGGCCAAAACCTCACCAGTTTGACAACTTTTTCCATGAATCGTCACATGAATAACAAGCATAAGTCTCAGTGGGAAGCCTAATGTGCTGCAATGCGGCCTTGCGGAGCGGGCCAACCATCGTCTGCCCCTTCAAGTGCATCCGCGCGCTCTTCATCTTCTATGACTGTGGGGACAGCTGTCAGACCTGTTTTTCCATGCAGACCTTCCACCACTGTAACCGCAACAGGCAGTTAGCTTTGCAGGTCGTCAGTTAGTTTGGAAGGGGAAACAAGTGCTGGTGTAGAGCTCTCTCAGACATTGACAGCACCAACTTTGGATGAAGGCAACATCATGTCTACGCCTGCACTTTCCTCACAAACCTACAGTTTTCCAGGGACACCCTACTCACCACCGTCTCCACACAGCAGCCAGATCTCGGTCCCTAAGATGTGGAAAAATAAAAGGCCATTTCCTCCGAGCCATGACAAAGCTAAGAGGATGACTTTATCCCTCTGTAAGCTCTTGGCTACCGAAATGCTGCTTTTCCGCCTGGTGGACACAGAGGATTTTCGAGACCTTGTGTCCATCGCAGTGCCCCAGTACCAGATGCCCAGTCGCCACTTCTTCTCCAAGAAAGGTGTGCCTGCGCTACACCAGCATGTCGCACACAACATCACTGCTTCCTTGAGAAACTCTGTGTGTGACAGGGTGCATTTCACCACTGATACTTGGACCAGTAAGCATGGACAGGGGCGTTACATGTTGCTGACTGGGCACTGGGTAACTATGGTACGAGGTGGAGAAGGGTCTGCTGGACAAGTCTTGCCGTCCCCACGGCTTGTGCGTCAATCCTCTGTATGTCAAAGTTCCTCCAACGCTTCTGCCTCCTCAACCTCGTCTGGGTCCCCCACCTCTGCCCCAAGCCTGCCTGGTCAGGCCACCCGCGTTGTAACTGCGCACAAGGAATCCCGCACACCTCCCTACTATGCTGGCAGCAGAGCTCAACAACATCAGGCGGTCTTTACCTTGAAATGTCTTGGAAATAAGAGTCACACAGCGGAGGAGTTGTGCTCATCTGATGCGAGCGAGTTTCGTGAATGGTTGTCTCCACTCAACATGAAGCCACGGAAGGCCGTGTGCGACAATGCTGCAAACCTGGGTGCGGCCCTACGCCGGGGCAAGGTGACACACGTGCCTTGTATGGCTCACGTGTTGAACCTTGTTGTCCAGCAATTTTTAACCCACTATCCCGGCCTAGATGGGCTTCTACACAGGGCACGGTCACTCTCTGCTCACTTCCGTCGTTCAACCGCCACAGATGACCGACTTACATCGCTCCAGAAGTCTTTTGGCCTGCCGGTTCATTGCCTGAAATGCGATGTGTCGACACGCTGGAATTCGACTCTCCACATGTTACAGCGACTGTGGCAGCACCACCGAGCCCTAGTGCAATACGTTATGACGTATAGCCTGGGCCAACGAGATGCAGAGGTGGGTCAGATCACGCTGATAGAGTCCTCTCTGAAAATACCTTCACTGTCTTCCAATTCTTCACCGTATCCAATTCAAACTACTATCACTGACCTACAAAGCTGTCCATAATCTGTCTGCTCCATATATCTGTGAACTAATCTCCCGATACATCCAACACGTAATCTCCAGTCCTCCCAAGATCTCCTTCTCTTCTCTTCACTCATTCGCTTCTCATCCAATCGCCTCCAAGACTTCTCCCGTACATCACCAGTCTTCTGGAATTCACTGCCTCAATACGTCCAACTATCTGCTACACTAGTAAGCTTCAAACGAAACTTGAAAACTCATCTGTTTAGGAATGCCTATTGTCATGGTTCGCCTCCCTGTCCACATGGCTAGGGGGCGGAGCCTTCTCTCGAGCCTCACTTCCAGACCCTGGATGCCTTAAAAGCTGGCATTTCCAGTGAACCAGTGTCGGCTATAAGCTTAGCACTGCTTTGCCTGTGATTGCTGGTCCTGTGAGTGATATCCTGATCTGTCTGTTCCTGTGTCCCCGTGCCCTTGTCTGTGTTCCATCCCCTGGTCGTCCCTCCTGTCCTCTGTCCCCTTTCCTATTTCCCCACTCGGTTGCTTCCTTTGGTACTGACCTTGGCCTGACTTTGACTTCGCTTTTGTTCGTCCCTCCGGTCCTGCTTCTGCCCGTACGGTGTTTGACCCAGCCTGTGTGACTATTCCTTGCATGCTCTGCAGCTCTGCTTCTCAGCTGTGCTTTGAGGTAATGCATGAGAACGCTGTGAATTCACTTCCTGGTTCTCATTGCACTGTGTAGTGTATTATGCTACAGAGCTCTGGCTCCCCCTGGTGACAGCATTACACCTATAATCTTCAATGACCCCACTGCTTCACCACCGCCGGAGCTGCTGCCTCACCACTGTGCGGAGCTGCCGCCTCACTATCACGTCAAGTACTATTTCGTCCCCATTATCCTATAGAATGTAAGCCCGCAAGATCAGCTTCCCTCTGTACCAGCCTGTCTATTGTATATGTATTCTTCAGGTAACTCCTTCTCATGTACAGCACCATGGAATCAATGGTGCTCTATAAATAAATACTAATAATAAATAATAATATACTATCGTGTAAACCCCTCTTTAGGGAGGACTTTGGGGGAGACACTAAAGGGGGCTTTACATGCAACGATATCACTAACGATATATCGTTGGGGTCACGGAATTCGTGACGCACATCCGGCGTCGTTAGCGATGTTGTTGCGTGTGAAACCTATGAATGAGTGTTAACGATCAAAAATACTCACCTAATCGTTGATTGTTGACAAGTCGCTCATTTTTAAAAAATCGTTGCTGGTGCTGGATGCAGGTTGATCGTTGTTGCGGAGGCAGCACACATCGCTACGTGTGACACCCCAAGAACGATGAACAACACTGTAGCTGCATCCTCCAAAACGAGGTGGGCATGACTTTCATGCGAATGCTCTCTGCTACTATTGGACGCCTGCCGTGTGTCGTCGCTGTGACGCTGCACGAACCGCCCCCTTAGAAAAGAGGCTGTTCGCTGGCCACAGCGACGTTGCTAGGAAGGTTAGTATGTGTGAAGGGTCCTAGCGATATTGTGCGCCATGGGCAGCGATTTGCCCATGACACAGAAACGACGCGGGCGGGTGCTTTCACCAGCAACATCGCTAGCGATGTCACTGCGTGTAAAGCAGCCTTCAGGGTCTCAGCAGATTTGCCAAATTTATCTAAATTAGAGTATTGATCAGTCAAAGACAAGCAAAAATACACAAATCTCTGTCTGTACACAAAGCCTGTCTCTCTTCACTATTTCTTATTTTTCTATTACTGTTTTCCACTAATAAAATATACTAATTGAAACATTTTTAATTAGGATTACCATACATGTCCACTGGTTACAGGCAGATTATATATCTTGAATTATGGTTAAAATGAAATATAATTATGGCCAGGTGGGTATTCACTAGCAATAATGGCCACCGAGTATTCCCTTTCCATTCTAAAGGAAAGTTCCTTTGATGGACAATACAAATATATTTTGGTTAGTATCCACATACCATCGTTCTCATCAATCTCTTCTGAAACATACAAATTGTAACGCCTGCCTGGATCAACAGACTCAGGTGGGATGTAATGGACAGACAAGAGGGAAGCCACTCACCAAGCAGGACCCCCAGAACCCTGAAACCCTTTAACCCCTATACAGGGATTTGGAATTACACAGGGCCCTGGAGATCACTACCTGTGGAAGGCTGCAGTCCGATGAGAGTAGTCGTCAGGCAGGGTCAAACCAGGAATAGCAGAACAGGGACTGAATCGGCAGACAAGGACGTAATCAGAAAACGTACCAGAGGTCAAATCCGGATCGGGCAGCGAGGTACAAAAACAGCAGACAGAAGGGTAGTCAGGAAACAAGCAGAAGTCAGCACACAGGAATCACAAAACAGAATAGGGTGGACCAGGAGCCAGGAAATCAGAACTATCTCTGGCAGTGGTCATGTGACAGGAGGGGGAATAAGAAGGGTGTGGTGTCTTCCCATTGGCTGCAGAAGAATGTTGTCAATTTCAGCTGGAAGACACACGCCACCTACAGTCAGCAAGTGGTACTGCAGGTTCCAGGGAAACCCAGCCTAGTGGATGAGCGGAGCCTGTGCTCCGTAGAGCCACGGGCACTGACTCCTCTCCCATCACCAGCACTATCCATGGTGGGAACACGGCGTCGTCTGGCGATTGGAGCAGAAGTCGCAGGAGCGGACTCCGGTGGGGACGTGACACAAATTCCACACGGAATCTGCAGAGCATTCAGCACAACTGTTTCTCTTTCAATCTCCCTAAATATTAGTTACGTTATTGCTTCACAATAAAGACAGAATATTTGGTTTCAGCTTATCTCATTCTCACAAGTGCGACTATGCGTTTCCCTTTTGTAATGTTCCTTAGTTTTATCTCTGGTGCCAATTGACCGGGGATCACACCTAATCGGACTCCCTTATACGCTCAGGATTACAGTATATTTCAATCCTTATACTTCCATGTGGTCATTCTGTTCATTCAAGGAGTCTCATACCAGTTATCTTCTTCATGCACAATTATTTGACAAACAAATATTAATACACATATGCGCTATCCTTCACCGTCTAGACACATATCTTTAACGTGCGCACGGAGTAGTTTCTTACAGTGGTCTTCTCATAGACCACGTACAAGGACCCTCAACTTACAGAAGACAAAGTGGTCTTCAATTGAGTGAAGAATTACCCTTACTATAATCTTCAGGACGCCTCACTTGAACAAGGCGAATCCAATACACAATCCAATACTTCTATTACATCCAAAACATTTCCCAAGTATCAGTTAATTTATTCCGAAATCAGAGGCCACCAGACGTCTCCAGTTTGCTTAATCTCAAGATGAGTAACATAACCGTTTGGTTCCAAGTTTTTTCAGGCAATAGAATATTGGCAGTGATTTAATGGATTCCCTTTTTCTCAACTTACAGAAGACGTCTTCAGTCTTCAATTGAGTGTAAAGCCTGCTTTACACCTTACAATTAAGCATACAATATCGTATGTGATGTGACACGCCCCCATCGTATGTGTGACACGTTCAATTTGCTGACCGTGTCGCACAAACGATTAATTGCCGTCACACGCACTTACCTAGCATACGACCTCGATGTGGGCGGCGAATATCCACTTCCTGGAGTGGGAGGAACGTTCGGTGTAACAGCGGCGTCACACGGCAGCCGGCCAATAGAAGCGGAGGGGCGGAGATGAGCGGGACGTAAACATCCTGCCCACCTCCTTCCTTCCGCATTGCCGGCAAGAGCCGCGGGACGCAGGTAAGCTGCAGTTCATCGTTCCCGGGGTGTCACACACTGCGATGTGTGCTACCTCGGGAACATTGAACAACCCGACGTTCAATTTTTAGGTTTTGAACGACTTGCTGCGATCAACGTTTATTCGTTCAATAGCAATCACATGGAGGTTTCACACACTACAATATCACTAACGATGCCGGATGTGCGTCACTTACGACGTGACCCCGCCAACACATCGTTAGATATATTGTAGCGTGTAAAGCCTGCTTTAACGTCAAGCCCTTCAGACCACCCCTACCGCTAACAAATCTTACACAAATCTTTATTAGTAAACAGACCTTAACCAAACAAACAAAATCATCTTCCCTGAGATCAGTTGTGTCGGCCATCAGTATCTCCTTGACTATGTTCAAATCCGTCAACCCTCCGGTAGTCCATAAAACTGGCCTATTTTTCACATCAATTCAGATGGAGGACTCATGGATTAGGGGGTCCGTTACCCTCCTCCTGCACAATTCACAGTCCTCTTCATAGGTTCCAGAAGGGTTTTTTTGGATTCCCGGCCAATGCACCAAAAATGACAGGAAAATGTCTTATTTCTGAAACAAGCAAGCCAGAGATATCTGTTCCCATTGAAGACTTTTATTCTGATATGAGGAGACACTCAATAGCAGCTTCCAGCAGCAAAAAGCTAGAGTGCCTCATTTTTGGGATTAGAGCTGTTTTTTTTTATAGACATACATTCAAAGGAAACCGCTGCAAAAAATTATATGAACCTTACAACGAGTCCAGTAATTTTAATGGCCATCAGATTAAAGAAACTTGTAACAGTGATCTACTCTAGACAGCATATCACTTGCCCTGAAATTCTTTTGTCTTTCCGTAATAAGCAAGGGAGGGATAGCCGACTCCCCTCCTCCTCATACATCAAGAGATACAGAAATGATGAGCAGAGTATTAAAATTACTAATAATATTCAGCTATTATTCAAGACTAACATTTCTATAACACACTACTTAGAATTAATATAGACTATTGTATATTAATGAGTATTAACATTCCTATAACACATACTGTGTATAAGGACAGTGTGATGAAGGGGTTCATTTTGAAGAGGACAACTTGGTGGGCAGGATAAAGACATAATGTGAAAAATGAACACAGCAAAAAAATAATAATAGGGGGTACAGTATAAAGAGAGGTTAGTATTGTGGGGGGCACAGTATGGAGAGAGGTTAGTATTGTGGGGGGACAGTATGGAGAGAGGTTAGTATTGTGGGGGGGCACAGTATGGAGAGAGGTTAGTGTTGTGGGGGGACAGTATGGAGAGAGGTTAGTATTGTGGGAGGACAGTATGGAGAGAGGTTAGTATTGTGGGGGGACAGTATGGAGAGAGGTTAGTATTGTGGGGGGACAGTAGGGAAAGAGGTTAGTATTGTGGGGGGACAGTATGGAGAGAGGATTGTATTGTGGGGGGGACAGTATGGAGAGAGGTTAGTATTGTGGGGGGACAATATGGAGAGAGGTTAGTATTGTGGAGGGACAGTATGGAAAGAGGTTAGTATTGTGGGGGGACAGTATGGAGAGAGGATTGTATTGTGGGGGGGACAGTATGGAGAGAGGTTAGTATTGTGGGGGGACAGTAGGGAAAGAGGTTAGTATTGTGGGGGGACAGTATGGAGAGAGGATTGTATTGTGGGGGGGACAGTATGGAGAGAGGTTAGTATTGTGGGGGGACAATATGGAGAGAGGTTAGTATTGTGGAGGGACAGTATGGAAAGAGGTTAGTATTGTGGGGGGACAGTATGGAGAGAGGATTGTATTGTGGGGGGACAGTATGGAGAGAGGTAGTATTGTGGGGGGACAGTGTGAAGGGTGAGTATAATTACTGCTTTATTTTTTTTTTACTTTTTCATTGGTCTTTACAGTTAAGCAAAATGTCAGACTCACAGCCACCAATGTGCTAAATTTGAACTGAAGTGACAAAAGTCCATTGTACCAAGCGTGGATTTTTCTAATATTCAATTAGAATTAAGATCCTCTAAAAAATATTCATTCTTGTCTGTACTTATTTATATCGGACCTTTACTTCATCATTTTAAGTTGAAGTCATGATTTTATCTATGCTAAGTTTAGGCATCTGGTTTAAATAATATCAATGTGTGCAGAAATCTGGAGGCCACAATGACCCATAAGATCTCCATTCTAATGTCTTCTGTTTGGATCCAGCATCTCTCTACACCGTGTGCAGAATTATTAGGCAAAATGTAATTTAGAGGATTATTTTTATTATTGATCAACAACTATGTTCTCAATCAACCCGAAAGACTCATAAATATCAAAGCTTAATATTTCTGGAAGTTGGAGTGGGGGGTTTTAGATTTGGCTATCTTAGGAGGATCTGTTTGTGCAGGTAACTATTACTGTGCAGAATTATTAGGCAACTTAATAAAAAACAAATATATTCCCATCTCACTTGTTTATTGTCACCAGGTAAACCAATATAACTGCACAAAATGTAGAAATAAACATTTCTGACATGCAAAAACAAAACCCAAAAAAATGAGTGCCCAATATAGCCATCTTTCTTTCTGATGACACTCAGCAGCCGACCATCCATAGATTCTGTCATTGCTTGATCTGTTTACGATCCACATTGCGTGCAGCAGCCACCACAGCCTCCAGACACTGTTCCCAGGGGTGGACTGTTTTACTTCCCTGTAGATCTCACATTTTATGAGGGACCACAGGTTCTCTATGGGGTTCAGGTCAGGTGAACAAGGGGGCCATTTCATTATTTTTTCAGCTTTTAGAACTTTACTGGCCAGCCACGCTGTGGAGTAGTTGGATGCATGTGATGGAGCATTGTCTTGCATGAAAATCATGTTTTTCTTGAACGATACCGACTTCTTCCTGTACCACTGCTTGAAGAAGTTGTCTTCCAGAAACTGGCAGTAGGTCTGGGAGTTGAGCTTCCCTCCATCCTCAACCTAAAAAGGTCCCACAAGTTCATCTTTGATGATACCAGCCCATACCAGTGCCCACCTTCACTTTGCTGGTGTCTGAGTCGGAGTGGAGCTCTCTGCCCTTTACTGATCCAGCCTCTGGCCCATCCATCTGGCCCATCAAGAGTCACTCTCATTTCATCAGTCCATAAAACCATTGAAAATTCAGTCTTAAGATATTTCTTGGCCCAGTCTTGACGTTTTATCTTATGTTTCTTGGTCAGAGGTGGTGGTTTTTCAGCCTTCCTTACCTTGGCCATGTCCCTGAGTATGGCACACCTTGTGCTTTTTGATACTCCAGTAACGTTGCAGCTCTGAAATATGACCAAACTGGTGGCAAATGGCATCTTGACAGCTTCACGCTTGATTTTCCTCAATTCATGAGCAGTTATTTTGCCCCTTTTTTGCCCAACACGCTTCTTGCGACCCTGTTGGCTATTTGCCATGAAACGCTTGATTATTCAAAAGTTTGGCAATTTCAAGACTGCTGCGTCCCTCTGCAAGACATCTCACGATATGGACTTTTCAGAGCCCGTCAAATCTGTCTTCTGACCCATTTTGCCAAAGGAAAGGGAGTTGCCTAATAATTAAGCACCCCTTATATAGGGTGTTGATGTTATTACACCGCACCCCTCCTCATTACAGAGATGCACATCACCGGATTTACTTCATTGGTAGTTGGCTCTCAGCCTATACAGCTTGGAGTAGGACGACATGTATAAAAAGCATCATGTAATCAAAATACTCATTTGCCTAATAATTCTGCACACGGTGTAATCTTAGTTTTAGTTGAGAGATTGTTTCATGTTATTAATTCTTAAACACATATAAGCTCATTTTATTAATGCTCTTTACATTTGTTTTCTTCTTAGCTGTCCCAAGTCTTGAAAAACCTAAACTTATCACTTATTATTTTATCTTTTTACTTTCTAGATTCTCTGTTACTGGCCATTGAAAATGATGGTACTATTAGACTTGCTGTGGCACCAAAACCATATCTAAAAAAGTTTCACGAAAGATCTAAGGTTGTAGGAAAACTGGAGAATGCCAGCCATGTGATCTGCAGTCCAGAAGGAGAAGTCTTCTCCGTTCGTGGTGAAGACCTCTACAGGGGGCCAATGCCGACTAAGGAAGGTGTTGATTGGTTTTCTACGGCCAGAAGAGTTGGAACACATGAATGGAATCAGTGGAAAATTCTTTTCTTTCATCCAAATGGAGAATTGTACGGCGTAACCCATGATGGAAAGTTACACAAAGGTCCACAGCCGGACAATGAAAATTTACCCTGGATGTATGAACAATCCACAGAGATTGGGGGAAAGGACTGGAATCAATGTGCAACCTTATTCTTTCATCCAAATGGTGATCTGTACTCAGTGACCTCAGAAGACAGATTTCAAACAGCAAAACCACCAACATCACAAAATTTTTGGGATTGGAATAAGACAGCCTCAGTATATGGAAGAGGTTGGTGGCTAGATCTGACCTACTTTATGGCTTTTTCTACCAAAGGAAAATTGTGGTCTGTACAAAAATATAATGGAACCATGTACAAAGGATTCATGTCAAATGATGGAAGATACAAGGACAATGCTGAATATTTGGGAAAGGAGTATAATCATTTTCGTTTTCTCTCTTTGGCAAAAGACAAGACAATCAGAAGCATTATTAGCTTTAAGTTCCTACCTGAACATGCAGAACAAATTTCATCGAGTGTAGAAGTGATAGAGGAGAGAATCTACGACAACAGGAAGAGCAGAAACGCACTGAACCATACTTTCGGGTGAGTATGTCCACATCTCCAGATCACTTTGCAGTCACCAGTAATGATTCTGTACTGCCCCGCGCTCGGCTGCCGGCTGAGTCGCTCGGATCCGGGCTCTTTTTGGTGGGTGGCTCGAGCGCCTCCGGACCCGGGGGTCACGTCGCTCTGAAGGGAAGCTGGCGCTATGTGTAGGGATTTCGGTGAGGAGGTTCACGGCCGAGGCTGTGGTGTTTAGGGATGTAAGTTCGTGACGCCACCCACGGGTTGTGGTGAGTGTGGACACCACCGCTGCCGTTAACTAGGCTCCCAGGGATGGTGTTGTGCAGCCTGGTGTTGACCCCTCTGTGGGCAGAGGGTGATGGCCCCGGGGCCCGATGGTTGCGAGGTGCGGGCATGTTGGTGCGATGCAGTGTGGTGTGCAGCCCGAGGGCACTGTTGTACTCACTATGACAGATACACCGGAGTCTCTGGTAAACCAAAAGGATGGTGGTCGGTGCCCGCAGCCGACTGCGCTTGGTCCCCCACCCGGTTCGGTAGTTCCGGCCTTTCTCCTGCACCTCTTTTTGAAGAACTTGACTGCCTATGCTTCAGCAACGGTAGTCCGCTCCTCGGCTTTATATTGCATAGTCTTTTGGTTTTTTTTAAGGTTGAAGGAAGACTCTAAGGGCGGCTTTGCACGTTGCAACATCGCACGTGCGATGTCAGTGGGGTCAAATCGAAAGTGACGCACATCCGGCGTCACTTTCGACATCGTTGTGTGTAAATTCTAGATGATACGATTAACGAGCGCAAAAGCGTCGTTATCGTATCATCGGTGCAGGCTTCGACTTTTCCATAATTATGCTGCCGCGACAGGTACAATGCTGTTCCTTGTTCCTGCGGCTGCACACATCGCTGAGTGTTACGCCGCAGGAGCGAGGAACTTCACCTTACCTGCCGCTGGCGGCTCTACGGAAGGAAGGAGGTGGGCGGGATGTTTACATCCTGCTCATCTCCGCCCCTCCGCCGCTATTGGCCGCCTGCCGTGTGACGTCGCTATGACGCCGCACGACCCGCCCCCTTAGGAAGAAGGCGGGTCGCCGACCAGAGCGACAGTCTCAGGGCAGGTGAGTGCATGTGAAGCTGGCATAGCGATAATTTTCGCTATGCCAGCTATCACAAGATATCGTACCTGCGACAGGGGCGGGGACTACCGCGTGCGACATTGCATTGCAGCTCGGCTTGCGATGTCGCAACGTGCAAAGCCCGCCTAAGTCCATCTAGTTCAACCCATAGCCTAACATGTTGATCCAGAGGAAGGCAAAAAAAACCCAATGTGTCAAACAAGCTCCAATGGGGAAAAAAATTCCTTCCTTCGTCCACATCCGGCAATCAGACTAGTTCCCTGGATCAACACCCTGTCATAAAATCTAATATACATAACTGGTAATATTAAATTTTTCAAGAAAGGCGTCCAGGCTCTGCTTAAATGTTAGTAGTGAATCCCTCATTACAACATCATGCGGCAGAGAGTTCCATAGTCTCACTGCTCTTACCGTGAAGAAACCTCTTCTATGCTGATGTAGGAATTTTCTTTCCTCCAATCGTAGAGAAGGCCCCCTTGTTCTTGTCACAGTCCTTGGTACAAACAGATCATGGGAGAGATCTCTGTATGGCCCTCTGATATATTTGTACATGTTTATTAGGTCTCCCCTAAGTCTTCTCTTTTCTAGAGTAAATAGACCTAATTTTGATAACCTTTCCGTGTATTGTAATGCACCCACTCCACTTATTATTTTAGTTGCCCGCCTCTGAACCCTTTCAAGTTCAGTAATGTCTTTCTTGAGCACCGGTGCCCAAAATTGCACACAATACTCCAATTGTCATCTGACGAGTGATTTGTACAGAGGGAGAATGATGTTTTCATCTCCTGCCCCCAGACCTCTTCTAATGCATCCCATCACTCTATTTGCTTTGGTGGCTGCTGCCTGACACTGGGCACTCCAATTTAGCTTCTTATTGACTAAGATGCCTAAGTCTTTTTCCATGTCTGATTTCCCCAGCAGTTTTCCATTTAGTAAGTAATCGCAGCATCTGTAGCATGTGTGTCGGAGAACCCGGTTGCCCGCAGGCGCTGGCCTGTGGGATCTCTCTGCCTGTGCGGTGGCTTTCTATCCCCCTCGGTGGGCTGTTACCATCTTTCGGGTCTTGGGACGGATAAAGACCTAAGGTCCAGACCTCAATCAGTGAATTCGACGTGTTCCAGTGGCTTCTGGACCTTGTTCTAGGTCTAAGTACCCCTCCTGGTGCTCCGGTTTCCAGTTGGTTCCACGGTTCGGTACCGGTGGGCCACTACCCTGTCCCGGTCCCTTACGGTTCCACTAGCCATCTTCCCGGCTCCTGCAGGCGGCAACCACCGTCTGCCTCCTGGTGACAGGGTATCCGGGCTACGACCCAGATCCCTGACAGACGTTTGCTTTGCTACTACTCTCCTTCACCTCCAAAACTAATCTGTTGTGTTTTCCCGCCTCAGGCTATCCGAACTCCTCGGTGGGCGTGGCCAACCGCCTGGCTCCGCCCCCTGGTGTGAATGTCAAGACCTGAGAGGGGTGATTTAGGGTTTTCAGGTTGGCTGCTGTTACCTTGTTAGGGGACGGATGTTTGTGCAAGGGCCTGTCTGTGACTACCTGGCTAGTCCGGGGCGTCACAATTCCACACTGTGATCCTGAACTTCAGCCTCCCCCACCCTTTAGTACACACTGAGAAGGGGAGCAGTGACATCACACCTCGTCAGACGCTGGCGCCCGCTGCTACTGCAGTCGTAATACACAAGATTTTTATGGCAATTTTCAGCAACTTTATCCCCTAGTGTTGAAAAGTGGAAAATATCAAACCTTCTAAATCTATTTTTCATATTTTTACCACAATAAAAGTTCATATTTTATAAAAAAAGAAAAACATTAATACGTTCACATTTTCCAATTGTTCAAAACAGATTTATTTGATATCACATTTCTTTTAACCTCTACAGGTTTTCAAATATGCAAAGCATTTAAAAGATATGTCCTTACTAGAGCTGAGCGGACACGCAAAAAACTGGGACTTAATATTCTTAAAATATTCGGATTCGGTCAATATATGTCTATGGGAGCCAGAATCCGGGGATTAAAAATGTTGGTGGAGGGTATAGGGGGATGCTCACCCATGCTTTGTGTCATGGCGGCAAGCTGCTTTTGGGTCGCGCATTTGCTTCTGAATCTGCGTGGGTCTAGATCGTGCACTAAAAGTAAAGGTAGATGCTAGAATGTATGGGCTCCTTCCAAGTATAACGTATTTGGTCACGTGATAGGGGGACATGTTCAAAATGCAGCCTGCGATGTGTCCTGCTCTGCTCAGCCAAAGCGGCCTGCTTCCTGAAGCAGGCCTCTCAAGATGAGCTGCGCCCGAGATTTCTACTCCTCTGTTCAGCCTGAGCGGCCTGCTTCATTAAGTAGGCAGCATAGAATGTGCTGTGCCCGCGATGTTTCCCCCTCTGCTCAGCTTGTGAATCCTGATGCATGAATTGTGCACTGGGAGGCCCAGGATGAGCCGTGTTGGTGATGTTTTCTCCTCTGCTCAGCCGGCACCTCCTGATGCATGAATCATGCACTGGGAGGCCCAGGATGAGCCAAGCTGGTAATGTTTCCCCCTCTGCTCAGCCTGCACCTCCTGATGCATGAATCGTATACTAGGAGGCCCAGGATGAGCCATGCCAGCAATGACCTGAAGACAGCTTCTGTGAGTGGAAGCAGTCAGATGGTGTCACAAAGACTGGGGTGTGTCTGACTGCACAATCACAGATACCAGGCTGGCTGATGGGCGGAAAAAGTTGTGCATATGAAATGAGCGGCAGAGGGAGGCAGCAGGAGCAGTGTACAGCCAGGCTGGAGCCTGGGTAAGTGTAAAGGCACAGGGACAGAGGACCTCAAATGTTCTATATGTCACAGTTGCTGTTCTGGTATGAGGTTGCAGGGGCCGTGTTCCCTGGGTGGTCTACAAGGCCCTGATGTTCCCTGCTATCCACCCCCATACAGTATCCACAGCTGATGGACAGTCCATAGACACGGTCTTGGGGATAACAGTTGCTTTAATACAGCAGGAACAAAGGAAAACAACATGGAATATACTGTGTTTCACAGTCTTTTGTGGGTAGGCCACGGCAAATACAGCTTGGAGTTGAATGCTGAAGTGCAATTAGGGTTCTGGAGCTTTAAGAGCACGATTTGTTTCAGATGTAATACTGGTATGCTTTTAAAAGCACATTCAGAGTCTATTGAGCTTAGAGGGTAGATATGATAATAAGATTGTACAGACCTGGAGTCCTGGGGTTGATTTCACTGCTAGTTCAGACACGTGCAGTACTTGTAAGCAAATGTAGACACATACCCAGCGCGCTATGGGGACCGGACGGTTGGTGCGTGGACAATGGCATGAAAGCCACTAATATTGCAGTGGGGTGGGAGACCCTCAAACTTCCCCAATCTGCGTGCAGTAGGATCTTGTATATAGTCAGTATGCCCTACTGTCTGAAGAGATGTATATCTGGCCAGTGAGGATTCAGGATAGGAAGCCTTCAGCATATTGGCTGTAAAAGTCAGTAAATGGTGAAATTCTAGGCCTCGGGCCTAGTAGGAGTCTTGTGGTGAAGAGAAACTCCACATAATGTCTTCCCTCAGAGGAGACTCAGCCAGAACCAGCTCATTCCAGTTCTTTCCAGACAGAGGCTGGAGAATAGCTCCACCTATTGAGCCATGTGACCAAGAACTGGCCAATAGGATAACACCCAAGGCACACTTCAGATTCTTACAGTTTTCACCAGTAGATGGTGCTAGAACACAACAAATGAGAAATGCTTTACTTATAACATATAACATGATATTACATATAAGTGAATGTACTTAAAGAAACAGGCACAATCTGGACTGGGCATAAGTATGAAGCTTTTCCTTCATTCCTATTTTCTTTCTTTTTCCTTTATTTTTTATTTTCTCGAGTGCCGGATCCGGATCAAATACCCAGAATCCCGGGCCTGCGCCCGGCACCCGGGCAACTTTGAAAGCTCGCGTATCCAGACTTTTACAGTCTGAGTCCGCTCAGCCCTAGTCCTTACCTTTTTTGAGGGGCAGCTTTTGCTTGGAAGCAACTCACTGTATTTAATACTGTACATTTTAAATAACAAGCAGAAGCTAAAAGATGTCAGGAAACCCAGATGAAAAGAACTAAAAAAGCTGCTTCAGGACAAAATAGACATCAATGTGTCTCCAAGCGTCTTCAATCTCAACAAGTTACAGGTTTTACAGATGTCTATTGTGTGCCCATACCCTAAAAGTGTAGTAATTAGGGCATCCATATATAATAGAGTCTTATTGACTGAACCCCAGAGATATGGACCGGCTCTGCCGACAGTCTAATGTGTATTTGTGTCTCTGACTGATGAGTGTTGTTGGAGATAAGGATACTCGTGTCCAATTTTGGACTGTAGATCCTTTTGTTCTCTTATTAGCCATAGCTAGAGATGTTTATTAGTGGATCTCTCATAGAAATGGAATACCACTCAGCAGCGTAGGCAGTCCTGTGTATGGGAGACACGAGTAAGATTATAGCCTGCTAAATGTTTCGTCAAGTGTCTAAAGTTTATGAGGGCTTTAATTAAAATTTATTTGGCCTCATTCAGACAGTTGTAGTTTTAGTCCTACACACTGAACCTTTATCGATGTAGTATCAACTCCAAAAAATGAAATATTACTACATCTACATGACGACAACACCAGAACCACCATCAATACACATATACATCACCATAGTCACTGTCAGTATACAACTACATCACAAGAATTGTCATTAGAAGACCAATATCACACCAGAACCAATGTTAATATACGAGTCACCAGAACCACTGTCAGTAAACAAATTTAACAGCAGAATCAGCGTGACCACATAACCAGAAAGACTGTTGGCACATGACTACTCGTCACTACATGACTACATAAACACAATCACAATCACCATCAGTAAATGACTACATCACCAGAACCACTGACATTACACAAGTAGCTCAACAGAACCACCGTCAGTTTATGACTACATCGCCAGACCTACTGTCAGTACATGACTACATCACCAGAGCCACTGTCAGTACAGAAACTATATCATCAGAACCATCATGATGAAAAATGACTACATCACCACAACCATCAACAATACACAACTTCTTAACCTGACCCACTGTCCGTACACTAATCTCTCACTACAAATACCATTGTTAAATATGACATCACCAGAATTACCATCAGTACATGACTACATCACCAAAACCACCGTCAGTACACGACTTTATCTTCACAGCTACCGTCAGTTCACGACTACAACACCAGAATCACCGTCAGTACATGACTATATTGCCAGAATCATCATAGTGAAAAACAACTACATCCCCATTGGAGATACACAACTACATAAACGGAACCAGGATACCAATATATCACTAAAACCACTATCATTAAAAATAGCATCACCAGAATCACCTTCAGTGCATGGGTACATTACCAGAATAGAACTACTGACAGTAAAGGACTACACCACCAAAACCACTGCCTGAAAAAATGAATAGATCTCCAGAACCACAGCAAAATTACTGTATCACCAGAAAAACCATCATATAAAATGACTATTGATTTACTGCCACGATACCTTTGAGATGAGGCTCTACAACCAGGTATTGTGTGTTTTGGGATTATTTATCTGCAGACACTAACTTGGTTATATACTTATTTTGCACTCTATTATCAGTGCCTGAAACTTCATTGGAAATAAGTAAAGGATTATTATGTCCATCTCCTTATTTCATCTATTCTTTTTCTTTTTCTTTTTGTCAGCCTTATTTATTTGTATCAATAAAAGCCATGTTTATATATATGGTGGATACGGAAAGTATTCAGACCCCTTTACATTTTTCACTCTTTGTTTCATTGCGACCATTTGGTAAGTTCAAAAAAGTTCAATTTTTTTCTCATTAATGCACACTCTGTACCCCATCTTGACAGAAAAAAAACAGAAATGTAGACATTTTTGCAAATTTATTAAACAAGAAAAATTGAAATATCACATGGTCAGAAGTATTCAGCCCCTTTGCTCAGTATTAAGTATGTGACACCCCTGAACTAGTCAGGGTGTCACAGGGTACTGCACTCCTTTCTCTTTTGGTGCAGGGCTCAAACCCCCATGGTTCTGGGATCCTAACCTTTGGTATTGCTCCATCAGCATCCAAATCCTAGTCACACATCTCACCACACCCTGTCAGACACACCAGTGGGTGGTCTAGCTGGAAAAGGCCCACCCACCTAGGGGTCAGGCAAACTGATGGGAGGGAGGAAGTGGAGAGGAGAGCAGAGCAGAGCTTACAGTCAGTCGAGTAGTAGCCCTCAGAGAGTGAGGAGCTGAGGGAGTTGGAGCTCTCTGTGGGACATTTGGCTAGGTCGTAGACGGTGGTCTGGGACAGGAGGAGTCAGAGACCTGGTCGCAGGGTATTAGAAAAGTATGCCAGACATAGTTTCAGAGAACGGTCGGCACTGGAGTACCTAGTAACCAAACCGGTACCGAGCATGGTGGGGTACTGGACCCTAGATCGGGGAGTAGCTCCAAGCAACCTGATAATTCACTTGTGGAGGATAGTCTCTTATGAACTTTCCCCAAGAGCTCGAAGATCGAAGGCACCAACAGAAAGAGGGGGATAGGGCTTTCCAGCTTATGCGGCCCACTAAAATCCCAAGTGTCAGCCATCGAGAGCACAGCTCCCTCACTTAACAGCAGGGAGTGGGACCCCGACAGCTTCAAGCCGAGGGGTCACTCAGAACACTTAAAATACAGTGCATGGAGGCAGGGTACAGACCATCCGCAATACCAATGGGAGCGGACTCCCGGATGAGCTCCCCTGAAGTGGCAGCGGCACCCAGAGACTTGGTTTACTTCTGTGTCAGAGTCTGCTTTATGGTCACATCAATACCAACATGGCCTAAGTGAGTAGGCTGCCCTCCCCTGTGTCCAACCTGCACCACGCTCCCCTGTGCTCCACCATCCAGAGTCCTGGGGCCTCCCCTACCTGTGGAGGGAACATCATCTGACTGCCCCCCCTCCATCTCCCCCGGGTACTCCCATCAGCAGTGGTGGTACTCCCCTTACCGTGAACCACGGGTGGCGTCACAAACTCTTATCCCCTGTAAATACCCCCCTTTACATTTGAGTGGACACAAGCCCCAGGATTCGGAGACCCTCGAGCCACAGCAAACCCCGGATCCAAGCAGTTCGACTGCTGCAGGGGTGGCACAAGTAGAAGCACCCTCTTGAGCTAGTACAGCCATGAGTCTTCTTGTGAATGATGCAACAAGTTTTTCACACCTGGATTTGGGGATCCTCTGCAGTTCTTCCTTGCAGATCCTCTCCAGTTCCATCAAGTTGGATGGTGAACGTTAGATTGCAGCCATCTTCAGGTCTCTCCAGAGATGCTCAATTGGGTTTAGGTCAGGGCTCTGGCTGGGCCAGTCAAGAATGGTCACAGAGTTGTTCTAAAGCCACTCCTTCATTATTTTAGCTGTGTGCTTAGAGTCATTGTCATATTGGAAGGTAAACATACGGCCAAGTCTGAGGTCCAGAGCTCTTTGGAAGAGGTTTTCTTCCAGGAAATCTCTGTTGTTTGCTGCATTTATCTTTCCTTCAAATGTAACTAGTTGTCCTACCCCTGCAGCTGATAAACACCCTCATAGCATGATGCTGCCACCACCATGTTTCACTGTTTGGATTGTATTGGGCAGGTGATGAGCAGTGTCAGGCTTTCTCCACACATACCGCTTAGAATTGTCACCAAAAAGTTCTATCTTCGTCTCATCAGACCAGAAAATCTTATTTCTCATAGTCTGAGAGTCCTTCATATGTTTTTTTGCAAACTCTATGCTGGCTTTCATATGTCTTGGACTGCGGAAAGGCTTCCATCGAGCCACTCTGCCATAAAGGCCTGACTGGTGGAGGCTGCAGTGATAGTTAACGTTATGAAAGTTTCTGCTATCTCCCTACTGCATCTCTGGAGCTCAACCACAGTGATCTTGGGGTTCTTCTTTACCTGTCTCACCAAGGCTCTTCTCCCACAATTGCTCAGTTTGGCTGGACAGCCAGGTCTAGGAAGAATTCTGGTGGTCCCAAACCTCTTCCATTTAAGGATTATGGAGGCCACTGTGCTCTTAGGAACCTTTAGTACTGCAGAAATTCTTTTGTAACCTTGGCCAGATCTGGGCCTTGCCACAATTCTGTCTCTGAGCTCCTTGGGCAGTTCTTTTGACCTCATGATTCTCATTTGGTCTGACATGCACTGTGAGCTGTGAGGTCTTATATAGACAGATGTGTGCCTTTCCACATCAAGTCCTATCAGTTTAATTAAACACAGCTGGACTCCAATGAAGGGGTAGAACCATCTCAAGGAGGATCACAAGGAAATGGATGGTATGTGACTTAAATATCAGTGTCTAAGAAAATGGGCTTAATACTTATGACCATGTGATATTTAAGTTTTTCTTGTTTAATAAATTTGCAAAAATGTCTACATTTCTGTTTTTTTTCTGTCAAGTTGGGGGATGGGGTACAGAGTGTACATTAATGAGACAAAAATGAACTTTTTTGAATTTACCAAATGGCTGTAATGAAACAGAGTGAAAAATTTAAAGGAGTCTGAATACTTTCTGTACCCACTGTAAATAGCTGAGTGTGCACATTTTTTAATATACAGCTTTAGCAATCCTCCCTTTATTTACATTTATTACTCTGTGCTGCCCACTACTTCTTTAATAGAAAAGTGTTGCGAGGAGCAGTGTATGTGGGAGATGTTATACAGAGGGTGTGTGTCTGGGGGGATATTATACACAGGAGCAGTGTGTGTGAGTGGGATATTATATAGAGGAACAGTGTGTGTTTTGGGCGAAATTATACAGAGGAGCAGTGTGTGTGGTAGGATATTATAAAGAGAGGCAGCTTGTGGGGGGGATAATATACAGAATGGCAGTGTATGTGAGGGATATTACACAGAGGGGCAGTTAGTGAGGGGAGATTATACAGAGGGCAGCCTCTATAATAGATATCTACATTATATAAATAATATTTTCAGCCAGCAGATGGTGTTTGATGTGGCCTATTAATATGTGATTAGAATGAAGTGCAGAATTGGAGTTTTTCCAAGAGGGCATTGAGATTGTGGATGGTTTGAGGGGTGGAGACGGAGCTGGGTTACAGCCTACACATATACTCAAGAGGGCATGAAAATTTTGCCAGTATGGGACCGTGAAATTCCTGGTGGCAACCGTGTGTGTGTGTGTGTGTGTGTGTGTGTGTGTGTGTGAGAGTGAAAGGATACTGGACCCGATGTTTGTGTTTGAAAGCAGAGGGATACTGTAACCAATCTGTGCGTGTGTCATGTGGTGTTCTTCACTCACCGGGCATGGTGACTTCTGACTCTGTTCACACTGCAGAGTCTGACACGCCACCTGGTAGTTCCGTTGCTCGGATAGAGCTGGGCGTCAACCAGTTTTGTGCTCACTGGTAATCAGTCTAGCAAGAATTAATTCCTGCTGGCCTGTGAATAGCTGCTAGGTTCACAGGTTGCAGAAGACCTATCACAGCCACCTCCGCCCTTTAAAAGAGGGTGGAACCTGTTCCTCCATGCCGATTATAGCGCTATCAATACCAGTCATTGTGCATTGTGATCCAGAGATTGGTGAGCTGCTGAGTGCTATTTGGTGTGCTCTGGAAATATCCTCATTGTTTGTTTATTTCTTCCCTGCACTTTATTTCTCCCTGAGCATGGATTGGCTTTACCCCCTTGTGTGCTTTAAGCGGGCTTTACACGCTACGATATATTTAACGAGATGTCGGCGAGGTCACGTCGTACGTGGCAACATCCGGCCTCGTTAGTGATATCGTAGCGTGTGACAGCGGTGAATGGGCAGAAATACTCACCTTCTCGTTCATCGCAGATTCGTCCCTAATTTTCTAAAAATCGCACGTCATTCCAGGACCTTGAAATATTTCTTACGAAGCCACTCCTTTGTTGCCCTGGCTGTGTGTTTCAGCTCATTGTTAGGCTGGAAGATCCAGCCACGACCCATCTTCATTGTTCTTACTGAGAAGGAGGTTGTTTGCCAAAAGCTTGCAACACATGACCTCATCCCTCCTCTCTTCTATATGATGCAGTTGTCCTTTCCCCTTTGCTGAAAAGCACCCCAAAAATATGCTGTTTCCACCCCCAAGCTTCCTGGTTAGGAAGATGATATTGATTTGATACCAAAAAGTTCTATTTTTGTCTCTATTGTCCCCATGACCTTCTCCCATGCCTCCTATGGATTATCCAAATGGTCATCAGTGAATGTTAAACGGGCCTGGACATGTGCTGGTTTGAGCAGAGAGACGTTGCATGCTTTGCAGGATTTTTATCCATGACGGTAAAATGTGTTACTAACTGCAATCTTTGAGATCGTGGTCCCAAATCTATACAGATCAATGACCAAGTTCTCCGGTGTAGTTTTTTCCTGATTCCTGAACTTTCTCAGAATCATCCTTACCCCACGAGTCCAGCTCTTGCATGGAACCCCAGACCGAGTAAGATTGACAGTCACCTTGTTTTTTCCATTTTCTAACAATTGTGACAACTGTTGTTGCCGTCTCACCAAGCTGCTTGCCTATTAGCCTTTAGCTCATAGCTACATTTTTTTTCCTGGTGTCCTTAGACAGTTCTTTGGTCTTGGCCATGGTGGACAGGTTAGCTTGTGATTGATTGTGTGTGTGGAAAGGTTTCTTTTATACAGGTACCGAGTTCAAACAAGTGCAATTAATACAGTTAATGAGTACAGATTTAGAGGGCTTCTTAAGGGGGCTTTACACGCTGCGACATCGCTAATGCGGAGTCATTGGGGTCACGGAATTTGTGACGCACATCCGGCCGCATTAGCGATGCCGTTGCGTGTGACACCGATAAGCGATTTTGCATCGTTGCAAAAACATGCAAAATCGCTAATCGGCGACATGGGGGTCCATTCTTAAAAATCGTTACTGCAGCAGTAACGAAGTTGTTCCTCGTTCCTGCGGCAGCACACATCGCTGCGTGTGACGCCGCAGGAACGAGGAAGCTCCCCTTACCTGCCTCCCGGCTACTATGTGGAAGGAAGGAGGTGGGTGGGATGTTACGTCCCGCTCATCTCCGCCCCTCCGCTGCTATTGGGCGGCGGTTCAGTGACGCTTCAGTGACGTCGCTGTGACGCCGCACGGACCGTCCCCTTAGAAAGGAGGCGGTTCGCCGGTCACAGCGACGTCGCCGGACAGGTAAGTATGTGTGACGGCTCTGGACGATGTTGTGCGGCACGGGCAGCGATTTGCCCGTGTCGAGCAACAGATGGGGGCGGGTACCCACACTAGCGATATCGGGACCGATATCGCAGTGTGTAAAGTAGCCTTTAAAGAAAAAATAACAGGTCTGTGAGAGTGAGAAATCTTGCTGATTGTCAGAGATGAGCAAACTTGTTTGAAAAAGCTTTGCAATTCTCAAATTCGCCATGAGCCTTGCCCAATCGGTTTCACGTTTGGATTCCTGAACACTTTGCAAAATTGGTAAAATTCGGCCTTTGTTCAGTAACGTTTCGCATTTATACTATTGCAGAAACTATCCACTTCTGGCCTCATCACAGCCATGTCAAGTAGTGGCATGGCTTTGATTGGCTAGGAAAATAATTGTTAAAAAAAAAGAAAGGAGAATGGTTAAATCTGGAAATACTTGGCAGTCTCCGTGCAGCTGTAACACTGATTCTGGGTTTAGTCATTATCCCTCATGCATATTCACTGCTCCCCCCATCTGGAGGTACGGTTCATCGAGCCCAATTGAATCAGGGGTACGTTCATCGAACCTTTACTGAACCGAATTTCGAACCTTTATCAAACATTTTCGAACCTCATTGAATCCAATGAGAGGCAAATAAAACACTTTTGGGGGGTTGAAAAACTTCCAAAACAGCAAAAATACAATTTAGAGTGCAGCACCGCTGTTTTGGCATAGCCATTAGCTTCCTAGGCAATTGACAGAAAAATATAAAGGTGCATGAGAGAGAGGCGTAGGGCTTGTGTTCCCATCCCCCTGCCAGTACAGACAAAACACAACTTGGAAACCCATCTTGGAGTTTAGAGATTTATAAACATTTCAGGCAGACAGCAGGACAGTGGCATTAATTTCTCCTCCCTCCCCAGTTTCCCCATAGTATCTTTGCACAGCAGAAAGATATGGTCCATGCAACACATAGGATTTTGCCTGGTATTTACATTTTAAAAAGTGAGAACACAGTGACCGTGCCTTCTGCTTCAGTGCATCCAGACAGAAATAGTGCCCTAGAAATTTCTGTACAACCAGGTTGAGCACGTGAGCCACGCAATGCACATGAGATGTCACCCAAGCATAGTATCACCAACCCATTTGCACTATTCTCGCACACGGCCTTCCCTGGCTTCAAGTTCAATAGATACAGATATTGATCAAACTGTGCCTGGAGAGTGGTCCAACTCTGCAGCTGTGTGGCTGTGTTCTCCAATGCATAGTAACTTAAACACTGCCTGATAGCGTTGACTTCAACATAGGATGTGGCCTGGAATTTTAATTTTAACAATAAAGAGATGCATGAGTCACAGGCGTAGGGCTGGTGCTCCCATACCCCTGGCACTATAGACAAAAGCGAACTTGGAAACCTTACTTGGAGTCTCCACATTTCCAAAAATTAAGGTCAAGCAACAGCAAAAGTGGCAACAATTGGCACACACTCTATATAAATTTTGTATAAAAGTTACACCTTTAGAATAAATATCCACTAATATAAACAACCGATGTAAAATGTTAAACTGTAAGGAAGCTTATTGGATTTATCGCCTCCAGAGTTTGTATCTAATCGGTTTGAATGATGTAGTGGAAAATGTATAATAACTTTATATATAAATAAGGGGAAGGAGGAAGAAAAAAAAAAAATTAAGAAGGTTGAATTTTATTTAACTTTTAATAAGTTTTAAAACAAAAAGTCTTTTTATATAATATTCAATAATTCTAATGTTTGATATTGTTGTTGTTATTGCTGTGTAATTCTTAGTTTATTACAAGCGAATCCTATGTAATGTGATTAGAGGCGGGTGGGCGCGGTTATCTGTTCAGGATGTCTCCACCTTGGAATGAGAGATTAGTCTCCATATAAGCATGCCTCTTCATGAAGTTAGATGTATACATCTTTTTTCTCTCAATTATACCTGAAGAAGGCTGAAGGATAAAACATCCGAGCCGAAACGCGTTGTATAATTAACCATATTTTAATGTACAAATAAAATATCTCCTTACTTATTTGTATATTGGTGTAGTCATATGACCGAAAATCATCCAATCTGTTCCACCATCGGTAGCAGGAGCGCCGCAAGACTGGTAATTGCTTGTGGAATCTCTATTTATAAAGAATAATCCAAAATTCCAGGTGAGAGGAGTAGGAAGCTTGTGGATGGTTAGAGGAAGCGATTGATTGCAGTTATTTATTCCAAAGGATGAGCAGTCAAATATTAAGTTGAGGGGGACAACAATTGTGTCCGGCCCATTTTTGGGGTTTTCTGTGAAATTATATCCAATTTTCTTTTTTTTTCCCTCATTTTTTTGTTTTGTTCTAATACACACAAAGAAAATTAACATTTGCATAAGAAAACTTGCAATAATTTTATGAGAGAAATACTTCATTTTCTGGAACAATTTCAAGGGTGCCAACACTTTCGGCCATGACTGTATGAACTCTATTATGATAAAACCAAAAGAATAGCCCGGGATCTGTACAGATTGTTGTTACCACATCTTTATACTGATTATTACTTGTAAATGTCTCCTATTTTTCCATGTGCAGTAGACTTTATAGAGCAGCAGGAGTTCACTCCTCACTTTCCTGTGTGATCCGGTGATAACAGCAGATCTGTGTCTTTCTCGGGCAGGTTTTGTAAAACATTGAAGTCCTGCAGCTCCTTCTCCCATGACCATGGATTTACAGTTGAAGTTGGTTCTTCCCTTACATTTAAAGCTGGAATACCATGTATAGCCGAGACCGAGACAACTATAAATATAAATACGAGCACAACCAACAACTGGAGCTTCATGGAAACCAATGAGACCGAGGTAAATGTTATCTGTCACCAATGGTATCTGAATATTATTCTCTCCAGCCATGGTGGGTGATATCTGAGTATCCTTCTCTCCAGCCATGGTGGGTGATATCTGAGTATCCTTCTCTCCAGCCATGGTGGGTGATATCTGAGTATCCTTCTCTCCAGCCATGGTGGGTGATATCTGAGTATCCTTCTCTCCAGCCATGGTGGGTGATATCTGAATATCCTTCTCTCCAGCCATGGTGGGTGATATCTGAGTATCCTTCTCTCCAGCCATGGTGGGTGATATCTGAGTATCCTTCTCTCCAGCCATGGTGGGTGATATCTGAGTATCCTTCTCTCCAGCCATGGTGGGTGGTATCTGAATATCCTTCTCTCCAGCCATGGTGGGTGATATCTGAGTATCCTTCTCTCCAGCCATGGTGGGTGATATCTGAGTATCCTTCTCTCCAGCCATGGTGGGTGATATCTGAGTATCCTTCTCTCCAGCCATGGTGGGTGGTATCTGAATATCCTTCTCTCCAGCCATGGTGGGTGATATCTGAGTATCCTTCTCTCCAGCCATGGTGGGTGATATCTGAGTATCCTTCTCTCCAGCCATGGTGGGTGATATCTGAGTATCCTTCTCTCCAGTCATGGTGGGTGATATCTGAGTATCCTTCTCTCCAGTCATGGTGGGTGATATCTGAGTATCCTTCTCTCCAGCCATGGTGCGTGGTATCTAAATATCCTTCTCTCCAGCCATGGTGGGTGATATCTGAGTATCCTTCTCTCCAGCCATGGTGCGTGGTATCTGAATATCCTTCTCTCCAGCCATGGTGGGTGGTAATGTAAGAGCTGTGAACAATGGTGGTCATGTCCCTTCCCTGAAGATACCAATCACTGTATTGTCTTGTCACGTATTGTAGTGTGAAGAGTGTCTTGTGTCTTTTGTAAATACTGTGATGTAATGTGTCCTTTGAATTGTGTTGTATTGTTATCTTCCTGTGACGCGCCCAGCGAGGCCTGGGGAGACATTAATAAGCCACGGTTCTCTGGCTGCTGTTGGGACGTCGTGGTGGCTGGGCCCGGTTCTGTGACCCGGGTGGTGTCGTTTAATAAACATAAAGGGGATGATGGTTGTTTCGTGATGTATGTGGTATATGGCAAGATTGATGCCACCGCTGCGGAGTAGGGACCTCTGGGACTGATGGTGACGCAGCTTAGATAGTTTAGCTCTCCACAGGTAGAGCTGGACCCCAGGGTAGATGAGGTTGGTAGTAGTCTATTATAGCGGGCGCAGGCGAATAATGGAGCGACTCAGGGGTGCAGTCAATAGGTGTTTACTCACTGTAGCCGGTTACACATGTGCCATGGACCACCTTGGGAGTGCCGGGATTCACTGTGATGGGCTCCAGCCGACCCCGGGTAGTTCAGAGGTCAAGTCCGGTGCACCTCTCTTTAATGTACTCTTTCCCTGGTTGACGTCTGCACCGGCTTCGCCCTCCTGCCTTGCGCCCTCACTCACTGAACCTTGTCCGGTGCCTGTGAACCCTGTTCGGCGGTGTGAAGTTCTATCCCCGTTGGACCTTTTTGGGTCACTTTCCAGTGAATTCATGTGCGGTGGTAGCTTTTTTGCTTCAAGACACCTCAGCCACTGGTTTCACTAGGGAGCACGTGGGTTTAATCTCCTCTAGCCTGGGGACCAGTCCCCGAATTGCAACCATGCCCCTCCACTCATTGATTATGTGTGGAATGAGACCAGGGGGTAGTATAGGAATTCCCGTGGGCTTTGGGACCCTTCTATCTATGTATGGGCCGAGTGGTACCAGCTCCAGACCTCGGGTCTTTGCTTCTCCACTCCTCCTCTCCAACTTTCAACTCCTCTCTCTCCACACGACACCTCTGTTCACGCTCAGCTGACTCCACCTCCAGGTCTGGTTCGGGTATAATCACGCCCTTACCATGTTTGGTGATGTGTTGCTGAGTGAGTCTGCTGTACTTTTGCATGGACCGACATTGACCTCCTTACCCAGGATGGAATACCACACCTCTGGCTGAGGTGCAGTACCTCTGTGGCGACTGAAGCCTCAGGGGCACCACACCTGCATAACGTAAGGTACAATGCATAGTGTGTCATTTATAAGATGTAACAGTGTTGATAATGTTTTATGTATAGTATTGATATGAGAATATTTTTTAAGAAAGTTCTGCCCAGCAACAAACCGCAGGGAAAAAAATAGTTAAGTGTAAAGACTAGCCCACCTCGGGAGGGGTCAGCTGACTGGAAAAGTAACAGTTACATAGTTACATAGGATGAAACAAGACCTAGGTCCAACCTTCCTCCAACAATTATACATTTTGTCATTAAGTCATTAATAACTGACAATGTTGTGTGTACTGAGGAAATCATCTGCCCTGATATAAAGCTGTTATAGTATCTGCCATTACTACCTCTTGTGGTCGGCATTCCACAGTCTGACTGCTCTAACTGTAAAGAAGCCTTTCCTATTTAGCTGCCGGAATCGCTTTTCTTCCACTCGCAGTGAGTGCCCCCTGGTCCTTAGTATTGTCTTTGGAAGGAATAAGTCATGTGTCAGTCCTTTATATTGACCACACATGTATTTATACATATAATGAGATCTCCTCTGAGACGTCTTTTTTCTAAGCTAAACATATCTAACTTTTTCAACCACTCATCATATGGGAGGCCTCCATTCCTCATCATACGGGCGGCCTCCATTACTCATCATACGGGCGGCCTCCATTCCTCATCATACGGGCGGCCTCCATTCCTCATCATACAGGCGGCCTCCATTCCTCATCATACGGGCGGCCTACATTCCTCATCATACGGGCGGTCTCCATTCCTTGTAATAATCTAGTTACCTTTGAACTGACTCTATCTTCTGAATGTCCTTTTTAAAATGTGGAGCCCAAAACTGGATCCCATATTCCAGATGTGGCCTTACAAGTGGTTTATAGAGGGGCAACAATACGTTAGGATCGCGGAATCACTGATTCTTTTATTATGGAAAGAATCAGTGAAGGCCTAGTGAGCATACGTGAGAGACATATTTTCAATCAGCCACGGAGGTTGCAAACAGTGGGTGGTTTGTGGCAGTGGAGCAAATGAGGCAGAAGACAAGATAGCGTGATCCTCAATAGTAGGTGGAGACATGGGGTGTGAACAGTATTGTAATTAGTGATCAACACAAAAGGAGTGGCTCCAGGTTTTAGGAGCGAGAGGACGGAAGCCTAGCTGACAAGGTTTTGGGTGACATCTACTGGTGGCCGGGCCCCTAAACTATCAAGATACTGGGTTATTCTGTACTGGAGTGTGAATGTAGTCAGACTGCAGAGTGGTTTCCTGCTTGATGTCCTGGAGTGCAAAGCTTTATTCTTATCAATATTGGACCCCTAAGGAGACTGGACATGGGACTGCAGGAAAGGAAGGTCACCATCACTGAGAACTCTAATGCTGGATGAGTTTGCACTGGGACATATCAGCCCAGTTAAATTAAAGAACCCAGCAAGAAGATGAACGGCGTCTCATAATGTTTGCATGCTGGAAGATTTGTGTCTGCTATCTAGAGTGTAACGTCGTGAATGATAATGAAAAATCCGGTAAAGAGTTGTGGTTCAAAGTGAACAGTTTCCCTCTTTATGCATGTAAAGCCTGCTTTACACGTTACGATTTCGCATACGATATCGTATGCGATGTGACCCGCCCCCATCGTATGTGCGGCACGTTCAATTTGTTGCCCGTGACGCACAAACGATTATTCACACGTACTTACCCGTCCATACAACCTCCATGTGGGCGGCGAACATCCACTTCCTGGAGCGGGAGGGACATTTGGCGTCACATCGACGTCACGCGGCAGCCAGCCAATAGAAGCGGAGGGGCGGAGATGAGCGGCACGTAAACATCCCGCCCACCTCCTTCCTTCCGCGTTGCCGGCAGGAGCCGCGGGACACAGGTAAGCTGCAGTTCATCGTTCCCGGGGTGTCACACACTGCGATGTGTGCTACCCCGGGTACGATGAACAACCTGACGTTCAATTTTTAGGAATTGAACGACGTGCATGCAATGAACGTTTTAACGTTCAATCGCAATCGCACGTAGCTGTCACAGACTACAATATACCTTACGATGCTGGATGTGGGTCACTTACGACGTGACCCCACCGACACATCATAAGATATATTGTAGCATGTAAAGCGGGCTTAAGTCATCATCTGGCCCTGGTCAGTTTACACCAGCAGCAGTATGCGGACTGCATGGATTGCACGGCTTAAGGCCAGGGCCAGGTGTTTGATGTAGCTTGCTGAGGCGTACAGAGTCAATCCCTCACCTTTGACCACTGCCTCACACCACTCTACACTTGGCGTAAAAGGCAGGATCAAGCCTCACGGATGGAAGATCCAAGCGTTGTGAGAGGTTACTGGATATAATATTAGTAGTATAATAATTATCTACATTAATAATCAGATACTGGAAATTATCAAATGAGCACCGGCACTACAGGAACAATGGAGCCACTGGTGATCGAGTGGTTCTGTGTGTGGACCACCTCATTAAAATAAATAAACTAAGATAAGATAAGATATAGAACACCATGCATCCACTGAATCACATACAATACTGCTAAACCAGGAAATACTTGGTGCAGGGTGTTCAAACAGTGGTACTAACACTACTTCATTAACTCTCCTCTCACTCTCTTCTAGATCCTCTCACTCTCTTCTAGATCCTTTACAGTCTGGCTTCCGCCCTTTCACTCAACAGAAACTGCCCTTGTCAAAGTGACCAATGACCTTTTGACAGCAAAACGTAACGGTGACCACTCTCTTCTTACTCTTCTTGACCTTTCTGCTGCCTTCGACACTGTTGACCACCATCTCCTTCTCTCTATGCTCCATTCTATCGGCCTAAAGGACACTGTGCTCTCCTGGTTCTCCTCCTATCTTTCTGGCCGTTCATTCAATGTATCATTTGCTGGCTCCACATCTCCTCTTCCTCTCACTGTTGAGGTCTCTCAAGCTTCAGTCCTTGGCCCTCTTCTTTTCTCCCTCTACACTGCCCCAATTGGAATGGCCATCAGCAGATTTGGCTTTCAGTACCATCTTTATGCTGATGACACACAGCTATACACCTCATCCCCTGAGCTCACCCCCGCTGTACTACAGAACACAAGTGATTGCCTGACTGCAGTTTGCAACATCATGTCTGCTCTCTATCTGAAACTTAACCTTTCCAAAACTGAACTTCTTCTTTTCTCTCCATCTCCCAAACTTCCTAAACCTGACATCTCCCTCTTTGTGTGTGGCCCAATGATAAGTCCTAGGCAGCAGCCCACTGTCTGGGGGTTATGCTTGACACTGATCTTTCCTTCACCTCCCACATACAATCTCTTGCCCGCTCCTGCCTCTTGCACCTCAAGAATATCTCTAGAATCCGCCCCGTTCTTACAATGGAAACGACAAAAACCCTCACCGTGGCCCTGATCCACTCCCGCCTTGACTACTGTAACTCTCTATTAATTGGTCTCCCCCTTACTAGACTCTCTCCTCTACAGTCCATCCTTAATGCAGCAGCCAGGGTCACCTATCTTGCTAACCGCTACTCGGATGCCTCTGCTCTTTGCCAGTCATTGCAATGGCTGCCCATATATCACAGGATCCAATTCAAACTGCTTATTCTCACCCACAAAACTCTCCACAGTGTGGCACCCCCCTACATCTCCACCCTCCTCTCTGTCTATCACACCACCCGTTCTCTATGCTCGGCAAATGACTTTCGACTAACATCCACACTAATTCGAACCTCAAACTCCCGAATCCAAGACTACTTCTGAGCTGCACCAAACCTCTGGGACACTCTACCCCAAGAAGTTAAGACAAATCACAATTTACTCAGCTTCAGACGCTCCCTAAAAACGCATCTTTTTAGGGCGGCCTATCACACTCCCTAGCCAAACGAATTTCACCTAATCCCTCCACAACTTATTAGAAAATAACCGCAAGTCAAACTCCATGGCACCCAAATGCATCTCAAGGCTCTGACCAACTGGTCCAGGAAGCCATTATCTATCCCCCATTTCCTTGAGATGGCTGGATTGTCACTGTAAATAAGCACTTGTACCTTGCCCCTCCCCCCATCTCATTGTAGATTGTAAGCTCTCACGAGCAGGGTTGCCTTTTTTCCCTTTAAATATTGTATCTTCTATAATTGTTACTTGTTTGTATATGTATATGATATGTATATGTATATGATCCTCCTGAATTGTAAAGCGCTGCGGAATATGTTGGCGCTATAGAAATAAAGATTAATATTATTATTATTATTATTATTATAACTCACTAGAAGGTGACTGCACAGAGAGCTGATAGGGTGGAACACTGTGATTATAACTTACTCAGATTGCACAGAATTCAAGGCTGCAGGTGGTTTTGGCAGGTGGTCCGCGCGGCTGTCAGTAATGCTGGAAGTTTCCTGGAGTGGCTTAGTTGAACGGTTAACTTTCCCCACAGGGAAATACGCAGGGCGGGTGGCAAAAAATTAACGCGATACAGGCCGGAGCACCCAGGCCGGTGGTGTCCCGGCTGTACAGGAGTCGCGTGTACAGCACTTGTGACATCATAATCACACTGTTCGGCCCTGTCAGTGTGCCGCCCCCGCGACAGCTGACGGGCTGCTCGGATCCAGATCCCCAGTGGCTCGAGGGGTCTCCGGACCCAAGGCGGGTCGGGTGGCCGCTCGAAATGAAAAAGGGGGAAAAGATATTTACAATAAGGGGGTGAAAGGATTAGATAGTGTTCATGACGCCACCCACGGGTCGTGGTAAAGCGGGATACCACCGCTGCTGCGTTGGTGAGGGAGCGCCCGGGAGCGATGGAATTGCAGCTCGTGATGTTAACCCCTTCGTGAGCAGGGGGATAGTTTCCCGAGGCTCGGTAACGGCTGGCTGGGGACCCGTCGGGAGTAGAGGGACACAACGTACTCACACAGTCCAGAAATGCTGACGCTGACACTGGGTAAACCAAAGTCCTGAATGCCCTTTAACCTTTGGTTGAACACGCTGGGTCCGTGCCCTTTTGGCGTTGCTGGTTGGTCTGAAGCCTTGTTCCTTGGCACTGTGTTTACTCTGTGTGGATCCCTTTTGCCTGAAACTACTCAGGTCCCGCTCACCTGCATGGCTAGCAGAGTGAGCTTGCTCTCAGGATTCACGCTTGGGATTTTCTGGACAATTTTGGGAAGTCCTATCCACCTTGTTGCGCTAGTACCCTGATTTTGGAGCGGGTGGAGAACGGTTCGTGAAGATTCCGTCCTCGTCAGGTGAGTTACTGGGCTGCATAAAGCTCCTTCCCAGCCTAGGGTCCACGTACCCTGTCGTGCCCTGGTCCCTGCCCGGTTGTAGCACAAGGCTGCCGATCTGCCCTCCGTGGCAGTACTGTGCCCCCTGTCACTACCCCCTGCGACTGGGGTTCCAGCTCCTTACAGTCCAGGTCAACGTCTGGCACCTGGGACGGGTACAGGAGCCCTGCTCCGCAGCATGACCTTTCCCTGTCACAGCTCACTGACTACTCTCTGACTACTCCTGACACTGCTGGCCCTCCTTCTTCCATCCTCTCCATCTGGGTGGCCCTTTTCCCCTCGGAGTGCCCAATGGGTGTCTGGTGGGTGTGGTGCAGAATGTTCCTCAGGATTTGTGTATACCTGTTCTTAGCAACATCAAAGGGACAGGACCCGTAACCAAGGAGGAGCGGGTACCATGCAGAAGGGCAGATTGCACGGCACCCTTGTGACGACCTGATAGGCCAGGGCGTTACATCAGCACTCTGTTCAGTCCCCTTCTAGGGAGTTAATGAAGTAGTGTTAGTGTACCACCCCGCGCTCGGCTGAAGCCAAGCCGCTCGGATCTGGGCTCGTGTGTCGGTGGCTCGAGCGCCTCCGGACCGGGGGTCACTTCGCTCTGCAAGGGGGCTGGCGCTTTGAAGGGGGTTTTTAGGTTAAAGTTCGTGACGCCACCCACGGGTCGTGGTGAACGTAGGCACCACCGCTGCTGTTTACTAGGCACCCCGGGGGAGATGTTGTGCAGTTTTGGTGTTAACCCCTCCGTGTGCAGGGGTGATGGCCCCGGGACCAGATGGGTATGGTGTAGTGGTGCTTGGCGATGCGCAGCCCGAGGGCACAGTGATACTCACTATTAAAGATGCACTGAGTCTCTGGTAAACCACGAAGGATGGTGGTCGGTGCCCGCAGCCGGCTGCATCTGGTCCCCCAGTCGAATTTTGGTGGTCTCCGCCTTTCTCCTGCACCTTTTTTGTAGTTGGACACCCGTGCTTCAGCTACGGGAGCCCCGCTCCCCGGAGTGTACGTGTCGGGAGAGCCCGTTTGCCCGCAGACGCTGGCCCCTTGGATCTCTAGCCTTGACGGTGACTTTTTATCCCCTTTTAGGTGGGCTGTTATCTTCAGTCGGGACTTGGGTGGGAAAGGACTTAAAGTCCAGACCTCAATCAGTTAATTAACGGGTCCGGCAGTTTCTGGACCCCGTTTCAGGGTCTGAGTACCCCCTCTGTGCTCCGGCTTCCAGTCGGTTCCCCGGTTCGGTTCCGGCGGGCCACTGCCCTGTCCCGGTCCCTTACAGTTCTGAAACGCCCGAGCCGGGGCTTGCAGGGCTCGCACAGTCACCGGGCCGGTGGTATTCGGGGTCAGGCTGTGAGTGGCCCGACCCAGCTTCCGTGACCCCCGGCGGGTTTCAATAAAAGGAAAGTCCCAAAGTCAGTCCGGTGTTACAAGGGGGATGGAAGGAGGGTAACGGGGTTCCTGGGGAACTTGCCATTGCTCTCCCCCAGGAAACGGGATGGGACGGGGACGGGGATTGCAGCTCCACCCGTGGTTTGCGGCCAGGTGTTAAGCCGCCGCTGCGCAGTCTCTCTCCGGGGCAGGTGGTACGGGCAGCTGGATGGAATCGCTCCCCACGGGTGGAGCGGGGGAGCCCCGGGAGGTTATTGAGACCCAGGGCAACAGTCCTCAGGGACATCGGGGGCACAGGGCGGCGGCATTACTCACAGCAGTCACGGAGTGCGGTTCCAGTTGTTCTTTATTAAAAGTCCGTTCCACATCGCAGCCGGGTGCTGGTCGTCGCCGCCTGTAGCCTTTGGTTGGTCCCGGGCAGGTAGGAGGAAGGGGGTCCGGTGAGGTGATCTGGGTATTCCCTTCCGTGTGCGTTAGTGCCATCCCCGTGGCATAGAGCATCTTGGGAACTCGCCGCCTCTCTGTCTCTCTCATCCCAGTAGCGGGCGACCCCAACCGCCACCGGGTACAACTTTCTCCAGGGATCCCCAGTTCTCAGCTCCATTCCCTTCCTTTAGGTGTTATCAGCCCTGGTCTCGTGGCATCTCCTCAGCAGGGAGCTGTCCTGTGTAAGTCTGCACTCTCCTGCAGCCTCGGAAGTTCTGACTAAACTTTCTGTGTGTTCTGTACTAAACTCACTCCTATTCAGGCCCCCCTCCCCTTGGTTGTCATGGGGACCTGCCTGTGTCCAGCCACCTGCTCATTAAGGAGACAGGATGAGTCATGGACTCAAAATTTCATGCTGCAAAAGCTATTAACTCCTTCCTGCCAGTGTGCTGTGAGTGTGCGTGTCGACTTCACTCCTCCTGTCCGGGAAAAAATGGGGTAACATTTAATACCCTGTAACGACCCGGGTTACAGGGGCGTTACAATCCTCCAGACCAAAAACGCAACACTTCGGGGTTGCGACAACAAACAACGCCGCAAAAAAAACAAAAAACTTTTCATAGATAAACAAATTAACACATCCCTTCTACCAGGACCCAATAAGGGATAGGAAGAGGCAGGAGGAAAAAGAAGAAGAAAAAGAAGAAAAGCATGGAAAAAGAAACAGTTGCATATATCAAAAACATTTAAACTTTCTGGAACAGGCCTCCTTACGGCGCTCCAGGGCCCTCCAGGTACCCAGGTTTAGGGAATAAACTCAGGAGTCCAATCTCGGCGCAGGCTGCGATGCCGGGCTCACCCCTCCGGCCACCACTCGCCAAAGCTCGCACCCAGGCAGTCCATATCATTCCCCCATCTTCTCCTGGTCCTGGGGAGGCAGGGTTCCTGGCTCCTAGCAAATGTCCAACAAAGGGGCGGGCACGGATTTTCACGCCCCGCTGCAGCCCCACCCACGAAGGGCGGGCTAGTCCAGTCCTTGTTGGTATGCATGGCGCCCATCCCATTCTCAATGGATGCCATTGTACAGTCCAAGTCCATTTGTCGCATGCCCGCAGCCGCGGGCACCAAAATAAATGTTAGACGATCCAATATTGCAGATGGTGTTCACAAGGCACACGTCACCCAGTGTTACCGGGTCTCGTCCGGACCCTGCTCGCAGCGCCAACTTGAAACGCCTGTGCCGGGGCTTGCAGGGCTCGCACGGTCACCGGGCCGGTGGTATTCGGGGTCAGGCTGTGAGTGGCCCGACCCGGCTTCCGTGACCCCCGACGGGTTTCAATAAAAAGAAAGTCCCAAAGTCAGTCCGGTGTTACAAGGGGGATGGAAGGAGGGTAATGGGGTTCCTGGGGAGCTTGCCATCGCTCTCCCCCAGGAAACGGGATGGGATGGGGACGGGGGATGCTTGCAGCGCCACCCGTGGTTTGCGGCCAGGTGTTCAGCCGCCGCTGCACAGTCTCTCTCCGGGGCAGGTGTTACGGGCAGCCGGATGGAATCGCTCCCCATGGGCGGAGCGGGGGAGCCCCAGGAGGTTATTGAGACCCAGGGCAACAGTCCTCAGTGACACCGGGGGCACAGGGCGGTGGCATTACTCACAGCAGTCACGGAGTGCAGTTCCAGTTGTTCTTTAATAAAAGTCCATTCCACATCGCACCCGGGTGCTAGTCCTCACCGCCTGTAGCCTTTGGTTGGTCCTGGGCAGGTAGGAGGAAGGGGGTCCGGTGAGGTGACCTGGGGGTCTCTCCCTTTTGTGTGCGTTAGTGCCGTCCCCGTGGCATAGAGCATTTTGGGATCTTGCCGCCTCTCTGTCTTTCTCATCCCGGTAGCGGGCGACCCCAACCGCCACCAGGTACAACTTTCTCCAGGGATCCCCAGTCCTCAGCTCCATTCCCTTCCTCTAGGTGTTATCAGCCCTGGTCTCGTGGCATCTCCTCAGCAGGGAGCTGTCCTGTGTAAGTCTGCACTCTCCTGCAGCCTCGGACGTTCTGATAAACTTTCTGTGTTCTGCACTAAACTCACTCCTATTCAGGCCCCCCTCCCCTTGGTTGTCATGGGGACCTGCCTGTGTGCAGCCACCTGCTCATTAAGGAGACAGGATGAGTCATAGGCTCAAAACTACATGCTGCAAAAGCTATTAACTCCGTCCTGCCAGTGTGATGTGTGTGTGTGTGTGTGTGTGTGTGTGGACTTCACTGGCCATCGCTTGCCTCCTAGCCAGAGGGGACTGGGCTCCGACCCAGACACATAGAGTTAGACTGGGGCAGACCTGGACACAGGTCTACACTTGAACTCCTCTCCACTTCACTGTCAACTGATCTCAGACTCACTGGCTTTTCCTGCCTCAGGACCTGTGAACTCCTCGGTGGGCGTGGCCAACCACCTGGCTCCGCCCCCCTGGTGTGGACATCAAATCCTGAGGGAGGTGACTAGGGTTTTAAGGGTTTGCTGATATTACCCTTTTTAGGGGACGGGTGTTTGTGCAAGGGCCTACCTGTGACTACCTGGCTAGTCCAGGGCGTCACATTAGTAACACTGTTTGAACACTCTGCACCAAGTGGTTCCTGGTTTAGCAGTATTGTATGTGTGGCACCCCTGACCTGGTCAGGCACCACTGAGTACTGCACCCATGCTGGGTCAGTACAATACAGGTAATCCCAGAGGCTGATTAGGGTGTGGACACACGGATCACTTGGTAACCAGAACACACACATAGCTAGAGGGGACCCCTGAGCAGACTCAGTCAGGGGTTGTGTCCCTCGCCTCCCAGCTAGTGGTGGGTGTGTCACTGGGAACAGAGAAGTGGGCAGAGGCAGAGTTAGTCAGAGGAAGTGAAGGAGAGAAGTCGTGTCTGGAGGGAGCACTGAGCAGAGCCTTTCAGACACTGCACCATTCGTGGCTACTGGCGGGGGAAAAGGGCTACCTGGTAGTGCCACCTGAAACATCACCTAGGGTCAGGAGGGCTGAGAGGCGGTGGATTAAGGGGACTGCCTAGTATACCCTGCCCGTACGGGTTACAGGTACCCAGAGCAGGGACCTATTTATTAGGCTTGATGGACCTGACGGTGGAGGCACTGCATGCTCTCCACCAACCACACACAGAGTCCGGAGCCACTTAGCAACGAGAGGGCCCATAGTTCACAGGAGGCAAGCAGCCGGAGTGACCTGGTCCAGGCTACAAGCAAACGGGCCAAAAAAGGGGAGGACAGGCTGAGAGCAACTTCCCTGGGTGACCCCGTAGGACTTCAAGTTTGGGTCACCACAAACAAAAGAGGACTAGGAAGGTGTGCTGGTAGTCACCTCTACCTCAGCCAAAAGGGATACCTGGTTCCTCCTGGTCTACTGAAGCATCGTCTGGGTTACTCACCCCTGCCACCTAATTGTGAGTAAAAATCCTGAAAGACACCATTGGACTGAGACTGAGTTACTCTGCGACCTGCTGCACTATACACCTACACTGGGCCCTGGGGCCAGCCCCACTCTCGGGGGGCCACATCATCTAAACTGCACCTACCATCAGCCTCAGGTGCTACCCGACTGCAGTGGCGGTTACCCTGACCGCAATTACAGAGAGTGGCATCACGAATCATTTCCCATAGAAGTCAACGTACCCATAACCAGAAGATCCCTCCACGTGGAGTCCCTGAAGGTAATGCAGCTTTGTGTGGGGCTTTACATATGTGATTCAGTGGATGCAAGGTGTTCTATATCTTATCTTATCTTAATAATCTACATACATAATTGCCATTTGCAGATGTAACCGTATCCCACAATGCACTGCGGTACTGTCAGTTGCGCAGCCGCAGTTCACGCCCACTTCATAGCCATGGTAACCAGGGAGAACAGTGCAGGCGGAACCCAAATTGTTGGCTGAGTAAGAACAATTCGGTTTCCAGTCTCACATTGTGCTACCCATACTGCATCCAGGTAGAATGAAGTGTTGGTGTTTTAAATTACACATTTGCGATGTCACAGAGCAGAAAGGCGCAAGATCGGGTATGTCCGCCCTTGCCTGACATCGCCATGCCTTGAGCGATGTTGCGGCGAGCGATGAGACATGGCGGCACTGACAAGACATGGCGACACTGACGATACATGGCAGCCCTGTCCAGACATGGCAAGACTGACGAGACATGGTGGCCCTGACGAGACATGGCAACACTGACGTAACATGGCGGCCCTGACCAGACATGGCAAGACTGATGAGACATGGTGGCCCTGACGAGACATGGCAACACTGACGTAACATGGCAGCCCTGACCAGACATGGCAAGACTGACGAGACATGGTGGCCCTGACGAGACATGGCAACACTGACGTAACATGGCAGCCCTGACCAGACATGGCAAGACTGACGAGACATGGTGGCCCTGACGAGACATGGCAACACTGACGTAACATGGCAGCCCTGACCAGACATGGCAAGACTGACGAGACATGGTGGCCCTGACGAGACATGGCAACACTGACGTAACATGGCAACACTGATGAGACATGGTGGCCCTGATGAGACATAGTGGCCCTGATGAGACATGGCAACACTGACGTAACATGGCGGCCCTGACGAGACATGGCAACACTGACGTAACATGGCAACACTGATGAGACATGGTGGCCCTGACGAGACATGGCAACACTGACGTAACATGGCAACACTGATGAGACATGGTGGCCCTGACGAGACATGGCAACACTGACGTAACATGGCAACACTGATGAGACATGGCAACACTGACGAGACATCCAATTATAGTCATAAGACATTTTACAAGAGACCATATAGTGTAAACACACACACAGCACACAGGGGAGACACCACATAGTGAAGACAGCTCAAGAAAAACAACACCAGATACCAATATACAGCACACAACAAGGAAAAGACAGTGCACAGGGGTGAAAGAGGTGAAATGACGCAACACATACAATACACAAATGCAGAGGAATGACATACAACAGATATATTGGAAAGCGCAAAAAGTGTGACACCTGTCCACTGCTCCTGTCAGCACCACTAACTATAGACAGATGTTCATTTCACCGCGCTCCCGATGCGATAGCATTGGACCTATTTCTAGTTATATATATATTATTCACTTACATGGCGCCATTAATTCCACAGCGCTTTACATACATCAGAAACACTGTGCCCATCGGGGCTCACAATCCAAATTCCCTAATAGTATGTCTTTGGAGTAAGGGAGGAAATAGGAGAACCCGGAGAAAACCCACACAAACAAAATGAGAACATACAAACTCTTTGTAGATGTTGTCCTTGGTGGAATTTGAACCCAGGAGCCCAGCGCTGCAAGACTGCAGTGCTAACCACTGAGCCACTCAACTACATTGAGCTACATAGAATATGGCTACTAAAGATGAGCAAGCTTTTGGAGGTTCAGTTCTCTGGCAGCAATGAACCGAGCCTTCACGTGTGCAAACCTTGCCCGAGGAGATTTGGAAACACTGATTGGCAGTTTGGGTCTCCGTCCATATTTAGCCAGGCATGAGCATATTACTTCTGGGGGAGGGTGGGCAGGCATTTTCCATTTTTTTTTTTTTGTTGCACACTTCACGTGGTCACGCGGTTTTACCCCCAGTGTGTACCATTCAAACACTGTAAGCGGCTCGCACAGGGCTGAGCACCAAGCGCACCTGAGGGCAACGTTGCTCGTGTGAGTTAAGTTTGCATGTACAGCATTCAAACTCCAAACCTCAGTCCTGTTTTTTTAAGTTGGTGTTTGGTTTGAAAACCGAACCTCAGGTTCGCCCATCTCTAATGGTTACCACGTTGAGGTTGAATATGTCACTGAGCATCTGTCCTGATATGAAACTGAAGTGTGAACTTGAATGGAGCAAAAAGGCACAAAGATCTGGCCAGCCCTCGAGAAACCATGCCCATTGACAGAAGAACCAAGCTTGGAGATGCCACTCCACGACGACTAGTGACCTCCCCATTGGAAGAAGTGGAAGGCAAATTTCCATCCTTTGTAGATTGACAGCAAGTAACAGGCAGAGACCTGAAGAAAGTACTGTGGTCAGCTGGAAGAGACCCCACTCTGCATGAGATGGAGCTGTACAACTGGCTGCTGAGGGGTGAGCTGGACTGCGCCATTATGTAAGGAGAAGGAAGAAGTGATGACGGAGCTGTGGTATGTTATGGAGAGGATCAGGATGGAGGCGACTGATGGCTATGATTTCAGAGGAGGTCAGATTAGGTGGCTTGGCGGAGAATGTCACTAAGTTCCCCAAGCCTGTGTCCCAGTCTGAATCAGAGGCGTACACCCCAGCCTGGTCCATGACATGTGGAAGAGTTGAGCCTTTAAAAACCTTAAGTTGTCCAGTCCTGGCCACCTGATGTAGAGCCCGGTTGTAGCCGTGCATTACCTTTGGGGACTCCACGTGGAGGAACAGTCTGGTCACAGGTAGGGAACCTTCCTTTAGGTTTTTTTCATGACGCCACTCTCGGTATTGTGGTCAGGGGACCGCCGCTGCAGGTTAGGGGACACCTGGGGCTGGTGTTGTGTGCAGCTAGGTGTCGTGGCCTCCCGAGAGTGAGGCAGGCCCCAGGGCCCGGTTGGAGTATGTGTGGAACCACAAGTAGCAGAATGACTCAGGCACAGTCCAGACAGTCTTTCAGGGTTTTTACTCACAATTGATGGCAGGGTGAGTACCCGGGCGAAGCTTGGATTACCCAGAGCGAACCAGGCACTCCGTCAGGCTGACTGATGAGGGTGACTACCGACTCGCCTTCCTAGCCCCTTTGTGTTTTGGGGTGACCCCGACTTGAAGTCCTGCTGGGATCGCCCAGGGAAGTTGCTGCTGCCTTTCTCCCCTCGTTTTGGCCCGTTTGCTTGTAGCCTGGACCAGGTCACTCCGGCTGCTTGCCTCCTGTGAACTATGGGCCCTCACTTTGCTACGTGGCTCCGGACTCTGTGTGTGGTTGGTGGAGAGCGTGCAGTGCCTCCACCGGCAGGTTCAACAGGCCTAATAAATAGGTCCCTGCTTTGGGTACCTGTAACTCATGCGGGCAGGGTCTACAAGACAGTCCCCTTAGTTCACCACCTCTCAGCTCTTCCGGCCTTAGGTAGCTTTTCAGGCGGCACTGCCAGGTAGCCCTTTCTCCCCCGTTGGTAGTCACTGTGCGGACGCTGTCAGATTGTAACAGCCTGCAGGGTCTGCTTCTCACGTCTGCTCTCCCTGAGCTGCACTTACTAACTGGCTCACTACTCCCTCCCCTCTGTGCCTGCCTATGCCACCTAGCAACCAGACTCTCTTACACACCCCTTGTGTGGACATGGAGGCCACGCCCCCCTCCTGGATTCCCCAGGGGTCCCTAACAAAGGTAAATGGGGGAGACCTGATTACTATGCGCCTGTGATCACACCTCGGTCAGCCTTCTGGTTTACCTGTATTGTACTGCTCCCAGCATGGGTGTAGTACTCATTGGTGCCTGACCAGGTCAGGGGCGCCACACTAACATCAATGCTAGTGTGTAGGCTATAGGGATTCCAGCCCAAACGGATAAACTCTACACACCCAGCCAAGGACTGGTGTTTGATGTAGCTTGCCAGGGCATCCATAGTTAAAACCTCTCTTCCTACCTCCGCCTCACACCACTTCACACTTGGCATAGTCTGTAGTATCAAGCCTCACTGATGGAAAATCCAAGTGTTGCGGGGAGGACATGGCCTGCATTGAACATGGCGACCACAGCGAGGTCAAAGATGGCGCTGAGCAGCAGCCCTCAGTTGGTGGAAAGTGGTGTGAGCAGCAACAGAGCAAAAGGGTGCAAAGATCTGTCCAGCCCTTGATACGCCACGCCCAATGACAGAATAGGAATCCTGGGATGTCACCACAATGACCGCCCCCATTGGACAAAGTTGAAGCAGAATTTCCGTCCTCTGTAGATTGACAGCATGGAATGGGTGGAGACTAAAGGAAACTGCAGGGTCTGCTAGAAGAAACCCCACCCTGCTGAAGTGAAGCAGTACAGCTGGCTGAGTGGGACTGCGGCATTTTGTAAGGAGAAGGAAGGCGTGATGACGGATGGTGTGGAGATGGGCAGGACAAAGTGGATGGTGGTGGCTGATGGCTCTGATGTTGGCGGAGTTAAGATTGGGTGGCTTGGAGGAGAGTATCATCCAGTTCCCCAACCCTGTGTCCCAGTCAGAATCAGAGCCTCTGCCCTGATGAAGATCTAAGACAAAGAATTTTCGAAACGAACGTCTGCTTTTATGAGGTCTCTGCTCTTGTGACTGGGCCTGGTCCTGTCACCCCACCAGCCTTTGGTAGATATGCCAGCAATGATCTTGCACATGCTGTAATGTGGTTGTGATTCTGAGGGGTTAATCTTACTTCTGGCCTTTATTGGATAGGCTGTATATAATGCATGCACCTATTTGGGTGCATTGTCATGTATTTACTGTTTGCTATTAACCCTGATGTATGATGGACTTTTGCCCTCTGGATTTTATGTGTTTTTAACGGATGGTCACATGCTGTATTTAATAAAATTGTCTATATTTTTTGCACTTAATAACTCCTTGTTCTCGCTTTTGTTTATTATGTTTTTGAGTTTGTGCCAATTGTGGGGTTCTATGTATTATTATCCCCACATAAAATCACGTTGGGTTAAACGGAGCTTCTTTCTAATAGAATCAGAGCCTTGCAGCCATGTCTGGTCCCTGAACCTTGGAAGAGACAAGCTTTAAGTTGTTGTCTGGTCCTGCATAGTCAACATCAATGGTACTGTCCTGCCTGTGGGGGGTTCCCAGCCCACATGGCCAAAATCCCCACACCCAGCCAGGACCAGGTGTTTCTTGTAGTGTCCCGAGGCATCTGTAGTCAATCCCTCACCTTTGTCCAACGCCTCCAGACCCACTACAATATCCAATTATTATCCACTTCATCGTCCACTATGATCAATGGTATTGTGGCGCCTCTGAGGCTTCAGTTGCCACAGAGTATTGCAGCTCATTCAAATTGCAGTATTCGCCTCGAGGTAGGGAGTGGGTTAATTACCGGTGTTCCATATTCACACTTTACATATAGCTTCGGAGCCATCTCTCTGGGGAGCTGTACTAGGGTAGGCAGGGGGTTAGCCATCATGAAGCATGGGAATTCCCTGGTCACTAGGACAACCACCTGGGGGCGGGTTCCACTTGGGGTAGAAAAGGAGCAAACTCACATAATCACTAGTCAGTATCTACGGGACATCAGTTCTGGGACACGGCACCACCTTTTTCTTCTCTTCACGGGGCCTGGGGCTTGGTGCGGAGCGCTCAGCCCAGGTGCCTCACAGGGGAAGGGCAACTCTGGAAAAGGACTTTCTTCTTCTTTTCAACACCGGTGGCTTCTCCTAACTTACCCGGGGTCGATGGAGCCCATCACAGCAGGTGACCAGTACTATCCAGGTGAGCAGCACAAAGAGTAAGTAAAGACATCTGGAACCGCAGGTACAGACTCAGACTCTTATTACTGGCACTGCCGCCCCACGCCTCGGCGCCAAATGTAATCACTACTCTCGTCATCATCCTCCCCGGGGCCCACTAGTCACGCCCACTAACCTGGAAGTAGCCCATATATTCTAGGCTCAACTCACAGATGAAGAAAGGAGCCGAAGCATCAACATCCCGACGAGCTGTATGTCGTCTCACCCACCCCAGTGCTGTATACCCCCAGAACTGTCTGTCCCCCCACCCCAGTGCTGTATACCCCCAGAACTGTTGATCACCCCCACCCTAGTGCTGTATACCCCAGTACTGTCTGTCACCCCCCCACCCCAGTGCAGTATACCCCCAGTACTGTCTGTCCCACCCATCCCAGTGCTCCATACCCCCAATACAGTCTGTCCCTCCACCCCAGTGCTGTATACCGCCAGTACAGTGTATGTCCCCCACCCCTTTGCTGTATACCCCCTGTACTGTCTGTCCCCTCACCCCTGTACTGTATACCCCCCGAACTGTATGTCCCCTGAGCCAAGTGCTATATACCACCCTAGAACTGTCTGTCTCCCCCACCCCACTGCTGTATACCCCCAGAGCTGTCTGTCCCCTGACACCAGTGCTGTATACCCACCAGAAGTATCTGTCTCCCCACTCAAGTGCACTATACCCCCCAGAGTTGTATGTCCCCCCACCCCAGTGAAATACCACCCCAGAGCTGTATACCAACCAGAGCTGTATCTCCCCCCACCCCAGTACTGTATATCCCCAGAACTGCCTGTCCCTTGAGCCCAGTGCTGTACACCACCCTATAACTGTCTTACTACCCCACCCCTGTGCTGTATACCCCCTGAACTGTCTGTCCTCTGACCCCTGTGCTGTATACCCCCAGAACTGTCTGTCCCCTGACCTCAGTGCTGTATACCCCCAGAACTGTCTGTCCACCGACCTGGGTCAAGTCCAGGTCCTGAGCAAACTTTTAATTAAAGTCCTGCTGAACCCAGGGAACCCGAACTCTCATGGGTCCGCTAATCCCTACCAAAACCTGTAATCTTATTTTTTTCAAGGAAAACTTCCAGGTACTCTTATTATTATTTATTATTAATATTTATTTATAGAGCACCATTAATTCCATGGTGCTGTACATGAGAAGGTTTTATATACAAAATATATGTACAATAGACAGACTGGTACATAGGGAAGAGGATCCTGGTCTTGTGAACTTACATTCTATAAGATATTGGGAGGAGACAGTAGATGGGGCAGTGGCGAGGCGGCAGCTCCGGCTGTGGTGAGCCGGCAGCTCTGGCACAGTGTTGAGCCAGTGGGGTCATGGGAGATTACAGGCATTTCTGAACAGATGAGTTTTCTCTTAGAACTTGTTGAAGGATTCAATCATTACACATGATATGGTAAAAGGATCTCTAGTTTCAGTGCTCATGTAGTAAAGAATCATCTACAGCAAAGAACCCACCTTCTAACGGCAAACAAAGAATCTACAGTCTAAGGGCCGCTTTACACGTGCGTACCCGCCCCCATCGGTTGTGCGTCACGGGCAAATCGCTAACCGTGCCGCACAACCTTGCTTACCCCCCGTCACACGCACTTACCTGCCCTGCGACGTCGCTCTGGCTGGCAAACCGCCTCCTTTCTAAGGGGGCGGTTCATGCGGCGTCACAACGACGTCACTAAGCGGCCGCCCAATCAAAGCGGAGGGGCAGAGATGTGTGGGACGAACATCCCGCCCACATCCTTCCTTCCTCATTGCTGGTGGGATGCAGGTAAGGTGAGGTTCCTCGTTCCTGCGGTGTCACACATAGCGATGTGTGCTGCCGCAGGAGCGACGAACTACATCGTACCTGCAGCAGCAACGATAATTGGGAATGGACCCCCATGTCACTGATTAGCGATTTTGAATGTTTTTGCAACGATTCAAAGTCGCTCATTGGTGTCACACGCAACGACATCGCTAACGCGGCCGGATGTGCGTCACGAATTCCGTGACCCCAACGACAGCGCTTTAGCGATGTCGTAGCGTGTAAAGCGGCCCTTAGTTCTTGTACCATAATCCTCTGTGATTAGGATTAAACCTTCTTTGACATAATGGATTCATAATTTACTATTTCTGATCTGATCATTTTTGATCATTTTCTCTTCATACAGGTGACATTTTCATCAACCTCCGAGGTGGAGGTCCCTCCTGGTGAAGCCATACGAGTGGTGGGTTCTGTGAGGAAAGCAGAACTGAATGTGCCGTACGAAGTGAAAGTCCGGACCCTCTTTGGATTTCAGACACAACTTGAAGGCATATGGAAAGGGGCGACACATTATCATCTGATGGTCTCCCAACAGGATTATACCGACTAATTCCTCCAAGTTGACCACCAGAAGATATTCAGCCGCTCATTAGAGAAGTGATTCTAGAGCCGATGCTGAATATCCCACAACCAATGATGCCCAATCACTGCCAATATAAGAAGATTACACAATGCATAATTTATGATTTTGCTTCTGCATTTAAATGAAAAATGCTATGTAATAAATAGTAAAGAACAATAATGTAAAAGATATCACAATCACAACATGGTGGTGGATGTTACCTACAGACGAGCATCTCTGTGTGTTCTAAATTACCATTAATAAATCCCAGGGTCGTACGGAGCTGAACTTCTGCGCTCACAGGCTGCTATTGGGCAGAAATGTTATCATCTGTCTCCAATGACATAGAGAGACATACAGAATATCACAAAAGTGAGTACACCCCTCACATTTCTGTAAATATTTTATTATATCTCTTCATGGACAGCACTGAAGATCTGACCCTGTGGTGCAATGTACAGTGTCAGTGTGAAGCTTGTATAACTGTAGATTTGGTGTCCTCTAAATAACTCAACACACAGCTATTAGTGTCTAAATCACTGACAACAAAAGTGAGTACACCTCAAGATAAAAATGGCAATTTGTGCTCTTGGTGTGAATATTTTGTGTGGCCATAACTATTTTCCAGCACTGCCTTAACTCTCTTAAGCATGGAGGTCACTAGAGCTTCACAGGAGCTGCTGGATCCTCTTTCATCCTCCATGACAGCTTCATGAAGCTTTTGGATGTAGAGACCTTGCGCTCCAGCACCTTCTGTTTGAGAAGGCCCCACAGGTGCTCCATAGATTTCAGTTGTGGAGACGCTTGGACGGTCCAGCACCTTTACTCTCAGTTTCTTTAGTGAATCAGTGGTGGTCTTGGTGGTGTTTGGTGTCGTTATCATGTTAGAATATGAAGGGAATGTCACAATACTACTTCTAGTAGGTGGCACTAGAGTTCGTCTCCTTTGCAGCTATAAGGCTCCTCACTGTCAGCCAGACGGATTTGTCAGGTCTCCACAAGGAGAAAGAGTTCCCCTTAGACAATACATGTTGACATTCATGGTTCTCTCAATGAACTGTAGCTCCCCACAGCCAGCAGCTCTCATGCAGCCCCAAACTATGACCCTCCACCACCATGCCTGACTGTAGAGACAGGACACACTTGTCACCATCTGAACCAAATAGGTTTATCTTGGCCTCATCAGACCATAGGATATAGTTCCAGTAATTCATGTCCTTAGTCTGCTTATCTTCAGCAAAATGTTTGCGGCTTTCTTATGCTTCATCGTTAAACCTTCTGGGATGACAACCATGCAGCACAATGTGATGCAGTGTGTGGTGCATGGTCAGAGCACTGACACGTGGTCCCCCCACACCAGTAACCTCTGCAGCAGTGCTAAATGCTCTCCTACATCTATTTTGAAAAGAAAACCTCTGGATATGAAGCTGATTATGTGCACTTAGCTTCTTAGGTCGACCATGGTGAGGCCTGTTTGGAGTGGCTACTGTCTTGTTATACCGCTGTATGGTCTTGGCCACCGTGCTGCAGCTCAGTTTCAGGCTGTTGGAAATCTTCCTATAGCCTCAGCCACCTTTATGTAGAGCAACAATACTTTTTTCAGATCCTCAGACAATTGTTTGCCATAAGGTGCCATGTTGATCTTCCAGTGACCAGTATGAGAGTGTGTGAGCGATAACACCAAATGTAACACATGAAACACCTGAGACCTTGTAACTAGAGATGAATCAATCCAATCTTCGGTGCTCAGTTTTTCTGTTTGAACAACAACTTTACAAAAAAACATAGTTTGGGCACATTACCTATGCTGACCACTCACGCGAGCATCGCTGTGCTCAGCCCGGTGAGAGCCGATTGAATTGTATAAATGGATCCCATTGGGGGTAACAGCAGCGTGATCGGAAGTAGTGTGCAACTCAAAAAAAATGGAAAAACCCTGCCCTCTCACCCACAGAAGTTTTCTGCATATGGCTGACTATATGTGGGTGTTGACGAGAACTGCCAATGAGTGACTTCCATTAGGGTTCGGGTCATGTCCACAGCTATGGAGGTTCGGTTCAGCTGCACCCACCGAACCGATCTTCCACTGGTTCGTTCATCTCTACTTGTAACAATAATGAACCATATGACACCAGGAAAGGAAAATGGCTAACAGGGGACAATTTGACCATTTTAACTTAAGGGTGCACTCACTTTTGTTGCCAACGGTTTAGACATTAATAACTGTGTGATGTTATTTAGAGGACACCAAATTTACACAAGCTGCAAACTAACTAATGTACATTGTACCAAAGTGTCAGATCTGGAGTGCTGTCCTTTGAAAAGATATAATAAAAAATGTGCAAAAATGTGAGGGGTGCACTCATGTTTGTATAATACTGTGAGTGGAGATTCTGAATCCTATATGGGTCCTACAGAAAAAATAAGATGCCATGTGCCATCATATGATGTGATAAGGAAGCTTTGCTTTTCAGGGCAATTCATAATAATACTTCATTGTGCAGAAGTGGACGGGGACATACAGAGGGGAAGAGCCGCAGGGAGTTCATGTGTTCAGCTCCACACACGGTTACTTTACTGCCACTATCAATCAGGCCACGTCACTCCACGTTCTTAGGTTATCAGAATAATTCTAGAAAAGCTCCCACCTATTTCATATTACTGTCTCATCTGAAGTACAGGACATTCTCAAAAAAAAAAAAAAAAAAAAAAAATATATATATATATATATATATATATATATATATATATATATAATAATGAAAAATATACAAAATATGAAAAAATATTAAAAAATAAAATGTTATTTGATGGCTGGAATGTTGGAATTTCAGTAGACCACATGCATATAAGAGAATGCTGGGAATATAACCTGTAATTGTGATTCTTCCTATAAATTCTGATTCATTGTATCACATTGCTCCGATCATTATATTTGATATATAATTTTTAAGCTATGATTAAACTGCAAAATATGCAATAAATTCTTTGCAAGCATTCACTATAGTGTGAGCTCTTCATTAACTGTAAACCGTCTACGGATGACACTGATGATTCTACATTTGATGATTTTTTTTTTTATTTTATTATTAATATCTTCTTCCTGGCAAACCATTGGGGAAATCTGTGCAGCTGCAGTGGGGCCCTGCCAGGTCCGAGACAAGGTATTTTGGTGCCCTAGGCAGATGAAGCACCCCATTCACCAAAAAACCCTCAACCCAAAAGTAAAACTATAGGTCAGACATTAAGCTAAAAGGTCCCCTGACGCAAGAATACTAGCAAAAGTTCAAACAGTTCATGTCACACTGTAGTAAGGGAGATGCTGAAGCTACAAGCAGTGTAGATTCAGAGTGCAGTTAGCAGGCAAACCACTAGATGGCAGTAGAGTAGTCAGTAAACCAGATTAGCAGCAGGAGGTCTCGTAAATAGCACAAGGGATAATCAAATTGTGGTCAGGTGACAGCTGAGGGTTAGAAGCCTGGAAGTCACGTATGCAACAGAGGGGAGAGACAGTGCCAAATTTAGAAACGAGAATAAAGGTCAGATTCCGGGAAGTCCAAGTACAAACAAGGAAGGAGGACAAACAGGTTGGAACCAGTATAAGACAGACAGGGAAGGGTACACAGTAAACAGGAGCGGGTAGTCAGGGACCGGGACAGATAGACGAACGAGGAGATTACGGGTCAGAACAAGGTAGCTGGGAGGCAGGAAAGATCAGGTAACTTACCAGAGCCAGTAACACACACTGAAGAGCATAAACTATCACTGACACTGAGCCGGAGGTGCAGCACCAGGATATAGTGTACTGAAAGCTGGAGTGAGACAGGGAGGAGTTAACCCCTGACATGACCAGGCTGGATTTGGGTGAAAAAAATCAAACCACAGCAGCCAATACAGACGTGGATCATGACAGTTCACAGTTGTATATAGACTCATTCATTGTTTGGGAATAATTTACACAGTACAAGAGACAAAATGGTAATATCAATCCCTGATTAGAGATGAGTGATGTTCGATTCGAAACGTTCGCCAATTTCAAATTCGAGTGATTTTGGGCGGTGTTCGAGTCGTTTGACGAACTCGAACGATTTGCTTCAAGTTCGGCAGTTCGAGTTACCGTTCGATCACCAAAAGCGTGGCTTTTCACAGTAAGGCTATGTGAACACCTTTCATATCTGCATGCGTCCTGCGTCCCCAGCACAATCCCTCTCTCTTTCCTACTCACCGATCACGGGCGTGGCGCTGCACGGCTGTCACAAACCTCCGGCGGCTTTTCCTCTTTTGAAAATGGCTGCCGTTCATTATTCAATCTGGTATTCCCTGCTTTCCCCGCCCACTGGTGCCAATGATTGGTTGCAGTCAGACACGCCCCCACGATGAGTGACAGCTGTCTCACTGCAAGCAATCACAGCCGCCGGTGGAAGGGTCTATATCGTGCAGTAAAATAAATAAATAATAAAAAAAAACTGCGGTTCCCCCCAATTTTGATACCAGCCAAGATAAAGCCACATGGCTAGAGGCTGGTATTGTCAGGATGGGGAGCGCCACGTTATGGGGAGCCCACCACCCTAACAATATCAGCTAACAGCCGCTCGGAATTGCCGCATCCATTAGATGTGACAGTCCCGGCACTCTACCCAGCTCATCCCGAATTGCCCTGGTGCAGTGGCAATCGTGGTAATAAGGTTAGGTTAATCATGACAGGCGTCTCCCCGAGATACCTTCCATGATTAACCTGTAGTGAAAGTAAATAAAGACACACAACGAAAAATCCTTTATTTGGAATAAAAGACAAAAAAACCCTCATTTACCTCTTTATTAATCCCCAAATACCCCTCCAGGTCCGAAGTAATCCACACAACGCTTTCAGCTCTGCTACATGAAGTTGACAGGGAGCGCCATAGAACACGAGCGCTCTGTGTCAGCTCCACGCAGCAACTGAAGTGAGACGCGCTGTCACCGGAGACTTCACCCAGGTAGTGCCTGCGTGTGTGTGAGGATGATGATGAGTGCTGTAGTGCTTGTGTGTGCGAGGATGATGATGGGGGCGGTAGTGCTTGTGTGTGTGAGGATGATGATGGGGGCGGTTGTGCAAGTGTGTGCAGTGATGTTGATGAGTGCCGTAGTGCCTGCGTGTGTGCGAGGATGATGAGTGCGGTAGTGCTTGTGTGTGTGGTGATGATGATGAGTGCCGTAGTGCCTGCGTGTGTGCAAGGATGATGATGAGTGCTGTAGTGCTTGTGTGTGACTGTGCAGTGATGAAGATGGGGGTGGCAGTGCCTGCGTGTCTCTCTCTCTTCTCTCTCTCTTCCCTCTCTCTTCTCTCTCTCTTTTCTCTCTCTCTTTCTCTTCTCTCTCTCCTCTCTATCTCTCTTCTCTGCTCTCCTCTCTGCTCTCTCTTCTCTCTCTCATATCTCTCTCACTCTCTCTCTCTCTCTCTCTCTCCTCTCTCTCCTGTCTCTCTCCTCTCTCTTCTCTCTCCTCTCTCTCTTTTCTCTCTCTCTCTTCTCTTTCTCCTCTCTCTCTTCTCTCTCTCATTCCTCTCTCTCTCTGTCTCTTCTCTTTCTTCTCTCTCTCTTCTGTCTCTCTCTTCTCTCTCTTTCTCTCTTCTATCTCTCTCTACTCACTCTCTCCTCTATCTTCTCTCTCCTCTCTTTTCACTCTCTCCTCCCTCTTCTCTCTCTTCTCTCTCTCCTTTCTCTCTCTCGCTTACTCTCCTCTCTCTTTCTCTCTTCTCTCCTCTCTTCTCTCTCTTCTCTCTCTCCTCTCTCTCTCTTCTCTCTCTCTTCTCTCTCTCATTCCTCTCTCTCCTCTCTGTCTCTTCTCCCTCTTCTCTCTCTTCTCACTCTCTTCTTCTCTCTCTCTTCTCTCTCTCTTCTCTCTGTTCTATCTCTCTACTCTCTCTTCTCTCTCTCCTCTCTCTTCTCTCTCTTCACTCTCTCTCCTCTCTCTCTTCTCTCTCCTTTCTCTCTCTTGGTCACTCTCCTCTCTCTCTCTCTCTCTTCTCTCCCTCTCTCCTCTCTCTCTTCTCTCTCCTTTCTCTCTCTCGGTCACTCTCCTCTCTCTCTCTCTTCTCTCCCTTCTCTCCTCTCTTCTCTCTCTTCTCTCTCTCATCTCTCTCTTCTCTCTCTTCTCTCTCCCTTCTCTCTCCTCTCTCTCTCTCCTATCTCTCCCTCTTCTCTTGTTCTCTCTCCTCTCTCTTTTCTCTCTCTCTTCTCTCCCTTCTCACTCTTCTCTCTCTCTCTCGCTTCTCTCTCTTGATTCTCTCTCTCCTCTATCTCTCCTCTCTCTCTCCTCTCCCTTTTCTCTCACTCTCTCCTCTCTCTTCTCTCTTCTCTCTATCTCTCCTCTCTCTCCTCTCTCTTTCTCTCTTCTCTCTCTCCTCTCTCTCTCGCGCTCTCTCTCCTCTCCCTCTTCTCTCTCTCTCCTCTCTCTTTCTCTCTTCTCTTGCCTCTCTCCTCTTTCTCTCTCTCCTCTCTTTCTCTTCTCTCTCTCTCCTCTCTCTCCTCTCTCTCTTCTCTCTCTCTTTTCTCTCGCTCTTCTCTCTCTCCTCCCTCTTCTCTCTCTCTCCTCTCACTCTCTCACTCACACATCATCTCTCTATCTCTCTCATATTTGTAGCTGAATAATCCACTTCTGGATTCTCTACTGCAATACAGAGGTCAAGAATACCAAATTTTCCCGTGCTTTTCATTATAGGCAGTGGCTCAATGAGTAGAAGTACTGCCTAAGGAGAATTAGTTCACGAGTTTGAGTCTCGGCCGTCCCGGTAAATGATTTAATTTATTTATAACTTTACATTATAATTATTATTTATTTAAAATTATAATTTAATTTAATTATGCACTGAGGGGAGGAGCCGAATATCAGCTGTGAGCCACGGGACACACCTCTAAAATTGGAGCAGTTCAAGGAATGTAGCTGCATTGCTCTCTTCTCTCTCTCCTCTCTCTCTTCTGTCTCTTCTCTCTCCCTCTCTCTCTCCTCTCTTCTCTCTCCTCTCTTGTTTCTCTTCTCTCTCCCTCTCTCCTCTCTCTTCTCTCTCCTTCTCTCCTCTCTCTTTCTTCTCTCCCTCTCCTCTTTCTTCTCTCTCTCTTCTTGCTCTCTCTTTTCTCTCTCTCTCTTCTCTCTCTCTTCTCTTTTTCTCTTCTCTCTCCTCTCTCTCTCTCCTCCTCTCTCTGTATTATCTCTCCTCTCTACTCTCTCTCTCTCTTCTCTCTCCTCTCTTCTCTCTCTCTTTTCTCTCTCTTCTCTCTCAGACCTGGCGATGATCAGCTGATGCGGTCACCTGACGGGATCAGCTGACATTATAAGTCGAGCGGTGAGGCCGGCTTGTTACCGTCCGGTCGGCTAAACTATCAGCTGATGCTGTCGGACAGGAGTCTGCACAGAAGTGTGTAGTTTTTTGGGGTTTTTTTGCACTGATGCATCAGCGGATTGTATTAAAGTCGTTTATACAATCAGCTGCTGTGTCATGTGATTCAGGCCCTTGAACCTGACACATCATCTGATCGCTTTGCCTTCCAGGAAACCAATCAGATGATATTGGATCCGGATTGGATGGCGCGGGACCCTTGACCCAGGATTACTGCGGAGGAGGATTCTTTATTTCAATAAAGATAGAGTCACTAATTGTGTTGTGTTATTTCTAATAAAAATATTTTTTTGTGTGTTGTTTTTTTTTATCTGTACTAAAAATTCATGGTAGCCATGTCAAATATTGGCGTGACACCATGTATTTCGGGCTTAGGGCCAGTTGATAATATACAGCTAGCCCTAACTCCATTATTACCCAGCGAGCCACCCGTCACTAGGGCAGCTAGAGGAGTTGGATACAGCACCAGAAGATGGCGCTTCTATGAAAGCGCCATTTTCGGGGGCGGCTGCGGACTGCAATTTGCAGTAGGGATGCCCAGAAAGTTTGGGCACCCTGCGCTGCGGATTCCAATCCCCAGCTGCCTAGTTGTACCTGGCTGGACACAAAAATTGGGTGAAGCCCACGTTATTTTTGTTTTAATTATTTCATGAAATTCATGAAATAATTAAAAAAAGGGCTTCCCTATATTTTTGGTTCCCAGCCGGGTACAAATAGGCAGCAGGGGGCAGCCCATAGCAGCCTGCTGTACCTGGCTAGCATTCAAAAATTTGGCGAAGCCCACATCATTTTTTTGGGGGGCAAAAAACTCCTGCATACAGTCCTGGATGGAGGAAAGAAGGAGGTTTACCCAGCTCAGAGACTGACTAAGAACCTTGTGTTTGAAACGCGTCCTCTCTGTCTTGGGTTTGTTTCACCCCAACATGGACTTTTTAATATGTAAATAATAAAGAATCTACGTTTTAAAGAATTTCCTATTTGGACCTAAGTTGCTGGAGTTTCCTCTTTCATCAGTCCTGGATGGAGTATGTGGAGCCTTGTAGTTCTGCAGCTGCTGTCTGCGTTCTGTCTGTATGGAGGAGAGGAGACAGCAGCTGCAGAACTACAAGGCTCAGCATACTTCATCCACTAGTGTATGCAGGAGAGCAGACAGCAGCTGCAGAACTACAAGGTCCAGCATGCTGCATCCAGGACTGTATGCTGGAGGGAGAGACAGGGGGAGCAGAACTACAAGGCTCAGCATGCTCCATTCACTAGTGTATGCAGGAGAGCAGACAGCAGCTGCAGAACTACAAGGCTCAGCACACTCCATCCAGGACTGTATGCAGGAGTTTTTTGCCCCCCAAAAAAATGATGTGGGCACCGCCATATTTTTGTATGCTAGCCAGGTACAACAGGCACTTACGAGCTGCCCTCAACCCCCAGCTGCCTATTTGTACCCAGCTTTTTTTAATTATTTCACTAATTTCATGAAATAATTTAAAAAAAAAAAAATGATGTGGGCTTTGCCCAATTTTTGTGTCCAGCCAGGTACAACTAGGCAGCTGGAGATTGGAATTTACAGCACAGGTTGGCCCGAGCTTTCTGGGCCCCTCTGCTGCAAATTGCAGTCCGCAGCCACCCCAGAAAATGGCGCTTTCATAGAAGCGCCATCATCTGGCGTTGTATCTAACTCTTCCAGCTGCCCTGGTGACGGATGGCTCTCTGGGTAATAAGGGTTAATACTAGCTTTGTTTTACTAGCTAGTATTAAGCCAGAGATTCTTAATGTCAGGCAAGTTTGACCCGGCCATTAAGAATCTCCAATAAAGGGTTAATAAAAGACACCACACAGAGAAGAAATACTTTAATAGAAATAAATACACAGACACACTTAGAGACTCAATGTTTATTACTCCCTCTCACCCCTCCACGATCCTGGTCTTCTGTCTTCTTTCTCCTTTAACCCATGCAGCTCTGCTAGGTCAGACAGCACTGCATAGGAGGAAGACGCTGATGCTCCCGTGCAGTCTAATCACTCAGTGAGTGAGCAGAGGCTTCAGGTTGTAAGTGGTGACGTCACCGCTGCCACCGTTGAAATAGTAATCAGACAGGCGGGTTACTATAGCAACGGTGATCTCCAATCACCTAATTCCCGGTGCCGTTATTCACCGGCTGTAGTATCCAGTCCTTGCATGTGGGCGGACTCTGTAAAGAGCGCCGGCATGCAGGAACGGGGAAGCCGACCATGTGTCAGAGCATCTCGCCGGTACACGGAGATGCACAAACGAGCACTGCGTATCGGAGAGATTCACTGACAGGACCTAGCATGATGTCTAGCCATGTGACCTGTCTGTAGCCAATGAGATAATAGACACGTGACTGGTCACATGCTATGACGACGTCACGGAAGGTCCTATCATCAGTGCTGGTTACCGGTAGGACGCAGCGATGATCGGAAGGAAAAGTGGCGGGAGACAGAGTGCAAGACGCGTCGCGGGGACCTGTAGGTATAATGGCAATGTTTATTAACTGTATGTGTACATGTATAATGTGTTTGTATGTGTTTGTGTTTACCGGCCATTGGTTTCAATGGGGTTCGAAGGTGTTCGACAAACATTTGTCGAACGTTCGCCGAACACACCCGCCGTTCACCGAACCAAACTCGAACACTAGGGGGGTTGCTCATCTCTATCAAAGACCTGCATTCTGTTTGTCAAAAAAACGATGCTGTAGCTAGCAGCTACTGGACACTGTGCTCAACCCTTACAAGGACTATTTATTTCTAAGAACGCTCTCCCGCACACAGTAAAGTCTATCTACACCGCCAGCTCCCTATGGCTGCGTTTTCACAAATGGCGTCAGTCTTATATAGCCCCTATGACGCTGTGCAGTGCCAGGAAGTCCAGAAATGAAAATTAATGTATCGGAGAAAATACCATATTAGCCGTCGGATAGGGAATACCTTGAATACCCCATTATCCGTCAGATACCGAATAGTGGAGAATACATTCGCTCATCCCAAATTATTGGGTTATGCCTTCTGATTGAGCGCTCCTGCTCTTCAGCCTTATGTGATTTTAATTCTCCATTTGCAGGTTCCTGTCCACACAGAAATTGTAGATTATTTTAACCCAGATAGAGGCATTAGTTTAATAGGTACTCAACAAAAGTGAGATCACCCTGCCGTTGGCTGTTGGGCTCACATAAAACTGGCTATTTTTTTGAGCTAAGTATCTCAGTTTTTACATGTTTTTCATAGCAGTAATGCATGTCTATATTCCCATATTCATTGTTACACATATCGTAGCACTACAGAGCGCAACTGTCAGTCTTTTTTTGTTACCACTTTTATTTTTTTTATTTTTCAATTCTTTCATATTATTTGAATATGATATCATCTATATATTTATTCATCCAATGATTATTCAATGTGTTTTAATTTAACAGCAACAGTTGAGACTTTGAATTGTTCCACCTGATCATACGGGATCCGTTACCTGCGTACCTTTTTTGTTCCAATTTTCTGTGCCTATCCCATATGTACAGTACATATAACCCCCCTTTTCATGTTCTTACCTATATTTGGTATTTGTTAAGATTAAGAAGAATTAAGTCTCAGAAACGCATTGACAGTAAAAAAATCACTCATTCTACCATCTGTGGATCGATTGTCTTCTGCGGTAGCGCGGTATAACTCCATCCATCCCCGGTTCCTTATCATTAAGTAAAGTTAGTTTTATTCACCACAAATGCAGCAAAAAATATTGTATTTATTATGTGTACCATTATATTCAATTACATATGCACCTTGTAGGATACTAACATCTGGGGCTCATTTTAATTTTTACCATCTTAATTAAATTGCACATGTACTTTATTGGTAGTGACTGAAACATTTACATATGTGAGACATGATATCGAACAAGAAACGTTACATGTATTTATAAGCAACATTGGAATACTCACGCCCTCTAGTGCACATTTGAAGTAATAGCATGCATCAATTACAATAACCCTAAGTTTCTTGCACAGAAACTTTCATATAATTATTTATCTTACAAAATAACCTCGGCAATATAATGAAAAATTTGTTCTCAAACCCTGGGGACCCTGTGACTTTAGAATACTTATCAAAGGGAATGAAGATATCAGCTTGCCCGTTCCTGTCTTCTGTTGATGGGATAGAATCACTGTCCTGAGCTGAAGATACAGTAAAAATTGAGACCTTGCAACGCTGTAGTCGGTTTGTAATTGTGCAAAGGACTTGAAAGCACCTTGATCGTAGAAATCCCCTAATGTGAGGAACTTATGAGCAATCCAGAACCGTGCTGAGAAATGACTCAACAGGGTACGAAAATAACTATTTACCATATCGGGAGCTCCGCCATCACCCCCCCAAGTGTGTCACTGCCTTAGCTTGTCGCCACACCAAACGTGACAACTTGAGAATAGGTGATAACATTGGCATACCAGGTCTTCCCAATTCCAGAAAACCCAATAGGCAATCAGTCCGAACCGCCCCCGCCAAGTGCTCCTCTGAGCTAGGTAGTTGACAATCCTGCAGTCAGGAGCCCAAAGCTCTAAGCTGTCCCACTAGAGAATACAGAAAAACTTCCAGTAGTACCATCCCACCCAGTGATTTGGACCTCTTCAGAGTAGACAATATAAGTTTGGGCCTGGACTTTCCCCATATAAATAAGGGGATTAAGGAATTAAATGTTGAAATAAAGGACTTGGGTACTATACCGCACTATAGTGTACAGTATAGCTAAGTTTAGGGAGCTGTCATGATCCAGGCCGGCTTTTGCCTGCTGTGGTTACACCCAGCTCTTGCCTGGTAATGTCAGGGGTTAACTTCCCTTGCCTCGTTCTGGATCCCAGGACGCTATATCTTGCCTCTCTACCTATGGCTCAGTGCCAATGATACTTTCCAAGCCTTGCAGCTTGTATACTGGTTCTGGTGAGTGTTCCCGATCTGTCCTGCCTCCCTGCTACTGTGTCCTGACATGTACCCTCCCCCGTTCATCTGCCTGTCCCGGTCCCTGACTTCCCGCTCCTGTCTGATGTTTGTGTTTCCCTCTGCATACCTGATCTCCCAGCTTCTGACTCGGTTCTGTTTTCTGACTTGATCTTGATCCTCCCTCTGCAGTGACTTGACTTTCCTGGCTAGACCCTGACTGTTTGACTACTCTATTGCCCCCTGGTGGTTCACCTGTTAACTGCCTGCTGAAGTTACTCTGCTGTACTTCAGCTGCCTTTCCGTTAATGTGTTTCTTTGTCTATCCCTCACTACGTTGCTCCCATCTAGTGGAGAAAACACTGTACTACGTCTTACTAGCCTTTGTACAGCGTGACAGAGCAATATTATGTTTATTAAATTTATCCCCCAGATACCGACAATGGAAACTTCCCTCCCAAAAAATAATTTAAGTTTAACATGCTCCAGAAGTAGTAATATGTTCACCTGAAAGTCTAGTGCACATCTTTTTGTATGTGAATGCCCACGTACTTGAAGCTAGAAACAACATTTAAGGGCGATAAGTGGTCCAGAGAGGTTCCCGGGAGGCATGTTAGTGGCATTAGAGCTGACTAGTGATGAGCGAGTACTAAAAAGCTCGGGTGCTCGAAGCTCGGGCCGAGCCTCCCAAGATACTCGTGTACTCGGCCCGAGCAACGAGCCCAATGTTATCCTATGGGAGACCCGAGTATTTTTGTGAAATGACCCCCCGGCAGCATGGAGAAACCCTAAAAATGGCACAAAAGTCTCAGAAGCGTGCTCAAATGACATGGCAACAGCATGGGGAAGACCCCTTGAAGCATTTATCACTCAAAAGTCACAGCTGTGAACAATTTTGTCCGCGTTTTACGCCATTTTTACGGACTCACCAGAAAACCTTCCAAAATGACCCCAAAATGATTTTTCATGGCGGAAATGTTAAGGGCACATACCCAATAGTGAGATAGAGCTGGTGTATGTTACTTTTTGAGATTAATACATGAAAGATTTTACGTGAAAACATTGTGTGGCACTCCGATGTCCCTGAGAAGAGACGTACATGAAGGCCTCTTGAGTCTAATGTGCCCATTTTGAGGAAGTGAGTCTTTGTAGTATTTTCCTTTGCCAGGGCAGCCAAAAATTGGGAGGCTCCACGTTGTCCCTGGATAGAGACGTGCATGAGGGCCTGTAAACCTGAAGTGCCCATTGTAAGGAAGTGGGTCTATTTCAGTATAGCCCTTAGGCAGGGCAGCCAAAAATTGGGAGGCTCCACATTGTCCCTGGATAGAGACGTGCATGATGGCCTGTAAACCTGAAGTGCCCATTGTAAGGAAGTGGGTCTATTTCAGTATAGCCCTTTGCCAGGGCAGCCAAAAATTGGGAGGCTCCACGTTGTCCCTGGATAGAGACGTGCATGAGGGCCTGTAAACCTGAAGTGCCCATTGTAAGGAAGTGGGTCTATTTCAGTATAGCCCTTAGGCAGGGCAGCCAAAAATTGGGAGGCTCCACATTGTCCCTGGATAGAGACGTGCATGATGGCCTGTAAACCTGAAGTGCCCATTGTAAGGAAGTGGGTCTATTTCAGTATAGCCCTTTGCCAGGGCAGCCAAAAATTGGGAGGCTCCACGTTGTCCCTGGATAGAGACGTGCATGAGGGCCTGTAAACCTGAAGTGCCCATTGTAAGGAAGTGGGTCTATTTCAGTATAGCCCTTAGGCAGGGCAGCCAAAAATTGGGAGGCTCCACATTGTCCCTGGATAGAGACGTGCATGATGGCCTGTAAACCTGAAGTGCCCATTGTAAGGAAGTGGGTCTATTTCAGTATAGCCCTTTGCCAGGGCAGCCAAAAATTGGGAGGCTCCACGTTGTCCCTGGATAGAGACGTGCATGAGGGCCTGTAAACCTGAAGTGCCCATTGTAAGGAAGTGGGTCTATTTCAGTATAGCCCTTAGGCAGGGCAGCCAAAAATTGGGAGGCTCCACATTGTCCCTGGATAGAGACGTGCATGATGGCCTGTAAACCTGAAGTGCCCATTGTAAGGAAGTGGGTCTATTTCAGTATAGCCCTTAGGCAGGGCAGCCAAAAATTGGGAAGCTCCACATTGTCCCTGGATAGATACGTGCATGATGGCCTGTAAACCTGAAGTACCCATTGTAAGGAAGTGGGTCTATTTCAGTATAGCCCTTTGCCAGGGCAGCCAAAAATTGGGAGGCTCCACGTTGTCCCTGGATAGAGACGTGCATGAGGGCCTGTAAACCTGAAGTGCCCATTGTAAGGAAGTGGGTCTATTTCAGTATAGCCCTTAGGCAGGGCAGCCAAAAATTGGGAGGCTCCACATTGTCCCTGGATAGAGACGTGCATGATGGCCTGTAAACCTGAAGTACCCATTGTAAGGAAGTGGGTCTATTTCAGTATAGCCCTTTGCCAGGGCAGCCAAAAATTGGGAGGCTCCACGTTGTCCCTGGATAGAGACGTGCATGAGGGCCTGTAAACCTGAAGTGCCCATTGTAAGGAAGTGGGTCTATTTCAGAATAGCCCTTAGGCAGGGCAGCCAAAAATTGTGAGGCTCCACGTTGTCCCTGGGTAGAGACGTGCATGAGGGCCTCAAAACATTAAGTGTCCATTTTAAGGAAGTGGGTGTATTTCAGTATAGCCCTTTGCCAGGGCAGCCAAAAATTGTGAGGCTCCACGTTGTCCCTGGGTAGAGACGTGCATGAGGGCCTCAAAACATTAAGTGTCCATTTTAAGGAAGTGGGTGTATTTCAGTATAGCCCTTTGCCAGGGCAGCCAAAAATTGGGAGGCTCCACGTTGTCCCTGGGTAGAGACGTGCATGAGGGCCTGTAAACCTGAAGTGCCCATTGTAAGGAAGTGGGTCTATTTCAGTATAGCCCTTAGGCAGGGCAGCCAAAAATTGGGAGGCTCCACATTGTCCCTGGATAGAGACGTGCATGATGGCCTGTAAACCTGAAGTGCCCATTGAAAGGAAGTGGGTCTATTTCAGTATAGCCCTTTGCCAGGGCAGCCAAAAATTGGGAGGCTCCACGTTGTCCCTGGATAGAGACGTGCATGAGGGCCTGTAAACCTGAAGTGCCCATTGTAAGGAAGTGGGTCTATTTCAGTATAGCCCTTAGGCAGGGCAGCCAAAAATTGGGAGGCTCCACATTGTCCCTGGATAGAGACGTGCATGATGGCCTGTAAACCTGAAGTGCCCATTGTAAGGAAGTGGGTCTATTTCAGTATAGCCCTTTGCCAGGGCAGCCAAAAATTGGGAGGCTCCACGTTGTCCCTGGATAGAGACGTGCATGAGGGCCTGTAAACCTGAAGTGCCCATTGTAAGGAAGTGGGTCTATTTCAGTATAGCCCTTAGGCAGGGCAGCCAAAAATTGGGAGGCTCCACATTGTCCCTGGATAGAGACGTGCATGATGGCCTGTAAACCTGAAGTGCCCATTGTAAGGAAGTGGGTCTATTTCAGTATAGCCCTTAGGCAGGGCAGCCAAAAATTGGGAGGCTCCACATTGTCCCTGGATAGATACGTGCATGATGGCCTGTAAACCTGAAGTACCCATTGTAAGGAAGTGGGTCTATTTCAGTATAGCCCTTTGCCAGGGCAGCCAAAAATTGGGAGGCTCCACGTTGTCCCTGGATAGAGACGTGCATGAGGGCCTGTAAACCTGAAGTGCCCATTGTAAGGAAGTGGGTCTATTTCAGTATAGCCCTTAGGCAGGGCAGCCAAAAATTGGGAGGCTCCACATTGTCCCTGGATAGAGACGTGCATGATGGCCTGTAAACCTGAAGTACCCATTGTAAGGAAGTGGGTCTATTTCAGTATAGCCCTTTGCCAGGGCAGCCAAAAATTGGGAGGCTCCACGTTGTCCCTGGATAGAGACGTGCATGAGGGCCTGTAAACCTGAAGTGCCCATTGTAAGGAAGTGGGTCTATTTCAGAATAGCCCTTAGGCAGGGCAGCCAAAAATTGTGAGGCTCCACGTTGTCCCTGGGTAGAGACGTGCATGAGGGCCTCAAAACATTAAGTGTCCATTTTAAGGAAGTGGGTGTATTTCAGTATAGCCCTTTGCCAGGGCAGCCAAAAATTGTGAGGCTCCACGTTGTCCCTGGGTAGAGACGTGCATGAGGGCCTCAAAACATTAAGTGTCCATTTTAAGGAAGTGGGTGTATTTCAGTATAGCCCTTTGCCAGGGCAGCCAAAAATTGGGAGGCTCCACGTTGTCCCTGGGTAGAGACGTGCATGAGGGCCTCAAAACATTAAGTGTCCATTTTAAGGAAGTGGGTGTATTTCAGTATAGCCCTTTGCCAGGGCAGCCAAAAATTGGGAGGCTCCACGTTGTCCCTGGGTAGAGACGTGCATGAGGGCCTCAAAACATTAAGTGTCCATTTTAAGGAAGTGGGTGTATTTCAGTATAGCCCTTTGCCAGGGCAGCCAAAAATTGGGAGGCTCCACGTTGTCCCTGGGTAGAGACGTGCATGAGGGCCTCAAAACATTGTTCCCATTGCAAAGGAGCGGGTCTCCTGTCGTTGTAATGTCCATTCTGCAAAGAATGGGCGAAAAAATTTACCACTGGGGGTATACCTGAAACAAAGGCCTAAGTATTGCAATTTGTAACGGTCATCATCATGGTGGCGCATGAGGAGAAGGAGGAGCAGTCCAGCGATTATCCAAAGTCGAGAAGTGTGTACCCATGGGTGAGTGGAGGTACATGGCAAACTTTAAATTCCGCTCTCATTTGCTGGTGGTGTGGTGAAGTCTGGCCCAATCCAACCCTTGTTCATCTTTATCAGAGTCAGCCTGTCAGCATTTTCAGTTGACAGGCGGGTGCGTTTATCTGTAATGATTCCACCTGCGGCACTAAAAACACGCTCTGACAAAACGCTAGCAGCAGGGCAGGCAAGGACTTCCAAGGCGTAGAGAGCCAATTCATGCCACGTGTCCAGCTTGGATACCCAATAATTGTAAGGCACAGAGGAATGTCGGAGTACAGTTGTTCGATCTGCAAGGTACTCCTTCAGCATCTGGGCAAACTTAGGATTTCTTGTGGCACTACCCCGCACCTCAGGGGCTGTGGTACGTGAGGGGCTGAGAAAACTGTCCCACATCTTAAAGACTGTTCCCCTACCTCTGGCGGATTGGACTTGTGCCTCTCTCGGCTGTACGCCTCGGTTGTCCACTGATTCCTGACCTATGCCGCTAGCGTTTTGTGAGGGGAATGCTTTGCCTACTTCCGTGAGTATGGCCTTCCGAAACTGCTGCATTTTGGTTGACCTCTCCTCCACGGGAATAAGAGACAAAAAGTTCTCCTTGTAGCGTGGGTCTAACAGTGTTACCAACCAGTAATGATTGTCGGCCAAGATGTTCTTAACGCGAGGGTCACGAGACAGGCAGCTTACCATAAAGTCAGCCATGTGCGCCAGACTCTTAACAGCCAGGACTTCAGTAGCCTGACCAACAAGATGACTGAACATGCTGTCCTCCTCCTCCTCCTCCTCCTCCTCCTCCTCATCTACCCTGTCCTCTGGCCAGCCACGCTGAACCGAGGATATGACTGGTGTGCATGTCATATCCTCAATTTGGCCGGAGAGTTGCTCCATGTCTTCATCCTCCTCCTCGTCATAGTCCTCCACTGCACGTTGTGATGAGACGAGGCTGGGCTGTGTGTTATCACCCACACCCACTACTGTTTCTTGCTGCAACTCATCGCGCTCCGCCTGCAATGCATCATGTTTGTTTTTCAGCAGAGACCGTTTTAGAAGGCAGAGTAGCGGTATGGTGACGCTAATAATGGCGTCATCACCACTCACCATCTTGGTGGAGTCCTCAAAGTTTTGGAGGATGGTACATAGGTCTGACATCCATCTCCACTCCTCAGGTGTTATGTGTGGAGTTTGACCCATTTCCCGACGGCTTAGGTGATGCAGGTACTCAACAACTGCCCTCTTCTGCTCACATATCCTGACCAACATGTGCAGAGTTGAATTCCAACGCGTGGGGACATCACACACCAGTCTGTGAGCCGGAAGATGCAAACGGCGCTGAAAGCCGGCAAGGCCGGCTGAAGCAGTAGGTGACTTTCGAAAATGTGCAGACAGGCGGCGAACTTTTACCAGCAGATCAGACAGCTCTGGGTATGACTTTATAAACCGCTGAACCACGAGGTTGAGCACATGGGCCACGCATGGAACATGTGTCAGCTGGCCTCGCCTCAAAGCCGCCACCAGGTTCCGGCCATTGTCACACACGACCTTTCCTGGCTTTAGGTTCAGAGGTGTGAGCCAGTGATCTGCCTGCTGTTTCAGAGCTGTCCACAGCTCTTCTGCATTGTGGGGTTTGTCACCTATGCAGATTAGCTTCAGCACAGCCTGTTGCCGCTTCGCCGAGGCAGTGCTGCAGTGCTTCCAGCTTGTGACTGGTGTGGAGGGCACAGTGGATGAGGATGCGCAGGAGGAGAAGGAGGCTGAAGAGCATGACATTCCGAAGCTGTAGAGTGTGGGTGAAACACTGACTGAGGTAGGGCCTGCAAACCTTGGTGTGGGAAGGACGTGTTCCGTCCCTCGCTCAGACTGGGTCCCAGCTTCCACAATATTAACCCAGTGTGCCGTCAACGAGATGTAGCGGCCTTGCCCACAAGCACTTGTCCACGTGTCTGTGGTTAGGTGGACCTTGGGTGAAACAGCGTTGTTCAGGGCACGTGTGATGTTTTGTGACACGTGGTTATGCAACGCGGGGACGGCACACCGGGAGAAATAGTGGCGGCTGGGGACCGAGTAACGTGGGACAGCTGCCGCCATCAGGTCACGGAATGCTTCTGTCTCCACCAGCCTAAAAGGCAACATTTCCAGCGCAAGCAGTCGCGAAATGTTAGCATTTAGAACTGTGGCATGTGGGGTGTTGGCAGTGTATTTGCGCCTGCGTTCAAAGGTTTGCTGAATGGATAACTGAACGCTGCGCTGGGACAAGGACGTGCTTGATGATGGTGTTCTTTCTGCGTAGGCAACTGCAGGTGCAGGAGTGGAGGAGGCTCATTCGCAGGCAGCATGGACAGAGGATTGGCTCGCATGCACAACCAGCGAAGACGTAGCAGTGACATCAGCAAGCACTGCTCCTCGACTCTGTTGTACTTCCCACAAAGTCGGGTGCTTGGCTGACATGTGCCTGATCATGCTGGTGGTGGTCAGGCTGCTAGTTTTGGTACCCCTGCTGATGCTGGCACGGCAGGTGTTGCAAATGGCCTTTTTTGAATCATCTGGATCCAACTTAAAAAACTGCCAGACTCGGGAAGACCTAACATTTGTACAGGCATTTTGTGTCGTCGTGTTGTTCCGGGGAACGGTTGCCTGACTTCTGCCTGGGGCCACCACCCTGCTTCTTACTGCCTGTTGTGATGCTACGCCTCCCTCCCCCTGTGCACTGCTGTCCTCGCTCTGCATATCCTCCTGCCAGGTTGGGTCAGTTACTGGATCATCCACCACGTCGTCTTCCTCTTCCGCACCCTGCTCCTCCTCCTGACTTGCTGACAATTGTGTCTCATCATCGTCCACCACTTGTTGAGACACGTTGCCAACTTCGTGAGAACGTGGCTGCTCAAATATTTGGCCATCTGTACAGACGATCTCCTCATGACCCACTTCAATATGAGCTGGCGAGAGGCCAGAATGTGTGAATGGAAACGTGAACAGCTCTTCCGAGTGTCCAAGTGTGGGATCATTAATGTCCGAGGAGGACGTGTACTCAGCCTGGTGGTAGGAAGGAGGATCAGGTTCAGAAATGTGCGGTGCAGTATCACGGCTACTGACACTTGACCGTGTGGAAGACAGAGTGTTTGTGGTGGTGCCAATCTGACTGGAAGCATTATCCGCTATCCAACTAACAACCTGTTGACACTGGTCTTGGTTCAAGAGCGGTGTACTGCTGCGGTCCCCAAGAATTTGGGACAGGACGTGCGAGCGACTAGATGTGGCCCTTTCTTGTGGCGAAATTAGAGCTTGCCCACGACCTCGGCCTCTGCCTGCACCACCATCACGTCCACTTCCTTGTTCCTTGCCAATGCCCTTGCGCATTTTGCAATGCTGTGCACTGCTGACGTGTATATTCACTACTTGTGCGTTATATCAAAGTGTGTGGAAATTGCACACAAGTGCACCTGTACGCTGCCACCAACAGGCACACACGTGCGGTTTTAAAAACCAAGCACGGACGCAATAATAACCTAACAGGTTTTTTTGGGGAGCGACAATTACAGACAAGTCAGACACTATCTGGACTGTTTTACACTGTGTACACCAGCCCCAGATATGATGAAGGCTGGTATACGGTCACCACTACCCTGCCTGCCTGCCTGCCTGTATACTGGTACAATAGTCCTGACAAGGACTCTTTTGGTCACTAGCCTGTATTCAGACCTGGCTATACCCTGCCTGTATATAGCAACAATAGTCCTGAGAAGGACTCTGCTACTGTACTCCGACCTGGCTATACCCTGCCTGCCTGTATACAACTAGAATAGTCCTGAGAAGGACTTTTGGTCACACTGTTTGCAGCCCTGCAACTGAAAAAGCTATAAAGGGCCGCAAAGCTTTCCCTGAATCAGCGACACTCTCCCTGCACTGACTGTCTGAATAGCTGTGAGCAGAGCACAGCGCGCCGGCCGATATAAAGGCTCGGTCACGCTGTGCAGGCCGGCCAATCACTGCAATTCCACAACTAACAGGGCTGTGGCATTGCAGTGGTCTGCCAGCCAATCCCTGCATGAGGGCTGGCTCTCAAAAGAGCGCCAACATGCAGAAATGAAGACCACGAGTAAAGCACGAGTATCGCGAGATTACTCGGTCCCCGCCGAGCAGCCCGAGTACAGCGATACTCGTGCGAGTACCGAGTAGTGACAAGCATGCTCGCTCATCACTAGAGCTGACTTATCCCAGTTCATATTGAGGCCAGAATATTCCCCATATCTGTCTATGGTAGCAATGACAACTAGCAGGGCCGCCACCAGGGGGAGACAAACAGGACTTTAGTCCAGGGCCCCAACAAAAGGGGGACCCCTTCACGCTTCATTTATTGGCTTACAAAAAGGGGTGGAGTCAGAGCAGGTATGGAGGTGGAGCTGGGGTGAAGTCTCAAGGGAGCCCCAAAATTATGCCAGTCAGGGGCCCTGAAATTCCTAATGGCAGCCCTGCAACTGGTAAAGTCTCCCTTACTGTATCCATATAAATGATCCTATCATCTGCCTATAGACCTATGGTGTCCACTCAGTCGGCCACAGTAATATCGGTAATGTGAGGGTGGGCCCCTGATCCGGAGGGTGGGCCCCTGATCCGAATTGTCAGAACTTTGATCGTAAGGGTGAACAGGGCAGGAGACAGGGGACAACATACTCCTTACCAGAGAAAAGGGCTCTAAAATTGTAGCCGTCAGTGAATGATATAGCTTACAGATCCAATTACGGAATTTAGGACCAAAGGAAAATTTTTGACAGGTTCCCCTGAAAGCAGAAACTACGGTATATAATAAGTATTGCTTTTTCTTAGTGTTTTCTAGTGTTAGTCATGTGAAATCATTGTTCATGACGCAGAGTCTCTAGCGTGTGATCTGGAATCTCTTCTCTAATGAGCGGCCGTATAACCGCCCTGTGTTTACTGCCAGTAATTGTTGTTATTTGTCGTAATCCTCTTGTCTAACCATCAGATTATAAAGTGAAACTCCATTCCACGTGCCTTCAATTTCTGTTTCAAATCCAAAAATGGTCCGGATTCTCGCCCGATACGGCACGACTAGTACTGCTTTCGCCACAGAAGCGACCACTCTTATGGCGTTACCAGCAGGGAGGTCCACCTCGGAGCTCGACGAAAACTTCACCTGTGAGAAGACACATTCAGAAGTGGTCAGATCAGACGATCTTTATTCAGCACTATCTCCTCATTCATTTTTTATGAAAGAGACACTTGAGAATACGGTAAAAAAAAGAAAGAGAGAGAAGCAAGAAAAGATGGTAAAATAAAAGAAATTAGAGTGAGCCGGAAAGGATAGAAAGAAAATGAGGAGTAATGGGCTAAAGGGTCTTTCACACACTGCAACATCGCTAGCGATAGCTTGCGATGTCGTGCGCGATAGCACCCACCCACATCACTGTTTCGTCATGGGGGTGATTGCTGCCGTAGCGAACAATATCGCTACGGCAGCCTCACACGCACATACCTGCTTAGCGACGTCGCTGGAGACACTAAACAATCTCTCCTTTAATGGGGCGGTTCTAACGGCGTTACAGCGGCGTCACTAAGTGGCCGCCCAATAGCAGAGGAGGGGCAGAGATGAGCGGCCGCAACATGCCGCCCACCTCCTTCATTCCTCATTGCCGGTGGACGCAGGTAAGGAGATGTTCGTCGCTACTGCGGTGTCACACAACGGCGAACAACCAGCGGCATGCACCACCAACGATATTATGAAAAGGAGCGATGTGTCAACGATCAACAATTTTTTACATTTTTGTGATCGTTGATCGTCGCTCCTTTTAGTCACATACTGCGATATCGCTAACGACGCCGGATGTGCATCACGAACACCGTGACCCCAACGATATATCGTTAGCGATATCATTGTGTGTAAAGTACCCTTTAGAGTACAGATGGAGAAAAGAAAAACTAATAAAGGAAAAGCGGAATGAAGGATGGAAGAAGAAAAGGGGAAAAAGGAAAGATGAAAATGAGGCGTAATGGGCTAAAGAGGGCTTTACACGTTGCGACATCGGTAACGATATATCGTCGGGGTCACGTCGTTAGTGACGCACATCCGGCGCAGTTACCGACATCGCAGCGTGTAAACCCTAGGAGTGACGATCACCAATCACAAAAACGTCAAAAATCGTTGATTGGTGACACGTCGCTCCATTCCATAATATCGGTGCTGCTGCAGGTACGATGTTGTTTGTCGTTCCTGCAGCACCATACATCGCTATGTGTGACATTGCAGGAACGACAAATATCTCCTTACCTGCATCCACCAGCAATGCGGAAGGAAGGAGGTGGGCGGGATGTTATGTCCTGCTCATCTCCGCCCCTCTGCTTCTATTGGCCGGCCGCTTAGTGACGTCGCAGTGATGTCGCTGTGACGCCGAACGCACCTCCCCTTTGAAGGAGGGATTGTTTTTCAGTCACAGCGACGTCACCGACCAGGTAAGTGCGTGTGAAGCTGCCGTAGCGATAATTTTGGTACGACAGCGATCACCAGATATCGCATGTACGACGGGGGCGGGTGCTATTGCGCTTGACATCGCTAGCAATTGCTAGCGATGTCGCAGCGTGTAAAGCCCCCTTAAGAGTACAGATGGAGAAAAGAAAAAAATAGAAAAGGAAAGGAAAGGAAGAATGAAGGATGGAAGAAGAAAAGGGGAAAAAGGAAAGATGAAAATGAGGGGTAATGGGCTAAGAGTACAGATGAGGAAAAGAAAAAAATCATAAAGGAAAGGAGGAATGGAGAATGGAAGAAGAAATGGGGAAAAAGGAAAGAAAGAAAAGAGAAAATAAAAAATAAATTCCGAGAAAAATATAGAGAGAATAAGGGATGGCACATTCAGAGGAAAAATCATTCTCTAATCAATAATGATCCATCTCTGTTCAGGTTTGATTAGACTATGCATTTGATAAATACGTTTAGATGAGCCCTTCCTGTAAAAAGTAATGGAACTCAATGGTAAAAAAATCTCAGATATTTTTGTTGAATTAGGAGTTTTTTGGGGTCTCAACCAGGAAGAAAGTAGGGACCAGAGACCCGGTGATTCGTGTACGGCAAACTCTAATTTTCATTCTGAACTTTATCATTTCTAGCCCCAGAAGTTAGCTTCTATACTATACAATGTAAGACATATCGATAATATATAATACACATCTCTTTGCATATTAAAGAGGACCAACCACTAGGATTCTCCTATATAAACTAAATTGAGTGCTATACTGGCGCCTTCATACTGATTCTGTGGTGCCCTGGACTAGCCAGGTCGTCACAGGTAACACACAAACACCCCCACCCCTAGGACAGCAACAATAGTCAAACACAAAACCCTTGTTGCCTCCTCCAGTGTATGATGTCCACACCAGGTGGGGGGCGGGGTCAAGGCAGTTGGCCCCACCCACCGAGGAGTTCACAAGCCTGGAGGCGGGAAAAGTGACAGTTCAGTTTGGGAGGTTGAAGAGTGAGGAGTAAGCACTTGGGTGTCTGGGTTCGTGGCCCAGGCACTGACAGCAAGGTTTGCAGATGGTGGTGGCCGTCTGCAGGAGTGGTGGAGCAACGCGGAACTGTAGGACCGGGGTCGGACGTTGGCCCGCCGGTACCGACCGGGGAGCGAAGTGAAGCCAGCACACATGGGCAGGGCCATCAGACCCCGACCAAGCTTGGAGCCGCCGATAACAGTCAAATCGGAATGTGACTGGAACCCCAGGGGTTTCCTAACAGCAAAAGTCCCGATTGAAGGCAACCGTCTGCACCGTGAGGGTATACAGCCACCGCCAACGGCTAGAGACCCAAGGGCCAGCGCCTGCGGGCACAACGGGCTCCTCCGGCACCCATACACCGGGGAGCGGACTACCGCTGGGAATCCACAGTAGTCAACACAGAACACTAAGGTGCAGGGAGAGACAGCCACCATCACCTGTCCAGGGAGAGATACAGCAGCCGGCTGCGGGACCCGTCCATCCAGCCGTTTGGTTTACCGGAGACTTTGTGCCTCATTTGCTGAGTGAGTACACCTGCACCATCCGGTGCTGCGCCGCGCTGTCCCTGCGACCCTGCACCTCACCGGCCCTGCAGCCCCATCACATCACCGGGCCCCGGGACCACCAACCCCTACCCACGGAGGGGGAAAACAACATCCCAGCTGCTCCCCACCATCGCTCCCGGGATCTCCGTCACCAGCAGCGGTGGTGCCCATCTTCACCACAACCCGTGGGTGACGTCACGGACTAAATCCCCAAATCACCCCTTCCCCTTTCACTCACGGTCGAGGAGCGCCGCTCGAGTCCCCGGATCCGGCCCACCGCTCGAGCCACCGAGCAGCAGAAGCCCCGGACCCGAGCGTGGCGAGCGCGTCCCCTCCGCCCGTGACAACTTGGCGTCACGAACAGGATTGAACCCATCTACTTACCAGTAGAAGTGCGCCCTGGGATCTCCGCCGGCGGCGTCCGGCCGAAAAATTTGAAGCGCCGCCATCTTTGGCGTGAAAATCTCCCGCTCGAGCGTCTTCTCCGAGCAGGGAAGGCGTGAAAACGAAGCCCCGCCCCCAACAAGCGAGAGTCCTGAAGAGAACCAAGGGGGGACGGGAAGAAGATGTCTGCGTCCGACGGAGCTGTTGGAGGAGTGGCGGTCTCAGCCGCCGCCGCACCCGTAATTGGAAACGGGATAGCCCATGCTCCGGCCGCAGGAGCGGGGGAGGCCGCGGGTCCAGCGGTCGCCCAGGTGATTCCGTTCTCCTTGCCCTATGTGCCCGGTGCTACCTGGCTACCGCAGTACGATGGGAAGCCTGATGCTTTGCAGGTGCTCCGGAAAAAGATTAGCCCGGTCCTCGATTTATATCCCTTGGCTGATAGGCAACGTACAGCGGTCGTGCTAGGGCAGCTAACCGGCGCGGCTGAGTAGGAGGCGGAGACCTGGACCGACGCGGACCGGGCCTCGGTGACTACCATTTTCGAGAAACTACAAATCGCTTTTGAGACCCGCACAGAAGCGGAGCTGCGGATGCAGTTTTATCAGTGCCGACAACGGCCTGTGGACAATGTAAGAGACTATGCCCTGCGCCTGCAAACAGCCCTCCGTACACTGAAGCGGGTGGACACTATTAATGATGCGGACAGTAATAAGATGCTGGTGGAACAATTCCTGCAAGGGCTGGGGTCCGTGGAAGACCGCAAGCAGCTGCGGCTGTGGGCCTTAGAACACCCCAATCTGGACTTTGCAGTGTTGAAAGAACGGGCCATCAAGGCCCTGCAGGCCCCAACGCCAGACGCTCCTGAGGTGGCTTCCTGGCCGGCTGAGACTGCTCCTATCACGGTGGCACCTCAACCCCTGGCTCTACCGGCCCCTGCAGCGCCCATCGGGATGATGGAGGAATTAGCAGCCCAGGTCCGCCGCATGGATGGAGATTTAGCCAAGATCCTCGCCGCACTTTAGCTTCCGACGAGAGTCAAGCCCCCAGGAAGGATCCAGCTCGCCGACAGCCCGGAGGATGTCCCCTGGATGCAGCGGAGAAGAACCAATGACTCACGATATGGGCCTCCTATTTGTTACAGGTGCAGCAAGCCTGGCCACTACTCTAGGAGGTGCCCGTTAAACGAGCAACCCCTGGGGCCAATCCTCTGGAGTAGACACCAACGGCCCCCTCAATTGACGAAACCGGTACGTCGGAGCTCGCCCCATCATCCCCCTGGCAGTGGATGGCGTCCCGCTCATGGCCCTCTTGAACACAGGATCATAGGTAACCACTATACCATATACACTGTACCAGCAGTATTGGGGTACTGACGAACTTGCCCCCTCTGATGATAGCCTGACCCTTATCCCAGCCAATAGACTCCCACTAACCCAGGTGGGATACAAGCAAGTGACCCTGACTGTGGGGCGTGCAGAGTTAAAGAATCAAGGGATGATTGTGGTAATGAATGAACCCAGTGATCATGCCCCGAAAGTAATCTTGGGGACCAATGTAATGGAGCATTGTATGAGTGAGGTGCTGAATCTGTTGCAGCAGTTGGCCGCTACAGCAGGAGGGGGCCGACAGAGGGCTGTGCAGCGTGAGATTCGGGCCCTTCTGTATCGGCAGCAAGTGAGCTCGACTGGCGGAGAGATTGGGGGAGTGAGGGTGATGGATGTGGCCCCCTTGGTAGTGCCACCCCGAAGTGAGATGATGATCTGGTGCAGGGCAGCAGTAGGCCCCCAGGGGCACGACTACCCGTCAATGGTGGAACCCACGCCTTCTGAACACTGGCCCACGGTGATGGCGGCCAGAGGGGTGGTTGACGTTAAAAAGGGGAGAGTGCCTGTAAGAGTGCTGAATTGTGGAGAGGAGGAAGTCAGGCTACCCTCGCCAAGTTGCTCACCCTAGACCCTCACACCATTCACGAAGTCGTTTCTCCTACCTCAGCATCCCCTGTCAGTAACCATACACCCCCTGAACAGTTAGAGGAGTGGTGCCAGGAACTACACGTAGGTACTGAAACCACACCCATGCATCACAAAGAGGGGGTATACAGGGTAGCGCAAGAGTATGAACAGGTTTTCATCAAGCACCCATTGGATTTCGGGAGGATTAAGGGTATTCAACACCATATCCCTACCGGCCTACATCCACCCATCAAAGAGAGGTATAGGCCCATTCCGCCAGCACACTATCAATGCGCCAAAGACATGTTGAGGAACATGAAGGAGGCGGGGGTCAATCGGGATAGTTGTAGTCCCTGGGCAGCTCCACTGGTGCTGGTAAAGAAGAAGGACGGCACCATGAGAATGTGTGTGGATTACCGGAAGATCAACCAGATCACGCATAAAGATGACTATCGTCTCCCCCGTATTGAAGAGTCGCTAGCTGCACTAAGAACTGCTAACTTCTTCTCTACCCTTGACCTTACCAGCGGGTACTGGCAGGTAGCGGTCGCACCAAAGGACCGAGAGAAGACGGCATTCGCCACTCCCATGGGACTCTGCGAGTTTAATAGCATGCCGTTCGGGCTGTGCAATGCCCCTGGAACCTTCCAATGGCTCATGGAGTGCTGTCTGGGACATCTCAACTTCGAAACGGTCCTACTGTACCTGGACGATGTGATTGTGTATTCCCAGACGTACAAGGCCCCCCTGGAACATCTGGCTGAAGTGTTCGCGTCCCTAGCCAAGTATGGGATGAAATTGAAGCCCTCTAAGTGCCACCTACTGAAACCCAGGGTGCAGTACCTCGGACACGTGGTGAGCGCGGAAGGCGTCGCCCCAGATCCCAAGAAGATCACTGCCATTCAGGACTGGCCAAGGCCGACCACGGTGAGGGAGGTGAGACAGTTCCTGGGCCTGGTGGGCTACTATCGTCGCTTCATTAAGGGATACACGAAGATGGCCGCCCCCATGCAAGACCTCCTCGTGGGACAGACCAAGGGTGGCAGGCCTCCGGAACCCCGTTGGCATGGGCAGAGAAGCACGAAGAGTCCTTCCGCCAACTGAAGACGGCCTTGACCGGGGAGGAAATCCTGGCGTACCCCGACTATAATCTCCCATTCATCCTCTACACCGATGCCAGTAACGTAGGCTTGGGAGCCGTCTTGTCCCAGGTCCAGAACGGAAGGGAAAAAGTGATCGCCTATGCCAGCAGAAAACTCCGGCCCATGGAGAGGAACCCTGAGAATTACAGCTCCTTCAAGCTTGAGTTCCTAGCCCTGGTGTGGGCCATTACTGAACGATTGTGCCATTACCTCGCAGCAGCTAAGTTCACCGCCTATATGGACAATAATCCGTTGACCCATCTGGACACGGCCAAGCTGGGCATGTTGGAACAGCGGTGGGTGGCCAGGCTGTCTAAATATGACTTCACGATCAAGTACCGAGCCTGCCGCAAGAACACCAACGCGGACGCGCTATCTCGGATGCCCCACCTATCGGATGAGGGACCGGAAGGCGATGGTCTCGAAGAAATCGAGCTGCCCGCATTCCACCGGCCACCAGTCGAGAAGTTGCATGTCCAGCAGCAACAGGCGAGCCTGGACCCGCTACCCAGTCAGGGATGGCAAGAAGCCCAAGACCAAGCACCTGCCGTCCAAGTGGTCAAGACCATGATTGAACAAGGTTCCGCTAGAATGGAAACTAATTACTCTAAAAACAATTTTTATTTATAAATATTAAAATTATAAGTTCAAGCTATATCTCATTGTATGTAGCTATAACGGTCAGTGAACACACATCCAGTCGTGCAGAGCTAGATATATATACTCTAAAGGGATATCAGACTAGGGAAATTAAGGATAGCCCAGTGAGGTTCTTTTTTTTGATAGAAATTGTAATATCAACTGAGATGTTAAAAAATGGCCAGGTCATAGATCCCTAGTCCTTCACCTTCCTGGTAGCGGAGGTAAACACCATAATGTTTCGGGCGCCCCCGCTCCTCGTCGGCTATCCCTAGTAGGCCCTAGAACTGCCTGTGTGTCAATAATTGACCTAAAGCCCAGAAAGTGTGGTTAGTGCTGAAGTCAGGATTATTCAATCACACTAGGTGCATAGTCAATATGCTGATTAGTATTAAGTATGTTAGTTGGTCATAGGGGAAATCCCCATACAGAGTAGTTGTAAAAAATGCTCCCCTCAGATGCACTCTAATGGGTGAGAGGGAGTACACAGGTAGCTGTCAAAAATCCGTTACCCAGTGCAGATGACCAACTGCATTAAAGTGGACCTGTAAGAATTAAATCCCAGTAGGGTAAACTTAACTTGCTGGAGAACAACCTCACAGAAGATTCCCGACGCGTTTCCCCCACTTTGTTCGGGGTTCATCAGGGGATGTTACCATCTCATGACAATGCACATAATCCAGGTCACCTTTAAGTTTTCAGTGTCCTGCCAAAGGATCCCTCAGAGACTGTAAATGGTAGTCGGATGGTCCTCCTGTTAATGCAGAATGGACCTCAGCACCTCACCCTGTCAGTATCGGGCTGAATAGGATCCTATTCAGCCCGATACTGACAGGGTGAGGTGCTGAGGTCCATTCTGCATTAACAGGAGGACCATCCGACTACCATTTACAGTCTCTGAGGGATCCTTTGGCAGGACACTGAAAACTTAAAGGTGACCTGGATTATGTGCATTGTCATGAGATGGTAACATCCCCTGATGAACCCCGAACAAAGTGGGGGAAACGCGTCGGGAATCTTCTGTGAGGTTGTTCTCCAGCAAGTTAAGTTTACCCTACTGGGATTTAATTCTTACAGGTCCACTTTAATGCAGTTGGTCATCTGCACTGGGTAACGGATTTTTGACAGCTACCTGTGTACTCCCTCTCACCCATTAGAGTGCATCTGAGGGGAGCATTTTTTACAACTACTCTGTATGGGGATTTCCCCTATGACCAACTAACATACTTAATACTAATCAGCATATTGACTATGCACCTAGTGTGATTGAATAATCCTGACTTCAGCACTAACCACACTTTCTGGGCTTTAGGTCAATTATTGACACACAGGCAGTTCTAGGGCCTACTAGGGATAGCCGACGAGGAGCGGGGGCGCCCGAAACATTATGGTGTTTACCTCCGCTGCCAGGAAGGTGAAGGACTAGGGATCTATGACCTGGCCATTTTTTAACATCTCAGTTGATATTACAATTTCTATCAAAAAAAAGAACCTCACTGGGCTATCCTTAATTTCCCTAGTCTGATATCCCTTTAGAGTATATATATCTAGCTCTGCACGACTGGATGTGTGTTCACTGACCGTTATAGCTACATACAATGAGATATAGCTTGAACTTATAATTTTAATATTTATAAATAAAAATTGTTTTTAGAGTAATTAGTTTTCGGTCTATTAACAGTTGAATTCTCTAATTCTTATTAAAATTGGTGTGTAATCCGCTAGAATGGACCCTGCTACTCTTCCTGAAGCCCAACGGCTGTGGAAAGAACGAACCAAGCTGCATCTGGACCAGGGGAAACTGTATCGGGAACTGATCAACCCGAAGACCCATGAGAAGGTTCGTCAGCTGGATGTTCCTCAGGCTAGTGTGCCCACAGTTCTACGGGCTTACCATGACGGTGCCGGGCACTTTGGGTGGAAAAAGCTGGTGATGCTGTTGAGAGAGCGGTTCTATTGGAGTGGGATGCGGGAGTCTGTGGAGGCCTGGTGCCGAGAGTGTGGTCCCTGTGTACTGAGAAGAAGGGACGAGGCCAGCCAGAAGGCCACTCTACGCTCAATCATCACTCATCAGCCACTGGAGTTGGTCGCCCTCGACCACGTTAAACTCACCCCCAGCCGAAGTGGGTACACCTACGCCCTGACCATTGTAGACCACTATTCGAGATTCATGGTGGTTGTCCGAGTTAAGGACCTGACCGGCCGTACCGCCGCTAGAGCATTCCAGGCCTATTTCTGCCGACCGCACGGGTACCCGGAGAGGGTGCTTACCGACCGGGGCCCGGCTTTTGAAGCGGAGGTGTTTCAAGAATTCTGCCAGTTGTACGGCTGTAAGAAGATTCGGACCACGCCTTACCATGCCCAGACTAATGGCATGTGTGAAAAGATGAACAATCTGGTCATGGGACTCCGCAAGACGTTACCGCTAGAAGAGCAGAACCTGTGGCCAGAAAAGCTGCCTGACCTGGTCGATATGTACAATAACATTCCTTCCTAGCTCTACCAAATGTACACCAGCGTATTTGATGAGAGCTCGGCCAGGCCGGTTGCCGGTGGACCTAGAAATGGGCTTGGAAGCTCCAGAAGCCCTCCCTTCGACTACTGGATGGGACACTCGGTGGAGAGGGCAGTACCGACAGGTCCAGGAGTACGTAGAAAGGAACCTGTGTCGAAGCCGGGAACAGCAGGAACAGTACTTCAACAAGCGGGTTCCAGCTGGCCCCTTTAAACCTGGAGATGTAGTGCTGAAACGAAAAAGAAGAATCCATAAGCTTGACGACCAATGGGAAAAGACCCTGTATGTCATACAACCCACTGAATGGGAGAATGAGAAGGCCTACCAGATTAGTCGTGACCAGGGGAAGACTTCGGCCATGGTGTCCAGGGATCACCTGAAGAGGTGCCCATCGCCGTTGAAGGTGGCAGCTGAAGTTCCAACCCCCAGACCAACCGGGGAGAAAGAAAAAGAGGTGATCCACACAGTGATGGGTGATTTCCCAGCGGACTGGCCTACACAGAATGGCACGGTGCTTATTCCGGTAATAATGTTCCCACAACCCGTGGAGGAAAAGGAGACGGAAGTAACCGCCAGTGAACCAGTGCCCAGGGTTGCACCTGTACCCAGTGCCCCTGAGTCTCCGCCAGCCCCACATAGTAGACAGGAAGAGGAACTGACTGTCTCTTCTGTCCCCTTGCCCTCCACTGATAGCATTGGGCCCAGAAGGTCCACATGCCCCAACCTAGGCCAACCCCCGCTTAGGTACAGGGAAACTACCATTTAGGGGTGTCATATGTTAAGTGTGTAAATATGTGAATGAATCAGCAAAAATCAACCGAGTTTCACCTGATTGTCGTCAGTGATTACCCCGGCCGTTGCCGGCAAGTTGTCCCCGGAGGGACATTATATGTTTAAAGTATGCATGAGGAACTGCTCATGGACAAGGCCGAGAACTTGCAGGCCACCCACGAACTTGTGGGCATGTAAATAAGTTGAGGGTTGATTTTCCGTCGGAGCCGCCTCCGTAGAGGCAGATTGGAGGAAGGGCCCGCAGCAGAGCAGGCTGGGGCCCAACCACCACAAGGACCGGTGCCCATCCTCCGGGGGTCAGGGGTCCCCTTCTTAGGGGCAGCATCAGGGCTAGGTTGCTTGGGTGGGAGAGCGGAAGACATCCGTCCGTCCGTCTGTGTTTAAACTGTTTTTATGTGCAACGTTAAAAGTGACCTGACAAATATGCGTATGTTGAGATGTTGATTGTTAAATGTTATTTATCCCCTTTTTGTACAGTTTTGAAAAACAAAATAAAACCGGTGATGGACGGGCAGCCCGCGGACGGTCTGCGTTTTACCAAGGGGGAATGTGGCACCCTGGACTAGCCAGGTCGTTATAGGTAACACACAAACACCCCCACCCCTAGGACAGCAACATTAGTCAAACACAAAACCCTTGTTGCCTCCTCCAGTGTCTGATGTCCACACCAGGTGGGGGGAGGGGCCAAGGCGGTTGGCCCCACCCACCGAGGAGTTCACAGGCCTGGAGGTGGGAAAAGTGACAGTTCAGTTTGGGAGGTTGAAGAGTGAGGAGTAAGCACTTGGGTGTCTGGGTTCATGGCCCAGGCACTAACAGCAAGGTTGGCAGACGGTGGTGGCCGTCTGCAGGAGTGGTGAAGCAACGCGGAACCGTAGGACCGGGGTCGGGCGTTGGCCCGCCGGTACCGACCGGGGAGCGAAGTGAAGCCAGCACACACGGGCAGGACCATCGGACCCCGACCAGGCTTGGAGCCGCCGATAACAGTCAAATCCGAATGTGACTGGAACCCCAGGGGTTTCCTAACAGCAAAAGTCCCGATTGAAGGCAACCGTCCGCACCGTGAGGGTATACAGCCACCGCCAACGGCTAGAGACCCAAGGGCCAGCGCCTGCGGGCACAACGGGCTCCTCCGGCACCCATACACCGGGGAGCGGACTACCGCTGGGAATCCACAGTAGTCAACATAGAACACTAAGGTGTAGGGAGAGACAGCCACCATCACCTGTCCAGGGAGAGATACAGCAGCTGGCTGCGGGACCCGTCCATCCAGCCGTTTGGTTTACCAGAGACTTTGTGCCTCATTTGCTGAGTAAGTACACCTGCGCCATCCGGCGCTGCGCCGCGCTGTCCCTGGGACCCTGCACCTCACCGGCCCTGCAGCCCCATCACGTCACCGGGCCCCGGGACCACCAACCCCTACCTACGGCGGGGGAAAACAACATCCCAGCTGCTCCCCACCATCGCTCCCGGGATCCCCGTCACCAGCAGTGGTGGTGCCCATCTTCACCACAACCCGTGGGTGGCGTCACGGACTAAATCCCCAAACCAAATCACCCATTTCACTCACAGGCGAGGAGCGCCGCTCGAGTCCCCGGATCTGGTCCACCGCTCGAGCCACCGAGCAGCAGAAGCCCCGGATCCGAGCGTGGCGAGCGCTTTCCCCTCCGCCCGCGACAATTCCATACATACCTGTAGTTGTGAGATCGGATGTATACTTTCTGAAATACAGGCAAACTGAAAAATAAGGAGCGCTGATAGTGTAATACCAACAGATCAGTGAGGTAGATCAGGAAAAATACACTCACCTGAAAAGGTTGTGAGATAGTCACAACCACTGATAGAGCATAGGATGAAGGCATCTGCTGCAGCCCCACAAGGATGTGCATACAAATCAGAGTGAAGAGGGGGTTAATGCCGCGCATCAGCCAAAATGAAGATGTAGCACGTTGATGTTATAAACTTATTTTTTTATTCCATCGGTCTACGCGTTTCGAGGATACACCTCTTCTTCAGGACCAGTGCATCAACATAGTATAGCATAAATGAAGATGTCAGACATATATATACAGCCTGTATATATATGTCTGACATCTTCATTTATGCTATACTATGTTGATGCACTGGTCCTGAAGAAGAGGTGTATCCTCGAAACGCGTAGACCGATGGAATAAAAGAATACGTTTATAACATCAACGTGCTACATCTTCATTTTGGCTGATGCGCGGCATTAACCCCCTCTTCACTCTGATTTGTATGAAATACAGGCAAGTAAAGTTTGGGAAATGCACTATTACTTGATTGATTGAAGCTGCAGAATATCTAATAGGTGGCCCGGGTTTTGCTACTTATTCCCGCCCCTGTTTGGAGCAATCGTTGCCCAGCAGAGGGCTGTTATCAATGAGGAGACTTGGTATGCCTGCTGGGCCATAATCATCCATCTGGCCTGGGAGCAAGAGCAGCGGGAGGCCCAGAAGGCGGAGGTAGAGGCCCGTAAACTTCAAGAGAAACAACACCTCAGACAGGCAAGTAACAAGGCCCGAGGGTGTAGTGGTCCAGTTCAACTTTGCAAAGGGGCGAGGCTTCATTGCAGAGCCGGGACTGGGACAAGGGGTCTTTGTCTCCTGGCGGGATGTGAGGACCCACCTCCCAAAAGGGCACCCTGAAGGACATGTACACCAGGGTGATGTGGTCTCATACACCCGGCACTATGGGGAGCGAGGCTGGTACGCCCAGGATCTGGTGAGATGTTCAGCAGGGGCCGCTGCAGCATCATCAGTCCCCGCTTCTTCACTAGCACCAGTGATACTCTTACCACCAGGTGGCAGTAGAGGTGCAAGGGATCAGTGCACCCAAACCAAGAAGCCGGCTTAACCAGTTCCCCTGTTTCAATTTCCCGGTAGCTGTAACCTGTCTGCTACCAGTGTGTGTAAAATGTTGATTTTGCTTTAACCTGGTTATAATGTTGATAATGTTTGATAAAAATGGACCACCAGCTACTGGACTGGTAGAAGCAAGAACTAGCCTTGTAAATAGTTGCACCAGTTGTGCACACTACCAGAGTAATACCGCAGCAAAGTCTGAAAACGTTCTCTCTCTCATTATCCTGGCATTTGGCAAATAATTTTGGTGACTAATTGACCTAACTCAAGAGAAAAACCTGCAGATGTGTCTGTATAGAGAGTGGAGGGAAAAACCTGCAGATATGTCTGTATAGAGAGCGGAGGAAAAACTTGCGGATGTATCTGTATGGAGAGAGGAGGGAAAAACCTGCAGATGTGTCTGTATAGAGAGCGGAGGGAGAAAACTACAGATGTATCTGTATAGAGAGCGGAGGGAAAAACCTGCAGATGTGTCTGTATAGAGAGCGGAGGGAAAAACCTGCAGATATGTCTGTATAGAGAGCGGAGGAAAAACGTGCAGGTGTATCTGTATATAGAGTAGAGGGAAAAACCTGCAGATGCGTCTTTATAGAGAGAAGAGGGAAAAACCTGCAGATGTGTCTGTATAGAAAGCAGAGGGAACAACCTGCAGATGTGTTTGTATAAAGAGCTGAGGAAAAAACCTGCACATGTGTCTGTATAGAGAGCAGAGGGAAAAACCTGCACATGTATCTGTATAGAGAATGGAGGGAAAAACCTGAAGATGTGTCTTTATAGAGAGCGGAGGGAAAACCTGCAGATGTGTCTTTATAGAGAGTGGAGGGAAAACCTGCAGATGTGTCTGTATAGAGAGCGGAGGGAAAAACCTGCGGATGTGCCTTTATAGATAGAGGATGGAAACTTCTGGTTTCAACTGTATTTATAGGCCTTAGCAGTGCCACTGTGACCCAAACATCTGAGCCCGGAGCCTATAGAGACCTAGCTACTCCCATGCATACACCGTTACCTCGGTCTCGTTGGTTTCCGTGAAGCTCCAGGTGTTTGTTGTGCTCACATTTATCTCCACTTTAGCCTCAGTCTCGACAATACAGGGTATTCCAGCTTTAAATTTGAGAGAGGCGCCAACTTCAATTGTAAATCCGTGTTCCTGGGAGAAGGAGCTGGAGGACCTCACTGTCTTATCAAACCTGCCCGAGAAAACACAGACCAGATGTAATGTCCAGATCCGGAAGTGACCAAGGTAAAGCTTTCATCACCAGAAAACTAGCAACTCATTGAATAGTGTTCCAAGATCATCAGGAGGACACTGCACCTATCACCAAAATCAGTTTTCTCAGTTTTATTTTTTAATATATTACAAATGTAAGATTAAACTTTTCTAAATATAGATATAAAAGTAATAGAAGTTAAATGTGAAGGGCGTACACATGGTGCAAATCTGACTATTTACTGAAAGTCGTCCCCGGCATTCCTTGTGGTGCTTCATCACCCCACGTCACGGAATTGATCTATCTGCCCTAAGCAACATCATCTTGGTGCTAAAACCCAAGAGATCATGTTCAGGGCCGTGGTGTTACAGATAATGTACGCACAAAACATTAAACAGCAAATGGTGTTATAAAAAAACACTTGTTCTAGTTTGACCACCAAATCCACACACCTATACTAGAGTCCAGCACCCCAATCCGGCATCCTTCCAGGACAAGGCAGGCAGCACCATAAGTCACAACTTTGAAATAGTCTGATCATCATTAGGAGGGGGTCTGTACACTTTTCCCTATAAATTATCTGATCTCTAGGGACACATCCAGTAATGGTCCATCCATGTCTACTTTGGTAAGAGGTCAGTTATGCAGATTTTGTTTTCCCTTTATGAAGGTATGGATGTTCTTCTATATGAAGACATGAAGCTAGAGTTCCTCGTTAGGGTCATTTATACAGTTGTGCTCAAATGTGTACTCACCCCGGCAGATTTTATGTTTTCTTGGCCTTTTTCAGAGAATATAAGGGGCACTTTGCACGCGGCCACATCGCTAGCCGATGCTGCGATGCCGAGCGCGATAGTCCCCGCCCCCGTCGCAGCTGCGATATCCTGGTGATAGCTGGCATAGCGAACATTATCGCTACGCCAGCTTCACACGCACTTACCTGCCCTGCGACGTTGCTTTCCTTATTAAGGGGGCGGGTCGTGCAGCTTCATAGCAACGTCACACAGCAGGCGGCCAATAGAAGCGGAGGGGCGGAGATGAGCGGAACATAAACATCCCGCCCACCTCCTTCCTTCCGCATAGCTGGCGTGAGCCACAGGACGCAGGTAGGAGATGATCCTCACTCCTGTGGCTTCACACACAGCGATGTGTGATGCCGCTGGAAGGAGGAACAACATCGTCACATCGGTCATTTCCAAATTATGGAAATGACCGACGCTACACCGATGATACGATTACGACGATTTTGCGCTCGTTAATCGTATCAAAAAGGCTTTACACACTACGATATCGCCTGCGACGCCGGATGTGCGTCACTTTCAATTTGACCCCACCGACATCGCAGGTGCGATGTCGTAGTGTGCAAAGTGCCCCTAAGTGATAACACACAATCTTGTCTTCCACGCATGGTTAATGGTCGGGTGAAGCCATTTATTGTCACGTACTTTGTTTTCTCTTTTTAAATCATAATGACAACCAAAAACATCCAAATGACCCTGATGAAAAGTTCACACACCCTGGTGATTTTGGCTGATAACATGCACAGAAGTTGACACATATGGGTTTGAATGGCTAATAAAGGTAACATCCTCACCTGTGACCTGTCTGCTTGTAATCAGTGTGTGCATAAAATCTGAGTATGTTACTGGGATCCAGACAGACTCTTGCATCTTTCATTCAGCCACTGACATTTCTGGATTGTGAGTCATGGGGAAAGCAAAAGAATTTTCAATGGATCTAAGGGAAAAGATAGTTAATCTGTATAAAACAGGAAAGGGATACAAAAAGATATCAAAGGAGGTAATAATGCCGGTCAGCAGTGTTCAAACTGTGATTAACAAATGGAAAATCAGGGGCTCTGTAAAAACCAAACCACAATCAGGTAGACCAACAAATATTTCGACCACAACTGCCAGGAAAATTGTTCAGGATGCAAAGAAAAACCCACAAATAATATCAGTTGAAATACAGGACTCACTGAAAAGTAGTGGTGTGGCTGTTTCAAGATGCACAATAAGGAGGTACTTGAAGAAAAATGGGCTGCATGGTCGAGTGGCCAGAAGAAAGCCATTGCTGATAAAATACCACAAAGTATCTCACCTACAATACACCAAACAGCACAGAGACAAGCCTCCAAACATCTGGAACAAGGTAATTTGGATGAGACCAAAATCAGTCTTTTTGGCCATAACCATAAACGTTACACTTGGAGAGGTTTCAACAAGGCCTATGTTGAAAGGAACACCATTCCTACTGTAAAGCATGGAGGTGGATCACTGATGATGTATGGATGTGTGAGCTACAAAGACACAGAAAACTTTGTCAAGGTTGAAGGAAAGATGAATGCAGCACGTTATCAGCAAATACTGGAGGCAAATTTACATTCATCAGCCCGGAAGCTGCGCATGGGACGTAGTTGGACATTTCAACATGACAATGATCTAAAGCACAAGGCCAAGTCGACCTGTCATTGGCTACAGCAGAACAAAGTGAAGGTTCTGGAGTGGCCATCTCAGTTTCCTGACCTCAATATCATTGAACCGCTCTGGGGAGAACACAAGCAAAGCGCAGTTCATGCAAGAAAGGCCAGAAATTTACAGGAACTGGAGGCGCCAAGAAGAATGGGCAGCTTCACCATCTGACCAAGAAGAATGGGCAGATTCCCCAACTGGGAAAATAAAGAGCCTCGTCCAAGACTACCACAAAAGACTTCAAGCTGTCATTGATGTTAGAGGGGCCAATACACGGTATTAAGAACTGAGGGGTGTGAACTTTTTATTAGGGTCATTTAGATGTTTTTGGTTGTCATTATGATTTAAAAAGAGAAAACACAGTAGCTTCACAATTAATGGCTTCACTCAACCACTCACCATGAGTGGGAAAATGATTGTGTGTTACCATTCATATTCTCTGAAAAAAGGCCAAGAAAGCAAAAAGTCTGTCGGGGTGTGTAAACTTTTGAGCACAACTGTATAGTACTTGATTTTTTAACCTTTGACAGAATCATTCTAATACTCACGTGAAGGTATGTTTCAGAGCCGTGCTGCTCCTCCTATTATCATAGACTCTCTCCTCTATCACTTCTGGATTCTCGGAAGACCTTTTCCCCTTTTCAGGCAGAAACTCAAAGCTGATAATGTTGCTGATTGTCTTGTCTTTTGTGAAAGAAAGGAAAGGAAATATATTGTAGTTATTTCCTAATTTCTCAGCATTGGCCAAATATGCACCATTATCTGGTAAGGATCCTTTGTAAATGTTTCCACTCCCTTTTTCTACACACCACAGTTTTCCACCAGGACAAAATGACATGAAATGTGTAAGACTACACCAGCCACTTCCTCCAGCCACGGTGACGGTCTTCATCCACTCCTTAAAGTCTTGGGTTTTTGGTGGTTTTGATTTCACGATATTATCTTGTTTGGTCACCACTGCGTACAGAAGACCACTTGGATCAAAAAATAAGGTTTCACACTTCTCCCAACCACTGGTCCCGATCTGTGTGGCTTGTCCATACATCCAGGGTACATTTTCATTGATTGGCTGTGGACCTTTGTAGAACTCTCCACTTTTGGTTGTACCGTACAAGTCTCCGTCTGGATGAAAGAAAAGAATTTTATATTCACCCCATTCACATTTACCGACTCTTCTGGCTGTAGAAAACCAATCAACACCTTCCTTTGCTTGAATCGGCCCCTTGTAAAGGTCCTTATCACGGACACAGAACAGTTCCCCTTCTGGACTGCAGAAAGCGTGGCTGGCATTTCCCAGTTTCCCCACAAGTGCAGCTCTGTAAACATAGCCGTCTCGTGGATCTCTAGGTGGCAAACCAATTCTCATGGTCCCATCTTTTCCAACGGTCAATAAGAGAGTCTCTGGAAAAGAGGAACCACATTATTTAACCTTATTTCAAATCATGAATTCATCTCAATGTAAAATGTGAACACAAAGTATTAAAGGATGACGTCCAAACAACGCATGAAGGTATAAGTATAGAGGAAAAAAGCAATCAGACAAGTGACAGCAGTCCTGGATGGTTCATTACAGGTGGATTTATTTCTTACAAGCATGGGAACCCTTGACGGGGGTTGCAAACTTGCCTATTTGGCCAAAATATGGATGGATACCTCTTGTATTTTATACATTACTGTTTCATCTTTCTATTGCACATTTTTACTGCAGGATTCAGCCAGGACCTTTAGTGTTGGTTCTGAGAACTGGTGTCTGTCCTGTGGGGGCATGCACATAGTGCGGGGCAGCCGCCTGATCTAATAGTATGGGCATCACCCATAGGCTGTGAGCTAGATACTTTGCATTGCACATGCCTGTGTGACTGGCGCCCTATCTGTGTGCATGTCTAACACCAGCAGCCACCTCCTCCATAAATTGGTTGGTAGTGAGGGGTTGTTTTATCAATATTTTGCATCTCTGCTGCCCCCACCTTTATCATGGGGCTGCTGCGTCCTGGTAGTGCATTGGTGATTTGGTCTTGTGTTGGTAAGGCTGTGTCTTTTTCTGGGAGAATTTTTTAATTTATGTCCTAATGTGAGGTGTCTCTAATACTATTACCCTGCCTGGATGAAATCAAGACTTACTAAACGTGCAGAAAATGCAATAAAATAGACAAATACCACCAGGGCATAACAACACGTTACCAGCATATACAGGAATAACTGTACCACCATTTACCAAATCATTAACCAAAATCACTCTACGGTGACCATATAATGGTGACATCAGGTCTACACCAGTGCCCTGCGGACCATATATATGTACACTGTGTGAGGTCTTACCAGTGGTGCTTGCGGATTGTAGTCATTCATTTAACCTTATTCACATTTGGCCCAGACCACTATTACACCTTTTGCCATCCATGACTTGTCCCTATAGAAAGCAATACCCAGACATCTTTGTCTTCTTGCATCGCATTCACATTCCACTCAGACCAATATTAGCCTGTGTGCCAGCACCTATGAAAAATTATTTTCTCAGCCCTAATCGGACTAAAAAACAATTGCAGCATGCTGTGGGTGCAATGCCTTCCTGATGTCTCTCGCACCCATTCAAGTCAATGGGGCGAAAGAAAAATCGCACTGCACTTGCAGCACAGCGGTGAACTGCGAGTGCATGGAGAGAATGGCAATAGCCAGCAACAGAGCAGAGAGGGAGATAAGTCCCTCCCCTCCGCAGTGCTGGCCCGTCCCTCCTCAGTGCCGGCCCGCCCCCTGCAGCTGTGGTCCGATCGCATAATGAGACCTCAGTCTCAGTGACACTTGCATGACAATATCACCCAACACATGCCCCATGAGCATGTGTTGGGTGATATTGTCACCCAATACAAAGAATTCTTGGGATCCCATAGAAGAAATGCTGTTATGCCACAAAGGCACAGTCACAAAAAGACATACCATTCCTCTCAATTTTGTAAGAAATAAAGAAGGATATATATTGCAGCACTTTCACAATTTTGCCCATATTGAGACCCCTTAATGTTCTCACTCTTATGATACCTCTTTCACAACCTCTCATGCAGTATAATGGTCCCCAAAAAGTCTCCCGAGCAGAATGGTGAACTTCTCACAGGATTTCCTACAGTATTGAGACCTTCCCTAGCCCTTCTTGCAGTATAATGGTCCCCAAAAAATCTTGCAAACAGAATGATGATCTCCTCACAGCCTTTTCTACAGTATGAAGACCCTCCACAGCTTCACATACAGTATAATGGTTCCCAAAAAGTCTCAAGAGCAGAATGATGATCTTGCCATAGCCTTTCCTACAGTATGAAGACCGTACACAGACAGTAAATGGTCCCCAGACAGCACCCCTGACCTAATCCACCTAATACAGGCTCCATTGCTCTGCTTCCTTTGTCTCCACCTCTATCTTGTTTCAAAGGGGACAAGGCTGGCACAATGCACTGATGACATCTATTCTTGGTGTGTGCCTCCAGCAGGCTTCTGGCTGACAAGAAGCTTGCAGCCTGCTGACGCGCCCCAGGGCTATGGGGTACTTGGTCCCAGGCGGTGTATCGCTGGAATATGTCACTGGGTGGACGTTGCCTGGTTCCGTGACCCTGGGGTAATAAAGTTTTAAATGATAATAAAGTTTTTGTCATGACTAGAGATGAGCCACTCCCCTAGAGTTCGAGTTCGGTTCGGTTCGTCGAACGGTACCCCGTTCGACAAACCGTTCGACGAACCTCTCGAACCCCATTGAAAACAATGGCAGGCAATCACAAACACATAAAAACATATTATAAATGTACACATACAGTTGATAAATATTTCCATAATATTTACCTGTCCCCGCGATGCGTCCTACACTCTGTCTCCCGCAGCTTTTCTATCGGTAATTGCTGCATCCTCCCGGTAACCAGCAGTGATGACAGGACCTATCGTGACATCAAAATAGCATGTGACCAGTCATGTGTCTATTATCTCATTGGCTACAGACTGGTCACATGGCTTTGACGTCATGCTAGGTCCTGCCATTGCATATCTCCGGTACACGGTGCACGTTTGTGTATCACCGTGTACCGTTGACATGCTCTAGCACACGGTAGACTCCCCATTCTGCCGCTAACAGCCAGCAGCACTGATCACTCACGGAGTGAAAAGCAGCAGTGTCTTCTTCCCATGCAGTGCTGCTGATGGAGCAGAGCTGCATGGGCTGAAGGAGAAAGAAGACAGAAGACCATGGATCATGGAGGGATAAGAGGGAGTAATAAACATGGAGTCTCTAAGTGTGTCTGTGTATTTATTTCTATTAAAGTATTTTTTCTCTGAGTGGTGTCTTTTTTTAACCCTTTATTGGAGATTCTTAATGGCTGGGTCAAACTTTCCTGAAATATGGAATCTCTGACTTAATACTAGCTAGTAAAACAAAGCTAGTATTAACTCATTATTACCCAGCGAGCCACCGGCATCAGTGCAGCTGGAAGAGTTGGATACAGCACCAGAAGATGGCGCTTCTATGAGAGCGCCATTTTCTGGGGCGGCTGCGGACTGCAATTCGCAGCAGAGGCGCCCAGAAAGCTCGGGCTAACTTGTGCTGCGGATCCAATCCCCAGCTACCTAGTTGTACCCGGCTAGACACAAAAATGGGGCGAAGCCCACGTCGTTTTTTTTTTATTATTTCATGAAATTCATGAAATAATTAAAAAAATGGCTTCCCTATATTTTTAGTTCCCAGCCGGGTACAAATAGGCAGCTGGGGGTTGGGGGCAGCCGTACCTGCCTGCTGTACCTGACTAGCATACAAAAATATGGCGAAGCTCACGTCTTTTGTTTTGTAGTTTTTTGGCAAAGAAAAATAAAAAATGCTTCCCTGGATTTTCCATTGCCAGTGAAGGTTACACCAAGCAGTGGGGGTTAGCAGCCAGTAGCTGCTTGGATTATCCTTAGCTAGCAATACAAAAAATGCAGCGGGAGCCCATATATATTTTTTTTAATTATTTATTTAAGTAACTAAAAAAAAAGGGCTTCCCTGTAGTTTGATTGCCTGACATGACAGTGCTGTAAAAATAAATCTTTTAAAAAAATGACGTAGCGCTCCGCGGTATTTTTGATTCTCAGCGCAGATAAAGCAGACAGCTATGGGTTGCCACCCCCATCTGCCTGGAGTTACCTTGGCTGGCAATTAAAATACAGGGAAGCCTATTAATTTTTTTTATTTAAAAAAATAGTTTAAAAAAAATGACGTTGGGTCCCCCCATTTTTGATAGCCAGCTAGGGTAAAGCAGAAGGCTGTAGCCTGAAAACCACAGCTGGCAGCTTTACCGTGGTTGGGGATCCAATGTGGAGGTTACCCCAGGCTCTTTTTTTATAATTACTTTATAAATATTAATAATTCCAAAAAAGATGTAGGGTCCCCCCCAAATTGCCAAATTGGATCAACAGTCAAGGTAAAGCGGACAGCTTTGGTCTGGTATTCTCAGGGTGGGAAGGTCCATAGTTATTGCACCTTCACAGCCTAAAAATAGCAGCCTGCAGGCGCCCCAGAAGTGGCGCATCCACTAGATGCGCCAATCCTGGCGCTTCACCCCAGCTCATCCCGTGCCCTGGTGCGGTGGCAAACGGGGTAATAAATGGGGTTGATACTAGCTGTAAGGTCACCTGACATCAAGCCCAGAAGTTTGTGATGTCATGGCGTCTATCACATACCCGACATCACAAACTGTCAGTACTAACAAAAAAATAGACAAAAAAAAATTGATTTGAAAAAACACCTCCAAAACATTCCCTCTTTCACCAATTTATTGTAAGGAAAAAAAAATAAGGGGATCCCACGATGACTCTGGACCGTCTAGAATATGGGGGGACACGCTCAGGGAACGTATCCCCCATTTTCTAGGAGTTCAGACCCTCCATGTGAGGAGTGTGGGTGCAATGAATCTGCACCCACTCTCCCCGGGTCCACAGCAGCAGAGTCCATGTCGTAACTGTTGCTACCAAAGCTACAATGCCCTACTCATGAGGTAAGGGTATGCCCAATCAGGAGAACTATTCTACATTTCCAAATATTGGTATTTGCTGATATTGTTGCTATTCCACCTACTATATATTGGGGATAGGATCTTGGAGATGGAATACCCCTTTAAGTCCAGTTATCCAGCTGAATGAATACTAAACAACAGAGCTCGCTATTTAGACATGTTTTCTTGCGGCGTATAACGGACTCTCATGTTTGGTAGTCGTTCAGCAGGGCAACTACAAAATCAAATACCTCCATTTGGAAATGTAGTATAGCTCTCCTGATTAACTACTGTATGTTCCTTACCTCATGAGCAGGGCATTGCAGTAGCTTACAGATGCATGGTTACCGCCACTCACTGTGTCTGAACACAGGAAGCTGAGCTGACAGCCGCTCTTTACATGCGGCAGTGTCTATTGTGAAGGAGGGGGCCGCTGGGATCAACGCTGCACAGGTACCGTGGGACACCGGGGAACACCAGTGGGGTTATAGGGGGTGACCTGGCAGGGCATGGGGAGGAGTTTTTTGTCGCATGTGTCATGGCACATGCGACAGAAATAAGAGGAGTAGGGTGAATGCGGCCGGCGCGCTGCTGTGCGCGCGGTTATCTTGGATTTCCGGGAGGGGGTTGGGGGGGGCACTTTGGTGACACCGGGGACCGGAGGGGACCGGGGAGGAGATTTATCTCCCATATGACATGTTTGTTCATGCCAGATGGGAGATAAATAATTTTTTACCGGCGCTGTCATTTACTGTAACGTGATCATCGGTATACGGTGTATACCTGTGATCATGTGAGCGGGGACCGGAAAAAACGTCCTGAATCATGATCTCCAGGGTCTCAGCTACCCCTGAAATTCCGGAGATTTTCTGACGCTGGGGGGCGCTATTCACTTATTTCTGCCTGCTGTTTATAAACGGCAGATCAGAATAAGGCTACATTCACACAACAGATCCGTTTTTGCGGTCCGCAAAAAACGGTCCGTTTTTTTCACGGGTCCATCCGTGTGGCATCCGTTTCTGTTCTGTATACGGTCTGCATGTCAACTGTTTGTCATCCGTGTGCCTTCCGTTTTTTTTGCGTACTACAAAAAAACTGAAGGAGGGAAAATACATAAATTTACCTAGGATCCATAGCTTCATCCTACATGAGGCGGTCACATGTTCCCTCCAGTGCCATTTTCTTCTGCTTTTCACAGCGTAGAGCGCTCTGGTGATTTTCCTGTGCTTGTGCACTTCATATCAGTCTTTTCTGTCATTATAATGGCAGAAAGACACATCATGTCCCACTCTCCTGCATTTTGTAATTTTGCACCCTTTGGTGCCTTTCATGTGGCACTAAGGGGTGCTTAGCCTTGTAATTAGCATTTTTGATAGCCAGCTAGGGTAAAGCAGACGGCTGCAGCCTGCAGACCACAGCTGGCAGCTTCACCTTGGCTGGTAATCCAAACTGAGGGCACCCCACGCTGTTATTTTAAATTAAATAAATAATTTAAAAAAAAACACTTGGGGGTCCCCCCAAAATTGGATCACCAGCCAAGGTAAAGCGGACAGCTGGGGTCTGATATTCTCAGACTAGGGAGGTCCATGGTTATTGGACTCTCCCCAGCCTTAAAATAGCAGGCCGCAGCCGCCCCAGAAGTGGCGCATGCATTAGATGCGCCAATCCTGGTGCTTTGCTCCAGCTCATTCCGTTGCCCTGGTGCGGTGGCAAACGGGGTAATATATGAGGTTAATACCAGATGTGTAATGTCACCTGGCATCAAGCCCTGGGGTTGGTGAGGTCAGGCGTCTATCAGATACCCGACATCACCAACCCAGTCAGTAATAAAAAAAAAATAGACGACAAACACATTTTTATTTGAAAAAACACTCCCCAAAACATTCCCTCTTTCACCAATTTATTAGAAAGAAAAACAAATCCAGGTCCGCTGTAATCCAAGGGGTTCCCATGATGATCCATACCATAGTCACTGTCCCAGTCAATGAAGAACAGAATGTTCCCCATTGGCTGCGAGAGCAATGCAGTGACCTGAGCTAACATCAATAGGTCAGCCCAGGTCACTGCAGGGCATGACAAGTGCTGCTGTCAGGAGCGAGGTACATTACCTGCGGTGATGATCTCCTGCACTGCTGATAGCAGAGCTGTCACTAACTTCAATGACCGCCGCCTTCACAGCCAAGTATCGCGGGTGCCTGTGATGTCACCGCTAGTCACAGTCTTGGGTCAGCAGCGAGAGGAGGAGATGTGACAAGCGGCGGCCATGGAGGACAGTGACAGCGCTGAGGTCGGGAGGGCGGGACTTCATCACCGCAGGTAAGCCGAGCAGGGTAATGTGTGCGAACTGCGAGGTGGGTGGAGCCAAGCAGGGTAATGTGTGCGGGCAGCGGAGTGCGAGGTGGGTGGAGCCAAGTGGGGTAATGTGTGCGGAGTGTGAGGTGGGTGGAGCCAAGCAGGGTAATGTGTGCGGAGTGTGAGGTGGGTGGAGCCTAGCGGGGTAATGTGTGTGGAGTGTGAGGTGGGTGGAGCCAAGGAGGGTAATGTGTGCGGAGTGTGAGGTGGATGGAGCTAAGCTGGGTAATGTGTGCGGTCTGCGAGGTGGGTGGAGCCGAGCGGGGCCATGTGTGCGGAGTGCGAGGTGGGTGGAGCCTAGCGGGGCCATGTATGCAGGCGGAGGAGTGCAAAGTGGGAGGAGCCTAGCGGGGCCATGTGGCGCTGAGGACGTCAGTGCCAGGGACCGCATGGCTGCGGACAGGTGAGTGTGAGTGTGTGTGTGTGTGTGTGTGTACATGCCGAGTGCAGGAGGGGGCGGAGCCGAGTGGGGAAGTGTCAGCTCCCTGCACACGTAACCAGGGTAATATCGGGTTACCAAGCAAAGCGCTTTGCTTGGATACCCTATATTTACATTGGTTACCAGCTTACCGCAGGCTGCCAGCGATGGCTCCCTGCACAGTGTAGCTGTAAAAAGCCATGCTTTTGGTGATCGAACCGTTCTCGAATGTAACTCAAACTTTCGAGCTTTTAGCAAAATCGATCGATCATTCGATCTTGAGCACCCCCAAAAATCACTCGAACATGAAATTGGCGAACCTCGAACCTTGAACATCGCTCATCTCATTACGCCACCTGTGGTGCGCGGCCAGGTAGGGGGCCGCCGCTACAGGGTTCTTCTCACCCGGGGTCAACGTTGATTGCAGCCAAGATGGAGTCAGTCCCCACAGGTGGAGTGGGTGCCCAGTGAGGATGGCTGCCTGGCTGGTAGTGGACCGTGGGCACCAGAGGGCGGGACGGCGTCGCCGGTAAATAATGGAAACAAGGCAAGAGCTCCAGTTCAGGTGTTTACTCACTGGATAGGAGATTGCCCGAGAGTGTCCTGGTTCCCTGCTGGTAAGTCTCTGATTACCCGTTGCAAGTTCCAGGCGGTTACCGGAGTCCTGTTTGTCCTGTTTGTTCAGCGACTGGCAGAAGGAACCTGGGCCGAGCTCCTGCTCACAATCATAACCACCATAAGGGTGGTTATTAATGGTACGTACTCGGACTGGGTCTCAGTTCATAGTGGGGTACCACAGGGGTCAGTATTGGGCCCGCTTCTTTTCAACATATTTATAAATGACCTTGTTGGGGGCATGCGGAGTAGAATTTCAATATTTGCAGATGATACTAAACTCTGCAGGATAATCAATACAGAGGAGGATAATTTTATATTACAGGGAGATTTATGTAAATTGGAGGATTGGGCTGAGAAGTGGCAATTGAAGTTTAATGTAGATAAATGTAAGGTCATGCACTTGGGTAGAGGAAATAACATTTATGATTATGTACTTAATTGTAGAACACTGGGTAAAACAGACACAGAAAAAGACTTGGGTGTATGGGGGGATGGTAAACTTCACTTTAGTGGACAGTGTCAGGCAGCTGCTGCCAGGGCTAATAAAATAATGGGATGTATTAAAAGAGGTATCAGTGTTCATGAAAAAAATCTAGTTCTACCTCTGTACAAGTCACTAGTGCGACCGCACTTATATACTGTGTACAATTCTGGTCACCGATATATAAGAAGGACATAGCTGAACTGGAGAGGGTGCAGAGAAGACCACCAAGATTATTAGAGGAATGGGTGGGCTGCAATACCAAGACAGGTTATTAAACTTGGGGTTATTTAGTTTGGAAAAACGAAGGCTTAGGGGAGATCTAATCACAATGTATAAATATATGAGGGGACAGTACAGAGACCTTTCCAAAGATCTTTTTATACCTAGGCTTGCGACTGGAACACGGGGGCATCCGCTACGTCTTGAGGAACGAAGGTTTAATCATAATCACAGACGAGGATTCTTTACTGTACGAGCAGTGAGACTATGGAACTCTCTGCCGCATGATGTTGTAATGAGGGATTCACTACTAACATTTAAGCAGAGCCTGGACGCCTTTCTTGAAAAATTTAATATTACCAGTTATGTATATTAGATTTTATGACAGGGTGTTGATCCAGGGAACTAGTCTGATTGCCGGATGTGGAGTCAGGAAGGAAATTTTTTCCCCATTGGAACTTGTTTGCCACATTGGGGTTTTTTTTGCCTTCCTCTGGATCAACATGTTAGGCTACGGGTTGAACTAGATGGACTTAGAGTCTCCCTTCAACCTTAAAAACTATGATACTATGAATCCCCAGGCTCTTCAGCAGAAAGGTGAGCTGTGTCTCTTCCCTCCAGGACTGGTGCTCTCCTGCACCCAGTCTGGTCTCAGGGGACGTCCCTCCAGAAAGCTTCCTATGTGCACTCTGCCAATCCCTTCACTGGCTTCCCATCGCCCAACGACTCCAGTTCAAAACATTAACCATGACATACAAAGCCATGCACAACCTGTCTCCTCCCTACATCTGTGACCTAGTCTCCCGGTACCTATCTGCACGCAACCTCAGATCCTCACAAGATCTCCTTCTCTGCTCCTCTCTTATCTCCTCTTCCCACAATCGTGTACAAGATTTCTCCCGTGCATCCCCCATACTCTGGAATGCTCTAACTCAGCACATCAGACTCTCCACTACCGTGGAAAGCTTCAAGAGGAACCTCAAGACCCACCTTTTCCAACAAGCCTACAACCTACAATAGCCCTCAGTCCAGTAGACCACTGCACAACCAGCTCTGTCCTCACCTATTGTACCATCACCCATTCCCTGTAGACTGTGAGCCCTCGCGGGCAGGGTCCTCTCTCCTCCTATACCAGTCTGTCTTGTACTGTTAATGATTGTTGTACGTATACCCTCTTTCACTTGTAAAGCGCCATGGAACAAATGGCGCTATAATAATAAATAATAATAATGTGTCATGGCTACCTAAACTTATACCCCATGTGGCACCCTGGTGACCGGGAAGTCCCATACTACTAGATGGCTAACTCTCCCTGTCCACCCCAGTTCACCCCCCCTGAGGGGAAGGCACCTAACTGCATGTGAAATGTGTCTGGTGTGAGCACCGGCACTTACCACCTGTCACTTACCCCAGATAGATGCTGCTACTAAATTCAGCTGCAGTACCCTGTAGCGACCAGAGCCTCAGGGGTGCTACACTGCCACAGTAAGTTGTGGAGTAAGTGTCGGAGGATAGAGCCGGTGGCTTGGTGCTCCATCACAGCTGTTCACAGTACGGGCATCTGAGTACAATGATACTGCTGACAGTGTTGCAATGAATGAGGTCAACAGACAGACGAGCCTTTCTGGAATTTGTCAGATTTTCCCAGTGGACACTAGGGTCATGTAAACATTGTTGTTTTAGCTACATTTCCTTTAACTTAAAGCAATAACAAGGATTCCTAAAGTTTTGTTATAATGTTACTTTTATTTCTCAGATTTTTTGCATAAATGAAAAGTAAAATATGTTCTCACCTGGATTTTCCACTTTGAGGGTAATCAGTTCTCTTGTTGGCTTCATTATTTTCTTGTGGTTTTGTCTTGGGATATGATCAATCTCCTGGACTTGCGATTGAATTAATTGAGTCTTGCAATGAATCTGCAGAATTCTTGTGAGTTATTCTAGATTTTGTGGATTTGAAATACGTAACCTCATCTGCAACAGGGAAAATTAATGAGATTAAGACTTTTATACGTTCTCCTGTATTAGGGCTTGTGCAGATGATTGTAATTTTGGTGTGATTGCAATCCGACAAAACATCACATTGCACTTAGACCAACATTATTTTGTGGGGTCATGCATACGTCCTATTTCTTCTGAAGCCCAAACCGGTCCAAGGAAAACAAATGAAACATGCCCAAGTTTCATCCTATTATCAGCTCGCACTTGGCCATTCATGTCTTCGCGCACTGTGATGACATCCAAAAGTGGTCTAATTTTCACAGACTTACACAATAGAGAAGATGATTTTTTATCCTCATTCAAGAAAATTGGATCACACAGTGCTCAAACTCCGATCAGTCTAAATATTATATTCCGCCTGATTTTCGCGAGCCTCATACTTTGTGTCTTTACGTATAATCTAAAATCTTTGGTGAGCTGTGGTTGCAGTGGTCACAGGTGGATTTTAGAGCCATTGCCAGGCACAAAATACACGTCCACCAGGCAACTTCCCAGCTTTAAAATCTTAAGGACTGGGTTGCTATTCCTTTTAGTTGTTTTATTTTTTCTTCTCCTATTCTTACATAACTTTTTTTTTTCATTTTTCCATCGGTTTTAACTCTATTATTTTTTGTTTTTTTGATGGATGAAATATAGCTGTAAATGACATACTTACAGTACTTTTACCATACAATATACTGAAAAATGGGAAAACTATTCCAAGTAGGATAAAGTGCGGGAAAAAAAACAAGTCCGTCATTGTTTTGTGGGTTTGGCTTTTACAGTGAAAATTGTATGATAAAAATGGTGTTGAAAGATGATTTTCCAGGTCAGTACAATTATGAAGATAGGAAAATCAATGATCAGGAACGTCCTGTAAACCTGAAAGTGGTTGTTGTTCCGGAGATCGTTGATGCTGGGCACAACCTCATACTGGAGAATCCACGAATTTCAGTTAAAGCAATAGCAGACATCATGGGGATTTCCCGTGAACGTGTTTGTATCATTATCAAAGAACATTTGGACATGAGGAAGCTTCTGCAAAGTGGGTCCCCAAATGTTTGACAACAGATCAGAGAAGCATGGGAGTGAAAACTTCCCAGTCCATTTGTCAGCGTTTCCGGACTGATAAGAATGCCCTGGATCAACTGGTCACTGTGGATGAGACCTGGATTTATTTGTATGACCCTGAAAACAAGAAGCAGTCAAAAGAGTGGAGACACATTGTTTCTCCCTGTTCAAAAACGTTCAGGGTGTTACAATCAGCCACTAAGTTGATGGCGTCTGTGTTCTGGGAAAAGGAGGGCGTGCTGCTGGTGGACTACCTTCAAAAGGGTTCCACCATCAATGCAAGGTATTACATTGAACTTTTGGACCAATTGAAGGCAGCTCTGAAGGCCAAAAGGCACATCAAGCTGTCCAAAGAAATATTTGCACAAGTGATCACCACAAAACTGGCAGAGCTGGGCCTTCATCTGGATGACCACCCACCTTATTCACCTGATCTAGCTCCCTCCGACTATTATCTGTTTCCAAACCTGAAGAAACACCTCAAGGGTACCAACTTTCAGACCATTTCTGATGCCATGGCTGCTACGGTTGCCTGGTTTGAGGCACAACCGAAATCCTTCTTTTTGCTAGGCTTACAGAACTTGGAATACCGATGTAAGAAGTGTGTTGTCATCAGTGGAGAGTATGTGGAAGAAATGGAAAGTTTCATCATCCGATCTCATTTCTTTCTGGGTAAAGCCAAAGAATTATCAGCAGCCCCTCATAAAAAGTGTTTAAAATATATTCATCCATTCAATTTTCCAAATTATAAAAATAAAAAAAAGTATGTTTGTTATCACCACATTGGTAAAAGTCCAATTTTTGAAAATCTACAGCTAATTACCCATAGCACTATACAGAAAAAATATAAATACCAAAATAGTTTTTTTTGTCACTACATTTCTCAAAAAAGGTAATAAAAAGCATTTATAATATTGTTTGTATCTCAAAAAATGGAAAAATAAAAAACTACAGTTCCAATTGCAAAATTTCAAACTATCACCTAGGTCTATTGATTGACTAATCAAAAAGCTACAAGTCTCTGAAATCGTGATACAACCAATTGTTTTTTTAAAAAAATAACCTGTATAAATGTAGTATTGCCAAAATCATGCCTTCAGGCAGAATCAAGCTGTAGACGTTGAGTTGTGCATGTCTGATTTTACAGACCTGTTTTACTAGTCAAATATGACAATGCTCCATGCTACATCTGAGTGTGGATGGACACTGTTTGTTCCATATGTCATCATTTCCCTAGCCGGCATAAAGTCATCACTGCAGCCCATGTCTGATGACGTGACATTGTGCACCTCCGTGACCATGATTTAACATCATGATATCAATAATCTAAATTTCAGAAAGATTCAATCATCTCCACTTACGATTCCTTCAGAATGCTCACGGCTGCTGGATTTTGCTCTTTCACCAGTTGTAAGGGAAAACAGTGAAATACCGTATATATATATATATATATATATACAGCAAGGAAGCAAATCAAATAATTCTTATCAATATGAAGATAAAGATGCAAATGAACAGGAACAAAAGCAAAAGATTTCTATGCGAATTAATAATGTTTCATTGGTAAATGATTAAGGACTATGGAGCGTGAATCACAGAGTAGAACAATAAAGATAGGTCAGAACCAGAAGGTCATGTACGCGGCGGTGCTCGTCTCGTAGAGTTGTGCAATCCAAGTGTGAATATCTACTACTTGTGAGTACAGGTTAGGAAGGAGCGCAGCTGTCCACCATTGTCAGCTTCCAAAGTTGTGCTCCTCATTTCATGGTAAAACATAAGGTAAAGGATCTACCCAATGGCTCCCTGGCTGCTCCGCTCTGCTCCGATGGCTCAAGTAACTCTCTGATTAAATTCTAAATTGGCCACTCTGAGAAAAACAGTAGGACTGGTATCAGCCTGCTCTCCTGGTCTACGTGCCTCACACTCTTAGGCCCTGTGCCCATGGTACAAAATTCATGCTGATTTTGCTGTGGAAAACCTGCGGATTTTGGTGATTTTCCAGACAAATCCACAGGTTTACGCAAGTACAGGCACTCCCCGTGTTATCCTATGGGATTTGGGGAGTGCTGTATCAATGCTACGGATTTTGCACCTGCAAGAAATGCTGCGGATTTCCCGCAGCCACAAAGAACTGCATGTCTGCGGATTGTTCTGCACAGATCTCTATACTTACCTGCCTTGATTGAAGACACCAGAGACTCTTCCTTCGGTGTAGAAGAGCAGGTTGAAGCCAGGAGCGGGCTGCAAGAGGTGGGCGGGGCCTGCACGAGCTGCGGTCATGTAACAGCCCGAGCTGCGGTCATCTGACAGCCGGAGCTCGTCCAGGCCCCGGCCATCTTCTCCAGGAGATGGCTGGAAACCAAGTTCCTGTGCAATACAGGTAAGTATGAACTCACCGATTACTCCAGCACTTGTTCTGCATTGAAGATGCAGTGCCCAAGCCATAGTACTGTATCCTCAATGTAGAATGCCCGCAGCATATCCGATGGACGTTCCACTGGACTTCCGCAGCACAACTCAGAAAAAGTTGTGCTGCGGATTTCTTGGAGCTCCTGTGGAATGTCCTACAGATATATCCGCAGTACACTTTCCCCATGGGCACATGGCCTAAATGTCTCTTTTCATTCATAATAATTGTTCGAGCCGATTCTCAGGGAGATCTATGTCCGTTAAATAGATCTTAACAGCTCATTTATATATTAAGAAAAACATGGAACTAAAAACAGTTGAATGGTGGGTTTCAGCATGTTGGACCCCACCAATCTGACATTGATGACTTTTTTCTGTGGATAGGTTCTCAAATATAGGAATCAATATCTTTTAACCAAAACCTGTTATGTTCATATAATACCTCACAAGGGATATAGGAAACACACTAAAAAACTGCCATTGACCGGTTCCTGTACAGACTAGAGATATCAACTCCGGCCTACTCTGCCTGATCAGCCATCAAGCACTTCATGATCCTCCTAAGGAACCAAAGGGCAGAGCAGAGTGCAAATTACCTACAGAAGGGAAGGTGTGCTGAAGAAGAAAGTGTTCCCAGAGGGAGTAACACAGGCAATACAATACAAAATTCCATAGAGGGTGAATATTGCTAAAGTATATGTGCCGCCTACTTACTGAGAAACAAAACATAGGTGCAGAGAGGATAATTAAAACAGCAGAGAGAGGTATCCCAGCTGGTCTAACACTGACTGGCAGAAATTAATGTCAATATGGCTGGACTTCAAAATGATAATATCACCAGCAAGGAGGAATGTACGTAAAGTGGCACCCAAAATGTGATTGGGCAGGCAAATGAGTAAGGGAATAAACCTGTTACCCTACAAGAACTAAAGCAAAAATAAACAGAAACTAAACATCTTTTTAGGGTGTATAAAAAGAGAGATTAGATCCCGTGATTCCAACATATTGTTACCCCTCTATAAACCACTTGTAAGGCCGCATCTGGAATATGGGATCCAGTTTTGGGCTCCACTTTTCAAAAAGGACATTCAGAAGATAGAGTGAGTTCAAAGGCGGTCAACTAGACTACTACAAGGAATGGAGGCCGCCCGTATGATGAGTAATAGAGGCCGCCCGTATGATGAGTAATGGAGGCCGCCCGTATGATGAGTAATGGAGGCCTCCCATATGATGAGAGGTTGAAAAAGTTGGCTTTTTTTACCTTTGTTAAACGACAGCTCATTTATATGTACAAATACATGTGTGGTCAACACAAAATACTGGCACATGTATTTCTTCTAAAGACAATACTAAATACCAGGGGGGGCACTCACTGCGAGTGGAAGAAAGGAGATTCCAGCAGCTAAATAGGAAAGGGTTCTTTACAGTTAGAGCATTTAGACTGTGGAATGCCGACCACAAGAGGTAGTAATGGCAGATACTATAACAGCTTTAATATCAGGGCAGATGATTTTCTCAGTACACAACACTGTACGATATAAATGATTTAGTGATGAAATGTATAATTGGTGGAGGTAGGGTGAATTTGATGGAGCAGGGGTTTTTTCAACCTATGTAACTTTGTAACACCCAAAGAAAAGGTGTATCTACTATATGATGCAGTGGACAGAAAAGCTGACCACAGACTCAAGGGTTCGAATCCAGATGGATGACAGAACCCTTTTAATGTTAATTAAATGTGTAGTAATATGGAGTTTTGCTGGATAATAGTGATCACAATGTATAACATATTCATGCTTTTCAATGTGGTAATATGGCGCGTGATGGAATATGAAAAACTTTTTGTAAGCTCTTGTGCTCAGGATCATAAATAGTTTTTTAAACCATTAAAGGGGTTGTCTCAGGATCATAAATAGTTTTTTATACCATTAAAAGGGGTTGTCTCAGGATCTTAAATAGTTTTTTAAACCATTAAAAGGGGTTGTCTCAGGATCTTAAATATTTAAAAATAAGCAATTTTGCAATTTATCTCTTATTGTAATCCACTCTGTTCTTAACAATGGTACAAGGGGGGGGATTTTTACTATTATTATGTAAACCTGTAAGTCTAGGTTTTGAATATGCCATTGGTTTGAACTGTCAATCTTCAGAAGCTCACTGCCTCTTGACAAGCAGGAAAGTGAGGAGGCTTTAATCTATTCATTATCTAACAAGTACATTAATACCATATTAATATGATGGTATGATATGATGATATGATGACAGGTTGAAAAAGTTAGATATGTTTAGCTTAGAAAAAAGACGTCTCAGAGGAGATCTCATTTATATGTATAAATACATGTGTGGTCAATATAAAGGACTGGCACATGACTTATTTCTTCCAAAGACAGTACTAAGGACCAGAGGGCATACACTGCGAGTGGAAGAAAAGCGATTCTGACAGCTAAATAGGAAAGGGTTCTTTACAGTTAGAGCGGTCAGACTGTGGAATACACTACCACAAGAGGTAGTAATGGCAGATACTATAACAGCTTTTAAAAAAGGGCTGGATGATTTCCTCAGTACACACAACATTGTTGGTTATAAATGACTTAGTATGGGGAGATAAGGTATGCACACCAGTGACTATGTAAGGGGAATACATGTAATAGCAGAAACTGCTGTGTGAATACTGACATGAAAAATTCAATAGCTATATGTAAGAATGAAATGTGAAAAATGGAATCTGCATTACTGCCATGAACATATGAATAAAGAGAAATTTAGCTACTGAATTGATCAATGCAATAGAGCCCCAACACTACGCCAAAGTATTTCTCTACGTTGGGGTCCCTAGCTTGTGTGTGTCCTCTCATGCAGTTACAAAACTTACCGTGTATGGGAAGCTGACACCCAGGCTATATATACGATGTGGATTGGCAATAGGTGTGTATGGGGAGGGTTCACAAACGAAAAACTACTAACAAACTAACCCTATTGCATTGATCAATTCAGTAGCTAAATTTCTCTTTATTCATATGTTCATGGCAGTAATGCACGTTCCATTTTTCACATTTCATTCTTACATATAGCTATTGGATTTTTCATGTCAGTATTCACACAGCAGTTTCTGCTATTACAAGTATTCCCATTGCATAGTCACTGGTGTGCATACCTTATCTCCACATAGTGATGTTTTTTTAGGTTTTTGCACCCAGTTCAGACATAGAATGGAGTTCCAAACGTTATTTCTTATTTATTTATAAATGACTTAGTGACTAAATGTAGAACTGGTGGAGGAAGGTTGAACTAGATGGACCTAGGTCTTTTTTCAACCTAAGTAACTATGTAACTATGTAACTATAAGGGAAGGTGAGACTACAGGAGCAATATTTGAGCTCCAATTAAACCCTGCCCAGATATTGCCTAGCAGCTGCCCCAATGTATTGGTACCAGGTCTATTCTCCTTTAAAGCAAAGCAGCAGAATGTCTGTGTCTCCTTCCATGCTTCTTTAATGTGCTCTTCATAGTACAGCCGGTCTGGGTTTTGTGTTACATAACATCCCCCGTGGGTGGTAGAACCTATATTGATATAAGCCCCATTGTACCGTGTGCTGTCTGTTTCCAGCGACTTCTCTGGGGTCAGCGTAAGAAGATTGAGGCTACAAAGAAATACTCCCCATCTACTGCTCTAATCAACCTTTTATTACACTATCCCAAAAATTGTGGGTTATTTATAATAGGGTTTTTTTAACCATTTATATTATTCCACTTCCAATGTTTTTTCTGGAAATCTTACATTTTCCAAGAGTTCCCAACAGATTTTAGATGACAAGACTAACAAAATGATGAGCTAAGACCAATTCTCCAAACCTAGATAAACCAAAAGAAAAATGGTGCTTCAGAATATCTCACAAATATATCAACGTTATCAAATATAAATTAGTTTAACTGATTTTGTTAAAAGAAAAAAAAGCAAAAACATTTCAATACAGGGCTAATAGCAAAACAGTATATAGTTACTATGCCCATAGATCTATTGTCATATGTTCCCGAGTGGCTAACACAAAAAGAGCATGGAATGCAAACTTCCATTGTGATGATGTGGAGTCCTGATAGGTGTGTAGCCTTGTGCCTCCACGCACGTTTCACCTGGCTTCAGGGGGCATGTATGTTTGATGTAAGAGTTAACCATTTGGTATTAGACAGCAATAGATATGTGGGGACCCTAAAAGTATTCTGTTTATAGCCTTGGGAAGATTGTTGTTAGTCTTCCACTGGCAAAGTCCAAAGTGGGAGCCATTACCATCAGACCTTCATATGAAATTTGTGGACATCTCATGTATCAAGCTGAAACCCTGAGAAGCCTCCTGATGATCCCCTTTTTCATCTTTGTGGGGTTAGAAACATGTAGAGGCAGATATGGTCTGAAAATTGTTCTGACTGTATGTCATTTTATTACTTTCGATACTATTTTATATCATGTTGACACTGTTAGGTCACAAATACATGTGTCTTTGTGGCAATCTGCTGTTACCCATGTTATGTGGTCTGCATTTTGTCTCACTGTCATGCTCTACCCCCTTCCAATCTATTTTTAGCCTCCTGTCTCTGCCTTCATTTGAGTAATAGGGTCAGTGAGGGTAAGCCTTCAAGGAACGGGGGCACCATTTCTATTGTTTAGGGTGTTTTCACTCCATGGTTAGGAAGGTGACAGATTTTTGAGGGTTAAGGGGGCTTTACATGCCCCCGTCATTTGTGCGTCACGGGCAAATCGCTGCCCGTGGCGCACAATATTGCTGTTACCCGTCACACTACTTACCTTCCTAGCGACGTCGCTGTGGCCGTCGAACAAACTCTTTTTTAAGGGGGAGGTTCATGCGGTGTCACAGCAACGTCACATAGCGCCCCACCAATAGAAGCGGAGGGGCGGAGACCAACCGCATAAACGACATGCCCACCTCGTTGCCGGCAGGACGCAGGTACGTTGTTGCTCGTCGTTCCCTGGGTGTCACTCGTACGGGGTCTTTGGCTTAGGCCCTTATCACCTCCTTGTTATTGGTGAGACGACATACGTGTGTGTTTCCAAATATGTGTTGGATTTTCTGAATTTTCTATCTTGTCTCAGGGGTACTAGTTTTTGTCACCCCTTACTTTTTTATACTTTCCAATAAAGGTTATATTTGAATACAGCTTGGGGTAATTTTTCTGGTATAATTGGCCTTCTATTGAGTGACTGTTTTTAACAAAATCCATTATAATATTTTAGGTGTAATAAAGTTGATCTTTTTGTAGCACCATTCCTCTTTTTGCTTTGGTTTATTTAGCTGCATCTCTCTTCTATAGGAATATTGGTTGGTTCTAATTTTCTCAACCTGTTTTCCAATTTGAGATAAGAAGAGTTTAAACTTCTAACTAGAAAAAGTCGGGCCACACAGTGTTAAAAAACAAAGTCCAACTCATCAATCTAGTCCTGTTGGGAGCATGTAGAGTGTTAGTGCCAATATGCCCAAAACTGAGAGCAAGGAGGAGAGATCCAGCTCCAGAAAATCATCGCTTTAGATTGGTAAAAAAACCACTGACGCGTTTCTGGTGCGTCAAGTGTCCTTAGTCATGGTATTTGGAATAGCGTCAGATATCGCTGTAGGTAGATGATCACTTTCTGTAAGCACCAGAGATCTGATTAATTACGATGACATCTCATGATACGTTAAAAACAATCAGATCATTCTGATAGAACAGGACACAAACTGTCACCCTGCCACCAGGGGGAGCTGGAGTACTGCAAAGAAAGACACTACATGGAGCTGAATAAGCAAGGAGGTGCACACACAGTGTGTGCTGGTGCAGTGCCAGCCGCAGGGCAAGCTGAGGATGGTCGGGCAGGTGGGTCATACACAGTACGGGGAGCAGGAAGACCAGAGAAATGAGCAGAGGCGGGGTTGAGGTCAGGCCGAGGTCAGTACCAGAGGAAGCAACCGATTGGGGAGGTAGGAGAGGGGGGGAACAACTGGGGCTAATGTGGGAATGAAGGAGGTGGGACAGAGGAATGGAGGAACGCCTAGGGTACAGAACACAGACAGAGAACGAGGGCACAGAGAGGGGACAGATCAGGATCACTCTTACAGGGACCAGCAATTACAGGCAAAGCAGCGCTAAGCTTATAGCCGGCACTGGTTCACCGGAGATGACAGTATATTTAAAGCATCCAAGCTCCGGATGTGAGGCCCGGGAGAAGGCTCAGCCCCCTAGCCATGTGGACGGGGAGATGAAACCATGACCCAAACACTACAAGACACTTGCATATCAAAAAAAAGAAATCATGTGTAAATAGTGGCATCTGGATAAGCAGACGCTCAACGGATCAGGGCGGTGTGAGGGGGAAAATACATAATATATGAGCTGGTAGCAAGGACTTTGTATCAGTACAATAATCTAGAGCAGAAGAACCTTGGTGTTGAATCTAGAGCTTCACCATGTCCATCTACTCCTGCAACTGCACAATGAAAGCTGTCTGTGTGTGAATAGGGGCAACCATATACCAAGCACAATGCAATTACATGAGGAACAAGGACGGAGAAAAGGTGGAAAGAAAGCATTACATGTAAAATAATAATGCAGAATATTATCTACACTTAAAGTTTAAACCTAATGGAGCTCTAGTATTGAGTCTAAATACACAGCACGCCTCTCTGTTCCTAAGATGACATTCCCCTTCCCCACCCCTTTTATGGTTATATACTGTTCTATATCATACACTTATAGAGACATTATATTGCAATGATGACAGGAATTACAATTTTTTGAGGCTTTGGATATAATACGTCAACTCTTGTTGTTCTCAATGTCATGAAGATGTTCCCTGATACATGTTTCAAATTGAAGCCTTCTGCTTCCAACAGATTTTATTTTGCAGGTGACAATTTACATGATGTAGATGGTAAATTTCAATTTTCAAATAAGAAATTCTCTTATTTGAAAGTTATTTTTTCTGAGGAATCACTAAAGTTGCTAAATTGGTTGATTTTTAAGCATACTTTACATGGGTATGGGCAACATTTGTAAAAAAACCCTTTAATTCGTAAATAAGGTTTTCTACATTTTTTTTTTCTCAAGAAAGTTTGTAAAGAGTACGGAATAGTACCCAAAAACTATTAAGCACCCGTTTAAAAGCCTAGCCCCTGCTTTGTCTTCTTCTAGAGTGGGTACATTTCTCAAGAAAATATTTCAAATTTTTGTAAACTGGTTCTTGTACTGGATAATGAGAGAACTCTGGGATTTGGTTTACTTTTGTGTCCTCTGTATTTGTGATTGTGGCTATGACCATTGTGATAGCATTGTAAAGTGAACCTAAAAGCAATAAAAGTAAAAGGATTAGAATTTATTTAATTTGTAAAATATTCTATTGTAAATGAATCAGACCTCCACATGGTTAGGAGGTCATCTATGTATCTGCCATACCAAAAATAGCCTCAATAAATAGAATATATACATTGTATATGTATTTCTCCCACCACCAACTCATTACTAAATGAGCGAGAGGTGGTGAATATCTGTCCCCCATTGAGACTCCTATTTTCTGAGAAAAAAAAATTGTTGCAGCTAAAAGAAATGTTTGTAATCAGCAAATTAATAACATTTATATAATTTTTATGATCTGTGTAACAACCACTATATTTTTAAAATGGAAATCCAGAGCACCCATAGCCATCTGATCAGGAATAAACATATATAAAAATATATAACACCCTAATCATGAATATTTTTATGGCCATTTGAAAATGTGGAAAATGTTATTCATGTCCTCTAAGCAAGAGGAGAAGGGAAAAAAGCCACTCTCCAGTCTCTCAGCAAGTGAGCCAATGCCATATTAAATGGATTGTGGTGGTGGTGTTAAACACTTTTTGTGAGTTTTTGGTAGTGCATGGACTTACCGGTGTGACAGAGTTGGTAAGTTATTTTTATCACAAAATGCTAGGGATTCATCTCCATCTATTAGTTTGTTTATATTTGCGATAATCTCAAGTAGTATCATTACATTACATACTGGATGATATGTGAACACATCTGATAGCTTGAGATGAGTGAACCCAAACAATAAAGTTTTAAGGTCATAGCAAACACCGGGTATTAGGAGCTCAGACTCAAACATGGTCATTTAAAAAAAGACTGTGTATGAGTTTGGATTTAAGGCACTGTTGTATCTTAATAAAGAATGCTGAAAGGCTACAGCACAGCCAATCAACAAGCATTATTTCAATCGGAAGATGACTGTATTCTGCTGTGAATAATAAAAATAATAAAAAAAATGATGTGGGCTCTAGCCTATTTTTGATAACCATACAGGTAAAACAAACAGCTGCAAGCTGCAATCCTCAGCTGTCTGCTTTACCTTGGATGGTTTTAAAAAATGAAGGGGATCCCATGCCATTTTTAAAAATGAAATGTATTTAAATAATTTGAAAAATATCTGCATGGGGTCTCCCCTATTTTTGATAATAAGCCAAGGTAAAGCTGACAGCTGGGGTCTGGTATTTTCAGTGTAGGAAGGATGGTTATTTGGCCCTTCCCAGCCTAAAAATAGCAGCCCGCAGCTGCCCCAGAATTGGCACATTCATTAGAAGCTCCGATTCTGGCACTTTACCCAGCTTATGCCGATGGTCGTAGTGCATTGGCCATTGGGGTTATAATTGCGGGATTGATGTTAGTTGTTTTTTAACTTCACTGGTTATCAAATAGGAGGGAGCCTATAACATTTTTTTTCTATTTATTGCATATTCACATGTTTACAGGGCACTTGGCCCCTTTGTTACCTTTTGCAGCCCTTTGGCCCTTACCAAAACCATTTTACAGCACAGAACTTTGGGTATCCATTGACTTATATGGGGTTTGGGGCCAAGGGTAAAGTTTGGGTCAAGTCCAGGTTCAGAAATTAATGTTTAAAGTAGTTTTCCACTACTTGGACAACTTCTTCTCGTTCCCCTTGTTCATCGGCTCCCTTCACCCCGCCTTCAGATGTTTGAGCAGGAAGTCAGCACAGGGCTCACATCCTGCCCAAATGTCCAAATAGTGTAAATTTATAACCCAGTCGTAACTCTCATCCAGCCAGGACTCTGTTATCCCCACCATAGCATAATATTTTTCTATGGTCTAAGGACTACCGTTCTTTTGACTTTCATTGTCTCTAGTGTTTGTAAATCTAATGTCTTCTAATCGCTGTGGGGCATGTAACTGTTTTTATGTCAATTTGTATTTTTTCTGAATGAGACTAATAATCTAGTCAGACTTTGCCCTGAGATCCATTTTCATTTTATCCTGGAAGTGATCCATTGATTCTATGTGAGATTTAAGAAGATATAACCTTGGGTTGAGTATATGTAAACCCATGTTGGGAATAATAGAATTATTATGAGTGCCCTCGAGATTAGAGATTGGGGATTAGAGAGACAAGATAATGGGATGTTTTTGGAAAACAAAAGGGATCCGATTCCATTCTCTAAAGCTGGGTTTACACACTGCAACATCTCAAACGACATCGCTGTAACGTCACCGGTTTTGTGACGCAATAGCGATGTTGTTTGCGATGTTGCAGTGTGTGAAACCTATCAGCGACCCGGCCCCTGCTGTGAAGTTGTAATCGTTACAAATCGTTCAGGACCATTCCTAGGTCCTTTGTTTCCCGCTGTGCAGCATGAAGTTTCAGTGTGTGAAGACTTTGCAGCAACTTTGTTAGCAACTTCCCTTTCAAAAGGCTGCTTATCAACGTCCCCAACAACCAGCTAGGTCGCTCTGCAGGTCCGGATCGCTGTTGAGTTGTTGGCCAGGTTTGCCTGTTTGAACGCTCACCAGAGACTTAGCAGAGACTTAGGGAGGTCGCTATTGCGTCACCAAACCGGTGACGTTACAGCGATGTCCTTTGCGATGTTGCAGTGTGTAAACCCAGCTTTAGACAGAAGGTGATACAATAACATTATTTGTAGACAAAACAAATAGTGGAAAAAAAAAAATCAAAATCACATGATGGAACAAAGTTCTTGCCAAGACACAACCGATTAAGGTCTCTTGATATGGACTTTGTTCCATTATGGGATTTAGATATTTTTTTCCACTATTTGCAATGTCAACAATTAATCTCTTGTCTCTTGGCATGAACTTTATATAACATTGCTAAAAGTGTACGCGGAAGAAAAGATTTATAACCATGAAACAGGTGGTGATGGGGAATGTGTCTTAGGAACATGAGCCGTGCTGGATCTTTAAAGTTAATACTAGAATCGTGCTAGATCTAAACTTATATAAATATATCATATTACTACATTGGTATGAAATATAATGGATCACTGATGTGTTCACAGGATGCAAACAACTATGTAAACCAACCTCTGACGCATTAGTTTATAGCAAAAAATGCCGATGGTAAAACTCCAATAAGGATACAGCTTGTTGCATACATAGCAAATTGCATCTTACCAGTCACTTTTGGCTGCTTCTGTCCATCCCATATACTGGGACAGCCAAAGGGCTGAAAACAGTGGCTTATGGGCAGCACCATCCAGCTGCCCTACCCATAGCATGTGTTTGTGCTCTGAGAACCTTTTTATCATGAGTAGAGAACTGTAAGGACCATCATACTATATGTGTGAGACTTTGAGGATCATCATACCATGTAAGGGGTGCTTTGAAGACCACTATATCATGTGTGGGAAGCTGTCAAGACCATCATGTCATCTGTGGGCTACTGCTAAAATGACCATACTATGTGTGAGGGCTATGAGGACTCTCATACCATTTGTTTTGCATTGTGAAGACCATCCTACCATGTGCGTGGGAGCTGTGAGAACCATCATACCATGTGTGTGGGGTGCTGTGGAGCTCTCAGTTTGTTGGGTGCTGTGGGGGCCTTCATACTTTTTGTGGGAGAGGTGTGAGGACCATCATAATTACTGTGTGTGGCTTTTAGGCCCATGATACTATCTGTTGGGGGTTATAGAGTCCATCATACTGAATTTGTTGAGAGCTCTGGAGTGCATACTCCTCTGTGTGGCAGCTATTGCGTCCATCATACAGTGCGGAGAGCTGTCAGTTCATCTTACAAGGTTGGGGAGCTTGGGCAGATCGTATTCTGCTATGAGGCTGTGAATGCATCAAACTGAATTTCCTACAACTGATTTACATTTTGTTATTAGTTTTATCTCTTGACCTTTTCTTGAATGTATGGTGAAATGTCAGGCCATGCTCTGCTCAACTATCTATTATTTATACAGCTTCCTTTTTGTCTCACCGATGGGATAGGGACAGAGTTAAATCCTACCAGGCACTTTATATTTCCTCATGGAGCATATTGGAGTCTACTTTTCAGGTGAGAAAAAGAGGGATAAGCAAAAGTTCATTCATGGGTAGAAATTAGCTGATCATCCATGGTTTAGGTTGGGCTGTGATGAGCTTAGAAACCCTTTAGATTTGATTAAGTTAAATCTTCCCTAAATGATGGAATCTTTCCTAAATGTCACTCTACTTTGTATGTATAAATGTAACACATATGACTCACCCAGGGCTATGGGGTACTCAGTCCCGGGCCATATATTTATGGGGACAGTTCACTGGGTGGCTGTTTCCCAGTTTCATGACCCTGGGGGTAGCTTGATGGGGGTAATGTACAGGGGAATATTTATAAAATTTGTATCGTGACGCCAATTGCGGGTTGCGGTTATGGTGATGAAACCGCCGCTGCATAGTTTCTCACCGCTGGGGCTGATGTTACTGGCAGCCTGGTCGTTGGGCCCTTCGGAAGTAGGGCCGGGGCCCCAGGGGTAGGTGATGGAGTAAGGGGCAGAAAGAAGGTAGGCCACACAACTGGGTTCTTTACTCACAGCGGTTTGATGGCTGGTACCCGGAGGAAGGCTAGTCCTCACCACTGGTTCCCTTAGTCCCAGTCAAGTGCTGGTTTGGTGACCTGGTGGCTTCTGTCCCCTGCACCCTTCTCTACTTGGTGGGTCCCTGTGGTTTGGAGAGTCTAAGGGTCCCCTCCTGGTAGTCTCTCATTCTTTAGTCCATACGACTGGCAGTTTGAACCCTGTAGGGTTGGTGTTCCGTTCCGGTACCTGGTTCTCCCGTCACTGCTGGTGCCCCCGGACTTTACGGTCAGTGAGGTCCTGGATGGTCCCCTCACTGTGAAGATTTTATCAGGTCTGCCTGGAGCATTTACCTGACCTAGGGCTCTGTACCCCATTAGTGCTATGGTTCCGGGAGTACTCAACCGTACTCCACCGGCAACAACACGCCTCGGCCTTCAGGTCACAGTTACACTCTCCTGTCAGTGTTATAAAATCCGTCTCCTCTCACTTCCACTTACTGACTCCACCGACTCTACTGACTGTCTGTCCCCTCCCACCTGGTTGTCGTCTAGTGGATTGGATCGGCTCCACCCCTGGAGCATTAGAATGGATTATGTTCTGTAATTGAATCATTTCATATAAACACTACCGCGAGCTCTGGGGTCTTCTGTTCTATAAAAGCGCAGTGGGCTGTACAGAAATATGGCTGAATTCTTAACCTGGGACAAAATAAATAATGTATTACTGGATTACAAAATACAATTTAAAGACAATCTATGATTAAAAGAGGTTTTAAGACTATTTTTTACCAAATGTTGTCCAAAGTGAAAATTTATAGCTGAAGGTTGACCTGGCGGTAGCGACGTATCGGGTCTTCTTATTTTCCATCATTTGCACTTAAAGAGGTTGTCTGCTACATTTACATTAATTTCTTATCCTTAGGATAGGTCATTAATGTCTGAACGGCCGGGGTGCGGCAATCCGCACCCCACCAGTCAGCTGATCTCGGTATTCTTGGCAGCAGTAGGTAGATGGAAATGATAAGTTTTGGAGCTATCCAGTCTTCTGATCGTGGCCGTTCTCGAGTACTGCACATCCACCTTTTATTTAAATCAATAGGAGGTGGATGTGCAGTACGGAGCAGCTCCGGAACTGAGCATTTCCTACTGCTTGCTGATGCCGCTGGCACTGAGAACAGCTGATTGGTGGGGGTGCCAGGTTTTGGACTCTGACCAAATAGACATTGATGACCTATCCTAAAGATAAGCCATCAATTTAAAAGTATTAGACAATCTCTAAGTATTTGTTTACCATGTGGTATTGTTTATCTTCTTGAATCTCCATATCACTAATACCTTTTACACTTACCTTAGTGCATGGGTGCATGGGGATGTTGTAACTGTCCAGTATTATATGGGTGGGCTGTAGTGGGTTTCCTATACTTTGGATGTGAGCAGATTCCACTTAACCCCTTATGGACTCATGACATCCTATGTTTATCATAAGACATCTCCCTGCCTTTCTTATACATTCGCATGCCGAGCCCACATCTTTGCCATCGGATGAAGGCTGAATTATTCAGCCATCATCTGCCTCTAGCAGCTGAGGGTGAAGCTCCGCCTGCAGCTATTAACCTATTAATCTCTGACAGTGGCAACTAACACGTGCCGAAGGTGGGCACTCCATTCTATCCCCTCATCGGTGCCTGTGATGCAATCCCAGTATGTCGTTCGTTGTCATCACAGAGATTCCTGTCATAACCAGCTTGTGGTTGGCGATTATAGGAGACTGTGATTTCTTCAATGTACAACTAGACTGATGCATTGCTGTATATAGAACAAGTTATCAGATGATCGCAGGTTCAAGTCCCCTAAGGCAAATAGAAAATATAGTAGAGTAGAAAAAATGTTTTTAAAAAATTTAAATCACCTTCCTTTTCCCTATTAAAAATTAATAAATAAAAAGGAAAACGAATACACATTTGTTATTGCTCAGTGCATAAAAGTCCGATTTATCAAAATATAAAATAAATGAATCCAATTGATAAACAATGTGACGAGGAAAAACAGTAAAACACCAGAATTGCTCTTTTTTTGGGTGCTGCAAAAACAGATAAAACTGTAATAACAGTCAATAAAACCACTGCATCGATCCAAAAAAAATATAAACAAAAGTCGTTTGCTCAGGACCCTCAAACAGCCCCAGATCTCAAAAATGGGAAATTCACGACAAAAGCAAAAAAAGTTTGGTTTTACAGCTTTCAGATTTTTTTTCACCCTTAAATAAAACAAAATTTCTACATGTCTGGTATTTTCATAATTGTAATTACCTGGACAATCACATTTCCTTCTCAGTTTATGGTGAAATGAACACTGACAATTAAACATAAAAAAAAAAAATAACATTGTTGAATTTAATTTTGTTTTGCCATGTGATGATAAAATCGATGGTGTCATTCAAAATTTCAACTCATCCTGCAAAAAACAAACCCTAACTATGTGAATGGAAAAGTATAAAAGTTCTGAGTCTTTGAATAAGAGGAGGAAAAAAAAGAAAATGCAAAAATGAAAAATTGCCTGGTCCTTAAGGGTTTAGCGCGGCTCATTTCTGTGATAGAAGTAATGACACCATAGATAGAGAAGTAGGAAATGAGACAATTGTGTAAATGAACTTTGGGCTTCCGGTTCCTGAAGGTCTAAGTAACCAACAAAGCGTAGAATATTTCTGTAGCGGGAGACAGTAAAGGGCGTTTTATTTTCCATCTGTTTCTTGTTGATTGGATGATAGCTATTTACTAATACTGTCACCTAAATCTAGTGGTTTGGTTTAGAAATTTGTATATTTTTTTTAATCTTCCTTTTTTTATTTCTCTTTTTCTAGGTTGACTTTATTAACCTTTTTCTTTTCATTTTGTTGTTGCTTTTTATTTCTCTTTCACTAGGGTGACTTCTCCCACTTTTTTTTAGATTTTCTTAAAAAGGAAAATATTCATTTAAAATTTTATTTTTTTATTTTTATTTAATTATCAAGGATTTTTTTTACAATTTTACAAAAAGGTCTTCCCATGATAAGTTTATAGAACATATTCCATGCAGGGATGAAAGTAAATCACCCGATGGGAAACTTCAGTGCACAAATCCAGATCAGTCACATAATGAAAGTATCGATAAGGTTTAGATAAAAGAAGACTTCCATGAAGTGGATGAAATGTCCCATTTATGCGCTTTGTTTCAGCACTCAACCTCAAATAAACACCTGCCGGGTCTTTATGGCTTACAGCGATCTGCAAATTTTTCTAAGGAGACCACAGTTTGGCTCCTTAAGGATTTCGTTCCAGCCCTTGAACTTATTTATATAGAAATTTACATTGATAACTACAGTATATTATAATACATTATAACACAAAGGTGAGACATGCACTTACCCGGCAGTGATTTCAAGTTCTCAACCGTTCATCCTCATCAAACAGAGCACAAGGAACCTGCAGACGGGCAGGACTCCAGTCAATTTGTATAATCTCCTTCAGCGCTTATTTAACTATTTCACAACTTCAATTAGATTATAAATATAAGGGAAGATCTATCTTATCCTTGCGCCAACCTTCAAAAACATCACCGCCGTCTAATCAGCTTTCAGAAGATTGCCAAGCTCTGGAGGAAGGAAGCCAACTGTTGCACCTGACCAACCAGTTTATTACCTTGTTTACCTTCTCCATCTCCATATGCACAGTGCTGAACTGGCGCTGTGTATACAGATTTGGAGGCTCTCACAGTACTTTCATCAACAAACCAACCGAATGTGTAATCACTGGGTACATGTGGGGTATCATGGCCACCAATTTATCACGAACAAGCACTTCGCTGCCTCCACTTTATCAGGACAATACGCAATTGACTGACAATTGTCGAGGCGACGGAGGCTTTTACTACTAGGTTGATTATTGGGCATTTTCCCAGTGAGCGTATAGTATATACAGTGCCTACAAGTAGTATTCAACCCCCTGCAGATTTAGCAGGTTTGATAAGATGCAAATAAGTTAGAGCCTGCAAACTTCAAACAAGAGCAGGATTTATTAACAGATGCATAAATCTTACAAACCAACAAGTTATGTTGCTCAGTTAAATTTTAATAAATTTTCAACATAAAAGTGTGGGTCAATTATTATTCAACCCCTAGGTTTAATATTTTGTGGAATAACCCTTGTTTGCAATTACAGCTAATAATCGTCTTTTATAAGACCTGATCAGGCCGGCACAGGTCTCTGGAGTTATCTTGGCCCACTCCTTCATGCAGATCTTCTCCAAGTTATCTAGGTTCTTTGGGTGTCTCATGTGGACTTTAATCTTGAGCTCCTTCCACAAGTTTTCAATTGGGTTAAGTTCAGGAGACTGACTAGGCCACTGCAACACCTTGATTTTTTCGCTCTTGAACCAGGCCTTGGTTTTCTTGGCTGTGTGCTTTGGGTCGTTGTCTTGTTGGAAGATGAAATGATGACCCATCTTAAGATCCTTGATGGAGGAGCGGAGGTTCTTGGCCAAAATCTCCAGGTAGGCCGTGCTATCCATCTTCCCATGGATGCGGACCAGATGGCCAGGCCCCTTGGCTGAGAAACAGCCCCACAGCATCATGCTGCCACCACCATGCTTGACTGTAGGGATGGTATTCTTGGGGTCATATGCAGTGCCATCCAGTCTCCAAACGTCACGTGTGTGGTTGGCACCAAAGATCTCGATCTTGGTCTCATCAGACCAGAGAACCTTGAACCAGTCTGTCTCAGAGTCCTCCAAGTGATCATGAGCAAACTGTAGATGAGTCTTGACATGACGCTTTGAAAGTAAAGGTACCTTACGGGCTCATCTGGAACGGAGACCATTGCGGTGGAGTACGTTACTTATGGTATTGACTGAAACCAATGTCCCCACTGCCATGAGATCTTCCTGGAGCTCCTTCCTTGTTGTCCTTGGGTTCGCCTTGACTCTTCGGACAAGCCTGGCCTCGACATGGGAGGAAACTTTCAAAGGCTGTCCAGGCCGTGAAAGGCTAACAGTAGTTCCATAAGCCTTCTACTTCCGGATGATGCTCCCAACAGTGGAGACAGGTAGGCCCAACTACTTGGAAAGGGTTTTGTACCCCTTGCCAGCCTTGTGACCCTCCACGATCTTGTCTCTGATGGCCTTGGAATGCTCCTTTGTCTTTCCCATGTTGACCATGTATGAGTGCTGTTCACAAGTTTGGGGAGGGTCTTAATTAGTCAGAAAAGGCTGGAAAAAGAGATAATTAATCCAAACATGTGAAGCTCATTGTTCTTTGTGCCCGAAATACTTCTTAATACTTTATGGGAACCAAACAGAATTCTGGTGGTTTAAGGGGTTGAATAATAAATGACCCTCTGAATAAACTTTTCTCAATTTAAAAAAAAAAAAAAAAAGAAATAATCTTTTTTTGCTGCATTTCACACTTCCAGGCTGATCTACAGTCCAAATGACACAATGCCAAGTTAATTCCGAATGTGTAAACCGGCTAAATCTGCAGGGGGTTGAATACTACTTGTAGGCACTGTATACACCCAATTCCAAAGCATGGAATATATATTCTTTCATATGGTACCGACCAAGCTCTGAAATAACCCCAAGAAAACTGGCTACCACCACCAATCATTTATACAGGCTGATTGGACATCTGTTACTAGTAATGTTGGGCCTCACAAGACTTCAGGGAAGGTGTTTTTAGAGCAAGAGGAACAACGCTGTTAAATTACATATATTTAATTCAGAAAGAAAATATATTAGGAAAGCAGCACTCTCAGAAGTAGTGCACAGATAGGGTCCCGATCTTAGTATATAAGAATCCAGCACTCAAAAGGAAGGTATGAAACAAAAATGTGTCAGTCTATTTATGACCTTCGAAACATATACAGCTGCACACTAAAATGCTAACAATGAAAAAGTGAACTCTGGCAACTGTTCATTGCTAGCATTATCGTATATGTTTCGTAGTTATAAAATATTTTTCAGCTAGCACCTGTTCACACCTATTGTTTGTGCAGGTCAGTCTTTTTGTATAATTGTAGTGCATCTCTTGCTGATAGAGCACTCTGCCCTATAACCAGGCTGTGTTCACTCCCCTTAATAGCTGGAGTCTAGCTGCCCAGACATGAAGGTTTTAACCCAAATAGTGGCATTTTGCCCAGACATAGAGGTTTTTTACACAGAGAGTGGCATTTCAAGTTAGGTTCCTGATATACAGAGATTACCTTGCCGTTGGTTATCGGGCTCACATGCATTGCCCAATACATAAGCTAAACCTCTCTGTTATGAATTGGCGCTGCCGTAGCTGCAAGCAGCCTGCTGCAGTTCCTGCTATGCCCAGGCGCCGGCTGCCATTTTTGGTCGTGCCTCGGGTCGCCCATCTGGCTGCTTATTCTTCCGCGTCTAAGTGTGGAGAGGTGGCTAGGTTGCATGCACTTGCTGATTTACCCCAGCCAGAGCCTAAGTCCAGTGTTTTGTCTGGTGAGCATAATCAGCCTGTTAGTATCATTTCTGAGCTAAGTGCTCAGTTCAAGCTACTGAGCATGCTCCAACACTTAGTGCGAAAATCCGCTTTGCACAGGTACTTGTGTGACGCCCTGGACCCCAGGGGTCACAGGTAACAACACCTACCACATCGCACACACAGCCCCCATCCCTTGTGAGGACACACCCATCACCCGAAAGGGAGACCTGATGCCTCCCTCAGGGCTAGTGGGGCATACCAGGTGGGCAGAGTCAGGCGTAAAGGCATGCCCACCGAGGAGACTACTGTCCTGAGGCAGGAAATATAGTGAGTTTGTGGTTAGGTGAAGTGAAGTGAAGGATTAAAGCAGTGAGGGACCCGGGTCGGAGCCTGGGATCCCTGTAACGTCAGGCAGGCAGACAGTGGTGGCCGCCTGCAGGAGTACCGGTGTAGCGACCGGCGGAACCGTAAGGACCGGGTAAGGGTTGAAGCCCACCGGACCTGAACCGGGGCATCAACAACTATCCGGAGCAACAGTAACCGGGTACTCAGACCCCGTCATAGCTTAGAAGCCACTGAGTTTAGCCAAATTCACTGATTGCAGTCTGGACCTCACGGGTTCATTCTCACCCAAAGTCCCAAAAGAAGGCAAAAGCCCACCGATACCGGATGAGTGCTACCGCCAAGGGCCAAACATCCGATGGGCCAGCGCCTGCGGGCAACCGAGGGCTCCTCCGGCAGCTAAACGTCGGGGAGCGGGCTACCACTGCCCAGGCAGGGGAGCCACCAACGAAGAAACAGAACGTGCAAGGGAAAGAGACCACCATCAACCTCACAAGGGACAAAAGCAACCGGCTGCGGGACCCGATCATCCCCGAACTTTGGTTTACCAGTGACTCTGAGTGTGAATTAATAGTGAGTACACCAGTGCCATCCAGATACAGAACTGCACAGTAGCATGGCACCCTGCACCCGACACTATCGCCAGTCCCCCACCGGGCCCCGGGACACAGGACCCCTACCCACGGAGGGGCTAACATCTAGGCTGCGGCCACAACACCGCTCCCGGGAGCCCCCTTCACTCCAGCCGCAGCGGTGGTGCATCCCGTCACCACAACCCGTGGGGTGCGTCACGACTCATCCAGCAACAACGCATCCCCCCGGCTGCAAACCCCATCCTACACCACCAGCCCCCACTGGCTCCCCTTAACAGAGCGACGTGGCCCCCGGTCCGGAGGCGCTCGAGCCACCGACAACCCGAGCACGGACCTCGAGCGGCTTGGCCCGGCAGGGAGCAGCCGAGCCCCTCTCAGGGTGGTACACTTGGACTTCGTTCTGTGTCCAAGTCCTGTGTTGTGCCTACTGAGCATGCTCAGGCTGATAGTCTGATTTCTGAGGCTAAGTCGGTTGTTCAGGCTACTGAGCATGTTCAGGCTAAGTTTGGTAAGGACTTCACTGGGCATGTACGTGAAGTGGCAGGCCCTGATAGGCTGGAGAGCATCAGGTGTTTATGTCGCGGGCAAAGGAGGGGACGCTGCGCTCTCCCACTGCTCGGGTCCGGCCGCTGCTGCTGCTGCTGTGGCTGCCGCTGCTGCTCGGTGGTGGCTCGAGCGGTGGGCCGGATCCCGGGGACTCGAGCGGCGCTCCTCGCCCGTGAGTGAAAAGGGGATTTTGATTGTGGGGGTTTTGATTATTGTCCGTGACGCCACCCACGGTTGTGGTGATATTAGTGATACCACCGCTGCTCTGGACGGGGATCCCGGGAGCGGTGACAGGGAGCAGCTTTGTTGTTATTTCTCCCCTCCGTGGGTAGGGGGGTTGGTTGTCCCGGGGCCCGATGATGGGGTAGGGATGGATGGCAGGCGGCTTATGGGGCCTGGTGAGGTGCAGGGTCGCGGGGGCAGCGCTGTGCCGCACGGCACGGTGGTACTCACTCAGCCAATGATGAGGACACAGTTCTCGGTAAAACACACGGCTGGATGGACGGGTCTCACAGACGGCTGCGGTGGTTTCTGCTCCCGGCAGGTTGATGGTGACTGCCTTTCCCTGCACCTATGTACGGTAGATGGTTCCGATGGGTTCCCACCGGTAACCCGCTCCCCGGCTTGGATATGAGCCGGAGGAGCCCCTTTTGCCCGCAGGCTCTGGCCCTGAGAAACGGTTGCCTTGGCGGTGGCAGTGTCTCCCTCTCTTGGTTGGACTGTTGCCTTCTGTCGGGACTTGGCTTCTGGGAAACCCAGGAGGTTCCCTTCACTAACGAGTTCGGCAAATTCACGGCGACTCCTAGCCTTGCCGGGGTCCGTAAGCCCCTGCCTGATGGTGCTGGCTTCTCCTTGCGTACCGGTCCGGTACCGCCGGGCCACCGCCCGTCCACGGTCCTTACGGTAGACTCCAATAGGCCACTCCTGCAGACGGTCACCACCGTCTGCCAACCTTGCTGGACGTGCCCAGGCTCCAACCCGGATACCTGCAGTAGCTCAGCACACTTTTACTCTCTGCACTTAACTCTGCTCCGCACTCAAGCTCTGCCTGAGCTAAACTGACTACAGTTTCCTGCCTCCAGGACTGTGAACTCCTCGGTGGGCGGGACCAACCGCCTACCCCACCCCCTGGTGTGAACATCAGCCCCTGGAGGAAGGCAACAAGGGTTTTGTGTTCTGACTTCGGTGTGCCTACTGGGAGTGTGGGGTGTGTGGATGTTGTGCTCTGTGGCCCCTGGCTTGTCCAGGGCGCCACATTACCCCTTAGTTAAATGCAGACCGTCCGCGGGCTGCCCGTCCATCACCGGTTTTATTTTCACCAACTGAAAAATAGAAAACGGTAACACACAATACAATTATAATAACTTCTTCCCACATCGGGAGGTACTCTTACTTAAACATTGCGAAACGGTTACGGCTTCCGCTCTCTCCCACCCAAGCAACCTGGCCCTGATGCTGCCCCTAAGCAAACAGGCAGCACCCCTTGACCCCAGTCCAGCACAAGTTGCCCGAGCGGGTTCTGTCCTTTTCAGGGGACCCACGTCCATGGGGAACCCCTGAAACCCCCAGAGGTTTGCCACCGGTTCCGGTGGTGGCTGGGCCCCAGCCTACTCCACTGCAGGCCCTTCCTCCAATCTGCCTCTCCGGAGGTGGTAACGGTAGAAGCCACAACAACATTTTTATTTACAAGCCACAAGTTTGTGGTTGCCCTGCTAGTTCTCGGGCCTGTTCATAAGGAGTTCCTTATGCAAAATGGTGAAGGGGGTCCCAACAGGGACCAGTTGCCGGCAACGACCGGTTTCAAATCAAGGTTGCAAATCAGGTGACTTTTTCACGGTATATTATTTTCTTATCATTCATTTTCAAACTTTTCAAACTGCATTTTTAACACACAATGTTCCCCCCCCTCTAAATAGTAGTTTCCCTGTACCTAAGAGGGGGTCTACCTAGGTTGGGGCGAGTGGACCTCCGGGGTACGGTGTCAGTGGTGACAGGCAGCGGGGGGAGAGGGAGCAATCAGTTCCTCTTCCCTGTCATCGTGTGGGGCAGGCGGAGGCATAGGGGAGCTGGGCACAGGTTCATCCCTGGGCACTGGCACTGGCTCACGGTTGACCGCCTCCATCACTTCTTCATCCACGGGTTGTGGGAACAGTATCACTGGAAGAATCACCGCGCCGTTCTGTGTAGGCCAGTCCGCTGGGAAGTCACCCATCACGGTGTGGATTACCTCTTTTGCCTTCTCCGCTGGTGGAGGAACCGGAACTTCAGCCGCTGCCCTCAATGCTGGTGGGCACCTCTTTAGATGGTCCCGGGAAACCGTGGCCAGAGTGCCCCCTTGGTCACGACTGATCTGGTAGGCCTTCCCATCTTCCCATCCTGTGGGCTGTATGACATATGGGGTCTGCTCCCATTGATCATCCAGCTTGTGGGTCCTCCTTTTTCGTTTCAGCACCACATCCCCAGGCTGGAAAGGGCCAGCAGACGCCTTCTGGTTGAAGCGCTGCTCCTGCTGTTCCCGACTCCGACTCAAGTTCTTCTCAACATATTCCTGAATTTATAAGATACAAAAACATTGAACCAAGGCACATCTCGCATCAAAATCAACGCCACTCCATATGGCACATAAGCATAGAAAGAAGAAATGGAGCTTGCAAGGCTGTTCGTATAAAATATCAAAAAACTTTATTATACAAATTTCTTATTATATTAAAATGGTTTCAGTCAATATAGAAAACGTACATATGCGGTGCTAATAGAGAAAAAGGTGAATTACCACACATAAGTGGGAGAGCAAGAGTGATAAACACCCCAAGTAGACATAAATTACTAGCAGGGGCAAAGGGTCATAAATAATCATCAGTGGCTGGCTGATAATTATGGCATCTCTGTCCTGGCAGGAAACGTAATTATATGTCGCCAAGTCAGCATAAATCCCTAAGGCAGGACAGAGATTCCAAACATCAGACTAATCATAGAAAAAAGTCACAAAAAATGACTAACAAGTATGGCGCCTCCACCCTGACCGGACACATGAAGTTGTGTAGCCAAATCGGCATAGGTCCGTTCAAACAGGGCAGGGGTCACCCAATAACAAGCCAGTCACATGAGAAAGACCCTAAGAACCCATAACTTACACATGGTTAAGAAGGGGGGGTGAACACCAGAGCGTCCCACGACAGTGCAAAGAGCCTTCCTACGCGCGTTTCGCACGGATTACATCTGCTGGCTTCATCAGGGAAGGTGTACGACAGTTGCCGTTCAAGGGCCTTAAATAGGAAGTCACATGACTTCATTGGGCAGACCAGGACCTGGAAAATGTGTCCCAGCCAATCGGATCCCCGCTGACGCACACGCGCACCGCGCGCCCAACACCACACGCCCCTCAGCCGTCCAATGGGAGAGGGAGCCCGGAGCACAACACACGTGCTCCAAGGCCACCCCCACCCAGCAAGGACGGCCAAGGGGCGGGCAAGGAAGGCGAGCGGCGCGCACGGGTCACGGAGATCAGAGGGCGGGACACAGCTCCCAGCTAGAGTCCGTTTCTATGAGTAGCCCTTGTCATGTACTGCACCATTCCTTTCCTTTTTAATCTAGGGTATTTTTTAATCAATATTTTTTATCTGGTTTCTTTTTGGCCCCATCATTAATATTCAATGTTTCTAATTTAATTCTCTTGCCTTCATAGGACCTTGTCTAGTTATTATCCATTGTGGTTTACATGTCGGACTTGGACCTGACATCGATTTTGGAAAAATTGTTCGCACATGATTCCCTTATGACATGGACGTACTGTCACTTTAAGAAGATCTCTTCATAATAATTCTCCTGTTCCTTGTTTTTATGTAATATGATTGATGCCATTGTTATCTCATTTTTGTGGTCTTACTTATGGGATGGCAAGGATACTTATTTATTGTTCATATTTTTCATTTCCAGCTATTAGCCTGTCCCGCCCTCTGGTTGCTGTGCGCGCTCCCATCGCGCGGTGTCTTGTCCCCACTGCCTGCCCGGCGTCCTTCTTGGTGGGGGTGTGGATTACCTCTTTTGCCTTCTCCGCTGGTGGAGGAACCGGAACTTCAGCCGCTGCCCTCAATGCTGGTGGGCACCTCTTTAGATGGTCCCGGGAAACCGTGGCCAGAGTGCCCCCTTGGTCACGACTGATCTGGTAGGCCTTCCCATCTTCCCATCCTGTGGGCTGTATGACATATGGGGTCTGCTCCCATTGATCATCCAGCTTGTGGGTCCTCCTTTTTCGTTTCAGCACCACATCCCCAGGCTGGAAAGGGCTAGCAGACGCCTTCTGGTTGAAGCGCTGCTCCTGCTGTTCCCGACTCCGACTCAAGTTCTTCTCAACATATTCCTGAATCTATAAGATACAAAAACATTGATCTCCGTGACCCGTGCGCGCCGCTCGCCTTCCTTGCCCGCCCCTTGGCCGTCCTTGCTGGGTGGGGGTGGCCTTGGAGCACGTGTGTTGTGCTCCGGGCTCCCTCTCCCATTGGACGGCTGAGGGGCGTGTGGTGTTGGGCGCGCGGTGCGCGTGTGCGTCAGCGGGGATCCGATTGGCTGGGACACATTTTCCAGGTCCTGGTCTGCCCAATGAAGTCATGTGACTTCCTATTTAAGGTCCTTGAACGGCAACTGTCGTACACCTTCCCTGATGAAGCCAGCAGATGTAATCCGTGCGAAACGCGCGTAGGAAGGCTCTTTGCACTGTCGTGGGACGCTCTGGTGTTCACCCCCCCTTCTTAACCATGTGTAAGTTATGGGTTCTTAGGGTCTTTCTCATGTGACTGGCTTGTTATTGGGTGACCCCTGCCCTGTTTGAACGGACCTATGCCGATTTGGCTACACAACTTCATGTGTCCGGTCAGGGTGGAGGCGCCATACTTGTTAGTCATTTTTTGTGACTTTTTTCTATGATTAGTCTGATGTTTGGAATCTCTGTCCTGCCTTAGGGATTTATGCTGACTTGGCGACATATAATTACGTTTCCTGCCAGGACAGAGATGCCATAATTATCAGCCAGCCACTGATGATTATTTATGACCCTTTGCCCCTGCTAGTAATTTATGTCTACTTGGGGTGTTTATCACTCTTGCTCTCCCACTTATGTGTGGTAATTCACCTTTTTCTCTATTAGCACCGCATATGTACGTTTTCTATATTAACTGAAACCATTTTATTATAATAAGAAATTTGTATAATAAAGTTTTTTGATATTTTATACGAACAGCCTTGCAAGCTCCATTTCTTCTTTCTATGCTTATGTGCCATATGGAGTGGCGTTGATTTTGATGCGAGATGTGCCTTGGTTCAATGTTTTTGTATCTTATGGTCTTTTTTGTGTTATTCACAGCACAGTCTCGGACAATGATGAACTTCAAAGCCCGCGAGGAGGCGTGGCTTAATAAAATTAACGAGGTGCTAAAAGGTGAACCCACAGGGGTTTTGGAAAGTAATGGTGCATGTACTAGGGATTTGTGCAATAAGATGACGGAGCTACTCAAGAAGCGGACTAGGATTTGGCTTAATTGTACCTTTTTGGAGAGATATGTGGAACTCGGTTTAATTCCGAGGGGACTACGAGTTCAAGTCTTTCCTTCGTTCCCCATTCAGAATGATGAGTTTAAAAGTAAATGGGAGACTGCCGCCTCTGACTGCTCCAAGCAATTTCTTCAACTCTTAATTGGGTTGAATAAGGAGACCCTCGCTACCTTAGAAGGTGATATCAATTCCTTGCAGACCGATATAGAAAAAAACATGACAACAGTAGCAATTAATAAGTTTAATGAGGGTCTTGACTTGGAAATTGAGAAATTGAGTAAAGAGGTTCAAGATACTAAGATCCGCAAATTACAGAGAGATTTGGATGACAGACGTCAGAATAAGATGTACAAATGGAGGGGTGGTGATAGATTTAAACCATATCAACGCCCACGTTTTGGGGGATCAAGATCAGGCTCCATCTCCTCCTGTACATCAGGCGAAGAAAGCGGCCTATCCGGCAGTACTACTATATCTGGAAGGGGTAACCAGAGCCAAATGTCTTGGGACAATAGACTACGTCAACCCAAAAAGAGGGGTGCCGGCAGACCTAAAGATATTGGTTCGGGCGAAGGCCCTCAGGTAATTAACCTGTCGAAATATACTCTGTCAACGGCACAACTACAGGTGCTGAGCAAGGGTTTGACATTTTCCCCCACTAACACCTTTGATTTGTTCACAGCTTTGAAGGATCTTCACCTTTTCTCCCGGAAGCTGATCCTTCATAAGTTACACTCTAAATCATCGACAGGAGACACCGATCTTGCTATGGGACAGAGTGCGACACAAATTTTGGAGGACCTCTCAGAAGAATTACCATCTCAGCTGCCAGGTGAGTTTCCCACCTCCTTGGGGCCTAGATCCACGACTTTCCCCCCCTTGTCTCTGTGCCCGGCGGTGGAGATTTTTACCCGCCTTGTTAGTGAAAATCTGCGTGACATCTCCACTCGCCGATCACGGGACAATTTAACTGCAGTCCAAAGGAAAGCCTTGAGAGAACTGGGCGATATGAAGGATGTCATATTCAAGGCCGCAGACAAGGGGGGTAATGTCGTGGTTTGGCCGGTGGATCTTTATGAAAGGGAGGCCCACAGGCAGCTGAGAGATAGAGAGACATATAGTAGACTAGACTCCTCACCTTTGATCTCATTCTCTGCCCAATTATACCTCATCCTCAATGATGCCCTAGACCAAGGGATTATTACCAAGAGGGTCTTTTATGGGTTATTTGTAAAATATCCTAAAATTCCAACTTTTTACCTATTGCCCAAGGTCCACAAGGACCCCATCAATCCACCCGGTCGGCCCATCGTTTCAGGGATGGAGGGGTTATGTAGTCCCATCTGTCAGTTTATTGACTATTACCTAAAACCCCTGGTAGAGACCCTTCCATCCTACGTTAGGGATACGACCGAGGTTCTTAATAGACTTGATGGGGTTCATGTGGACCCAGGGACCCTCTTGGTGGTGGCTGATATAGAGTCTTTATACACGTGTATCAGCCACGACGATGGCCTGAGAGCAGCTCGTTTTTTCTTGAGCATGAGTAATTGGGATGGACGTATTTGTGAGCTGGTCCTTGAACTTCTTGACTATGTACTCACCCACAATTTCTTCGTCTTTAAAGATAGATTCTATCTGCAGAGGCGGGGGACCGCTATGGGCGCGGCCTGTGCACCTTCGTACGCAAACCTCTTCCTCGGTTTCTGGGAGAGGGGTTTGTTTGTTGACGGAGGTGCATGGGCCGCCCCCATGGTGTCAATGTGGGTGAGATACATTGAGGATCTACTGATCATCTGGCAGGGTACCATCTCTCAACTCAGGTTTTTCATGGACCAGCTCAACACAAATAATTATAACATCAAATTGACATATAGTTTTAGCGACAGTGGAGTTGAGTTTTTGGATATTAAAATTACTGCAGACGAGTTTGGGGCTTTGCAGACGGATGTGTATAGAAAACCGACGTCTGTAAACTCCCTACTCCATGCCACCTCTGCCCACACCAACTCCACTGTACGCGCCATCCCAATTGGTCAATATCTCAGGGTGAGACGACTCTGCTCTCAGGACAACGTTTTTAAACAACAGGTAGATGATTTGAGGATGAGGTTTAAGAACAGAGGTTATGGGAATCGCACTCTGAAACAAGCTTATCAGAGAGCAAGATCGGTGTCTAGGGACGATCTGCTTCACGGGAGGAGAGGTGAAATCCGGCCTGTGGAAAATATAAGGTTCATCTCAACATTTAATGCTAAATGGCAGGAGATGAGAGAGATCCTAACTAAATTTTGGCCGATCCTTCAATCGGATCCCACCTTGAAGTCACGTCTGCCCCCTGTACCTTTGATGACCGCCAGGCGATGTAAAAATCTTAAGGACTACCTGGTCAAAAGCCACTACATACCACCAGTGACCAGTAGTCCTTTTGGCTCGTCTGGACCCATTAAAGGTTGCTTCCCTTGTGGTCGCTGTGTTTCCTGCCCGAATGTCTCCCGCTGCTCCTCTTTCCATACTAGTGATGGGAGAAAAAATTTCCCTATAAGAGAACATATCTCTTGTACTACCATCAACGTCATCTATTATGCAACATGTGATTGTAATAAGATCTATATAGGTATGACGTCAAGGGAATTAAGAGTAAGAGTAAGAGAGCATGTGAGGGATATTCGGGCGGCAACCACAGCGACCAATGTGGCAGAATTAAAAACTATACCGCGCCACTTTAAATTGGTTCATGGATGCAACCCTAGATCTTTTATGGTCAGGGGTGTAGACGTGATTCACTGTGGGATTAGGGGGGGAAATGTCAAAAAGCTTTTGGCCCAACGTGAACTGAAATGGATTACCATTTTGGACACAGTTACACCAAAGGGCCTTAATGAGGCTCTAAACTTCGCCCCGTTTCTATGAGTAGCCCTTGTCATGTACTGCACCATTCCTTTCCTTTTTAATCTAGGGTATTTTTTAATCAATATTTTTTATCTGGTTTCTTTTTGGCCCCATCATTAATATTCAGTGTTTCTAATTTAATTCTCTTGCCTTCATAGGACCTTGTCTAGTTATTATCCATTGTGGTTTACATGTCGGACTTGGACCTGACATCGATTTTGGAAAAATTGTTCGCACATGATTCCCTTATGACATGGACGTACTGTCACTTTAAGAAGATCTCTTCATAATAATTCTCCTGTTCCTTGTTTTTATGTAATATGATTGATGCCATTGTTATCTCATTTTTGTGGTCTTACTTATGGGATGGCAAGGATACTTATTTATTGTTCATATTTTTCATTTCCAGCTATTAGCCTGTCCCGCCCTCTGGTTGCTGTGCGCGCTCCCATCGCGCGGTGTCTTGTCCCCACTGCCTGCCTGGCGTCCTTCTTGGTGGGGGTGGATGCTGCGGACCCCTGGGCCCGGGGGTCCGCCGCGTCCCCCCTCACTGGATTGCCGGGGACGTGGTGCGGACTCTCGCCGTGCTTTGGCGTGCGCGCCGCCATGGCAACCCGATGGCTGATTGACGGACTCTAGCTGGGAGCTGTGTCCCGCCCTCTGATCTCCGTGACCCGTGCGCGCCGCTCGCCTTCCTTGCCTGCCCCTTGGCCGTCCTTGCTGGGTGGGGGTGGCCTTGGAGCATGTGTGTTGTGCTCCGGGCTCCCTCTCCCATTGGACGGCTGAGGGGCGTGTGGTGTTGGGCGCGCGGTGCGCGTGTGCGTCAGCGGGGATCCGATTGGCTGGGACACATTTTCCAGGTCCTGGTCTGCCCAATGAAGTCATGTGACTTCCTATTTAAGGTCCTTGAACGGCAACTGTCGTACACCTTCCCTGATGAAGCCAGCAGATGTAATCCGTGCGAAACGCGCGTAGGAAGGCTCTTTGCACTGTCGTGGGACGTTCTGGTGTTCACCCCCCCTTCTTAACCATGTGTAAGTTATGGGTTCTTAGGGTCTTTCTCATGTGACTGGCTTGTTATTGGGTGACCCCTGCACTGTTTGAACGGACCTATGCCGATTTGGCTACACAACTTCATGTGTCCGGTCAGGGTGGAGGCGCCATACTTGTTAGTCATTTTTTGTGACTTTTTTCTATGATTAGTCTGATGTTTGGAATCTCTGTCCTGCCTTAGGGATTTATGCTGACTTGGCGACATATAATTACGTTTCCTGCCAGGACAGAGATGCCATAATTATCAGCCAGCCACTGATGATTATTTATGACCCTTTGCCCCTGCTAGTAATTTATGTCTACTTGGGGTGTTTATCACTCTTGCTCTCCCACTTATGTGTGGTAATTCACCTTTTTCTCTATTAGCACCGCATATGTACGTTTTCTATATTGACTGAAACCATTTTAATATAATAAGAAATTTGTATAATAAAGTTTTTTGATATTTTATACGAACAGCCTTGCAAGCTCCATTTCTTCTTTCTATGCTTATATTCCTGAATCTGTCGGTATTGCACCCTCCGCCGAGTTTCCCATTCAGCTGTCGAAGGGAGTGCTTCTGGGGCTTCCAATCCCATGTCCAGATCCACCGGTAGCCGGCCGGGGCGAGCCCTCATCAAGTATGCTGGGGTGCACTTCGTTGAACTGGAAGAAATATTGTTGTAGATATCGACCAAGTCAGGTAGCTTCTCCGGCCACAGGTTCCGCTCTTCTAGCGGCAACGTCTTGAGGAGGCCCAGGACCAAGTTGTTCATCTTCTCACACACGCCGTTGGTCTGGGCATGGTAAGGCGTTGTCCGGATCTTCTTGCAGCCGTACAACTAACAAAACTCATGGAACACCTCCGCTTCAAAGGCCGGGCCTTGGTCAGTAAGCACCTTCTCAGGGTATTCATGTGGTCAACAGAAATAAGCCTGGAACGCTCTAGCGGCGGTACGGCCAGTTAGGTCTTTGACTGGGACAACCACCATGAACCTTGAATAGTGGTCTACTATGGTTAGAGCGTAGGTGTACCCACTTCGGCTGGGGGTGAGCTTTACATGGTCCAGGGCAACCAGCTCCAGCGGTTGATGTGTAACGATCGGGTGTAGGGGCGCCTTCTGGCTGGCCTCGTCCTTCCTTCTCAGCGTGCAAGGGCCGCACTCTCGGCACTAGGCCTCTACAGACTCCCGCATCCCGTTCCAATAGAACCGCTCTCTCAACAGCATTTCCAACTTCTTCCATCCGAAGTGTCCGGCACCATCATGGTACGCTTGTAGAACGGTGGGCACATTAGCTTGGGGAATCACCAACTGGCGGATTTTCTCATGAGTCTTCGGGTTAATCAGCTCACGGTACAACTTCCCCTGGTGTAGATACAGCCGGGTCCGTTCTCGCCACAGGCATTGGGCTTCAGCTGGGGTGGCAGGGTCTATTCCAGCAGCGCCTTGCTCCACCAGGATCTTGACTAGGCGGACAGCGGGCGCCTGGTTTTGAGCTTCCTGCCACTCCTGACTGGGCAGCGGGTCCAGGTTCACCCGTTGTTGGTGGACATGCACCTTCTCAGTTGGTGGCTGGTGAAATGCAGGCAACTCGATCTCTTCGAGGTCGTCATCCTCGCACCCTTCTTCCGACAAGTGGAGCATCCGAGAGAATGCATCAGCATTAACGTTGGCACGACCGGCCCTGTATTTGATGGTGAAATCGTAGTTGGCTAGACTGGCCACCCACCGCTGTTCCAACGCGCCCAACTTGGCCGTGTCCAGGTGGGTCAGCGGATTGTTATCCGTGAAAGCGGTGAACTTTGCTGCGGCCAGGTAATGGCGGAACCGCTCAGTGATAGCCCACACCAGCGCCAGGAGCTCGAGCTTGAAAGAGCTGTAGTTCTCAGGATTCCTTTCAGTCAGTCGCAGCTTTCGGCTAGCATAAGCAATCACTTTTTCCTTCCCGTCTTGGACCTGGGATAAGACTGCCCCCAAGCCCACATTGCTGGCATCGGTGTAGAGGATGAACGGGTGGCTGTAATCCGGATACGCTAGGATCTCTTCTCCGGTCAAGGCCGCTCTCAGCTGGCGGAAGGATTCCTCATGCCTCTCTTCGCACACCAGTGGGGCTCCGAGGGGTCTACCACCTTTGGTCTGTCCCACGAGGAGGTCTTGCACGGGGGCAGCCATCTTCGTGTACCCCTTGATGAAGCGACGGTACCCCACCAGACCCAGAAACTGCCTTACTTCCCTCACTGTGGTTGGTCTCGGCCAATCTTGGATGGCAGTGATCTTCTCGGGGTCGGGGGCGACACCTTCTGCACCCACCACATGCCCCAGGTACTGCACTCTGGGTTTCAGCAGATGACACTTGGAGGGCTTCAACTTCATCCCGTATTTGGCAAGGGACGCGAACACCTCGGCCAGGTGCTCCATGTGGGCTTCATATGTCTGGGAGTACACAATCACATCATCCAGGTATAACAGGACGGTTTCGAAATTTAGATGCCCCAGACAGCATTCCATCAGCCGTTGGAAGGTTCCTGGGGCGTTGCACAGCCCGAACGGCATACTATTGAATTCACAGAGCCCCATTGGGGTGGTGAAGGCAGTTTTCTCCCGGTCCTCGGGTGCCACGGCCACTTGCGAGTACCCGCTGGTGAGGTCAAGGGTAGAGAAGTAGTTCGCGGTTCTCAGTGCGGCCAAGGATTCTTCAATACGGGGCAGTGGGTAAGCATCTTTATGCGTTATCTGGTTAATCTTCCGGTAATCCACACACATCCGCATGGTGCTGTCCTTCTTCTTAACCAGTACCAACGGGGCGGCCCAGGGACTACAGCTGTCCCTGATAACCCCTGCCTCCCTCATGTTCCTCAACATGTCCTTGGCACATTGGTAGTGTGCAGGGGGAATAGGCCTGTACCTCTCTTTATTAGGGGGGTGCTCACCGGTGAGGATATGGTGTTGGACCCCCTTTAATCTGCCCAAAGTCTAGGGAATGTTTGCTAAAAACTTGCTCATACTCCCGTACCACCCGGTATACCCCTTCTTTGTGATGTGTAGGGGTATCGTCAGTGCCTACATGTAACTGTCGGTGCCACTCATCTAACTCCCCTTGGGGCAGGTGAGTGCTGGCAGTCGGTGGTGAGGTTGGGGGAACTGCCTCACGGATGGTGTGGGGATCCAGAGTGAGCAACTTGGCAAGTGTATCATACAGGGGAAGCCTGACTTCTTCCTCCCCACAGTTCAGCACCCTCACAGGCACTCTCCCCTTCTTTACATCTACCACCCCTCGGGCGGCCATTACTGTGGGCCAGTGCTCAGAGGGCATGGGCTCTATCATTGCAGGGTAGTCACGCCCCTGGGGCCCTACTGCTGCCCTACACCAAATCATCATCTTGCTCCTAGGGGGCACAATCAACGGGGCAACATCCATCACTCTCACCCCACCAATCTCTCCTCCTGTTGAGTTCACATGCTGGCAGTACATCAAGGCTCGGATCTCACGCTGCACAGCTCTCTGTCGGCTCCCCGCTGCCGTGGCGGCCAGCTGCTGCAGTAGAGTCAGCACATCACTCATACAGTGCTCCATCACATTAGTTCCTATCACTATCTTCGGGTTATGATCACTGGGTTCATTCATTATCACAATCATACCCTGGTGTTGCAGTTAAGCTCGTCCCACAGTCATGGCCACTTGCTTGTATCCCACTTGGGTCAATGGGAGTCCATCAGCAGCAATCAGTGTTATACTGGCATCTGGGGGAGCCAGCTCGTCTTTTCCCCAATACCGTTGATACAGTGTGTATGGTATAGTGGTTACCTGTGATCCAGTGTCCAGGAGAGCCATCACCAGTATGCCGTCCACAGCCACGGGGATGATAGGCCGGGCCCCGATGTACCGGTCCCGCCAGTCTGGGGGGCCATGGGGTTCTACTCCTGAGGATTGGCCCGTGGCCCCAGGGGTTGCGCGTTTAATGGACACCGTCGGGAGTAGTGTCCGGGTTTGCTGCACCTGTAACAGATTGGGGGCCCGTTCCGTGAGCCATTGGCCCTTCTCCGCTGCATCCAGGGGACGTCCTCCGGGCTGTCGGCGAGCTGCATCTCCACTGGTGCCTGGGATCTGGTTGGAGGCTGGAGTGCGGCAAGAATCTTAGCAAGGTCACCATCCATGCGGCGAACTCAAGCAGCGAGCTCTTCCATCGTCCCGCTTGGGGCTGCAGGCACTGGAGGTGCCGGTGGGGTAGGAGCCACCACAACGGGAGCAGTCTCAACTGGCCACGAGGTTTTCTCAGGAGCTTCCAATGCGGGGGGTTGAAGAGGTTTGATGGCCCATTCCTTTAATACGGCAAAGTCCACGTCAGGGTGTTCTAGGGCCCACAGCCGAAGCTGCTTACGGTCCTCTGAGGACCTCATCCCCTGGACAAACTGCTCACTTAACATCTTGTTACTGTCCACACTACTGATGGTGTCCACCCGCTTCAGTGTGCGGAGTGCGGTTTGCAGGCGCAGAGCATAGTCCCGAATGCTATCTGCGGGCCGTTGTCGGCATTGATAGAACTGCATCCGCAACTCTGCCTCGGTACGGGTCTCAAATGCAGTCTGCAGCTTTTCAAATATGGTGGCTACAGAGGGCCAGGTCTCCGCCTCTTGCTCAGCCGCGCCGGTTAGCTGCCCCAGCACTAGCGCTGCACGTTGCTTATCAGTCAGGGGGTACAGTTCTAGCAGCGGACTAAGTTTTTCCCGGAAAACCTGCAAGGCATCAGGTTTCCCATCATACTGCGGTAGCCAGGCAGCTCCTGGCACATAGGGCAAAGAGAACGGCATCACCTGAGCGAGAGCTGGGGCCGCTGCGCCCCCCCACCAACGCGGCCGGGACCTGGGCAGGCCCATTCCCATTTACGGGTGCTCCCGCGGCTGCGTCCGCCGCTCCTCCAGCGGCCTCGTTGGGCGCAGACATCTTGTTTCCGTCCCCCTTAGTCTCTTTCCGGCCCCTCCTCTATAGGGGCGGGGTTTTGGCCTTCGTGCCTCTACTACTCGAGGAGACGCTCGAGCAGGAACTCTTCGCGCCCAAGATGGCGGCTTCGCAAATTTTTCGGCCGGACCTCCGGCGGTCAAACAAGGCGCACCTCCATCAGTCGGTAGAACGGTAGGATCCTGTTCGTGACGCCAAGTTGTCGCGGGCGGAGGAGGGGACGCTGCGCTCTCCCACTGCTCAGGTCTGGCCGCTGCTGCTGCCAGACCTGCTGCTGATGACATTGAGGGGAACAGCAACAATGTAGAGTCAGTATGGGTAAATGTACATGGGGAGGGGAATAATGGAAAAATGCTAATTGGAGTTTGCTATAAGCCTCCTAACATACCTGAACAAATAGAGGGTGAAATGCTGGAACAAATTGAAAAGGCAGCTAATAATAATAATCGGGTTCTTATTATGGGGGATTTCAACTATCCAGACATACAGTGGGACATAGAATCTTCTGGTTCTGCTAAAAGCTGTAAATTCTTATCTACCATTCAAGACCATTTCCTCTCTCAGATGGTAGGTGAACCGACCAGGGGAGATAATTTGCTAGATCTGGTCCTGTCAAATAGACCCGATACAATTTCAGATCTACAGGTCCGGGAGCACTTGGGCACCAGCGATCATAATATGGTAAGCTTCGACGTAATATTCAATAGAACATTTCAAAGGGGGAATGCTAAAACCTGGAATTTTAGGAAAGCTGATTTCAACAAATTAAGGGAAGAGCTTAAATGTGTAGATTGGGACAGAGTCATGGTAACTGGGGATACCGAACATAAATGGGGTAAGTTTAAGGATATACTACTAGAGTCCTGTAAAAAACGTATACCCTCTGGTAATAAAATGTCCAGGAATAAAAAGAAACCACTATGGATAAATAAGACTGTACAAAGTATAATAAAACAAAAACAAAGGGCGTTTAAAATCTTAAAGGCTGAGAATACAGAAATAGCATTGCAGGAGTATAAAGATATCAATAGGAAATGCAAAAAAGAAATCAAACAAGCAAAACTAGCTACTGAAACAAAAATCGCCAATGACATTAAAATAAATCCCAAAATCTTTTATAAATACATTAATGCCAAAAGGAAAACAAAGGATAGTATCGGACCCTTAAAATATAATAACAAGTTAGTTATAGAGGACAAACAAAAGACTTAGATATTAAATAGGCATTTCTCATCTGTATTCACCAAGGAACTGACTGTACCAGGGATCATTCAACAAGTGAAAAAACAAAGTCCACCACCCGATATAATTAATTTAACACAAGATGAAGTACGCCTATGTCTGAGTAAATTAAACATTGACAAATCCCCAGGGCCAGATGGCATTCATCCACGAATATTGAGGGAATTGAGCTCCGTAATCGACAGACCGCTGTATCTCATCTTTTTAGACTCACTTGTAACGGGGTTGGTGCCTCAGGATTGGAGGATTGCTGATGTGGTACCGATATTTAAGAAAGGTAAGAGGGTAGATCCAGGCAACTACCGTCCAGTAAGCCTGACATCAGTAGTATGCAAAGTTTTTGAGGGCATTTTAAGGGATGACATGCAAAAATATATTGTAGAAAATAATATGATAACTGACAAACAGCATGGATTCATGAAAGATAAGTCGTGTCTAACCAACCTGTTGGGGTTCTATGAGGGGGTAAGTTCAAACCTGGATATTGGTAATGCAGCTGATGGGATTTATCTGGACTTTGCAAAGGCATTTGATACTGTACCACATAATAGCCTTATACTAAAGCTCAAGAAGCAAGGACTAGGGGACACAATATGCAACTGGGTAAGGAATTGGCTAAGAGATAGGAAACAAAGAGTAGTCATAAATGGTACATTCTCTAAATGGGCTATAGTCAGCAGTGGGGGCCGCAGGGATCTGTGCTTGGACCGATTCTTTTTACTCTCTTTATTAATGACCTTGTGGATGGGATTGATAGTACAGTGTCAGTCTTTGCCGATGACACCAAACTATGTAGGATATTAAAAACTGACCTGGATAGTACAATATTACAAAAAGATCTGGATAAGATGTCACAATGGGCAGATACTTGGCAAATGAGATTTAATGTTGATAAATGTAAAGTAATGCACCTAGGACGGAGTAATCCTATAGCTGCGTATACATTAAATGGAAGTAAACTCGGGACTACAGAACAGGAGAAGGACTTGGGTATTCTCATTACAAATAAGCTGAGCAGCAGCACTCAATGTCAAGCAGCAGCTGCTAAAGCAAACAAGATTTTAGGGTGTATAAAAAGAGAGATTAGATCCCGTGATCCCAACGTATTGTTACCCCTCTATAAATCACTTGTAAGACCACATCTGGAATACGGGATCCAGTTTTGGGCTCCACATTTTAAAAAGGACATTCAGAAGTTAGAGTCAGTTCAAAGGCGGGCAACTAGACTATTACAAGGAATGGAAGGCCTCCCATATGATGGCAGGTTGAAAAAGTTAGATATGTTTAGCTTAGAAAAAAGACGTCTCAGAGGAGATCTCATTTATATGTATAAATACATGTGTGGTCAATATAAAGGACTGGCACATGACTTATTTCTTCCAAAAACAATACTAAGGACCAGGGGGCACTCACTGCGAGTGGAAGAAAAGCGATTCCGACACCTAAATAGGAAAGGGTTCTTTACAGTTAGAGCGGTCAGACTGTGGAATACACTACCACAAGAGGTTGTAATGGCAGATACTATAACAGCTTTTAAAAAAGGGCTGGATGATTTCCTCAGTACACAAAACATTGTTGGTTATAAATGACTTAGTGACTAAATGTAGAACTGGTGGAGGAAGGTTGAACTACATGGACCTAGGTCTTTTTTCAACCTAAGTAACTATGTAACTATGTAACTATGTAAGACTTTTATCTTTGAGGTCATCTGAAGGCAATTGTCTAAGCTGTGAAGATACAAGATGTGCTGCATCTGAAACAACAGATACTGGAAGCCTGTGCTAGCATTTCTTCTGCGGTGTTGCTATCAGTGTATCAAGTGGAGAAGAGGGTTGCATTGACAATCCTACACAATGGGCAGCACTTTGAGCACATTTTATAAGTGGCCTTAAAATTGTAAATGACTAATGAATGAAGTTACATTAAAACCAATCACACCATTGTTTTTTTTGTGAATTTCTCAATAAGTTTGATGTGTTACATGACCCTCTTCCCATTGGAAAAATAAAGTTGGCTCCAAAATGGCCTACTTCAAAACGGCCGCCATGGTCACCACCCATTTTGAAAAGTTTCCCCCTCCCATATGCTAATTAGCCACAAAAAGGAAGCTGATATCACCAACCATTCCCATCTTATTTAGGTGCATCCATATAAATGGCTTACCATATATATATATATATATATATATATATATATATATATATGCACACACACACACATATATATATATGTATATATATATACCCCATCTTGAGCCCATCCTGCTACGTATGATCCACCATCTTGAGCCCATCCTGGTACATATGATCCATATGATACATGTTCTCCATCCATGATTCCATCTTTGTATATATGTCCTCATTTCGGGCTGATCCAGGTATATATGTCTCTAATTATGGTATATATGTTCCTCATCCTACTATATTGTCAAGGGAGAAATTTAGTTGAAGATAGCTAATGGTATCTTCGTTTAGGATATTCAGAGGCCGGTGCCGTATTAGCTATATATCAGAGATGATGTTAATGAAGAAGACAATGATCACACAAGACGTGTTCTCTTTGAGCCAGCGTCACCAACGTAACTCGTGTATTGGATAGATTCAATTATACAGAATGCATCATTGACCTTGGGACTAGAACAGGGAGTATTCAACTCCCTGATTTTTCCCAGTAAACTATAAAATACATCTCTGTTCATTATACATTCTTTCTATGTGAAACTACTGATAAGACTTTTGCTCATCATTTTGAAGACTTTCATTGTTTGTACATCTGTTCACTTATTCTTGGTAACCCCTTCATGACTATAAAGCTTAGAATCATATTATGGGTCTGTGCGATTGCTATATAGACACACAAATAATTATACAACTACATCTATGTTTTGATTTTTCACATACACAGATAATCTTATTACGTTAGAGCAAACAAGCTATAGCTCAGGCCACCTCCACAGTCCCCCCTTAATAAGATATCTGTGAATGTTGTCAACCTTAAATTTTAAAATTTTCCCCATTTAGATATTTTTTATTTGGAGCTTATTTGTGACCTACCCCCCTTGGGACCTTGATTTTTTATATTATATATATATATATATATATATATATATATATATATATATATACAGGCCTTCCATTAGGTTATTATTTAATACAACACTACAGGCTTTAGCTCCCCCCTTAAGTACTTATTTTATTTATTAAAAATGACTTATAGGGGCTATTAGAATTGGCGTTATTATTTTCATTAGGGCACATTATTCTGACCAAGGAAGATTGAATTTAGATCTTATCCTAAAATTAGCACATAACCAAAAAAAATTTGCTACAAATTGTCTATGGTTCTTCTTTCCGGATATGAAGCAAAAAGGAGGATGCTTGGTCAGTGCTAGTCCACTTAGGGCCACTTCGTGAGGCTGGATGATTTGTTCTTGATAAAAAAAACAAAAAATGATGAGGCTTCATGTAAACAGTCTGTGGCGCTGACTTAGAGAACCTTCTGGAATAATGCGTAAAATAGCGGCCGCTTTCTGCTTTGGTTGTTTCAGGTCTGTTGGTTTCTGAGATGTGACGTTAACTCGCGTGTCACTGTTAGTGCTCAGCAGACTAGGCCGGGGAGACATCAGCCTGATGGGATAGGCTCTTCCAAAACGTTTCCCGAGATGAGAGAGTCCATAGCTAGCATTTTGTATTAAGGAAAATCACTGAATATATTCATATGAGTTAGTAGAAAATAAAAACATTTATAAATTGTTAGGTTACATTAACTAAACCACATATTTGGGTCTGTGAAATGGCTGAATTAAGTATTTTAGATTACTCAATTCGTACCCTCAACAGTCCACCCTTAAACTTACTTCTGCCATTTCCAAATACTAAAGGTACTGTGTTCCCTTAGGAAAAGAGGAAGAAATATCTGCTGGATAATCCTGCCTGACTGAACGTTGAGGCATGGGTGGAGAGGGGAAAGGGTTTTCTTCACCGGTTTCAGACCAAGGAACCCTAGGCGAGTCCTTACCCTTTGTAGTTGGACTTTCCCATGTCTCAAGGCTCTCTAAGTCCCCTCTTCTAACTATTTTGGCAATGGTGGTCTGAGACTGTACAGGTCTTTTTGAAAAGGATAAATATGAGCAGGACGCTCAGTGCAGCTTCGGTGAATCGACCCTTCTGCAATGCGAGCTGGATCAACTCATCTAATCTTGACTCATGGCTCTTTCTCGCTCGTCCTTTTAGGATTAATCAGTCTTCTGACTAAAAGCCATATACTACTAACTCTGATTTAGGATCTGGAATTTGAAAATACACTTGTTTATTTCACTAATTAGTCAATCATATGAAAATTGTACGTGCTTTGTACTAGACCAAAAAACATTTTACATATAGACCTGTTTGTTACTAAAGAAAAACAAAACACACATTTGGTTCACAACTTCTTAGTTTGTTTTTGTTTCCTTTTACATACCACTTGCATTATGTGTATTTTCAGCAATGACGTCGTTTTCTGCACTGGAATGCCTCTGACCAAACCTGGAGAGAAATCTACACAACACGCACCGACTTGCATACAATGTGCTCATGATAAACATCTATAATCAGTTTGCAGTCTCTAAAAATAGGTAGAGTAGGTGCAGTGTTTCTGCGGACTCTACAGTTTTTTTCATTTTTCCCTTCACACATTGGTATTAAGAACGTGTTTGAAAAGATCGGGTGAGTTTGCCTACCTGGGTACTGAACCCTGGAGTCACCAAAGTGCACACTGATATTCGTCTTTCACATATTTTAGTCCATGTTACTTGGGCCATCATTAAGAAGAGATCTCATGGCAGAGAAAGCTTACCGCCCTTTATCCACAGACCTTCCTCAGTCAGCTGGCTCCCTGCATCTCACACTCCATTCTTCATTAATTTGCTTGTTCCTGTAGGGATTTAAGAATACAAAGAGTGACAGAAGTCACTGACGTGACAGGTGTCTCCAATGTATGGTCCATATGCATTGGTAAAGTACTCCTCAACTCTAGGCCCATTCACTGCTTCTTGGTCAGCTGCACCTGTGCAGGGATCTCCATCCGATTCCATCAGCTCTGATCTAGAATTTATCTTCAGCATACCTAGCTCATTTGACAACAGGAAAGATCTACATCCTACATACACATTTTGAATCTTACCTACCACTGCTCCACCCATCTAGAGAGGCATTAATACATCACTTCCTCCTGTACCGATAGGAGGGGAGGGAGGGAGTGGTTCAAATTTAGACTACCTCATGTTGTGTAAACAGCAGCATATCCAGTGCAGAATCGACCACCATCTTGTTCCATCTATAAAAACAAAAACTAAAAGAAATATGCATTAGATCATTCTAATAACAGACATATTTCATAGTAGTCCAATAAACATGACATAACTGTTGAAAAAGAAAGGCCAGCTGTAAAGCCTATCCAATATGTCTGCTGCGCCCTCTACTGCTGGAAAAATATAATAGATATCTACTTCACCCCCCTTTTATTTTTTGTTTTTATGTACTACTTTGGCAAAATGTATAGTTTTATAACAACAGACAATATAATTAAACAACTAATAAATATAACTTATACACTGCTGGGAATTTTGAAACCTTACAATAGACAACACAGTTCGTATATATTCTGTATCTACAAAAGAAAGGAAACTAATTAATACTGGCAGTTTGTATACAGAAACACAAAACAAAAATATAACCATAAAAACAAAAAAAAAACAATTTGCATATTTCAAAAAAATTAATTTTCCCTGCAAAATTAATATAATTATTTAGGTATTAGCAGGATACTAGTAATAATCTCCTGTGAAATTTTGAACTCTAAGGGGTACTTTGCACATTGCGACATTGCTACTACGATATCGTCAGGGTCAAATCGAATGTGACGCACATCTGGCGCCGGTAACGACGTTGCAACGTGTAAAGCCTAGGAGAGAAGATGAACGAGTGTGAAACAGTCAAAAATCACTTATCTGTGTCACGTCGTTCATTTTCATAATGTCGGTGCGTCCGCAGGTACGATGTTGTTTGTCGTTCCTGCAGCTCCACACATCGCTGTGTGTGAAGCCGTAGGACTGACAAACATCTCCTTACCTGCGCCCGCCATCTGTATATTGGTATTTGGTGTTGTGTTTCTTGAGCTGTGCTCACTGTGGTGTCTCCCCTGTGTGCTGTTGTGTTGTTCGGACCATCCGCCACCTTCCATACAGGTGATTCTTATGTATTCATTATTATTTGGCTTATATACCACCTTTGTTGTGTGCTATTGTGTACACACTTGCCCTGAGGAAGCCGCTGCTGCGGCGATACGCGTGGGTCCCCCCACGGTATTCTTGTCCCCCGTGTACCCCCCCCTGGCTCTGCTTTATCCATATGTTGCTGCTACTTTGCCCTTTCAGGCTGCCACCTCCATGAAGCTTCTTTGCCTATGGCTATATATATATTGCTCATGACCTATGCACTTTAATAGGTGGCGCTGCTTTCTTGATATATATTATTATTGCTTATTGTTGATATCTTCTGGGAGGTGACATTGCTTCTTACGGCGATTCTTTCAGTGCCGTTGCACATTATATCCACGTTTTATAGGCGTTATTTCTTGGATAACAGTGAGTCGGTCGGTATTATGCCCCCTGCATGGTACTTGCTATTAGCTATTGTCTATCATTGCATGCTTATATTCTTTTATGTATGACTTTTGCATTTACACATTACTATTGCTCGTGTTTTGTATATGACGGGTGTTACAGGGGGTATCAGGCCGTCTCATCTTGTGTGTCATGTTTTTAGTGTTTTTATTCTTGCTTTCACAATAAAGGTTTGCCTGTTACATATACTATTGTGGGTGTGCTCCCTGTTCATACAGTCATATGAAAAAGTTTGGGTACCCCTATTAATGTTAACCTTTTTTCTTTATAACAATTTGAGGTTTTGCTATTTCAGCCTCATATATCTAATGACTGATGGACTGAGTAATATTTCTGGATTGAAATGAGGTTTATTGTACTAACAGAAAATGTGCAATCCGCATTTAAACAAAAGTTGACCGGTGCAAAAGTATGGGCACCCTTATCAATTTCTTGATTTGAACACTCCTAACTACTTTTTACTGACTTACTAAAGCACTAAATTGGTTTTGTAACCTTATTGAGCTTTGAACTTCATAGGCAGGTGTATTCAATCATGAGAAAAGGTATTTAAGGTTACCACTTGCAAGTTGTTCTCCTATTTGAATCTCCTATGAAGAGTGGCATCATGGGCTCCTCAAAACAACTCTCAAATGATCTGAAAACAAAGGTTGTTCAACATAGTTGTTCAGGGGAAGATACAAAAAGTTGTCTCAGAGATTTAAACTGTCAGTTTCCACTGTTAGGAACATAGTAAGGAAATGGAAGAACACAGGAACAATTCTTGTTAAGCCCAGAAGTGGCAGGCCAAGAAAAATATCAGAAAGGCAGAGAAGAAGAATGGTGAGAACAGTCAAGGACAATCCACAGACCACCTCCAAAGACCTGCAGCATCATCTTGCTGCAGATGGTGTCAATGTGCATCGGTCAACAATACAGCGCACATTGCACAAGGAGAAGCTGTATGGGAGAGTGATGCGAAAGAAGCCGTTTCTGCAAGTACGCCACAAACAGAGTCGCCTGAGGTATGCAAAAGCACATTTGGACAAGCCAGTTACATTTTGGAAGAAGGTCCTGTGGACTGATGAAACAAAGATTGAGTTGTTTGGTCATACAAAAAGGCGTTATGCATGGAGGCAAAAAACACGGCATTCCAAGAAAAGCACTTGCTACCCACAGTAAAATTTGGTGGAGGTTCCATCATGCTTTGGGGCTGTGTGGCCAATGTCGGCACTGGGAATCTTGTTACAGTTGAGGGTCGCATGGATTCAACTCAGTATCAGCAGATTCTTGACAATAATGTGCAAGAATCAGTGATGAAGTTGAAGTTACGCAGGGGATAGAAATTTCAGCAAGACAATGATCCAAAACACCGCTCCAAATCTACCCAGACATTCATGCAGAGGAACAATTACAATGTTCTTAAATGGCCATCCCAGTCCCCAGACCTGAATATCATTGAACATCTGTGGGATAATTTGAAGCGGCTGTCCATGCTCGGCGACCATCAAACTTAACAGAACTGGAATTGTTTTGTAAACAGGAATGGTCAAATCTACCTTCATCCAGGATCCAGAAACTCATTAAAAGCTACAGGAAGCGACTAGAGGCTGTTATTTTTGCAAAAGGAGGATCTACAAAATATTAATGTCACTTTTATATTGAGGTGCCCATACTTTTGCACCGGTCAAATTTTGTTTAAATGCGGATTGCACATTTTCTGTTAGTACAATAAACCTCATTTCAATCCAGAAATATTACTCAGTCCATCAGTTATTAGATATATGAAACTGAAATAGCAAAAACCCAAATTGTTATAAAGAAAAAAGGTTAACATTAATAGGGGTGCCCAAACTTTTTCATATGACTGTATGTTGTTCTTTTTCAACATGTATTGTTAGGTCCTCTTTGCTACATGGGTGAGCACCCAACTAATTACTAAGGTGGTGCACCCACCCTTGTGTCTCTCCCTGTTGTGAAGGCCTAGGCTATGAATCGTTTGCCTGGTATAATAATAATATAATATAATAAGATTCATCTGTATTTTGAATGTTGTATGTATTGCTTTTTACATATACCTGACTGAAATGTTGCAAGGATTGTATATGTAAACAAACTATGCTTAGGGCTAAGTAATGAGTTTGTAGTCTCATAAATAAAGATGAGCCACCCCCCTAGCGTTCGAGTTCGGTTCAGTTCGTCGAACGGAGGCTCCGTTCGACGGACATTCGACGAACTCCTTCGAACCCCATTAAAAACAATGGCAGGCAAACACAAACAAATAAAAACACATTATACATATACACATACAGTTAATAAACATTGCCATTATACTTACAGGTCACCGCGACGCATTCTGCACTCTGTCTCCTGCCGCTTTTCCTTTCAATAATCGCTGCATCCTCTCAATAACCAGCACTGATGATAGGACCTTCCGTGACGTCAAATTAGCATGTGACCAGTCACGTGTGTATTATCTCATTGGCTTCAGACTGGTCACATGGCTAGACGTCATGCTAGGTCCTATCAGTGCATATCTCTGGTATGCGGTGCTCGTTTGTGCATTTCCGTGTACCGGCGAGATGCCCTGGGACATGGTCGGCTTCCCCGTTCTGCTTCCTCGTTCCGTTATTCACCGGCTGCCACAGCCGGTCAATAACGGAGATCACCGTTGCTATAGTAACCCGCCTGTCAGTGGTTACATCACCGCTTACAGCCTGCACCCTCTGCTCGCTCAGTCACTGAGTGAATAGACTGCATGGGGAGCAGCAGCGTCTTCCTCCCATGCAGCACTGTCTGATGTAGCAGAGCTGCATGGGTTGAAGGAGAAAGAAGACAGAAGACCATGGATCATGGAGGGATGAGAGGGAGTAGTAAACATGGAGTCTCTAAGTGTGTATGAAAAAATTGTTTAAAAGAACAGAGAGTCCTCAGTTCTTTTAAACAATTTTTTTATCTCTACTGGCTAACACGGTACAAAGATATATTTTACTTGTATCTAAGTGTGTATGTGTATTTATTTCTATTAAAGTATTTTTTCTCTGTGTAATGTCTTTTTTTTAACCCTTTATTGGAGATTCTTAATGGCCGGGTCAAACTTGCCTGACATTAAGAATCTCTCACTTAATACTAGCTAATAAAACAAAGCTAGTATTAACCCATTATTACCTAGCAAGCCACCCGGCTTAAGGCCTGCTGGAAGAGTTGGATACAGCGCCAGATGATGGCACTTCTATGAAAGCGCCATTTTCTGGGACGGCTGCGAATGGCAATTCGCAGCAGAGGGGCCCAGAAAGCTCGGGCCAACCTGTGCTGCGGATTCCAATCCCCAGCTGCCTAGTTGTACCTGGCTGGACACAAAAATGGGGCGAAGCCCATGTCGATTTTTTTTTAATTATTTCATGAAATTCATGAAATAATTAAAAAAAAGGGCTTCCCTATTTTTTTTAGTTCCCAGCCGGGTACAAATAGGCAGCTGGGGGTTGGGGGCAGCCGTACCTGCCTGCTGTACCTGGCTAGCATACAAAAATATAAAAAAGCAAAAAGGAAAAAATCATTACTTACAGCAAGATGGAATTGCAGCTGTATATTGCTCAGGCCAAAAGACTACTACTACTCCAGCAGGATACAGCTAAACCCCCACTAGGTGGAGGCAACACAGGTGCAGGTGGAGCCATTCACACTCACTTCCAAATATGGAGGAGGTGATGGCTGGATGGTAAAACTGCACACTGGTGGCTTGCATAGAGCACTGTTCACACTAGCAGACGCACAGTCACAAACCCGCAGCCTATTAGGTGACGCCCATACTATTAGATCAGGCGGGCTGCCAAGCCGTACCCCCACTGCGCGCTACGTAGGGACAGAAACTCTGATAGCAAGGCCTAACAAAAAGGGGCCTGGCTGTATCCTGTACAAAAAAGTTTTTGAGGTTTTTTGTTAGCGTTATGGCCATAAGACGTAAGCCTACAACCCTCGTCACGGGAACCTCATGCTTGTAGGTCCCTACACTATATATAATATAAAAAAGCAAAAAGGAAAAAATCATTACTTACAGCAAGATGGAATTGCAGCTGTATATTGCTCAGGCCAAAAGACTACTACTACTCCAGCAGGATACAGCTAAACCCCCACTAGGTGGAGGCAACACAGGTGCAGGTGGAGCCATTCACACTCACTTCCAAATATGGAGGAGGTGATGGCTGGATGGTAAAACTGCACACTGGTGGCTTGCATAGAGCACTGTTCACACTAGCAGACGCACAGTCACAAACCCGCAGCCTATTAGGTGACGCCCATACTATTAGATCAGGCGGGCTGCCAAGCCGTACCCCCACTGCTACGTAGGGACAGAAACTCTGATAGCAAGGCCTAACAAAAAGGGGCCTGGCTGTATCCTGTACAAAAGGGACCTACAAGCATGAGGTTCCCGTGACGAGGGTTGTAGGCTTACGTCTTATGGCCATAACGCTAACAAAAAACCTCAAAAACTTTTTTGTACAGGATACAGCCAGGCCCCTTTTTGTTAGGCCTTGCTATCAGAGTTTCTGTCCCTACGTAGCGCGCAGTGGGGGTACGGCTTGGCAGCCCGCCTGATCTAATAGTATGGGCGTCACCTAATAGGCTGCGGGTTTGTGACTGTGCGTCTGCTAGTGTGAACAGTGCTCTATGCAAGCCACCAGTGTGCAGTTTTACCATCCAGCCATCACCTCCTCCATATTTGGAAGTGAGTGTGAATGGCTCCACCTGCACCTGTGTTGCCTCCACCTAGTGGGGGTTTAGCTGTATCCTGCTGGAGTAGTAGTAGTCTTTTGGCCTGAGCAATATACAGCTGCAATTCCATCTTGCTGTAAGTAATGATTTTTTCCTTTTTGCTTTTTTATATTATATATAGTGTAGGGACCTACAAGCATGAGGTTCCCGTGACGAGGGTTGTAGGCTTACGTCTTATGGCCATAACGCTAACAAAAAACCTCAAAAACCTTTTTGTACAGGATACAGCCAGGCCCCTTTTTGTTAGGCCTTGCTATCAGAGTTTCTGTCCCTACGTAGCGCGCAGTGGGGGTACGGCTTGGCAGCCCGCCTGATCTAATAGTATGGGCGTCACCTAATAGGCTGCGGGTTTGTGACTGTGCGTCTGCTAGTGTGAACAGTGCTCTATGCAAGCCACCAGTGTGCAGTTTTACCATCCAGCCATCACCTCCTCCATATTTGGAAGTGAGTGTGAATGGCTCCACCTGCACCTGTGTTGCCTCCACCTAGTGGGGGTTTAGCTGTATCCTGCTGGAGTAGTAGTAGTCTTTTGGCCTGAGCAATATACAGCTGCAATTCCATCTTGCTGTAAGTAATGATTTTTTCCTTTTTGCTTTTTTATATTATATATAGTGTAGGGACCTACAAGCATGAGGTTCCCGTGACGAGGGTTGTAGGCTTACGTCTTATGGCCATAACGCTAACAAAAAACCTCAAAAACTTTTTTGTACAGGATACAGCCAGGCCCCTTTTTGTTAGGCCTTGCTATCAGAGTTTCTGTCCCTACGTAGCGCGCAGTGGGGGTACGGCTTGGCAGCCCGCCTGATCTAATAGTATGGGCGTCACCTAATAGGCTGCGGGTTTGTGACTGTGCGTCTGCTAGTGTGAACAGTGCTCTATGCAAGCCACCAGTGTGCAGTTTTACCATCCAGCCATCACCTCCTCCATATTTGGAAGTGAGTGTGAATGGCTCCACCTGCACCTGTGTTGCCTCCACCTAGTGGGGGTTTAGCTGTATCCTGCTGGAGTAGTAGTAGTCTTTTGGCCTGAGCAATATACAGCTGCAATTCCATCTTGCTGTAAGTAATGATTTTTTCCTTTTTGCTTTTTTATATTATATATAGTGTAGGGACCTACAAGCATGAGGTTCCCGTGACGAGGGTTGTAGGCTTACGTCTTATGGCCATAACGCTAACAAAAAACCTCAAAAACTTTTTTGTACAGGATACAGCCAGGCCCCTTTTTGTTAGGCCTTGCTATCAGAGTTTCTGTCCCTACGTAGCGCGCAGTGGGGGTACGGCTTGGCAGCCCGCCTGATCTAATAGTATGGGCGTCACCTAATAGGCTGCGGGTTTGTGACTGTGCGTCTGCTAGTGTGAACAGTGCTCTATGCAAGCCACCAGTGTGCAGTTTTACCATCCAGCCATCACCTCCTCCATATTTGGAAGTGAGTGTGAATGGCTCCACCTGCACCTGTGTTGCCTCCACCTAGTGGGGGTTTAGCTGTATCCTGCTGGAGTAGTAGTAGTCTTTTGGCCTGAGCAATATACAGCTGCAATTCCATCTTACTGTAAGTAATGATTTTTTCCTTTTTGCTTTTTTATATTATATATAGTGTAGGGACCTACAAGCATGAGGTTCCCGTGACGAGGGTTGTAGGCTTACGTCTTATGGCCATAACGCTAACAAAAAACCTCAAAAACTTTTTTGTACAGGATACAGCCAGGCCCCTTTTTGTTAGGCCTTGCTATCAGAGTTTCTGTCCCTACGTAGCGCGCAGTGGGGGTACGGCTTGGCAGCCCGCCTGATCTAATAGTATGGGCGTCACCTAATAGGCTGCGGGTTTGTGACTGTGCGTCTGCTAGTGTGAACAGTGCTCTATGCAAGCCACCAGTGTGCAGTTTTACCATCCAGCCATCACCTCCTCCATATTTGGAAGTGAGTGTGAATGGCTCCACCTGCACCTGTGTTGCCTCCACCTAGTGGGGGTTTAGCTGTATCCTGCTGGAGTAGTAGTAGTCTTTTGGCCTGAGCAATATACAGCTGCAATTCCATACAAAAATATGGCGAAGCCCACGTCATTTTGGGGGGGGCAAAAAACTCCTGCATACAGTCCTGGATGGAGTATGCTGAGCCTTGTAGTTCTGCAGCTGCTGTCTGCTCTCCTGCATACACTAGTGAATGGAGCATGCTGAGCCTAGTAGTTCTGCAGCTGCTGCCTGCTCTCCTGCATACACTGGTGAATTGATCATGCTGAGATTGAAGTTCTGCAGCTGCTGTCTGCTCTCCTCCATACAGACAGATAGCGGCTGCAGAACTACAAGGCTCAGCATACTCCATCCAGGACTATATGCAGGAGTTTTTTGCCCCCCCAAAAAATTATGTGAGCTTCGCCATGTTTTTGTATGCTAGCCAGGTACAGCAGGCACCTACGGGCTGCCCCTAACCCCCAGCTGCCTATTTGTACCCAGCTGGGAACCAAAAATATAGGGAAGCCCTTTTTTTTTTAATTAGTTCATGAATTTTATGAAATAATTTAAAAAAAAATTACGTTGTGTCCAGCCAGGTACAACTAGGCTACTGGGGATTGGAATCCTCAGCGCAGGGTGCCCAAGCTTTCTGGGCACCCCTGCTGCGAATTGCAGTCCGCAGCTGCCCCAGAAAATGGCGCTTTCATAGAAGCGCCATATTTTGGCGCTGTATCCAACTCTTCCAGCTGCCCTGGTGACGGGTGGCTCACTTTGTAATAATGGGGTTAGGGCTAGCTGGCCCTAAGCCCGAAATTCATGGTGTCATGCCAATATTAGACATGGCCACCATGAATTTCTAGTACAGATTAAAAAAAACACAACACACAGAAAAATATTTTTATTAAAAATAAAACACAATACAATTAGTGAATCCATCTTTATTGAAATAAAGAACTCCCTTCCGCAGTAATCCTGGGTCAAGGTTACCACGCCGTCCGAACCGGATCCAATATCATCTGATCGGTTTGCTGGAAGGCAAAGCGATCAAATGATGTGTCAGGTTCAAGGCCCTGAATCACATGACACAGCAGCTAATTGTATAAACGGCTTCTATACAATCAGCTGATGCATCAGTGCAAAAAAAAAAAACAAACAAACTACACACTTCTGTGCAGACTCCTGTCCGACAGCAGCAGCTGATAGTTTAGCCGGCGGGGCGGTAAAAAGCCGGCCTCACCGCTCGACTCATACTGTCAGCTGATGCCGTCTGGTGACCGCATCAGCTGATCACCGCCAGGTCTGAGAGAGAGAAAAGAGAGAGAAAAGAGAAGAGAGAGAGAGGGAGAGAGAAAAGATAGAGAAAAGAGAAGAGAGAGGGAGAGAGAGAGAAGAGAGAGAAGAGAAGAGAGAGAGAAGAGGAGAGGAGAGGAGAGAGAAGAGAGAGAGAAGAGAGAGAGAAGAGAGAGAGGAGAGAAGAGGAGAGAAGAGAGAGAGAAGAGGAGAGAAGAGGAGAGAAGAGAAAGAGAGAGGAGATAGAGAAGAGAGAGAGAGGAGAGAGAAGAGGGAGAGAAGAGGAGAGAAGAGGAGAGAAGAGAAAATGAAAGGAGAGAGGAGAGAGAGAGAGAGAAGAGGAGAGAAGAGAGAGGAGAGAGAGGGAGAAAGAGATAAAGAGAGAAAAAGAGAGAGAGAAAAAGAGAGAAAAAGAGAGAGAGAGAACAAGAGAGAAAGAGAGAAAATGAGAGAGAGAAAAAGAGAGAGAGACAGAGAGAGAGATGAGGAAGAGAGAAGAGAGAGCGAGAGAAGAGAGAGGAGATAGAGAGAGGAGAGAGAGAAGAGAGGAGAGAGAGGAGAGAGAGAAGAGAGATGAGAGAGAGAGAAGAGAGAGATGGGAGAAAGAGAGAAGAGAGAGAGGAGAGAGCAATGCAGCCTCATTCTGTGAACTGCTCCGATTTTAGAGATGTGGCCCGCGGCTCACAGCTGATATCCGGCTCCTCCCCTCAGTGCATAATTACATTAAATTAAATTATAATTATAAATAAATAATAATTATAATTTAAAATTAAAAATAAATTTAATTTTTTACCAGGGCGGCCAGGACTTGAACTCGTGAACGAATGCGAGTGAAGTCTCCGGTGACAGCGCAGCTCACTTCAGGGGCTGCATGGAGAGGAAACAGAGCGCTCGTGTTCTACGGCGCTCCCTGTCATCTTCATGTAGCAGAGCTGAAAGCGTCGTGTGGATTACTTTGGACCTGAATTGTTGTTTGGGGATTAATAAAGAAGTAAATGAGGTGTTTTTTTGTCTTTTATTCCAAATAAAGGATTTTTCATTGTGTGTTTCTTTACTTTCACTTACAGGTTGTCATGCTTGTCATGATTAACCCCGTTATTACCTCGATAGCCACCGTACCAGGACAATTTGGAATGAGCTGGGTAAAGTCCCGGGACTGCCGCATCTAATGGATACGGCAATCCGGGCGGCTGCCTGCTGATGCCGCAGTTTCACTTCACGCCCTTTCTTCCCACGCTGCACAGCTAATGGCGGCCGCTGCTTTGAAAAATACGTTATACACAGTCCTTGTTAAGCCCACAGTACCTGGATTTTGCCCGGGCACGATATGGTGTTTGTAGTGCCAAATGAAGCGTCCCCACGGGGCAGGTGGTTAACCTACTCGTTGTCGGGCCATTACGGGTTGGGTTAGGCGATGTCACAGGTGGCCTTGCCCGGTTCTGTTGCCCCAAGGCATGCAGTAAATGAAGGTAAAGTTTGTCGGAACGCCACCTGTGGTATGCAGCCAGGGATTAGCCACCACTGCAGGGTTCCTTGCTGGGGCTGGTGGTATTGCAGCTCGGGTGTGATCACTCCCCACAGGCGGAGCGGGCCCCAGGAGGACTGTGGGGGTTGTAGTGGTGCAATGGGGTGCAGGGCTGGGATGCCGACAGTAACTTAACGACACAAGTTGGTAGTTTCCTCTTTACCTTTACTGGTAGGTGTTATGGTCCAGGTTTTCAGCCCAGAGGTAGTGTAAATTTCTCCTTGCCTGGCGGATTGGAGGCCTTTCCTTAATGCGCTCTTGGTGGGAGCCGCTGCGGCCTGGAGCAGCATAGCATACACCTTCTCTCTCTTTCCCCAAAGATTACTGTCCCCTGTGATGGGCAACATGAACCGGTTATGGGACCCGCTTGCTTTACTGCGATCCCGGGTTCTATATTGCTGCTGCATCTTGGAACTAAGGTGGGCCAAGAATGTAGAATTTCTTGCCTTCCAGGTTTTGCTACTGGGCCGTTAGTACCCAGTAACCAAGTACCCCAGTGTCCTGTTCTAGCGCTAGGTCCTGGAAAGCTCACAGCTAAGCTCTCAAACAGCGACCGCTCTTTCTCCTTGCCAAAACTGTTCTGACTCACTTTCTTCCTTTTCACTCTAACCCTTCCCCAAGGTCAGCATTTACAGACAGACTCGCTTCAAAACAGGTTATGAGCTCCCTCTGCTGGCATGGTGTATGTGATGTTCCTGACAAGGAAAGGTCCCCACGCTGCCTCCAAGCATAGCATTGATCCCGGTGAGGTAAACAATGCCACTGTGGCTCCCATGACCACTGGGGAGCCACACATATGTGGCGCCCCTGAGGCTTCCGTCGCCACAGGTCATTGCACCCCATCCAGCGGTGTGATGCCCCATTCTGGGAGAGGAAGAGAGTGAACTCCGGTTCCCTGGTAAATTCACACTACACCCATTGCTAGGAACACACTGGGACCAGGGAAAGTGGCAGACAACCCTCCCATGCTGCATGCTGGGAGGGGTCGAAAGACCCATCCCTGCTCCTATAGGGTAGAACAGGGCAATTGGGGAGGTGGGAGGAGCCATCTGAGAGCAGACACAAAGAGGAAGGTCAAGTTTAAGTAGTCTACCTCAGGGAGTGAGAGAGTGAGGAGCCAGCATGTAGTTGAAGAAGGAGAACGAGAGAAAGTGGAGAAGGAGGAGGAGGCCTGCTGGAGGCAGGCAAGGAGGACAAGAAGTAACGGAAAGAAAGCTCCAAGTCAGTCAGGAGCTGAAAGGAAAGAAAGAGACGCTTCCTGGTGAAGATCCTGGGGCTCAGAGGGTCCAGGTGACACCACGCAGAGAATAGAAAGGGTCCCAGGGCCACGGGTAGTCCTAGAGGTACCACGGGTAGTTGTAGAGCTGCGGTGGCCTGCTCCACAAGAACATCGGTGGAGGGATCAAGCTGCAACAGGGGACGGTCCCTAGAAACCGGAGGAGTGCAAAATCATCTCCAAACAGTAAAAACCGAGGCCCAGGGAATGTTGTAAACTCATAGGGCCACAGCCCACAGCAGTACCCCCAGAAAAGGGATAATAATCAGCCGACAGGTGACTCCCCAGCCTGGAGGCTGTTGTGGAGGCCAAGCCAGGTTCAACCTACCAAGGCAAGGCTAAGGAAGACAGCAGAAGATAGAGACACTTAAGGGAAGGGTACCGGCTTTTACTCTCTGAATCACCCAGAAACGGCGGAGGTCCCTGACAGTGGTCCCAGCAGTCCAAGGGTCCCTGCAAGACTGTGACAAGAATTGTGAGTAAAGAACTTGAAACTGTACCCTTGAAGTCACCTCTGTTATTTCATCTGCATAGACACTCACAAGCACCAACTGTGCCCCGGGGCATTGCTCCACCTGTAGGGAGTAGTACCACCATTGCTGCCATATCATCCCCCGGAGGCCTCATACAGCAGCGGCGGCCTATTAGCCGCATACCACAGGTGGCGTCACGAACACAAAAATTTATTCATCAAGCCACATATTTTACTGACACCCACCAGGGCCACGGAGCCGGGCCCAGCCACCACTGACTACCACCGGACTAGTCCGGCCCGGCACCGGGTGTCCCACAGCCCTGGGGTGGGCGAGTCAACTTTGGCGTCACGAACAGGATTTCGTGCCCGGTCATTCCGGGTACTGTGCGCCTGAAGAATCGTGAAATAGCCTGTGTTATACTGTGAGAAACTGCCGCCATTAAAGCCACTGAGCGCGGGAAGAAGGGGGGCGTGCCAGAAGAAAGGGCGTGAAGAGAAGCCCCGCCCCCTTGTCCAAGAAAAGAGCGCGAAGCGGTGCCTGCCATAGAAGGCGGAGAAAGAAAAAATGGCGACTAGACAAGCTGGCCGGCTGGCAGAAAGAGTCTAAATGCCAGACCAGCAGATAAAGAAAATGTACCTTATCGCAAGCGGAGTGGTGCCGGCCATGATGGGCTGGGCGCCAGTCTGGCGCCAGATGCTAGTGCAGCCTCCGGCCCCGCCTCCGAGAAGGGAAAGGGAGCAGCCCAGTGGCGTGGTCGAGCACCCGAGCAGTGATCCAGCAAGCGTTCCCCAGGTCGGCAGCATGGCAGAGAGGCTGCAGAAGTGTACACCAGGGACCGGGAAGATGGATTCCGAGCTGGACCTGCTCCGGGAGGAAATGCAAATCCTGGCTCGGAGGCTGCATAACATGCAAGCAGAGGTGGACCGGCGGAGTGAAACATCAATGGTGTCGGAAAGCGTGGGCCACTGGATGGAGGCCGCGGAGCAGCGACCGGGTGAGCTACATGAAACCCCGACCCGTCCGGACCCATTGACCCACCAAGCGCCACCGCCCAGTCCCTCCACCGTCCCGCAAGCCTTCCCCGCCAGCCCCGCTGATACCCGGTGGGGCACCAGAGGCCTGCCTGAAACCCCCGCAGACGGAGCCTGGGGAGGGGTGGACCCCGAACAGCTAGTGGGTCCCCTACCGAGTCCCCCTGTGAACCTCCTGGGAACGACATCCCCGGGAGTGAACTGGGACGCAGCGCCCATAGAGAGTGGGAGACTGCAACAGCCCCTGCGCCCCAAGGAAACCCCACTGGCAAACGAGCTGACCTGCCGGAGACTGGTGGAGGAGTACCAGCAGGAGCGCGAGGCCCGGGAGGAGAAGCGGAAAGCCCAGGAGGCAGCTAACCTGGCCTCCAAGGAGCAAATTCGAAAGGCCCTTAAGAGGTCACAGGGCCCAATGAGACGAGGCATAGTAGTCGATTTTCGGCAGAAAGGAGGCTGGGGCTTCATCAGAGAGCCCGGACTGGGTAAAGATGTCTTTGTGGCCCGACGGGATATTGAAGAACACCTGCCTAAAGGCCACCCCGGGAGAGATGCCAAGCCGGGTGACGCTGTGGAATACACACGGCTGATGGGAGGCCGGGGCTGGTATGCCCTACACGTCCATATCCTGCAGGAGGAGGAGATGGCCTCCGAAGAACCGGAGTGGCGCCGCACTATGTCAGCGTGCAGTGTCTCCCCTGCAAGCAGCAGCCGCAGCACCACCGCGAAGCAGGCCCAAGCCGCAGAACTGAGCAGCGGGCCTGCAACAGCCACGCAGGAGACACAGACGCGGATCTCCATGGCTTGTGTGATGCAGGGTGCAAGGCCAAAGCAAGACCCAAAAGACCACAGCAACAGCCCTCTGCAAACCAGCAGCCCTTTGCAGCAACGCCGAGCTGAGCATACAAGAAGCCCCATTCCTGCCCAGGCTGCAGCGCCTCGCAGTAGGTCAGGGACCAGCACACAGGAGACGCAGACCCGGATCTCCATGGCCTACCTGCTACCCAGGGCCCTGCCGAAGCAGGATCCGACCCATTGAAGTAAAGAAAAGGAAAAGAAGAAGCCGAACTGTAAATAGCCCCTGTCTGCCCCTTATGCTTTGTGAAGATGTCCCTTATGTGCTGCCCTAATGTGCTTTTCGAAGACGACACCCTTTCCTGCTTTACTGCCCTTTGTACTTTTTGAAGAAGTCACCCCCCTATGTGTACCGGGCCACTAGACTGGAATGTGGTCCCTGGTAAATGTGATGTGTAAAGTGTCCTATGTAACCAGGCCACTGGACTTGGTGGCTGGTTTTGTTTTCCACTTTGTTGATTGAAAGAAACGAACTGCCAGGCTACTGGACTTGTAGTAGCCAAAAATGTAATTAGTTGCACCCGTTGTGCCCCCTACCAGAATTATGGGGGATGTGCCCGAACCGTGCAATGGACTGGAAGTGCACATTTAGAGTTTTCTTTATAAGAAGTTCGCAACGTTTACTTATATGTGCCTCCCATAAAGGGAAGAAATGTTTTATTGTTTTATGTTATGCATAACAAAAATGTTTTTGCAGTTTCTCCACAATTTTCTGTTGTTTTTCAGCCCGAGGACGTGCTGGGATTTGCTGTGGGGGAGTGTGGCGCCCCTGAGGCTTCCGTCGCCACAGGTCATTGCACCCCATCCAGCGGTGTGATGCCCCATTCTGGGAGAGGAAGAGAGTGAACTCCGGTCCCCTGGTAAATTCACACTATACCCATTGCTAGGAACACACTGGGACCAGGGAAAGTGGCAGACAACCCTCCCATGCTGCATGCTGGGAGGGGTTGTAAGACCCATCCCTGCTCCTATAGGGTAGAACAGGGCAATTGGGGAGGTGGGAGGAGCCATCTGAGAGCAGACACAGAGAGGAAGGTCAAGTTTAAGTAGTCTACCTCAGGGAGTGAGAGAGTGAGGAGCCAGCATGTAGCTGAAGAAGGAGAACGAGAGAAAGTGGAGAAGGAGGAGGAGGCCTGCTGGAGGCAGGCAAGGAGGAGAAGAAGTAACGGAAAGAAAGCTCCAAGTCAGTCAGGAGCTGAAAGGAAAGAAAGAGACGCTTCCTGGTGAAGATCCTGGGGCTCAGAGGGTCCAGGTGACACCACGCAGAGAACAGAAAGGGTCCCAGGGCCACGGGTAGTCCTAGAGGTACCACGGGTAGTTGTAGAGCTGCGGTGGCCTGCTCCACAAGAACATCGGTGGAAGGATCAAGCTGCAACAGGGGACGGTCCCTAGAAACCGGAGGAGTGCAAAATCATCTCCAAACAGTAAAAACCGAGGCCCAGGGAATGTTGTAAACTCCCCGGGCCACAGCCCACAGCAGTACCCCCAGAAAAGGGATAATAATCAGCCGACAGGTGACTCCCCAGCCTGGAGGCTGTTGTGGAGGCCAAGCCAGGTTCAACCTACCAAGGCAAGACTAAGGAAGACAGCAGAAGATAGAGACACTTAAGGGAAGGGTACCGGCTTTTACTCTCTGAATCACCCAGAAACGGCGGAGGTCCCTGACAGTGGTCCCAGCAGTCCAAGGGTCCCTGCAAGACTGTGACAAGAATTCTGAGTAAAGAACTTGAAACTGTACCCTTGAAGTCGCCTCTGTTATTTCATCTGCATAGACACTCACAAGCACCAACTGTGCCCCGGGGCATTGCTCCACCTGTGGGGAGTAGTACCACCATTGCTGCCATATCATCCCCCGGAGGCCTCATACAGCAGCGGCGGCCTATTAGCCGCATACCACAGGTGGCGTCACGAACACAAAAATTTATTCATCAAGCCACATATTTTACTGACACCCACCAGGGCCACGGAGCCGGGCCCAGCCACCACTGACTACCACCGGACTAGTCCGGCCCGGCACCGGGTGTCCCACAGCCCTGGGGTGGGCGAGTCACATACACAACATGTCCATCCTTCAGAGCCATTGTAAGGGGGTGGAGTCAATTTGGGAGCGAATGGGAAGTCAGTGCCAACTTTGTTACATTCCTTCACATACAAAAACTTATCACCATGTTTCTCTTCCTTTAACTCACCCAAGTTACATTTTTAGAGATTGTCCACCATATATCTTAGATTGGTCTAGCAAGCTAGCATTAGTCAAACATCCCCTCTTGTCCTTCAGCAAACCTTTCCAAAAACTCTCTTTAAGTCTCCCACCTGCTAAGCACCAGAGGTTGATCACAATCTATGCATTTTCTTGATATAATTTCTTTCCTTCCTTTTCTTTCGCCACCTCAACAGGAGCCCTACCTTTATCAACCTGTTCCTTAGTGAACAAGTTACTCATTTTCTGTCAAGTTCAACGGTTACACACGACTAGAGATATAAACTTACAGGGACTCCTACCTTTTGCTATGGTCTATGCTCTGTCTTTGTTTTGCCTGAAAACACTTTTAGACAAATACTATCAACCGCAACGTCTCGAAATCTGAACTGTATGGGTTTATTTGCGCTATAAGAGGCTGTTGTCAGCAATCATCAACATCAATACAATCCACCAATGTTACAATACGGCCCCACGGACCAATGACCAGAAAAATGTCAAATTCACCCTACACAGAAAAGTAACGCAAAGATGTTTAACACAACACACAAAATCTGCATAGGGTTCTTTGTCTATCAACAATGGACCCACTTACTATATTCAGATTGATAGATCTGTGGCACACTTAGGTGTACTTTGCACGCTGCAACATTGCTACTGCGATATCGTCGGGGTCAAATCAAAAGTGACGCACATCCGGCGCCAGTAACGATGTCGCAATGTGTAAAGCCTAGATGCACCGATAAACAATCGCAAAAGCGTCGTAAATCGGCGATTTGTATAGCGTCGGCCATTTCAATAATGTCGGATCGACCGCAGGTACGATGTTGTTCCTCGTTCCTGCAGCAGCACACATCGCTGTGTGTGAAGCCGCAGGAGTGAGGAACATCTCCTTACCTGCCTCCACTGGCTATGCGGAAGCAAGGAGGTGTGCGAGATGTTTACGTCCCACTCATCTCCGCCCCTCCGCTTCTATTGGCCCCCTGCCGTGTGATGTCACTATGACGCCGCACGACCTGCCCCCTTAGGAAGGAGGTGGTTTGCCGGCCAGAGCGACGTCGCAGGGCAGGTAAGTGCGTGTGATAATGTTCGCTGCGGCAGCTATCACAAGATATCGCATGTGCGATGGGGCGGGTACTATTGCACTTGGCATCGCTAGCATCGGCTAGCGATGTCGCAGCGTGCAAAGTACCCCTTACCCAACACACACACACAGACAAATTCAAATATTGTAAGAATAAGTTTCTTACCTTGCTGCAGCTTGAGTTGTCTTTCTGTCTGGGCACGTCAAGGTGGTTGGATCAGTGGTCCTTTAAATTAGTGGGTCCCTGTTTAAGTGCAAGGTTTTGTCGTCACCATTCAGTGTAGTTGCAAATAAGACTTTGTGTGTGCTCCTAACTACAATGCTAGAGATTACGTGCGTACTTATGTACGAAAAGCCCTTTTGAGATAACGTATAAGAAGTAGCTCTCTCTTTGTTTCCAAAAAAGTAGTATACAGTTAGGTTCAGAAATATTTGGACAGTGACACAATTTTCGCGAGTTGGGCTCTGCATGCCACCACATTGGATTTGAAATGAAATCTCTACAACAGAATTCAAGTGCAGATTGTAACGTTTAATTTGAAGGTTTGAACAAAAATATCTGATAGAAATTGTAGGAATTGTCACATTTCTTTAAAAACACTCCACATTTTAGGAGGTCAAAAGTAATTGGACAAATAAACCAAACCCAAAAAAAAAATTTTTATTTTCAATATTTTGTTGCGAATCCTTTGGAGGCAATCACTACCTTAAGTCTGGAACCCATGGACATCACCAAACGCTGGGTTTCCTCCTTCTTAATGCTTTGCCAGGCCTTTATAGCCGTAGCCTTCAGGTCTTGCTTGTTTGTGGGTCTTTCCGTCTTAAGTCTGGATTGGAGCAAGTGAAATGCATGCTCAATTGGGTTAAGATCTGGTGATTGACTTGGCCATTGCAGAATGTTCCACTGTTTTGCACTCATGAACTCCTGGGTAGCTTTGGCTGTATGCTTGGGGTCATTGTCCATCTGTACTATGAAGCGCCGTCCGATCAACTTTGCAGCATTTGGCTGAATCTGGGCTGAAAGTATATCCCGGTACACTTCAGAATTCATCCAGCTACTCTTGTCTGATGTTATGTCATCAATAAACACAAGTAACCCAGTGCCATTGAAAGCCATGCATGCCCATGCCATCACGTTGCCTCCACCATGTTTTACAGAGGATGTGGTGTGCCATGGATCATGTGCCGTTCCCTTTCTTCTCCAAACTTTTTTCTTCCCATCATTCTGGTACAGGTTGATCTTGGTCTCATCTGTCCATAGAATACTTTTCCAGATCTGAGCTGGCTTCATGAGGTGTTTTTCAGCAAATGTAACTCTGGCCTGTCTATTTTTGGAATTGATGAATGGTTTGCATCTAGATGTGAACCCTTTGTATTTACTTTCATGGAGTCTTCTCTTTACTGTTGACTTAGAGACAGATACACCTACTTCGCTGAGAGTGTTCTGGACTTCAGTTGATGTTGTGAACGGGTTCTTCTTCACCAAAGAAAGTATGCGGCGATCATCCACCACTGTTGTCATCCGTGGACGCCCAGGCCTTTTTGAGTTCCCAAGCTCACCAGTCAATTCCTTTTTTCTCAGAATGTACCCGACTGTTGATTTTGCTACTCCAAGCATGTCTGCTATCTCTCTGATGGATTTTTTCTTATTTTTCAGCCTCAGGATGTTCTGCTTCACCTCAATTGAGAGTTCCTTAGACCGCATGTTGTCTGGTCACAGCAACAGCTTCCAAATGCAAAACCACACACCTGTAATCAACCCCAGACCTTTTAACTACTTCATTGATTACAGGTTAATGAGGGAGACGCCTTCAGAGTTAATTGCAGCCCTTAGAGTCCCTTGTCCAATTACTTTTGGTCCCTTGAAAAAGAGGAGGCTATGCATTACAGAGCTATGATTCCTAAACCCTTTCTCCGATTTGGATGTGAAAACTCTCATATTGCAGCTGGGAGTGTGCACTTTCAGCCCATATTATATATAGAATTGTATTTCTGAACATGTTTTTGTAAACAGCTAAAATAACACAACTTGTGTCACTGTCCAAATATTTCTGGACCTAACTGTATATCACATAATCTCTCGGTTATATAGGCATTTCTTTGGGCATACATTGTAGCATCCTAATTTGCTCAGCTTATCTCTTACACAGTGCTGCCATTAACATATATATATATATATATATATATATATATATATATATATATATATATAAATATATTCTCTTGGCTAAATGTTTGTATCCTGTGCGCACATACATTCTTTAGTTTCATTTTGCTAAACTTCCTGGTTTCACTTTTAATAAAGGGGCTATTGGCTCTTATCTAAAATAAACAGTCTTCTGCTTTGCACCAAAGGCAGACAGGACACACTCTTATACAAGACAAGATGGAGTCCAAATTTAGTAAAAATAGATCCTGCTCTCACGTAGGTCCTGTCATCAAAATAGAAGATAAGATTTTGGTATCTTCCAAAATTATTAGGCTGAAGGTGCCATCAACAAAGTTTGGTTCTAAATGTATTGGCCCGTATGAGATTTTGCAAGTAGTTAATTGTGCCAACTTTAGACTAAATTTTCCTCTGTCTTTTAGACAGGCTTTACACGCTACGATATCGTTAATGAATTATCGTCGGGGTCACGGTGTTTGTGACGCACATCCGGCGTCATTAACGATATCGCAGTGTTTGACACTTATGAGCGACCTTAAACGATCGCAAAAGCAGTCAAAATTGTTTGCCCTGAAACAAAAAATCGTTTTCTGTTTATTAGCGATGTTGTTCCTCGTTCCTGCGGCAGGACACATCGCTGTGTGTGACACCGCAGGAGCGACGAACGTCTCCTTACCTGCCTCCACCGGCAATGCGGAAGGAAGGAGGTGGGCGGGATGTTATGTCCCGCTCATCTCCGCCCCTCCGCTTCTATTGGACGCCTGCCGTGTGACGTCGCTGTGACGCCGCACGAACCGCCCCCTTAGAAAGGAGGTGGTTCTCCAGCTAGAGCGACGTCGCAGAGCAGGTAAGTGCGTGTGACGCTGCCGTAGCAATAATGTTCGCTACGGCAGCGATCACACAATATCGCACGTACGACGGGGGCGGGTGCTATCGCGCTCGACATCGCTAGCCGATGCTAGCAATGTCGCAGCGTGTAAAACCCGCTTTACACTCATTTAATCACTATTAAATGAGTTTGTCCCTTCAGCTTTGTCTCCCTACTCTCCACCTTCTTCAGTTTCTGTCAAGGACAATTTAGAGTAAAAGGTATAAAGAATTGTTATTCTCAGAAAGTCTGTAATTTCCTCCGGTATCTCATCCATTGAGAGGGAAACAGTGGTGGGGAGAGATCTTGGGTTTCGGCTCCTTCAGTGATGTCTAATCGTTTAGTTAGAGCCTTCTATCGAATGTTTCCTGGGAAACACAGGGGTGCGGTAGCCCCTCCTACAAAAGGTGGTAGTATCACGATTCCTTCTGTGCATCTTGGATGCAATAGGTGACGGTTTGCTGCACTTGAAATGAGTTACATACAATTCTAGGACACCTCTTCATGTCAATCATATCTTTTCACGACAATTAGAGGCTAAAGGGTGCTTTACACACTGCGACATTACTAGCGATTGCTAGCAATGTTGCCAGTGTTAGCACCCGCCCCCTTCGTTGGTACGATATGCGGTGATTGCTGCCGTAGCGAAAATTATCACTACGACAGCGTCACACGCACATACCTGCTGTGCGACGTTGCTGGAGACACCGAACAATCCCTCCTTCAAGGGGGAGGCGCGTTCGGCGTCAATGCGGCGTCACTAAGTGGCCGCCCAATGGCTGATGACGGGTGGAGATGAGCGGCCGGAGCATGCCGCCCACCTCCTTCCTTGCTCATTGCGGGCGGCCGCAAGTACGAGGTTGTTCCTCGTTCCTGCGGTGTCACACATAGCAATTTGTGCTGCCGCAGGAACGACAAACAACCTCGCTACTGGCGAGATGATTTTTGGTAAGTGAACGACGTGTCACAGACCAATGATTATTGCCTCTTTTGCGATCGTTTAAGGTCGCTCATTGGTGTCACACGCTGCGATGTCGCTAACGGCGCCGGATGTGTGTCACAAACACCGTGACCCCGACGATATATCGTTAGCGATGTTGCAGCGTGTAAATGGCCCTTAAGAGGTATTTGAGATATCTGACCAATTGGTTCACTGAGATTACTATTTTGTGGAAAAATTTTGCAAATCTGGTAAATTTTACATTCTAATTATTCGCTCAACTTTAAGTACTTGGTCTAATTCCAGGCCATCTTAACAACTGGACAATATTCAAGATTTCAGAAGAGCATTTTTTTATCAGTTTCTAATGGTTTCATACTTGTAATATTATTGTTGAATCATTTATTTTTTAAAAATTCAAACGTATACTTGAAAACGGTAAAATTATAATTCCATCCTAGTAATGAACTAATCCCAGTCCATCCCTTGTGAGATGCTCCCCGGTGTCACCGCGCTATTTCTCTCCAGAAAATGTAAAAATGTAACACAGTTTTCTATGATGAATAATAGGAGACATAAGATATATAAACCTCCTCATCACAGCCGAGAATTCACCGCACCATGGAGAGCCTGTGCTGCCGTCAGCGATGAGAGGACGCAGATCCGAGAATGGCTCTGACCTATTGCAGATTCCTGAATTGTGGTTTTGTGCAGATTCCGCTCTGGTTTCTTCTTTTTCTTGTGATTAGTAAATCTGATTCTCTGAAATCCCCATGTGATATTCTCTCCTATCAACACTTAGATGAATACGAGTATTCCCAAAAAGGAGACGTTTTCATTGGGGGGATATTCACTGTACATTCTGTGGCAACTCAGGTGATCTATGAAGAAGTTAATTCATATGCACCTTATAGATTTTGCGCATAGTAAGTCAATATTTTATTTTTTAATCCAATACCTAATCCCTTTTTTCCTTCTCTCTGACATGTAATGATCAGGTTTATCCCATAGCCTTCATTGCACTTAGTCTGCCATTGCCTGACTTGTGCTGGATTCAGTGTTATCATGTATATCGTAGTCTGGGTCATTGTGCCGGTCACTGGTGGAATCTCAGAGACACTGGAAGACAGATGATGTTTGATCGTGAAGCTGTGAAATAAAGGGTTCTGCATGTCTCACAGCAGTAATGAATGATATCATTGAGGAAACATTGCTGTTGTAGTGTAGGATAACATGGCCCAAGGTTTATGGATGATGGGTACACATTTTATTATCTGACCATTGCTCCAGCCAGATTTTACGTTTAGATTGTAAGGTGGTCATACCAGGGACGGACATATTATTGGTGCAGCGTGTGCAGCCGCACAGGGGCCCAAGATGTAAGAGGGCTACATCCATCTCCAAAGCAGAACGAATTGTTAGATTTGATGAGTTATTGGACTGAAGAGAGGCAATATTCTGTTCTTTCACAGGAGCCCTTTTTTGTCTGTGTCTCCAATAGGTCATAAATATGATGGCTGTTGGCTGAGAGATGCGTCATCCGATTGTCCGGCTGTCAGCCGTCTCAGCCACCACTCTCATATACAGGAGCTCTTGTTCCTCTGCTTTCAATGAGAAAGCTGCTGACTGACGCGTCGGTCGTCGCCATTTCTCCAGGAGAACAATGTGATTGGCACTTGGAAATCTGACATGTGCAATCGATATCTCTTCTGACCATAAGACAACAGGTGCCTCCATACACATCGAACCATTGGCCAAAACGCTCTGTATCAATGTATTAATGGCATTAGTCTGTTGTGTATGGGGGACTTCAGTCACACAGTTTATTTTGGAATTATTATGAGACCAGGACTTTACTTTGAGAGTAATGGCCTTAAAAAGGAGTTTTGCATACAGTACAGACCAAAAGTTTGGACACACCTCCTCATTCAAAGAGTTTTCTTTATTTTCAGGACTCTAAAAATTGTAGATTCACATTGAAGGCATCAATGGTGTATCCTCAGGATTATTCTTCTTTCCCCGCAGTGTAAATATTAGAGAATATCAGCAGCTGATGGCTTTTATTTTCACCATTGATGAGATTAATCGGAGCCCGGTTCTTCTTCCTAATATCACCCTGGGGTATCACGTCTTTGATTCTTGCGGAAATATAAATAAACTTCTTAGAAATATTCTGCATATAATGAGCGGGATTTATAAACCATATGAAATTTCTAATTATTCCTTCCATAAACACGGAGTACTGGCCGGTTACATCGGAGATCTCCAGTCTTACACCACAAACCCAATGGCAGAATTCCTCAGCATTTTCGGATATACTCAGGTAATTACACTTCTCTACATTACTAAGAGTATTTACTGCCCTGTCACAGTACTCCTATAGTAATTGTGTATGGCTATAGATATAAATGGATCAATTTATACATGGAATAGAACCACTAATAAAGCCGACCCACAGATAGATCAGAACCACAGATGGAACAGAACTAGAGATGACTGAGTACCGTAATATTCGTAATCACTATACGCATAACGAGTTCTTTGTAATACTGGCATATTTGTTCCAAATAGCGAGTACAATGCAAGTCAAAAGGACATGTGAATAATTTTCTACTGGACCCAACAAACAGGTCAGGAGGCCTGAGGAAAAGGCTGAAATAGATGGGAAAGTCATGAAACTGAATGGGGAGAGCATGGAGAATATGCCTGCATGCATTTCTGACTCACATATGGATTCTGGGATCCCCTGAACTTCCATGTTGCTTAAGTCTATATGTGCCCCGGAAGTGTATGTCACACTGCCCTGGCCAGCCCCGTAGTGACTAGAGATGAGCGATCCGGCCGCGGTTTGGCTTGAGCTCGGTTCGCCGAACCGAGGTCTGGTTCGCCGAACCGAGGTCTGGTTCGAGTTCGGTTCGGCGAACCACTCGAACCCACAGGAAACAATGGGAGGCAATCACAAACTCATAAAAACGCATTATAAATGTACACATACAGTTAATAAACATTGCCATAACACTTACCTGTCCCCGGGATGCGTCCTTCACTCTGTCTCCTGCTGCTATTCCTCCCGATAATCGCTGCGTCCTCCTGTTAACCAGCAGTGATGCAGGACCTACTTGCTGTCATCAAAATAGCATGTGACCAGTCACGTGTCTGTTATCTCATTGGCTACAGACTGGTCACATGACTATGACGCGTCATGTAGGACCTATCATTGCATCTCTCTGTTACACGGTGCACGTTTGTGTATCACCGTGTACCGGCGACATGCTCTAGCACACGGTCGACTCCCCGCTCTGCTTCCCCGTTCCCTTAAGGTACCGTCACACTAAGCGACGCTCCAGCGATCCCACCAGCAACCTGACCTGGCAGGGATCGCTGGAGCGTCGCTGCACGGGTTGCTGGTGAGCTGTCACACAGGCAGATCTGACTCGCCCACCCCAGGGCTATGGGACACCCGGTGCCGAACCGGACTAGTCCGGAGGTAGTCAGTGGGGGCGGGGCCCGACTCCGTGGCCCTGGTTGGTGTCAGTTAAATATGGCTGGTGACTTGGGGTTTGTGTTCGTGACGCCACCTGTGGTATGCGGCTATTAAGCCGCCGCTGCTGTGTAAGGCCTCCGGGGTGATGATATGGCAGCAATGGTGGTACTGCTCCCCACAGGTGGAGCGGTGCCCCGGGGACACTGTTGGTGCTCGTGAGAGTCTATGGTGTTGTGTGGATAACACGGTGCAGGGCCGACAGGAAATGAAAGAAACAGGCATAAACAACAGTCTCTTTACCTTCTCCTCTTTTACTTCACAAACGGTTAGTCCTGGGAGACCGTCCAGGTGGTAGAGGGCTCAGGCCGGCCTGGAAGTAACTGAGATGTCGTTTTGGCCAGCTGAGTATGAGGCCTACTCCTGTTCCTTTTCTTACTGTGATAGGACCCTGCTCTCTGGGTTTAGCAATGGCCCTCTTTCTGCTGGGACCGGTGGTACGTCCCTTTCGCTCTGTGGCAGGCTGCACAGATCCTCTCTGGTGCTTCTCTGCTGGAGTCCACACCGGGCCCTGATGATGCAGCTGTACCTTCGGGCTGTTTATGGGCCAGGTGCTTGCAGCTCTCCTGCCCTTCGGATTCGGCTACCAGGGAGTATTTTAGGCCCTGATGGCCACAGACTCCGATGTCCGAGTCTCTTCTGTGCCTCTCTGCTCCTCCTGTTTCACTGGGCCAAGCTGCTCCAGCTCTAGGCCCCAGTTCCACAGGACAGCACACTCTGCGTCTGCTTGCTCTAACTTCTCTCTACCGACTCAACACTAACCCCTCCCTCAGGTCAGGCTTAAGGAATGCTCCCTGGAATTCCAGGTTCAGAGCTCCAGAAGTTATGGATGTTAAACTTACTGGCCCATAGACCTCCCAATTACCTCCAGGCTCAGCAATAACCCTTTGGAGGGGCAATGCTGTTGTGGTGACCAGGTCCTGGGGCGCCACACTCCCCCTTAGTTAAACTCAGTTCTCCCGGACTGAAGAAAACAAAACAAAACATGTTACAACCTTAAACAACTATAAGAGTCCAGTGTCAGGTTTCCAGGTTTTCCAGTTCTCTTTTGAATGAGCTTGCCCTCAGTTAACATGGAGTTTAAGGTTCTGTTGCCCTACTTCCTGTCCAGCTGCTTAAAAGGCCGCCTCTCAGCCCAGTCCAGTGCCTGAGTAAACTGCTTGCTGTGTGCTCCTGCTTTGCTGTTTCTACTTCCTGATTGCCTTGGATTCTCCTGGAAATCTACCGTCCGACTCTGGACCATACCCGGTTTTCGTCAAGCTGTGCCCGGACTCCGTCTGCCGTCTTGATCAGCACTCTGCCCGGTTCGTAACCACTCTGGACAATCATCCCGTACGGACACTCCTGGACTATACCACTTGCCCCTTGTGTACCGGCTGCTGCGCATTTAGGCCTTCCGGGGTTGATTGCCGGACAGTCCCTGTCCAGGGGTTCGCTCTGGTGGTCTCCCTGGGGGAGTCCGGTGCGTGGCCCCGGGAATCCCCTTCGCTCCGTTGCGTAAAAGTGTTTTGTGTGTTTGTTTTACTGTGTTTATTCCCGTTGTGTATCTACCGTGTGTACATATTATATAACATCTTGTACCAAGAACTCGTCTCTGTTGTCATTGCCCTACGCTATCGAAATCCTCAGAACATACAGTAGTATTACATTATACTCAGGCCATAAGAGGATTTCGCTGGGGCAATGACTGAGACACGAGTAGATCAGCTCTTTTCCATGATCAACTCCTTGCAGCAGGAGATGGAGGCGGTGCAAACTAAACTCAGAGATGTGGAGGCACAGCTGGGCCATGATCACCAGGTACTGGGTCCGGCTATTCAGGATTTGCAAGTCAGAGTGGAGGCTCAGGAAGCCGTCCCCACTACGTCCGTATCAGCTGCCGGTATGCCTAGGTTACCCCCATTCCGTTTCAATGGTGATCGTAGTCAGTTTCGTGGATTTGTGAACCAATGTATACTGTTTTTTGATGTACATGCTGATTATTACCGTTCTGACCGGTCCAAAGTGTTATGTATAATCATGTTATTAACCTCACGAGCACTGGCTTGGGCTAATCCTATGATAGAGAATCGGGACATCCGTTTAAATCACCTGGATGACTTTCTGAACGCAATGGCGCAAATGTTTGATGATCCGAATCGCCGTGCTACCGCTGAATCGGCTCTCCTTTCCTTACGTCAGGGAAAGCGTTCTGTCGTTGAATACGCCACTGAGTTCCAGAGGTTAGTGGTAGACACCGATTGGGGAAACAATGCATTATTGTCTGTTTTCAGAAAGGGTTTGTCCGGTACCATCAAGGACGAGTTAGCTCGTTCCGAATCTCCAGGGGATTTTGAACTGTTTCTCCAGCACTGTGTGCGTATTGATACCCGCTTGACGGAGCGTAGACAGGAAAAATGGGCAGCTGTAAACCGTGTAAACAACTTTGCGTTTCCTTCTAGAGAACCCGCTCTCAGGACACCACGGGAGGCCGAGGACGTTCCTATGCAAGTGGACTCTCTGCAAAAGCGAGAGACCAACGAACGTCGCGAACACCGGCTCCGTGAGCGTTTGTGTTTCTATTGCGGTCAATCGGATCATTTCTTGATCGACTGCCCGAAACGTCCGAATCGCCCAAATAAGGTATTGGCAGCCATGGCAGAGTGTGACAACACGGACGCAGAGTCCGATATCTCTGAGGCAAGTGGGCACTTGGATGCGGTATTTCCCTTGACTGTAATGTCAACCTCACCGAAGGACTCAGAAGGGAAATATACCCATTGCTCGCTCCCCATTCAGATCCGGTGGGAGGGGCATCTAATACCTACCTCTGCAATGATAGATTCTGGGGCAGGGGGAAATTTCATGGACTCCTCTTTTGCCAGGAAACACGGTATCCGGACTCAGCAAAGATCCTCACCGGTTACCATGGAGACGGTAGACGGATCTCCGTTAATCTCTGGACCAGTGGATCGGGAAACAGTACCACTAGAATGCGTGATGAAGCCAGGTCAGCAGGAGACCCTTGTTTTCATGATAATTTCCTCTCCTCATTTTCCGATTATTTTAGGTATTCCGTGGCTACGGTCTATGAATCCGGTCATCGATTGGGAAACTAAGGAAATATCCTTCCCACCGCAGAGTGGTCCGACCATTAGTCCAACTGTTCCGGTTCCAGTAACACCGAATGCGGAGGGCACTGTACAGGTACCTGTTCTACCCCCGGTTTATGATGACTTTGCTGACATATGCGACAAAAGAAAAGCCGATCGGCTTCCCCCGCATAGACCGTATGATTGCCCCATAGACTTACTCCCAGGGGCGGAGATTCCGTTTGGCCATGTCTACCCGTTGGCGGCACCTGAGCTAGAAGCACTAAAAGAATACATTGAGGAGAGCCTAGCCAAGGGATTTATTCGCCCGTCTACCTCACCAGCAGGGGCACCCATCTTTTTCGTGAAAAAGAAAGAGGGGACTCTGAGACCCTGTATTGACTACCGGGAACTGAATAAAATAACCATCCGGAACCGGTATCCGTTACCGTTGATTCCTGAGCTATTGGAGAGGGTCCAACAGGCAAAAATATTCACCAAATTGGATCTCCGTGGGGCATATAATCTACTTCGCATACGTCCCGGAGACGAGTGGAAGACCGCGTTCCGATGTCGGTATGGACATTTTGAGTACCTAGTGATGCCTTTTGGACTTTGTAACGCTCCCGCGGCTTTCCAACATCTAGTTAACGATATTTTTAGGGATATCATGGACCTATTCATGGTGATTTATCTGGACGATATCCTAATCTTTTCTGATTCCCTACAGGAACACCAGGAGCACGTCAAGACCGTACTTACCCGGCTGAGGGAAAATCACCTGTACATTAAACTGGAGAAATGCGAATTCCATTGCTCACAGATACAATTCTTAGGGTATGTCATCTCTCCTCAGGGACTGAACATGGAGTCTGGCAAGATACAAGCAATTCTGGACTGGCCGGAACCGGGTAACGTCAAAGAGGTACAACGCTTTGTCGGTTTTGCCAACTTTTACCGACGTTTTATCCGTAATTTTTCAGAGATCGTTCGTCCCATCACTCTGTTAACCAAGAAAGGACAGAAGTTTGTGTGGTCCGCCCAGGCCCAGGAAGCCTTCCATCGTCTCAAGGTTTGTTTTACCTCAGCGCCTATATTGGTACATCCGAATCCCGCACTTCCCTTTATCGTGGAAGTCGACGCTTCCGACTACGCATTAGGGGCCATCCTTTCTCAAAGGACTGGGGACAAGAGTCTCTTACATCCGTGTGCTTTCTTTTCCCGACGGTTGTCCCCTGCAGAAAGGAACTATGACATTGCGGACAAGGAATTATTGGCGATTATTTCCGCTTTCAAGGAATGGAGACACCACTTACAGGGAGCCGCGCAGCAAGTGATAGTACTCACAGATCATCGTAATCTGGAATTCCTTAAGTCTGCCAGGTGCCTGTCTCCACGGCAAGCCCGTTGGAGCCTATTTCTTAACCAATTCAATTTTGTCGTTACATACCGTCCAGGTTCACGTAATGGGAAAGCCGATGCCTTGTCCCGAATCCACGCCGTGGACTCCGTGCCTGGAACCCCGTCTCAGACCGTGTTATCGGATGCCAATTTCGTTGGAGTAATCCAGGACCAGGACTTGTGGAAGGACATCAAGCTGGCCTATGATGGTGACGTATTTCTTGCTGCCCCCCCGAATGATGTAACTCTTGTTCTTCGGAATGGTGTGTGGTTGAGAGAGCGACGCATTTATGTCCCGGAGACCGTAAGACTTCGGGTTCTCAAGTTGGTCCATGACTCCGTGTTGGCTGGTCATAGGGGGGTACAGAAGACGCAGGAATTTCTGAGCCGTTTTTTCTGGTGGCCTACCTGTCTAAAGGATGTGAAGGACTATGTCCACTCATGCGTGGTTTGTGCCCGGTGCAAGGTCCCTCGTGTGGCTCCTACGGGACTCCTCCAACCGTTACCCGTGCCATCTCGCCCTTGGGGGTCTATCTCCATGGATTTTATTGTGGAGTTGCCAGTCTCAGGCGGGCACAATACCATCTTAGTGGTGGTGGATCGATTGACTAAAGCTGCTCACTTCATTCCGTGTACCGGTCTTCCCTCAGCCGCAGAGACAGTGGATTTGGTTATCCAGAACGTATTCCGATTGCATGGGGTACCAGACGAGATCATCTCTGACCGGGGCGTGCAGTTCACGTCTAGGTTCTGGAAGGGCTTTTGTACGGCACTCCAGATTGATGTCTGTTTGTCTTCTGCATACCATCCTCAGACAAATGGGCAAACCGAACGGACGAATCAAACCCTGGAACAATACCTTCGATGTTATGTCAGCCATCTCCAAGACGATTGGTTGAAGATGCTTCCGTTGGCGGAGTTCTCCTATAACAACACTCAGAGCAGCTCCACTAAGGTAACGCCCTTTTTTGCTAACTTGGGTTATCATCCGAATGTTTTGCCTAGGTCACCGGTTGCGGTTTCGGTGCCGGCGGTGGAGGACAGATTGACAGAGCTTCGACAGAATCTGGAGGTTCTAAAGGACACTGTGGCTACGGCCCAGGAGCGTTACAAGAGGTCGGCAGACACTCACCGGAAACCGGCACCCATGTATAAGGTAGGGGACTCTGTATGGTTATCCACCAAAAACCTGAGATTGGGTGTTCCTTCGCAGAAGCTGGGACAAAAATTCATCGGTCCGTTTAAGATCACCGGGATCGTGAGCTCTGTGGCCTGTCGGCTACGGTTGCCGCACCATCTAAAGGTACACCCGGTCTTTCATGTGTCTCTCCTCAAACCTGTCTCCCCTAATACGTTTCGTGGTCGTGTTGTGCCTCCTCCTCCGCCTGTGATGGTCGACGGCGAGGAGCAGTTCGTGGTTGAGGACATTATTGACTCCCGGCTCCATCGTCGTCGGCTTCAATATCTGGTACGTTGGCAGGGGTACGCCCCCGAGGACGATTCCTGGGAACCGGTGGGTAACATTCGGGCACCCCGGAAGATCGCTCAGTTTCATCGACGGTTCCCGGACAAGCCGGGCCCTGATCCGTCCTGAGGCCGTCTCTGGGGGGGGGAGTCATGTCAGGTTTCCAGGTTTTCCAGTTCTCTTTTGAATGAGCTTGCCCTCAGTTAACATGGAGTTTAAGGTTCTGTTGCCCTACTTCCTGTCCAGCTGCTTAAAAGGCCGCCTCTCAGCCCAGTCCAGTGCCTGAGTAAACTGCTTGCTGTGTGCTCCTGCTTTGCTGTTTCTACTTCCTGATTGCCTTGGATTCTCCTGGAAATCTACCGACCGACTCTGGACCATACCCGGTTTTCGTCAAGCTGTGCCCGGACTCCGTCTGCCGTCTTGATCAGCACTCTGCCCGGTTCGTAACCACTCTGGACAATCATCCCATACGGACACTCCTGGACTATACCACTTGCCCCTTGTGTACCGGCTGCTGCGCATTTAGGCCTTCCGGGGTTGATTGCCGGACAGTCCCTGTCCAGGGGTTCGCTCTGGTGGTCTCCCTGGGGGAGTCCGGTGCGTGGCCCCGGGAATCCCCTTCGCTCCGTTGCGTAAAAGTGTTTTGTGTGTTTGTTTTACTGTGTTTATTCCCGTTGTGTATCTACCGTGTGTACATATTATATAACATCTTGTACCAAGAACTCGTCTCTGTTGTCATTGCCCTACGCTATCGAAATCCTCAGAACATACAGTAGTATTACATCCAGTGTGGCTCCCTGCCGGGTGTCCATTACACTGCTCCATGGGGGACCAGCCGCGATCAAACCCCCAACGTAGGCTCTGGGCGTGCATCAGAGCATTGATGACCCCACTCTATGCACGCCGGACGGGTTTTTCTTCAGGGGTGCTGAGCACAGTGGTGCTAACTATGTACAGCTAGGTGTTGGCCACTCCAGTGGCCCAATTGTCCATTTACTTAATCACCTAAAACAAAACATTACATACAAGACATTTCAACTAACTATATACATTCTGTTAAGCATTTTACTTTCTATGTTCTATACCTTGGAGGGGGCCGTCCCCGAGTGCTACGTTGGGACCGGCGTAGCTCTGGGGTTTGTCCCTGACTACTTGGAGTGTCTGCCCCCTCCGTGTTACTGGTAGGCCTAACCCTGACAGGTATGCGTCTTCGTTGCCTACGGGGTCTCAGATTCGCCAAGGGTACGACAGGTTCACCACTGGCAGGGGGTTGATTCTCCTGTTCTACTGCTGGCGTGTCATCTTGTGTTGGGGCGGACAGTTCCTTAGATGGATCTGGAACCTCTTCTGTCTCTGGCTCGACCAACTGCGGGAACGTCAAGACTTGTACCACTATGGCATTATTTATTCGGGTCCAAGTTTTGGGGAATTTGCCAAGGATTGTTTGTATCATCTCTTCCTCTTTTTCTTGAATTTCTTCCACTTCTTTTTGGATTTTGCACCGCTCAGGGCACGCTTTCAGGCGGTCTCTGGACACTGTTTGATAAGTCTTGCCTTCATCTTTGCTTATGAGGCATACCTTACTATTGTCAAAGTTGGAGGGAATAATGGTGTAGGGTTCATTCTCCCACTGATCATCTAATTAATGCGCCCTCCGCTTTTTCTTGAGGACCTGTTCTCCAGGTGCTAAGGGAGTTGCTGGGGCTGTTTGATTGTAGTTCTGCTCTTGTCTCGTTCTTGCTTGGGACAGGCTCTTTTCTACGCATTCCTGGACTTTGCGGTACTGCTGTTGTCGCTCTGTATCCCAATCTTCTATCTCTTGAACCGCTTCAGGTGACACAGTTCCCATCTCAAAGTCTACAGGTAACTTGCCAGGTCTTGCTCGCATCAGGTAAGCAGGGCTGCAGTTGGTCGAATTTACTGGGATATGGTTTTACAGGTCTACCAGATCTGGTAACTTCTCTGGCCATTGGTTTCATTCTTCCAGAGGTAGAGTCTTGAGCATATCAATAACCACATGGTTCATCTTCTCACATAATCCATTGGTTTGGGGGTGGTACGGTGTTGTTCTGATTTTCTTACAGCCGTACATGTTACAGAACTCTTGGAACACTTCTGCCTCGAATGCAGGACCTTGATCAGTCAGTACCCTTTCCGGATAACCGTGAGGTCGACAAAAGTATGCCTGAAATGCTCTAGCTGCTGTTCTGGCTGTCTGGTCCTTCACAGGCACTACTACCAGGAAACGAGAGTAATGGTCCACAATGGTGAGGGCGTACACATAGCCTGACCGGCTTGGTGTTAACTTCACGTGGTCCAGGGCCACCAACTCTAGGGGCTGCTTCGTGACAATTGGCTGTAGGGGAGACCTCTGGCTGGCACCATCTTTCCGCCTCAGGTTACATGGACCACAGTCTCGGCACCACTTCTCGACTGTCTTTCTCATGTGCACCCAGTAGAACCGATCACGGAGTAGGGTCTCCAACTTCTTCCACCCAAAGTGTCCTGCGTTATTATGATAAGCTGCTAGGACCATTGGAGCATCCCTCTGTGGGACCACTATCTGCCAGACGAGTTCATTTGTTCGCCAGTTGACATATCTCCTGCATAGCTTGCCTTGGTAGGTGAACAGTCGTCCCCTCTCCTTCCACAGCTGCTGGGCTTCTTCTGGAGCATCTGGACCAAGATGGATCTCAGCTTGTGCTAGCTTTTCTTTGACCAATCGCACGGCCGGGTCACCGTTCTGTGTCTCTTCCCAATTATGGTGGAGTAATGGGTTGACCGAGACCTCGTGCTGGCTCGAGCGCTTCTCTCCTACAGCATGCTCACACTGGGAAACACCTTGGTGATGGAAAGCTGGTAACTCTATCTCTATCTCTTCGAGTTCATCCAGGTCTTCTCCAGACTCGGGTAAGTGAGGCATTCTGGACAGCGCATCAGCATTGTTATTCTTCTTGCCAGCCCGGTACTTGATGGTGAAGTCAAAGTTAGACAGCCGGGCCATCCATCGCTGCTCCAACGCACCTAGCTTGGCTGTTGCCAGATGTGTCAACGGATTGTTGTCCGTGAAGATGGTGAACTTGGCCGACGCCAGATAGTGCTTGAAGCGTTCAGTCACTGCCCAAACTCCAGCTTGAAGGAACTGTAGTTTTCGGGATTCCTTTCTGTGGGACGAAGCTTCCTGCTGGCGTAAGCTATCACCTTCTCTCTGCCTCCCTTCACCTGGGACAGAACTGCTCCCAGGCCCACGTTGCTGGCGTCTGTGTACAGTACAAACGGCTGGCTGTAGTCAGGGTAGGCCAGAATTTCTTTTCCCATGAGAGGCCCTTTCAGCCGGACAAAAGACGTTTCTATTTGGCTGTTCCATTCAAATGGAGGGCTTTGCTTCTTAGCCTTCTTTGGCTGGCCCACCAGGAGATCTTGAAGAGGCGCTGCTATCTTGGTGAAACCATCAATGAACCTTCGGTAGTAGCCCACCAGCCCAAGGAACTGCCGCACCTCCTTTACCGTGGTGGGTCTCAGCCAGTCCTTGATTACTGTGACTTTCTCTGGATCAGGTGCCACACCTTCTGCGCTGACCACATGACCCAAGTACTGTACCTTTGGCTTCAAGAGGTGACATTTGGACGGCTTTATCTTCAGGCCATACTCTGACAGGGACTCGAACACTTCTGCTAAGTGCCTCAAGTGGTCTTCATAAGTCTTGGAGTAGACTATGACGTCATCCAGGTACAACAGCACGGTTTCAAAGTTGTGATGGCCCAAGCAGCACTCCATCAATCTCTGAAATGTCCCTGGGGCGTTGCAGAGCCCGAATGGCATACAGTTGAACTCGCAGAGGCCCATTGGTGTCGTGAATGCAGTCTTCTCCTTGTCCGCCTCTGCCACGGGAACCTGCCAATACCCACTGGTGAGATCCAAGGTGGAGAAATAGTTAGCTGACTTTAAGGCTGTTAGTGACTCTTCTATTCTGGGTAGTGGATAAGCATCTTTATGTGTAATGCGGTTAATTTGCCTGTAATCTACGCACATTCTCATTGTACCATCTTTTTTCTTTACGAGCACTAGTGGAGCTGCCCAGGGGCTACAACTATCTCTGATAACCCCAGACTCCTTCATTTCCCGCAACATTTCTTTGGCACGCTGATTCTGTGCTGGGGGTACAGGGCGGTATCTCTCTTTAATGGGATGATGATCACCCGTGGGAATTTGATGTTTAACCCCTTTTACCTGCCCAAAATCTAGGGGGTGTTTGCTGAAGACCCGCTCGTACTCCTGTACCACCCGGTAAACCCCATGCTTTTGGTGTGAGGGGGTGGAGTCGGTGCCCACATGTAATTTTTGGCACCAGTCTTCCAGCTGCCCCTTGGAGCCATTGTCTTCCGCCTGGTCGGACGGGATCAAGGGTTCCACTGCTTTGATGGTATTGTTACTGACAGTGTACAGTTTTGCTACAGTGGCGTACCGGGGCAATTTGGCTTCCTCCTCCCCACAATTCAGGACGCGGACGGGCACTCTTCCCTTGCGGACGTCTGCTACCCCTCTGGCTATCAGGACACCAGGCCTACTTTCTGAATACACAGGTTCCACCAGGGCCTGGTAATCTTGACCCTTGAGGCCTATTGCTGTCCGACACCATTTCAACATTTCACTTTTGGGGGGAATTGCAATGGGGAGAGGGTCACTTACCCTTACACTGCCAATTTCTCCTCCGGCCAGCTCTACCTGCTGTCTCCTCATCAGGGCTCTGATCTCCCTCTGTAGGGCACGCTGCTGCCCGGAGCAGGCACCTTCAGACTCCTGCTGCAACAAAACTATCACTTCGGCAAGACAATTTTCCATCACATTTGTACCAATGGTTAGCAGTGGGTCAGATTCTTTGCGATCAATATCTACAATTATCATCCCCTGACATGGCAATTCTACCCGCCCCACTTTAATGGTTACTTCCTTATACCCACTTTGAGGCAAGGGCTGACCATTACTGGCCACAATTGTTAAATCATCATCTGGGCCATGGTCAATGTCTGAATCAGCCCAATATCTTTTGTACAATTTATAAGGGATGGTTGTTACCTGGGACCCCGTATCCAGGAGGGCATTCAACGGGATCCCATCCAGCACAATAGGAAGGACCGGTCGTCCTCCCACATACTTGCTGCGGCTGGGGGTTGAGCCGGGCTTCCTTACACCTGGGGTTTGGCTCCTGGCCCCAGGCTCGGCCCATTTAAAGGACAGTGTCTTGCAATGTGGCCCGCCTGGCTGCAGCGGCGACAGATCGGTTGTCCAGTTGAATCATACCGGTCTGTGTCTTTTCCTCGGGTCGGCGGTATCCTCCTCTGTCGCATCCATGGGACGTCATCTGGGCTGGAGGCCAACTCGATTCTTGCAGGCGATGGGGTCACTTGTAGAGACTGCACGGTCTTGGCAAGGGCAGCTACAGTCTAGGTCAGCTCCTGGACCTGTTGTCTGAGCTCTGCAGCGGGATCCTTATCCAGGGACTGCGCCTCAGCCCCTGCAGCGGCTCGTGTTGCAGGCACCACCCCTGGGTACGTGATGGCAAGAGGCCGGAGGGGTACTGGGTCATTAGGTGTAGATTCTCTCAGTACCCGGATGGCCTGATCCTTAAACTTTGCAAAGTCCAGAGCAGGGTTCTGCAGGACCATGATATGCAGCTGGGTCCTGTGGGCATCTGACAGGAGCCCCTCTATGAACTGCTCAGTTAGGAGTTTGTCTTCTTCACGTACACTCTCTGGGTCCACCTGTTTAATTGCTCTCAGGGCCTCTTGCAGGTTTAAGGCATAGTCCCGTATGCTGTCTGTGGCCCGTTGTTTGCACCCAAAGAATCTCATCTTTATTTCTGCTGCGGTGCGGGTGTCAAAAGTACTCTTTAACTTGGCCAGTATCTGGGTCGCTGTCCCTTTATCTGTATCAGGCCAGGACTTCACTTCACGCTGGGCCGCACCGGCTAGCTGCCCCATTAATATGCCCACCTTCTGGCTCTCAGTCAGCGGATACACTATGAACAAGCTGTGTAGCCTTTCTCTGAAGTCGCTCAGGGTATGTGACTCCCCGGAGTACTGCGGCAGCCATTCTGCTCCCGGGATGTACGGCATTGTGATCGGCATTACCGGCGCTACAGCGGGGGCTGGGGCGATGGCGACTGGGATTAGATCGGCCGGTGCTGCTGCGTCTTGAGCTACCACTGCCACCTGCTCTCCCTCTGTGTCGGACATCTTCCTCCCCCTTAGTGAACCTCACCAGGCTCCGTTCACTTTTCAAAATCTCTTCCGGGTAGCGCGGGGTTAACGACCCTCCGCTCTGATGGCGCGCTCCCTTCGCGCTCTTTTTCGGGCACGCCCCCCTTCTTTCTGCGCTCAGCGAGGCTAATGGCGGCGGCAGTTTTCAAACAGTAACACAGTCTTTTAGGCACAGTTTCTGCAGGCGCACAGTACCCGGTGGGACCGGGCACGAAATCCTGTTCGTGACACCAAAGTTGACTCGCCCACCCCAGGGCTATGGGACACCCGGTGCCGGGCCGGACTAGTCCGGAGGTAGTCAGTGGTGGCGGGGCCCGACTCCGTGGCCCTGGTTGGTGTCAGTTAAATATGGCTGGTGACTTGGGGTTTGTGTTCGTGACGCCACCTGTGGTATGCGGCTATTAAGCCGCCGCTGCTGTGTAAGGCCTCCGGGGTGATGATATGGCAGCAATAGTGGTACTGCTCCCCACAGGTGGAGCGGTGCCCCGGGGACACTGTTGGTGCTCGTGAGAGTCTATGGTGTTGTGTGGATAACACGGTGCAGGGCCGACAGGAAATGAAAGAAACAGGCATAAACAACAGTCTCTTTACCTTCTCCTCTTTTACTTCACAAACGGTTAGTCCTGGGAGACCGTCCAGGTGGTAGAGGGCTCAGGCCGGCCTGGAAGTAACTGAGATGTCGTTTTGGCCAGCTGAGTATGAGGCCTACTCCTGTTCCTTTTCTTACTGTGATAGGACCCTGCTCTCTGGGTTTAGCAATGGCCCTCTTTCTGCTGGGACCGGTGGTATGTCCCTTTCCCTCTGTGGCAGGCTGCACAGGCCCTCTCTGGTGCTTCTCTGCTGGAGTCCACACCGGGCCCTGATGATGCAGCTGTACCTTCGGGCTGTTTATGGGCCAGGTGCTTGCAGCTCTCCTGCCCTTCGGATTCGGCTACCAGGGAGTATTTTAGGCCCTGGTGGCCACAGACTCCGATGTCCGAGTCTCTTCTGTGCATCTCTGCTCCTCCTGTTTCACTGGGCCAAGCTGCTCCAGCTCTAGGCCCCAGTTCCACAGGACAGCACTACTCTGCGTCTGCTTGCTCTGACTTCTCTCTACCGACTCAACACTAACCCCTCCCTCAGGTCAGGCTTAAGGAATGCTCCCTGGAAATCCAGGTTCAGAGCTCCCCCTGCTGGCCTGAGGGAGGAACTGCGTTGGATGTTAAACTTACTGGCCAATAGACCTCCCAATTACCTCCAGGCTCAGCATTAACCCTTTGGAGGGGCAATGCTGTTGTGGCGACCAGGTCCTGGGGCGCCACAGATCTCACCAGCAACCAGTGACCAGCCCCCAGCCAGCAGCACGCGTGGAAGCGATGCTGTGCTTGGTAACTAAGGTAAATATCAAGTAACCAACCCGATATTTACCTTGGTTACCAGCGTACACCGCTTAGCGCTGGCTCCCTGCACTCCTAGCCAGAGTACACATCGGGTTAATTTAACCAGATGTGTAGTCTGGCTATGTGTGCAGGGAGCCGGCACTGACAGTGTGAGAGCGGCGGACGCTGGTAACTATGGTAAACATCGGGTAACCAAGGAAAGGGCTTCTTTGTTACTCGATGTTTACCGTAGTTACCAGCGTCCGCAGAAGCCGGCTCCTGACCAGCTGACACAACCGGTCAATAACGGAGATCACCGTTGCCATAGCAATGTGCTTGGTAGCGGTGACGGGGACGTCCCGCTACCAGCACGCAGCGGCACCGGAATCACGTAATTGGAGCAGCATTGCTATGGCAACCTGTGCCACCGCTTACAGCCGGGAGCCTGTGGTCACTCTCACAGACTGATTTCTGCACGGAGCACAGCATCTTCCCTCATGCACTGCTGTCTGATGGAGCAGACAGAGCTGCATGTGTTGAAGGGGAAAGAAGACAGAAGAGCATGGATCAAGGAGAGCTGAGAGGGGGTAAAAAAGATGGAGTCTCTAAGTGTGTCTGTGTATTTATTTCTATTAAAGTATTTTTTTTCTGTGTGGTGTTTTTTTAACCCTTTATTGGAGATTCTTAATGGCCGGGTCAAATGTGCCTGACATTAAGAATCTCTGACTTAACACTAGCTAGTAAAACAAAGCCAGTATTAACTCATTATTACCCAGCAAGCCACCCGGCTTCAGGGCTTCTATGAGAGCGCCATTTTCTGGGGCGGCTGCGGACTGCAATTCGCAGCAGAGGGGCCCAGAAACCTCGGGCTAACCTGTGCTGTGGATTCCAATCCCCCAGCTGCCTAGTTGTACCCGGCTGGACACAAAAATGGGGCAAAGCCCACGTCGTTTTTGTTTTTTTTTAATTATTTCATAAAATTCATGAATTAAGTAAAAAAAGGGCTTCCCTATACTTGTAGTTCCCAGCCGGGTACAAATAGGCAGCTGGGGGTTGGGGGCAGCCCGTAGCTGCCTGCTGTACCTGGCTAGCATACAAAAATATGGCGAAGCGCACGTCGTTTTTTTCTGTAGTTTTTTGGCAAAAAAAATAAAAAATGCTTCCGTGGATTTTCCATTGCCAGTGAAGGTAACACCAAGCAGTGGGGGTTAGCAGTCAGTAGCTGCTTGAATTACTCTTAGGCTGTGTGCACACGGTGCGTTCTTTACTGCGGAAACGCTGCGTTTAGAACCGCAGCGTTTCAGTGGCAAATTGCATGCGTTCAGCTTTCCCAGCAAAGTGTATGAGAAAGCCGAAAAATCAGTGCACACCCTGCGTTTCTAAACGCAGCGTTTTGTGTTACGAGGGGGACCCGGGGAAGCGTGCCAAGATGGGAAATGGACTGCTTCCGCCGGTCAAGGTCCACTGTGCGGTGTAAGGGACCGCCGCTATGGTGGGTGAAGAGTGAGCGGGTTGCTGCTAGCGATCGTCTGGAATGTCACAGACGATCTATGTACACCGATCTGCCCTAACCCGTGAGGGTTGTATGGCACAGATCTCACGGCTCGGTGTACCTGTTGCACGGGGAAGCACAGAGGTGCCCACGCACGTGTGCCAGTGGAAGTCACGAGAATATGGCACGAGGGTAGCACAGAGGTGCCCACGCACGTGTGCTTTCAATAACCAGGTGAGTCCAATGGAGACTTGAGGAGCTCACCTGGGACAGGAACACGGCCTGTTGACGGGGGTACTGCCGGAGCAGCAAGGCAGGAACACGGCCTGCAAACGAGGTACTGCCGGAGCAGCAAGGGCCAAGCCCACAAGAGACAGTAATGCCTGAGCAGTGGCGTGGCAGCACGCTGCCAGACATCCAAACATAGAAGGACGGTCGCGCGCCGCCATGATGGCAGGGGGAGCTTTTAAGGAGGTGCAGCTCCACCCGAGGGCGGGCGCGAGGCGGAGATGACGGACTTGACCCAATCAGGGTCCACGACGTCCCAGCCTGGCCAGTCAGGATTCACCACGTCACCAGCCTTGTCATCAAGCCGTGTGACGTCAGTGAGCGAATCAGGACCCACCACGCATTGCACATGTTCACCCTCCTGCCTCTGGGAAATAGAGGCGGGATCCTCGGTCTCACAATGTGGAGAGATAACGGGAATCTCACTGCTTCCCTGAGCAGTAAACCTCTGCACATTGCGCAGCCTCGCAGACCTTCGGGGCCGCTGAGCAGGAGAGTCTGCGGCAGGCCAGGAATGGGAGACCGCTTCACTCCCTGTAACAGGAGAACCACTAGGTGTCACCCCTCTGCTACCTCTCTGAGAAGGCATCTCCTGCACACTGCGCAGTCTGGCAGACCTTCGGCGCTGCTGAGCAGGAGTGCTCGTGGCAGGCAAGGAATGGGAGACTGCCTCAGGAGAGCCACGAGATGTAACAGTTTTGGATGCCAAAAATCGGTGCGGAAAGAAAAGCAGCATGTCACTTTTTTTGTGCGTTGTAGCTGCGTTCTCCCCCCATTGAAATCAATGATGCGGGTCAAAACGCAGCTACACCGCAGTGAGCTGCTTTTTTGTTGCGGTCCGCGGGCTTTGTCGTCATACAGAACACAGGCATTTACCTGGAAGTGAGGTCAAGAGGTTTCCTGTTGACCTCACTTCCTGGCAAAGTTCAGGAAAGCCCCCGGTGTCGCCAAAGTGCCCGCCCTGACCCCCGACCCCCTCCCGAAAATCCAACATGGCCGCGCGCACAGCAGCGCACCGGCCGCCCTACTCCTCTGTTTCTGTCGCATGTGCAATAATATATGCGACAGAAAACTGCTCCCCAGGCCCTGCCAGGTCACCCCCTATTCCCCCCGGTGTCCTCCGGTGTCCCCCGGTAACCCCCGTACCTGTCACAGTGCTGATCCCCCGCGGCCCCCTCCTCCTTCACAGTGCGCGCCGGTCACATGTGCCGAGCAGCTGACGGCTTCCTGTGTTCAGTGTGAGCTGCGCTGGCTGCTGCTCGGCACTGTGCAGCTGTGACCCGGGGAGAGTGGGTGCAGATTCTTTGCACCCACTCTCCTCAAATGGAGGGTCTGCACTACTAGAAAATGGGGGACACGTACCCTGAGCATGCCCCCCATATTCTAGAAGGTCCAGAGGCGACGTGGGACGTCAAAAATGGATACTGCGGACCCAATTTTTTTTCTTTTCAATAAATTGGTCAAAGAGGGAATTTTTTTGGGGAGTGTTTTTTCAAATAAATTTTTTTGGTTGTCAATTTTTTTTGCTATAACTGTCAATTAGTTATGTCGCGTATCAAATAGACGCCGTGAGATCACTAATTGCTGCGCTTGATGCCAGGTGACATTACACATCTGGTATCAACCCCATATATTACCCCGTTTGCCACCGCACCAGGGCGCGGGATGAGTTGGGCGAAGCGCCAGGATTGGCACATCTAATGGTACTTCTGGGGCGGTTGCGGCCTGCTATTTTTAGGCTGGGAAGAGTCCAATAACCATGGCTCTTCCCACCCTAAGAATACCAGACCCCAGCTGTCAGCTTCACCTTGGCTGGTGATCTAATTTGGGGGGACCCCACATTTTGTTTTGTTTTTTTTAATTATTTATAAATAAAAAAAAAAGCAGCTTGGGGAGCCCTCCAAATTGATCACCAGACAAGATGAAGCTGTCAGCTGTGGTTTGCAGGCTACAGCTGTCTGCTTTACCCTGACTGGCTATCAAAAATAGGGGGGACCCCACGTCATTTATTTTAATTTTTTTTTTTTTGGGCTAAATACAAGGCTAAGCACCCTTTAGTGCCACATGAAAGGCACTAAAGGGCGTCAGCTTAGAATATGCAGGGGGGGTGGGATGTTATATATATGTTTGACATCCATTGACACATTTTAGGCTGTGTGCCCACAATCAGGGTTTGCAGCGTTATGGGCGCAGAGTGTTTTCCCTGCGTCCATAATGCTGCGTTGTGCAGTAGAAGCACAGTGGAAGGAATTTTAGAAATCCCGTGCCCACTGAGCTTCTCTTCTCTGCAGCATACACTGACCTGTGGTGCAGCTTCCCGAGCCTCAGCATGTCAATTTATGCTGCGGAGACAAGAGTGTTCTCTGCAGGTAGCATAGAGCTCCACAGCAGCCTGAACTCAAATCGTGGTCATGGGCAGCTGCGTTCTCCCGTGGACAACACTCAGATCTCTGCAGGAAGGCTGGCACTGTGTACTGGATGTACTGTGGCACTGTCACTGGATCATGTGGTCAAAAACGCACCTGAAGAAAACGCATGGAAAATGCATGAAAAACGCATGCGTTTTTGATGCGTTTTTTAAAAAAACGCATTGTTTACAATTCTCCCCTCTGCCAGAGGGTGCGGTTTTTTCCGCGCTGAAAAAAATGCAACGTGTGCACATAGCCTTAGCTAGCAATACAAAAAATGCAGCAGGAGCCCATATATATTTTTTTTAATTATTTATTTAAATAACTAAAAACAAAAAGGGCTTCCCTGTATTTTGATTGCCTGACATGACAGTGCTGTAAAAATAAATCTTTAAAAAAAATGACGTAGCGCTCCGCGGTATTTTTAATTCTCAGTGCAGATAAAGCAGACAGCTATGGGTTGCCACCCCCATCTGCCTGGCGTTACCTTGGCTGGCAATCAAAATACAGGGAAGCCCATTAATTTTTTCTATTTAAAAGATAGTTAAAAAAAAAAAATGACGTTGGGTCCCCCCATTTTTGATAGCCAGCTAGGGTAAAGCAGACGGCTGTAGCCTGAAAACCACAGCTGGCAGCTTTACCGTGGTTGGGGATCTAATGTGGAGGTCACCCCAGGCTCTTTTTTTATAATTATTTTATAAATAATAATTACAAAAAAAAGTAGGGTCCCCCCCAAATTGGATCACCAGCCAAGGTAAAGCGGATAGCTGTGGTCTGGTATTCTCAGAGTGGGAAGGTCCATAGTTATTGGGCCTTCACAGCCTAAAAATAGCAGGCCGCAGGCACCCCAGACGTGGCGCATCCACTAGATGCGCCAATTCTGGCGCTTCACCCCAGCTCATCCCGTGCCCTGGTGCGGTGGCAAACGGGGTAATAAATCGGGTTGATACTAGCTGTAAAGTCACCTGACATCAAGCCCAGCAGTTTGTAATGTCATGGCGTCTATCAGATACCCGACATCATAAACTGTCAGTACTAACAAAAAAAATCGACAACAAAAATGTATTTGAAAAAACAATCCCAAAAACATTTCCTCTTTCACCAATTTATTGTAAGAAAAAAAATAAGGGGGTCCCACGACGACTCTGGACCATCTAGAATATGGGGGGGGACACTCAGGGAACGTATCCCCCATTTTCTAGGAGTGCAGACCCTCCATGTCAGGAGTGTGGGTGCAATGAATCTGCACTCACTCTCCCCGGGTCCACAGCAGCAGAGTCCATGTCGTAACGGTTGCTACCAAAGCTGCAATGCCCTGCTCATGAGGTAAGGGCATGCCTAATCAGGAGAACTATTCTACATTTCCAAATATTGGTATTTGCTGATATTATTGCTATTCCACCTACTATATATTGGGGATAGGATCTTGGAGATGGAATACCCCTTTAAGTCCAGTTATCCAGCTGAATGAATACAAAACAACAGAGCTCGCTATTTAGATGTGTTTTCTTGTGGCGTATAACGGACTCTCATGTTTGGTAGTTGTTCAGCAAGGCAACAGAAATAGCACATACCTCCATTTGGAAATGTAGTATAGCTCTCCTGATTAACTACAGTTAGGTCCAGAAATCTTTGGACAGTGACACAATTTTCGCGAGTTGGGCTCTGCATGCCACCACATTGGATTTGAAATGAAACCTCTACAACAGAATTCAAGTGCAGATTGTAACGTTTAATTTGAAGGTTTGAACAAAAATATCTGATAGAAATTGTAGGAATTGTCACATTTCTTTACAAACACTCCACATTTTAGGAGGTCAAAAGTAATTGGGCAAATAAACCAAACCCAAACAAAATATTTTTATTTTCAATATTTTGTTGCGAATCCTTTGGAGGCAATCACTGCCTTAAGTCTGGAACCCATGGACATCACCAAACGCTGGGTTTCCTCCTTCTTAATGCTTTGCCAGGCCTTTACAGCCGCAGCCTTCAGGTCTTGCTTGTTTGTGGGTCTTTCCATCTTAAGTCTGGATTTGAGCAAGTGAAATGCATGCTCAATTGGGTTAAGATCTGGTGATTGACTTGGCCATTGCAGAATGTTCCACTTTTTTGCACTCATGAACTCCTGGGTAGCTTTGGCTGTATGTTTGGGGTCATTGTCCATCTGTACTATGAAGCGCCGTCCGATCAACTTTGCGGCATTTGGCTGAATCTGGGCTGAAAGTATATCCCGGTACACTTCAGAATTCATCCGGATACTCTTGTCTGCTGTTATGTCATCAATAAACACAAGTGACCCAGTGCCATTGAAAGCCATGCATGCCCATGCCATCACGTTGCCTCCACCATGTTCTACAGAGGATGTGGTGTGCCTTGGATCATGTGCCGTTCCCTTTCTTCTCCAAACTTTTTTCTTCCCATCATTCTGGTACAGGTTGATCTTTGTCTCATCTGTCCATAGAATACTTTTCCAGAACTGAGCTGGCTTCATGAGGTATTTTTCAGCAAATTTAACTCTGGCCTGTCTATTTTTGGAATTGATGAATGGTTTGCATCTAGATGTGAATCCTTTGTATTTACTTTCATGGAGTCTTCTCTTTACTGTTGACTTAGAGACAGATACACCTACTTCACTGAGAGTGTTCTGGACTTCAGTTGATGTTGTGAACGGGTACTTCTTCACCAAAGAACGTATGCGGCGATCATCCACCACTGTTGTCATCCGTGGACGCCCAGGCCTTTTTGAGTTCCCAAGCTCACCAGTCAATTCCTTTTTTCTCAGAATGTACCCGACTGTTGATTTTGCTACTCCAAGCATGTCTGCTATCTCTCTGATGGATTTTTTCTTTTTTTTCAGCCTCAGGATGTTCTGCTTCACCTCAATTGAGAGTTCCTTAGACCGCATGTTGTCTGGTCACAGCAACAGCTTCCAAATGCAAAACCACACACCTGTAATCAACCCCAGACCTTTTAACTACTTCATTGATTACAGGTTAACGAGGGAGATGCCTTCAGAGTTAATTGCAGCCCTTAGAGTCCCTTGTCCAATTACTTTTGGTCCCTTGAAAAAGAGGAGGCTATGCATTACAGAGCTATGATTCCTAAACCCTTTCTCCGATTTGGATGTTAAAACTCTCATATTGCAGCTGGGAGTGTGCACTTTCAGCCCATATTATATATAGAATTGTATTTCTGAACATGTTTTTGTAAACAGCTAAAATAACAAAACTTGTGTCACTGTCCAAATATTTCTGGACCTAACTGTATGTTCCTTACCTCATGAGCAGGGCATTGCAGTAATAATAATAATTTATTTATTTATATAGCGCTATTAATTCCATAGCGCTTTGCATACATTGGGAACACTGTCCCCATTGGGGCTCACAATCTAAATTCCCTATCTGTATGTCTTTGGAGTGTGGGAGGAAACCGGAGTACCTGGAGGAAACCCACACAAACATGGGGAGAACATACAAACTCCTTGCAGATGGTGTCCTTGGTGGGAATTGAACCCAGGACCTCAGCGCTGCAAGACTGCAGTGCTAACCACTGAGCCACCGTGCCGCCCATTTAGCTTACAGATGCATAACCACCACTCACTGTGTCTGAACACAGGAAGCTGAGCTGACAGCCGCTCTGTGCATGCGGCAGCGTCTATTGTTAAGGAGAGGGCCGCGGGGGATCAATGCTGCACAGGTACCGTGGGATACTGGGGAACACCGGTGGGGTTATAGGGGGTGACCTGGCAGGGCCTGAGGAGGAGTTTTCTGTCGCATGTGTCATGGCACATGCGACAGAAATCAGAGGAGTAGGGTGAATGCGGCCGGCGCGCTGCTGTGCGTGCGGCCATCTCTTGGATTTCCGGGAGGGGGTCAGGGGGGGCACTTTGGCAACACCGGGGGACCGGGGAGGAGATTTATCATGTTTGTTCATGCCAGATGGGAGATAAATAATTTTTTACCGGCGCTGTCATTTACTGTAACGTGATCATCGGTATACGGTGTATACCGGTGATCACGTGAGCGGGGACCGGAAAAACCGGCCTAAATCATGATCTCCAGGGTCTCAGCTACCCCCTGAAACCCCGGAGATTTTCTGACGCTGGGGGGCGCTATTCACTTATTTCTGCCTGCTGTTTATAAACGGCAGACCAGAATAATGCTTCATTCACACGACCGATCCGATTTTGCGGTCCGCAAAAAAACAGTTCTTTTTTTTGTGGGTGCATCCGTGTGGCATCCGTTTCTGTTCCATATACGGTCCGTATGTCATCCGTGTGCCTTCCGTTTGTTTGCGTACTGCAAAAAAACTGAAGGAGGGAAAATACATAAATTTACCCAGGATCTGTGATGCCCTGGACCCCCAGGGGTCACAGGTAACAAACACAACACCACACAAACCCCCACCCCAGTGAGGCACCAGCAGCCAACAAGTCCTGACCGCCTCCCTCAGGTCTAGCAAGGCACACCAGGTGGGCGGAGCCAGGCGGATAGGCACGCCCTCCGAGGAGTCTGCTGGCCTGAAGCAGGGAAAGGACAAGTGAGTCGAGTGGGGAGAGGAGTAGTGAGAGGAGTAAAAGTGGCGAGCTGAGAGTTAGGGGCCTAGGAAGGAGCCTAGGGCCCCTTGGAACAGTCAGGCAGGCAGACAGTGGTGGCCGTCTGCAGGAGTCCGGTCAGGGACTGAACTGCGGAACCGTAGGGATCGAGAGGAGGATGGTGACCCTTCGGGCCCAAACCGGGGAGCTAACCGAAGTCAACCGGAGCACCAGGCAGGGTACTCAGACCCCGTTCTAGCCCAGAAGTAACCGGGCTCAGACAAATCTACTGATTGCGGTCTGCATCTCAGGGGTTCATTCCCACCCAAAGTCCCGATAGATGGCAACAGCCCACAAATTCCGGATAAGAGCCACCACCAAGGGCCAGAGATCCCAAGGGCCAGCGCCTGTGAGCAAAAGGGCTCCTCCGGTACCCAAAAGCCGGGGAGCGGACTACTGTTGCTGAAGCATAGGAGTCACTATAGCAAATTTAAAGGTGCAGGAGAAAGGCGACATCACCAACTTCACTGGGGACACACGCAGCCGGCTGCGGGCACCAATCTACACCGAACTTGGTTTACCATTGACTCTGTGTGGTTTAATTATGAGTACACCAGTGCCATCAGGCACCGCGCCGCAAGCGAGTCCCTGTGTCCTGCAACCCCCCGCTCCTGTCACCTGGCCCCGGGACCAACAAACCAACTACCCACGGAGGGGTCAACACCTAGCTGCGACCCACCACCGATCCCGGACGAGCCCCCGCACCCTCACCGCAGCGGTGGTGCCCATCACCTCACCACGACCTGTGGGTGGCGTCACGAACTGTTACCGGTCACCGTGGCTCCGGCCGTGAAACCGGTCCACCCCAAACCAAACAACCAAACCCCCCGACCCTTTCCAGAGCGACGTGGCCCCCGGTCCGGAGGCGCTCGAGCCACCGACAAACCGAGCCCGGATCCGAGCGGCTCGGCGGAGAGCAGCCGAACCCCCGGGGCGGTACAGATCCATAGCTTCAACCTACATGAGGCAGTCACATGTTCACTCCAGTGCCATTTTCTACTGCTTTTCACAGCGTAGAGCGCTCTGGTGATTTTCTTGTGCTTGTGCACTTCATATCAGTCTTTTCTGTCATTATAATGGCAGAAAGACACATAATGTCCCACTCTCCTGCATTTTGTAATTTTGCACCCTTTGGTGCCTTTCATGTGGCACTAAGGGGTGCTTAGCCTTGTACTCAGCCAAAAAAATGATAAAAAATGACGTGGGGTTCCCCCTATTTTTGTAGCCAGCTAGGGTAAAGCAGACGGCTGCAGCCTGCAGACCACAGCTTCACCTTGGCTGGTAATCCAAAACTGAGGGCACCTCACGCTGTTATTTTAAATTAAATAAATAATTTTTTAAAAAAACACGTGGGGGTCCCCCCAAAATTGGATCACCAGCCAAGGTAAAGCAGACAGTTGGGGTCTGATATTCTCAGACTAGGGAGGTCCATGGTTATTGGACTCTCCCCAGCCTAAAAATAGCAGGCCGCAGCCGCCCCAGAAGTGGCGCATCCATTAGATGCGCCAATCCTGGTGCTTCGCCCCAGCTCATCCCGCGCCCTGGTGCGGTGGCAAACGGGGTAATATATGGGGTTAATACCAGATGTGTAATGTCACCTGGCATCAAGCCCTGGGGTTGGTGAGGTCAGGCATCTATCAGATACCCGACATCGCCAACCTAGTCAGTAATAAAAAAAAATAGACGACAAACACATTTTTATTTGAAGAAACACTGCCCAACACATTGCCTCTTTCACCAATTTATTAGAAAGAAAAACAAATCCAGGTCTGATGTAATCCAAGGGGTTCCCATGACGATCCACACTGTCCCAGTCAATGAAGAGCAGGATGTTCCCCATTGGCTGGGAGAACAATGCAGTGACCTGAGCTAACATCAATGGGTCAGCCCAGGTCACTGCAGGGGATGACAAGTGCTGCTGTCAGTGAGGTACATTACCTGCACTGACCTCCTGCACTGCTGACAGCACCTGTCACTGAGTACAATGACCTTCACAGCCAAGTATCGCGAGCGGCCCGTGACGTCACCGCTAGTCAGTCTCGGGTCGGAAGCGAGAGAAGGTGATGTGACAAGCGACGGCCATAGAGGACAGTGACAGCGCTGAGGTCGGGATGGCGGGACTTCATCATCGCAGGTAAGCCGAGCGGGGCCATGTGTGCCGAGTGCGAGGTTGGTGGGACCTAGCGGGGGTAATGTGTGCAGAGCGCCAGGTGGGCGGAGACTAGCGGGGTAATGTGTGCAGAGTGCCAGGTGGGCGGAGACTAGCGGGGCCATGTGTGCAGAGTGCCAGGTGGGCGGAGCCTAGCGGGACCATGTGTGCAGAGTGCCGGGTGGGTGGAGCCTAGCGGGACCATGTGTGCAGAGTGCAAGGTGGGCGGAGCCTAGCGGGACCATGTGTGCAGAGTGCCAGGTGGGCGGAGCCTAGCGGGGTAATGTGTGCAGAGTGCCAGGTGGGCAGAGCCTAGCGGGGTAATGTGTGCAGAGTGCCAGGTGGGCGGAGCCTAGTGGGACCATGTGTGCAGAGTGACAGGTGGGCGGAGCCTAGCGGAACCATGTGTGCAGAGTGCCAGGTGTGCGGAGCCTAGCGGGGTAATGTGTGCAGAGTGCAATTGGGCGGAGCCTAGCGGGACCATGTGTGCAGAGTGCCAGGTGGGTGGAGCCTAGCAAGGCCATGTGTGCTGGTGGTGGAGTGTGAAGTGGGTGGAGCCTAGCGGGGCCATGTGGCGCTGAGGACGTCAGTGTCGTGGACTGCATGGCTGGGGACAGGTGAGTGTGTGTGTGTGTACATGCCGCGTGCAGGAGGGGGCGGAGAGAGCTGAGCGGGGAAGTGTCTGCTTCCTGCACACGTAACTAGGATAAATATCGGGTTACTAACCAAAGCGCTTTGCTTGGATACCCGATGCTTATCTTGGTTACCAGCTTACCGCAGGATGCCAGCGATGGCTCCTGCACACTGTAGCTGTAAAAAGCCCTGCTTTTTGCTGCTAGAACCGTTTTCAAACGTAACTCGAACTGTCGAGCTTTTAGCAAAAAGCTCGAGTTCTAGTTCGATCTAGAACACCCCCCAAAATCACTCAAACCGCAAACTGGAGAACCGCGAACCGCGCTCAACTCTAGTAGTGACTCACACAGCAGTGTGCGAGCAGTTGCAGGGATGATGAGCACTGCCGTAAGAATGTTAGCTCAGATCATTACCTGCTATGATGATCTCCGCTGAACTCGTGACGTCAGCGCTCGTCACTGACTTTCATGACGCCGTGTTCTCACATCAAGTCTTCTGGGCAGTCCAAGACTATGACTAGCAGTGACGTCTCGGGCTCATGGGACAGTTTGTGTGAGAACGCGGCGGCCATGGAACTCAGTGACGAGCGCTAACATCACGAGTTCAGCTGACTGCATCACTGCAGGTAATGAACTCAGCTAATCTCATGACGTCGGTGCTCGGTATCCCATGCAGTGACCTGGCCTGAGCTAATGATGTTAGCTGAGGTCACTGCACTGCTCTCCCAGCCAATGGGGAACATTCTGTTCTTCATTGACTGGGACAGTGAGTATGGTAGGGAGCTTCATGGGACCCTCTTATCAGATTACGCCTGACCCGGATTAGGTTTTTCAATAAATTGGTGAAAGAGGAAATGTTTTAGGGAGTGTTGTTTCAAAAATTTTTTTGTCTATTTTTTAATACTGACTGTGTTAGTGATGTCAGGTATCTGATAGATGCCGTGACATCACTAATGCTAGGGCTTGATGCGAGGTGACAATACACAGCTGGTATAAACCCCATATTTTACCCTGTTTGCCAGCGCACCAGGGCAATGGGATGAGCTGGGAAAACGCACAAGGATTGGCGGATCTAATGGATGCGCCACTTCTGGGGAGGCTGCTGCCTGCTATTTCTAGGATGAGGAGGGTCCAATAACATGGACCTCTCTAGTCTAAGAATGCCAGACCACAGCTGTCCGCTTTACCTTGGCTGGTGATCCAATTTGGGGGGACCCTACGTTTTTTGTTTTAAATTATTCCTTCACCTTCTCTAAGGCCTCCACATGCACCATCAATCTCTCCCTTAATGTAACATGCATTCCAAGAGTGCAGAGAGAATCCCTCCACCTCTGTACAGCTCGGCCAGAGCTAAACGCATTCAGGCAGTGCTGAAATTAATTTGCATTGAAGAACTCAGTCACACAGCTGCAGAGTTGTGTTAAGCTATCCAGGCTGAGTTTGATCAATGGCAGTCTCCACCGAACCTGGAACTAGGGAAATCCATGTGCAACAATGGCACAAACCTGTTAACGGCCCTACGCCTGGCCAGCATCACACATGTGCATTGCATGGCTCACGTTCTGAACCTACTTGTACAGAAATTTCTAGACCACTATCCCAGACTGGATGTGCTGCTCCAGATGGCATGAGTGGTGTGTGCTCACTTCCGCCATTCGCACCCCATGGCTAATCGACTGGCAATGATACAAAAGAGATTCGGCCTACCGGTTTATATGTGAGCTACCGACAGGGTGAAATTCCCCTCTGCACATATTGCAGTGACTGTGCCAGCAGAAGCAAGGCCTACTGCAGTATGCCTTGAGGCATAACCTTGAAAAACACAGTACGGATGTGGGGAAAATCATATTTGTGGAGAGGGCATAAATAAAGGCCCTCTGCATCCTCCTTGACAGTTTTGAAAAGGCTACAAACATGGTTAGCGCTAACGATGCCATCATCAGCATCACTGTTCTGCGGGAGGAAGTTAAGGTCCCAGAGGAAGATGAGGAAGCAGAGAAGGATGAGAAAGGGATAACATGTCATGGAAGGTCTGGACAGTCGTCGCACTGGCGGGTGACAATGGAGAGTGTAGGTAATCAATGCAGTCTGGCTCATGGTAACAGAGAAACTAGTAGTGAAGGTGCAGGAGCCGATCACCAAATGAAGGAGGAAGAAGTTATGGGCACAGAAAACTCAAGAGACAAAGATATTGGTCCTGTCTCTTTTGTCTGTGGTTCGTGGGAGAGGACGTAGCAGGCAAGCTTGAGTGTCAACCCACCACCAACCCAACATGGACTTGGACCACATGGAAGCGTCCAACACATTAGCGCCTTCTTGCTGCGCTATTTGCTACATGATATCCGTATCGTTATGATTAGAAATAGTGCTGACTACTGGGTTGCCACTCAATTTACCAAGACCCTTATATCCCTGGAAAGGGACATACCGATGCTGGAGTATCGAAACAAGCTTGTATAGCGTCTTAACAGTAGTTTTCCACAAGACAGGAGGGAGGCACACAGCGTGCATGGCAGTTCAATAATTCCAACCACAGGAATGTCACGTCCTCAATCCAGAAACAGCAGCAGCAGCAGTTCAAGTGCCAGAACCAATTTGTATGCTTGTTGGAACACATTGTTTACACCATTGCATGCACCAGCAGAACAAGGTAGAAGTCTGACGCATAGTCAACAACTAGTGAGGACGCTACTGGATTATCTAGAGCTCAATATTGATGCAATGAGGGAGGATTGGACCCTTTTACATTTTGGTGTTTAAAAATGGAAGAATGGCCTGAGCTCACCAGTCATGCCTTTTAAGTTTTGGCCTGCCCAGCAGCCAGCGTTCTCTTAGAACGTGTCTTCAGCACTGCTGGCGGTGTATTGATGGATAAGCGCAGCTGGCTGTCCTCTAAAAGTGTAGACCGCTTAATGTTCATAAAGATGTAAAAATCGTGGATGTCCAGTGACTTTACCACCGCAATCCTAGAAAGTGCAGATTACTTGCTTTGTTGATGAAACAAATGCTGTTTCAGGCCTTGTTCTGGTGCCATTGTAACTGTGGGATCGGGGGCGCCTCTTTTGTAGTTGTGGGACTCGCCCATGGGGCGGCAGGCTTACCCCAGACCCAGCCGTCACTGACAAATCCGGGACACATGGAGCACATGGGAGATGTAGCATAGAGATATTAGGACAGTCCCATAACACAGCACCTGTCAAGTCCAGGCCTTTCCTCTGCTGGTGAAGTTCAGCTTTGTCCCTGGCAATGGGAAAGAGTCCAAGTCAGCCATATAACTCAACAAGTTCTTCTTTATTACATAACAGGTCTGCAGCACATCCATCAATTGAAATCATTCTCTCCTTCAGGTTACACTTCAGTCAAATGTAGTTACTCTCAGGGCTCTGATACTTAGCCCTCAGCTTACACCACCGCGCAGCTGTGGATCCAGACTTCCAGGAAATAGTACACTCGAGCACTGGTTCACCTTCCTGTCCTCTAAAGGGGCTCATAAAACCTATCCTCTAGTCGCTGCACTGTTCCCGAGCTCGCCAATACCTAACTCCAAGGTACATCTCAGGCCTTCCTCAGGTTCCCGGCCCAGCCTGCGGCTCAGGTACCCGTGCCAGCCTGCGGCTCAGGTTCCCGGCCCAGCCTGCGGCTCAGGTAAGGAACATTAATATGGAAGCTTTTATCTGCGATTCCCTCTCTCTTCAGCTTAACTGCATTACAGATGTTCCTCAGCTTTCCACCTCCGTCTCTTTCTCCTCTGCTGCTTCATCTCCCGGTCAGGTCTGTGTCCCAAACTAGACTAGACTGGTTTCACTTCCTGTCACAACTGTAACTGCCCCTGACTCCTTCCCCTAGCCAATCACCAACTGTCAACTGTTACCAGGCAGTTTTCCTAGTGAGTGTCCGACTCCTGGTTGACATCTAGTGGTGAAACAACCAAACAGCATTACAATATACATAAAACTCTAATACATCCTTATAACACACTATAAAGATTAATAACCACATTTTAGAAACATGTGATGTCTTCTGGGGGTCTCTTCTCCCAGGAGGCTCGACCACCCCCTTACACCATTACCACACAGTCATGTTGCTTTGTTGGCCTATTGATATTGTGTGCCAATTGTGGACATGTTTTCTGTTGCCTCACCTTAATTTTTGGAATTGTGGAGACGCTATGTAGGGTCTCCAAGTTTGCTTTGGTCTTTAGTGCCAGTTTTCTGTGGGCAAGAGGAGGACTACACCTGGCACTAAAGCGGGCTTTACACGCTACGACATCGCTAATGCGAAGTCGTTGGGGGTCACGGAATTTGTGACGCACATCCGGCCGCATTAGCGATGCCATTGCGTGTGACACCTATGAGCGATTTTGCATCGTCGCAAAACGTGCAAAATCGCTCATCGGTGACATGGGGGTCCATTCTCAAATATCGTTACTGCAGCAGTAACGAAGTTGTTCCTCGTTCCTGCGACAGCACACATCACTCCGTGTGACACCGCAAGAACGAGGAACCTCACCTTACCTGCCTCCCGGCCAGAATGCAGAAAGAAGGAGGTGGGCGGGATGTTACGTCCCGCTCATCTCCGCCCCTCCGCCTCTATTGGGCGGCGGTTCAGTGACGCCGTTGTGACGTCGCTTTTACGCTAAATGAACCGCCCCCTTAGAAAGGAGGCAGTTGGCCAGTCACAGCGACGTCGCTAGGCAGGTAAGTATGTGTGACTGTCTGGGCGATGTTGTGCACCACGGTCAGCGATTTGCCTGTGTCGCACAACCGATGGGGGCGGGAATGCACGCTAGCAATATCGGTACCGATATCGCAGCGTGTAAAGTGGCCTTTAGGCATGTCTTGATTTTTATAATTGAAATGCCATGTCACAACCTGTGTTGTATGGATCATAACTCTCTACTGTTTAAGGTCCTATGGGGAGGGAGCAATTGATGCTACCGAACTGCTGATGTTGAAGGCAGAGACTACAAGATGTGACTCAAAATGTTGTTTTGAGCTCACTGTCAGTGTTGTAAGTAAGGTTTATGCCTGCCACTAATCATTTTTTTTTGTTTTAAGAAAAAGGGCTACAGCCAGTGTGTTGCATAGACCGTAACTCCCTGCTGTTTTAAAACCCTATGGGGAGGGTGTATTTCCCCATGGGGAGGGGGCAATTGATGGTACTGTACTGCTGTTTTGGAAGGCAGAGACTAAAAGATGAGTCTCCAAATGTTGTGGAGAGCTTATTGCCAGTGTTCTTGGAAACAGAGGCCTAGCCTGCCACTAGCCACTAATGCATGTCTTGATTTAAAAAAATAAAATACCATCTCACAGCCTGTGTGTTGCATGGGCCGTAACTTCTTGGTGTTTGAAACCCCTATGAGGAGGGGGCAATTGATGCTATTGTACTGCTGTGTCCCTGGAAGGATTTTTAATGTCCGGACTCCAAAATGGGCGTGAAAGTTATGTCTTGTGGGTATTGCCAGGCTTCTGTGACCAAGAGGCCTAAACCAGTCACTGTAGCATGTCTTCCTTTATCTACTTCTAATGCCGGCCCACAGCCTGTGTGTTGCATGGACCGTCTTTCCCTGCTCTTTTAATGGCTTATGTGGAGGGTGGAATTGATGCTACTGTACCGCTGTGTCCATGAAAGGATTTTGAATGTCAAGACTACTACCTAGGTCTCCCCGTGTCTTATCTGTACTGAGAGGGGTATGGGAGCACCAGCCCTACACCTGTCTCTCATCCCCCTCTATATGTCTTCTGTCTATAGCCTAGGAAACTAATGGCTAGGCCAAAACAGTTAGGGGCACTTTGCACACTACGACATCGCAGGTGCAATGTCGGTGGGGTCAAATCGAAAGTGACGCACATCCGGCGTCGCTGTCGATATCGTAGTGTGTAAATAGTTTTTGATACGATTAATGAGCTCAAAAGCGTCGTAGTCGTATCATTGGTGTAGCGTCGGTCATTTCCATGAATTGGGAAAGACCAATGTTACGATGTTGTTCCTCGTTCCTGCGGCAGCACACATCGCTGTGTGTGAAGCCACAGGAGTGAGGAACATCTCCTACCTGCGTCCTGCAGCTCACACCGTCTCTGTGGAAGGAATGAGGTGGGTGGGATGTTTACGTCCCGTTTATCTCTGCCCCTCCGCTTCTATTGGCCGCCTGCCGTGTCACGTCGCTGTGACGCCGCACGACCTGCCCCCTTAATAAGGAGGCGGGGCGCCTGCCAGAGCGACGTCGCTGGGCAAGTAAGTGCATGTGAAGCTGCCGTAGTGATAATGTTCGCTACGCCAGGAATCACAAGATATCGCTGCTGCGATGGGGGCGGGGACTATCACGCTCGGTATCGCAAGCATCGGCTTGTGATGTCGTAGTGTGCAAAGTGCCCCTTAGTGCTGGACTATAAAACATATTTTTGCTGTTTTGGAAGCTTTCTGACCCCCCAAAAGGTGTTTTCTGTACCTTATGTTTGGCCTCCCATTGAATCCAATGGGATTCGGAAAGGTTCGATAAACGTTTAGCGAACGTACCTTATGTTTGGTTTGGTTCGGCAAATCGAACTGTGGGAGTTTGCTCATCTCTATCTACCACCTGCAAACCTGTCTGGGAGAGCAATTTTGGGCTCCGGATCAACCTGCCTACCCACAGAATCCCAAATATTAGGAGTCTGCGACCGCTGGTGCTGCACAGCTAACTTGAGGTCTGCAACCTCCATGGACAGACTCTGCAGCCGCAGAGCCAAGACAATAATAGGATCCATGAGAGGGAAAATAAAGAGACGATTTTTTTGCTGCTGGTGATAATGTTACGCTAGGTACAGAGAAGTACCAAGCGAATGGCAAAAGGGAAGGTAAAGGAAACCCTTTGTCTAGGGAAGGGGAAGATGGTGACTTCTGACCAAACCTACTGCAGGTCCTGGGGGTACTTCACCACTTTAGGTAGGTTCCGAGCCTATGCGCCAAGACACATACCTGACATTAGGTATCCCGAGAGCTGGACCCTAAATAGGGAATTGGTGGGATGAGCTCCTAGTCAACCCCACTAAATGCTAAAGGAAGACACAAAGAGGGCACATGGAACAAAAGCATGAACTACGTATCCACAGATGACTCAGGCAGAAGTTCAGCAAAGCTTCAACAATGATACTACAGATGAGAGCAAGCCACCTGTTTGCAACCAGAGCTAGAATGAACTGACTAATATCACCAGCACCAGTCCAGGGAAGAAGGGAGTATTTAGGCACCAAGAGAATATTGTTGATCAGGTGGGTGAAAGGTGAGCTCCTGCTGTGTCCCATAGGGTGAAAAATGAAAACCCAGCAGGAAAGCTACCTATAACAAAGAATACTAACAGTAGAAGCAATAGAAAGTCAGGGAGCATTTTGCGCAGCCAAACATTGTAATCTTCTATTGCCAGAAACCACCTGACTGTCTGTCACCTGTGCCACACTCGTGACCGGAAGAACGAATGCACTATGTGCAAGGGCAGATAAAAACATTACCCCGTGGGGTCTCTAATACACATATACTCTAATACCCTTCTTGAGATTTAATTTTTGCTTTGTGCACGTTGCAGTTCTTTTTGGCTGCATCTTTGTGGTGACCACAAAGATGCAGCATTTTAATTCTTTTTGCGTTTTCTCCCAGGGTTTTGGAGGACTGGCAGATCAATCTTCCGCTAACTCGGGGTCGGCAGGGATTGATCCCTGACATCTGGCTAGATGTTGGTCACCATATAAAGTCTAGGGGTAGGAGTAAGCGCTCAACGATCACCGGGGCGGCTGTCACATTGCTCCTCATTCTCTTTCCTGAGCCGCTCATTAGGCTCATACATACTCACTGCTTCCCCTGACGTCTGTGATTGGTTGCAGTCAGAAAAACCCCCATGCTGAGTGACAGCGTGTCTGATGTTTCCAATCATAGCCGTCGGTGGTTGGGTCTATGAGGTTCAGTCAGCGACTGAACTGATATCATCAGTGACGTCACTCAGGTTATTTGCGGCCACAGATGGAGTCCTCCACCTGTGACCACAAATCACCTGAGTGAGTTCACCGATGATAGTCTGCACTCACAGCAGACTGTCATGTTCTTTGGCGCTCACTGTGAGCTTCAGTTGGAACAGTGCATCATGGGACCTCGTGTAGATTACGCCGAACCTGCAGAGGTGTTTTTGGGGTTAATACAGTGGTAAAGAGGGTGTTTTTGGTCTTTAATTTAAAATAAAGGATTTTTTTCGGTGTTCGTGTTTACAGTGGAACCCCGCTTAACAAGTATCCCAGTTAGCGAGTATATCGCTTAACGAGCAAAGCTTGCTGTAAATTTGTAACTCAGTTTACGAGCAAGCTTTGCCATATGAGCAAAATACTCACCGCACACACTTTTGGTTCCGTACATCCACCGCGCTCTAACCTGCTCTTGCAGTCCACACAAACACACACAAACACACACAAGCCCGCACAAACACACACTCACACACACACATATTATGCTCACCTTACCTTCCGTTCCATCACCGGCATCATGGTTCTTGTAGTTCACCACTACAGGATGTGTATCGGTAACCATTGCGACGAGGGAGGAACTTCTGCTGTCAGCCACTACTCAAAGGCAGCGCGCTAGCAAGTCAGAGGCAAGCGGCTCCTGCCTTTGACGTCAGCGCTCTAGCAGTGGTTGTTCCTCCCTCATCGCGATAGTTACCCGATACACATCCTGTAGCGGCGAACTGCAGGATCCAGGAGGCCGGCGATGGAACAGAAGGTAAGGTGAGCATAATATGTGTGTGTGCGTGCGTGTTTGTGTATGTTTGTGTGTGTTTGTGTGTGTGTGTTTTCTAGTAGTCATTTTAGCCTTTGTCACATCATTTACTAGCTTTTCGTACTTGGTTTCCATCAGGAAAATAATTTTTAGCAGCATTGGCTCGCATGTCAGTCAGTTCTTTGTCGAATCGTTATCGCACGTCAGAATATCGTGATTCTTGCTCGTACGTTGCTCTCTCTTCTTCCATCTTACACCTTCACACAACACAATATGGAACAGCTTCTGGAGGGGCAGTTCACCCAAAACAGTAAATGGAAGTCTGCTGCTACGGCACAGCAAGCACACTACTTTATTCCAGAAAGCATACAGGGTGGTCCGTCCAAAAGTAGTAGGTGGACAGGCAGCAGATGTGTGAATCTGGCTCAGTTGCCCTTAGCATCCAATCAGATTCCACTTTTCAGCCCTTAGTAACCAATCAGATTCCACTTTTCATTCATGACAGACTCTTTGGAAAATGAAAGGTGGAATCTGATTGGTTGCTAATGCTAAGGGGCACTGTGCACACTACGAGATCGCAGGTGCGATGTCGGTGGGGTCATGTCAAAAGTGACGCACATCCGGCATCGCTCTCGACATCGTAGTGTGTAAATCCTAGATGATACGATTAACGAGCGCAAAATCATCGTAATCGTATCATCGGTGTAGTGTCGGGGAATTCCATAATTACGCTGCTGCGGTGGTACGATGTTGTTCCTCATTCCTGCGGTAGCACACATCGCTGTGTGTGAAGCCGCAGGAGCGAGGAACATCTCCTACCTGCGTCCTGCGGCTCACGCCGGCTAAGGGGAAGGACATAGGTGGGCGGGATGTTTACGTCCCGCTCATCTCCGCCCCTCCGCTTCTATTGGCCGCCTGCCGTGTGACGTCGCTATGACACCGCACAACCCACCCCCTCAATAAGGAGGCGGGTCGCCGGCTAGAGCAACGTCGCAGGGCAGGTGAGTGCATGTGAAGCTGCGGTAGCAATAATGTTCACTGCGGCAGCTATCACAAGATATCGCAGCTGCGACGGGGGCGGGGACTATCGCGCTCAGCATCGCAAGCATCGGCTTGCGATGTCGTAGTGTGCAAAGTGCCCCTGATGGCAACTTAGCCAGTTTCACATATCTGCTGCAGGCAAGGGCAACTGAGGAAGTTTCACAGATCTGCTGCTTCCTGCCTGTCCACCTACTATTTTTGGACGGACCACTCCTGTAGTATTCTACACTCCGCCTATTTGTCATTTAGCTATTCTATAGAATGACTAGGAAATGTATGAACATCTGATGTATCTCATACTTTGACAATCCATTTCCGGCATTGTATACATTGCCTAGGTATTCTATGTAATTCCTGTTGTCACACACTGCTGGCAACATATATATATATATATATATATATATATATATATATATATATATATATTTTGAGATGCCGAGGGGAGAAGTACTAGAGAACAGGTATGTTTCCCCTCGGTTTATTTCATATGCCTCCATGTATTGATTGTGGAGCGGTCAGCCCATGCAAATGGGCTGGGAAAAGTTGGGAAAGTTATATCTGGCTCAGCAATACGTTAGTCACTGAAGCCTGTTTATTTCAGTGTAATTTTGGGCTCGGTTTTTTCTGGAGCAATCAGTAGGAATGGCAGTGGGACTGGTTGCTCCCTTCTCCACATTCAATCCAGGGTTTTGATTCCTCACTGGATCAGCTGAAATAATCAGGAGGCATTCAGAACAGAGAGGCTGCTGAGGAGAGCAGTTCAGGCTCATGGCTGCTGGGGCTGAGACTCCATACCTCCACTGGATGTGCTGAGGAACTGACACAGTAAGACAATACTGTTTTGTTTGTTACATAGGTTTATTTTGTAGTTAGCATTCTGTTGTTAGTTAGTGGCCAGACGGCCTTAGACATTTATTTTCCTGTTTTTGCATGTGTAACACTGAGGCATAAGTGTACACAATAAACAAGGCAGTGACCGTATCTATTTGGAACCTGCCAGTCTGCCGCTGTCATCTGTGAATCCATAGCCACTCGCTTGGACCAAAGCAAAGATCCCAGCTGTGCTATATTCCCTGTCTCACAAATGGTGGAGAATGCGGGCATTAGTGGCTATTGGACTGTGACTGCAGATAAACCGTTCTATGGGCATTGTCTGTGGTTAATGTCCTGGCTGAAAGCTCCTGTGCTGCTGAAGAGCCAAGAGACCAGCAATATGGAGGAGCTGCTGAAACAGTTGATGCAGGCCAACATTAACCAACAACAGGCCAATGTCCAGCAACAACAGACCAATGCCCAGCTACAACAGACCAATGCCCAGCAACAACAGACCAATACTTACCTCCAGAAGGCGCTGGAGCAGCAGCATCAAATGCACCAAGAGCAGTTAAATGCAATAAAGGAGGCCTTGGTTCGGCAGCCGCGAGACGTGGAGAACCGTGCACAAAGCCCTGCCAGTGCGCGGAAAGCCGTACAAAAGACTTTACTTAAAATGACTGCTGATGATGATGTGGAAGCATATCTGGCAGTGTTTGAACATATTGCAGAACGTTAGCGCTTACCGGTGGACAAATGGGCTGAAGTGGTTGCTCCATTCCTGATCGAAGATCCGCAAAAGGCATATAATGATCTAAGTGGAGCTGATGCTATGGACTATAGTAAACTAAAAGGCGAAATCCTGGCAAGGCTGGGAGTAAACACATATGTACGGGCACAGAGGGTACATCTATGGACTTTTGTGGCACATCAGCAAGCTCGTTCACAAATGCATGACCTCATCCATCTGGTAAAAAAATGGCTGCAACCAGAAACTTTGACGCCCGCACAGATGGTAGAGCGTGTTGTCCTAGACAAGTACCTGTGAACCTTACCGGCTAAGATCCAGAGGTGGGTCGGACAGGGTGACCCAACTAGCGCTGACCAGTTGGTGAATATGGTCGAGCGTTACAGCGCTTGTGAAAGCCTACTCCAGGGAACGCTTTCACCTTGCTGCGGTTCTAGGAAATCGCCTGAAAGTCCTGCTAAAACCACTCCTTTTCCAAAAGAAGAGAATGTTGCAACTAGGGGTAGCAGGTCCACAAAGGACTATGTTAGCGGTGTAATTTCTCAGCAAGTCAACAGGCTCAGACTGAGGTCCCCAACTGGGAGGCAAGGGCCTATACAGTGTTGGCGATGTCATGGACTCAGCCACGTAGTTGCTAACTGCCCATTAACTACAGAGCCTATGGACTGTAACACTACAAGGCGTCTGTCATTATACGTACAGTCAGTCTGTGCTGCGGAGATCCTCACAGGAAATGAACAACATGTGTGTTGCATTGAGGTCAACGGCTATAGTGTGAATGCCATCTTAGACTCTGGCAGTCAAGTAACCTTGGTACATGCTAGCTTGGTGGACCCTGGAGTAATAACAGGTTCAACTGTGGGCATTAGTTGCATACATGGCGATACTAAAAACTACCCCACAGCCTGGGTAACTCTTGCCACGCCCTTGGGGGCCAAAAGACATCAGGCGGTGATTGTAAAGACTATGTTGCATAGTATAATCCTGGGGAGAGACTTTCCCTTATTCTGGGACTTGTGGAACGTTAAAAATGGCGTGAACACCCCGGTTGAAGAAAAACTGGTGAACGATACCCTGGGGTTAGCCCCTGAGCCACTGGAGCAAGATGATGGGGGACCCACTGAAAGAAAAAGGTTCTCGTAGACCTCGAGAGCTAAGAAGACGTTGTAGACAATCCGTTCCAAGCAAAGACTGAAGTTTATTCCGAGATAGCAACAGAGCAGATAAGACAGGTTAGCGGCAGGATGACACACGCAGGTGTCTTGCAGAACAGCAGAATTAGCAACAGATGAAGAAGAAGTGTCCCCGATAGGCGTGTGGGGGCTTTTATACATGTTAGACAAAGGAAAGCTCATACTGCAGAGAAAGGCGTACACATTAGAAGACAAAGAATATAATGATACATCATGACATTATTTACGAGCATTGCGGTAGAAACTTATCAGATCCCTATGGGCCTCCATGGTACTTTTAATTAATTCAGTAATGTCGTCATTGCTAACATCTCTGATCCCTGAAGGCGCCTCTACTCCACATAACTCTTCAAACACTGACAACTCTATTGACAACTTTGTTTCTTTATCAATTCAATATACCTGCTATTCATGACTACACATCACCATCTATCAACTGACGCAATTGTATTCTTCTATTCGATTTAACCTTTTTAGACTTTTTCTTATACTTGCTAATAACACTGATATCATCTCTCTCCTCTCTGGGGGGAGAACTCGAGCCAATGCATCTCATTAGCTGCAAAGTTAGTTTGCTCAAGTCTGCCCAAGATGGCTATTAGATACAACATGGCTGCTCCGCATATTATGGCTGACTATTCTCTAACAACTCCCCCTTTTGTACTCTGTCCAGAGTACAACTTACAGAGCTGACATATGCAATGTTGAATTGCCATAGACAGGATTATCCAGGGACCTCATTGACTCATACACCAGTAAGCCAGTTTTTTAAAGAGATCAGATTGAGCACGTACATGGAGGGCCCATATCCCTAACAAAAACAAAAAAAACACAAAAAAATAATCAAAGTAGGAGTCCAAAGTAATCAAAGTATGAGTCCCAAGGTAATGAGTCCTGTAACAGTCCTTAAATCTTATGATCCATGTTTCCTGCTTTTCTTCCTCTCCAAATTCTGGAATCTCCAGATCTTCTCCCCCTCTCACACTATCAGAGTCCCACTGTATAGTGTGAAACTCTACCTCCAGATACTCCGGCGGATCCATGGTTAGGGACCTGTGGGAAAAATAAAAGTGAGGTATCAGTTCTTACCAATATTAAGAAGTTTGCATTGATGAATGTGAACACTTTTAACACCTTTGTCTCTTGGCTTGCTAAACCTATGTACTCCTAATATTGTGGGGCTGATCACTTGAGTGATGAAAAATGAACACTCCCAATTTGCTTCTCTGAGTTCTACCTGAAGTTTTTAACTATGATCTGAGCTTCTGTAACAATTTTACATTGAAAGGATTTTTCAGTAGGATCGACACAACTTTTAGCCATCTGAAAAACAGTATATTACTAAAGGTGCTAAATCTGTTGTTGGTTTTGGTGCCACTGATCCCTCTGTACTATGGCTTGTTCTGGGCAAGGAGATACAATGTCACTTGGCAAATGAACAGGCATCTGTCTTCCCGTCATTAATTCAAAAGGAGAAATTCCTGTGGATTTGGAAGCCACAGCACGGATGGCCAGCAGAATGGCTGGTAAAATCAAAGGAGCAAATCCGACTATGTGTCTTACTTGATTCGTCGTCCAGTGTACAGCCAGTACATGCATCATGCACAAAGTGAAGCCCTTTTCCATGCACGTTAACAACTGAGCGGAAAAACCCAAGGCATGTAAATGACTTGCAATTTCAGAACCTTCTTTGGGCCATTCTTGCAAAAGCACAGATGAGATGGATACATCCCCTGTGCAGGGATGGGAGGGATCAGGGTTGATTAATGCCATGGCTGCAGTGAGAGCCCGCTTTAACCCGTCAAAGGCCTGTAGGATTTCGATAATGATTTGGACATATTCATTCTCAATACATTTTAGGAGCTCATATAGTGGTTTAGCAAGGCAAGCAAAATCTACAACAAATTATCTGGAAAAATTAACAATGGGTACGGAGAAAAATCCGTTTGCAATGTCAAGACATGAAAACACTTTATGTGGCACCCCAGGGTTGCCACAGTAACAACACAAAGGGTTAACTCCCCACACACAACACCAAGACCTCCTGGCCAGAAGGGGGAGACCAAGCTGCTTCCCTGTACATTCTGCTGGGGGGGAGGAAATGGTCAGAAGTAGTTTCAGTTTGGAAGTTCAGTGCAGAGCACTGAGGAGAAAGGATCTGTAGGTTGGAAGCTGGCTTTAGCTCACCTCAGGATCCACTGACCAATTCCAGGCCTAGCTGAGGGTCTGAGGAAAGGAGAAAGCGTACACAAAGGAACATTCCTGGGAGACAGAGCATTGCTGAGCTCATCCCCAGTGGAGCACACAGAACGGATGCTGGATCCGAGACTGCAGGTTACATACTGCACAGTTACCACCAGAGAAGTGAAGATTCCAGATCTTTCACCTGTACCACAGACACAAGCAACATAGGAGAGTTCAGGAACATACTAGTAAGGACTCGAGTTGCCTGTCAGGTCGGTACCGAGGAGCACAGGGCCGGCTGCATAGTTCACACAGCGGCAGGGCCACAGACACACAGTGCAGGCAAGGAAGCCAAAACGGCCCGGCTGGGTGGGAGAAACCCTGAACCCCTCACAGACTCCGTGGACAGTACTCTGCTGAATACCATCATCAGTAAAGGACAAAGAAACTGCAAAACCGTGAGTCTGCCTGTTTATTGTGCTCGTGTCCTGCACTCCCCCCATAGACTAACATACTGCCCCGGGGAAAAGGCTCTACCCGTGGGGAGCCGTCCCATCTCAAGCTGCCTTCCATCACCCCGGAGGTTCTGCAGCAGCGGTGGTCATCTCTGATCACATTCCACGGGTGGCGTCACGAACATAACCCCCCCCTTTTATTGTGGAACCAGGGAGCACGGACCGGGTCACGACACCGTGATCCCCTTTCCAGAAGCAACCCCTTGGCCCGGTTCTGGGTATCCCCTTAACCCCTGGCGACACAACTTTGGCGTCACGAACAGGATGCGGACTGGACCCGGCTGCAACCCGGGTGACGTGCGCCTGTAAAGACTTATTGCATCGCATAAAAGACTTGCACTGTGAATTGTTGCAACAAAGAACGGACTTTAAACTTTGCAAAGATACCTGGAAAAATCCAAAAACATCATTGGTAACATTTTCCAGGCGCCATCTTTAATCACGCCATTACCTGCTACGCGCGGGAAAACATCGCGCCTAAACTAAGACTCCGCCTACCGCTTGCAGAGGAGGTGCGCTCGGTGCTGCGACCCGAACGAAAACGCAGAAAAGTGCCCCAGGCTTGCTGTCAAGAAGACTGGTGAAATTAACTAAGGGGGCGCAAAGATGTCGCAGCAGGGAGACGCTGTTGTACCCGGAGGTGCAGCGGCACCTATCATGCCGTTCCTGATGCCGTACACCCCGGGTGCAGTGTGGCTGCCGCAGTACTCAGGTGAGCCCAACACACTTAATGACTTTATCGGAAAGCTAAAAATCTACTACAGCATGTACCCCCTGACAGAAGCTCAGCGTGTTGGTATGCTTATGGGACAGTTAACTGGCAATGCCCAGCGGGAGGCTACATCCTGGCCGGACGATGCAAAGGACACTGTAGAGCATATAATAGCTGGACTAAAAGCAGCTTTTGAATCCACTGCTGGCAGCCGGGCTAAAATGAGGTTCTTTGGATGCAAGCAAAAACCTAGAGAGAGCGCAAGAGACTTTGCCTTAAACTTGCAGGAGGCGCTCAGAGCACTTAAATTAGCAGAACCTGCCTTAGCCCCTGGAGCAGATAAGCTGCTGATAGACCAATTCCTGGATGGACTCTCATCCCCTTCCCACCGGGGACAACTGAGCATGATGGTGATCCAGGATCCAGGACTAACATTTGCCCAGCTAAAGGATAGAGCCATCCGCCTCCAGCAGGTGGAGGAGCCGCAGGATATAGACTCTGTTCAACACCTTACAGTGGCACCCCAGCAGCCAGTAGTGCCGGTGACATCGGCCATGTCAGCGGCTGCTGCTAACCACCTGGAGCCCATCACTAATGAGGCTCTCCATCAAAAGCTTGATGCTCTGACAGACACTGTTGCTTCCATGGCTAGAATCGTCCAGGAGCTGCGTGGATCCAAGTCTGCACCCAAGATTGAGCTGGCGACCAGCAAGGAGGATGTCCCATGGATGAGGCCTAGGAGATACCAAGCGACGAGAGGACGACCCAGCGACCGCTACCAGCCGGATGGACAGCCCATTTGCCGCCGTTGCAATGAGCCAGGTCACTTTGCCCGTGAATGTGCTTTAAATGGGGATCCCCTGGGGAGGCGGGCCGCTCCTCAGGAATGAACTCTCAAGGTCCTTCACCCTGGCACGACAAGTATGTGGGGGGACGTCCAGTCATCCCCATCGTGCTGGATGGCATTCCGCTCAACGCCTTGCTGGACACTGGTTCCCAAATATCATCAATTCCGCATGTCCTTTATAAGAGGTACTGGGCTGATTCAGACGTTAGCAGTGGTCCATCTAATGTTGCATTGAATATATGGGCTAGCAATGGTGAATTAGTACCACAGGTTGGGTTCAGAGAAATGACCATTAAGATTGGGAGAGTAGAATTGCAGAATCAGGGTATTATCATTGTTGATGTTGACCGACGAGAACGTGAACCAACTATGCTGCTAGGAATGAATGTAATTGAAAATTGTTTTGCAGAGGTAATTACTGTCTTGCAGCAGATCGTCGAGACTGCCAAACCTGGGCAACAGAGACTCCTGCAGAAGGAAATTAAAGCCTTGATGCTGAAGCAGCAGGTAGAAATGTCAGGAGGTGAAATTGGCAGTGCAAGGGTAAGTGACCCAATACCTATTGTAATTCCTCCCAAAACAGAAATGCTGGTCTGGTGTAGAGCTGCAATAGGCATCAGAGGGCGAGACTATCAGGCCCTGGTAGAACCCGTGTACTCAGACAGTAGGCCCACTGTACTGACGGCCAGAGGAATAGTTGAGGTACACAGGGGGAGAGTGCCAATACGCCTTCTAAATTGTGGGGAAGATGAGGTCACCCTACCTAAGTATGCTACCATGGCTAAGCTATATACGGTTGATAACAATGCCATCACCACCGTTGAGCCCTTGAAGCCGTCAAATCAGGCGGAGGACAATGGCTCAGAGGGAAAGCTGGAGGATTGGTGCCAAAAGCTACATGTAGGTACCAATTCTACACCCTCCCATCAAAAGCATGGAGTATACAGGGTAGTGAAAGAATATGAACAAATATTCAGCAAACACCCATTAGACTTTGGGCAGATCAAAGGGGTAGAGCACACTATACCCACAGGTAACCATCCACCCATAAAGGAGAGGTATAGACCAGTACCACCGGCTCACTACCAATGCGCCAAAGACATGCTCAAAGAAATGAAAGAGGCAGGGGTAATAAGAGACAGTTGTAGCCCCTGGGCAGCCCCACTAGTGCTAGTTAAGAAAAAAGATGGGACCATGAGGATGTGCGTAGACTACAGACGGATCAACCGCATTACACACAAGGATGCATACCCATTACCTAGGATAGAAGAGTCATTGGCTGCATTAAAATCCGCTACTTACTTTTCCACCCTGGATCTGACTAGTGGGTATTGGCAAGTTCCTGTGGCAGAGGCTGACAAGGAGAAGACAGCATTCACCACGCCGATGGGCCTCTGTGAGTTCAATTGTATGCCGTTTGGACTCTGCAACGCACCTGGTACCTTTCAGCGACTGATGGAGTGCTGCCTAGGACATAAGAACTTTGAAACTGTCCTCCTGTACCTGGATGACGTCATAGTCTACTCCAAGACCTATGAACAGCATCTACAAGACCTGGCGGAAGTGTTTGAAGCCTTATCCGGATACGGAATGAAAATCAAGCCATCCAAGTGTCACCTTCTAAAGCCAAGGGTACAGTACCTGGGACATGTCGTGAGCTCAGAAGGGGTAGCACCAGATCCTGAAAAAGTTACTGTGATCAGAGATTGGCCGAGACCCACCAGCGTGAAAGAGGTGAGGCAATTCCTGGGACTGGTGGGCTACTATAGAAGATTTATAAAAGGGTTCACGAAGCTAGCAGCTCCCCTTCAAGACATCCTGGTAGGACAGTCAAAGAAGTCTGCAGCCCGAAATCCTCCTTTCCAGTGGGGTGATGAGAGAGAAGAGTCCTTTAAGAAGTTGAAGTGGGCACTGACAGGAGAAGAGATCCTGGCATATCCAGATTACCATCAACCCTTCATTTTGTACACGGATGCCAGCAACGTAGGACTGGGAGCAGTATTGTCTCAAAAGCAGGAAGGCAAGGAGAAAGTTATTGCCTTTGCAAGCAGGAAGCTCCGGCCTACAGAAAGAAACCCAGAGAATTACAGCTCCTTCAAGTTAGAACTACTGGCAGTAGTTTGGGCTGTAACAGAGCGTTTCAAACACTACCTGGCAGCTGCAGAATTTACCATCTTTACTGACAACAATCCATTGACCCACCTGGACTCGGCAAAATTAGGTGCACTGGAACAGCGGTGGATAGCCCGACTGTCAAACTACAACTTTGTCATCAAGTACAGGGCAGGCCACAAGAATGGGAATGCAGATGCCTTATCCCGGATGCCACACTCGGGGGACGTGGAAGAGGAACCGGAGGGACTGGAAGAAATTGAGTTACCGGCCTTTCACCGTCCTAAGGTGGGACAGTATCAACCAAGTGTCTACCAAAAACAACAGCAGGCAACTCTCAACCCATTAGCACACCACGGATGGGCTGAAACACAAGACAGTGATCCAGCTGTGAAGCTAGTGAAAGAACTGCTTACACAACAAGGTGCATACCCTAATCAGAATGCCCCAGCTGAGACGCAACATCTCTGGAAAGAGAGAGGTAAATTGTTCCTGTACCAAGGGAAGCTCTGTAGAAGGCACACCAATCCAAAAACACATGAGTTGGTCTGGCAGATCATCGTGCCCAAGAGAGACGTCAAGATGGTTCTGGAAGCTTACCACGACGGTGCTGGTCATTTTGGTTGGAAAAAGTTGGAAGTGCTCTTAAGAGAAAGATTCTACTGGGTTGGCATGAGAAAATCAATTGAAGATTGGTGTAGAAAATGCGGACCGTGCAACCTCAGAAGAAAGGATCAACAGAACCAGAGAGCTCCACTCCAGTCCATAGTAACCAAGCAACCACTCGAGCTAGTCGCATTAGACCACGTCAAGTTGTCACCAAGCCGGTCTGGCTATGTCTATGCCTTAACCATCGTGGACCATTACTCACGCTTCTTAGTGGTGGTACCCGTGAAAGACCTTACAGCTAGAACAGCAGCTAAAGCATTCCAGACGTACTTTTGCAGACCCCATGGTTACCCAGAACAAGTCCTTGCAGATCAAGGTCCAGCTTTTGAATCACAGATTTTCCAAGAATTCTGCAACATGTATGGCTGTAAAAAGATCCGCACAACAGCATACCATCCCCAAACAAATGGCTTATGTGAGAAGATGAACCATATTGTGATTGACCTGTTGAAGACCTTACCAGAGTCAGAAAGAAATCAATGGCCAGAGAAATTGCCAGACTTGGTGGACTTGTACAATCATGTCCCGGTGAGTTCTACAAACTGCACCCCCGCTTACCTCATGCGTGCAAGGCCCGGTAAACTGCCAATTGATTTAGATATGGGAATTCTGAAGCCAGATGCAGAAGTTCAAGAATCCAATTGGGATACCCTACGTCAGCAGCAGTATCGCCAAGTACAAGAGTGCGTAGAGAAAAGTCTCCAACAAGCTAGGGGAAGACAGGAGAGAACCTTCAACCAGCATGCTCTAGCAACCCCATTGCAACCTGGTGACCAAGTTCTCAAGAGGAAACGGCGCACAAACAAATTGGATAATCAGTGGGAAACCACCCCATATACAGTCTTACCATCCAGTATGGATAATCCCAAAGTGTGTCTAATCAGTAAGGATGAAGGAAGGACATCAGCTGTCGTGTCAAGAGATCAACTCAAACTGTGTCCTGAAACCCTGAAGACACCAGAAGTCACCTTACCCATACAGGTACAACCTGTCAAGAAGGAAGAAGATGTATTCCATACAGTCTTAGGAGATTTCCCAAAAACATGGCCAAATTACTATGGAGCAGTAGTAGTCCCAATGATCGCCTTCCCTCAAGTGGCAGAATCAACATCAGAATCCATACCACAAGAAGTCTCAAGACAAGAAGAACTGGAAGTTGAAACCGTAGAGGAAGAACAGATTCCTGGTCCCAGTGAGCTTGCCAGTCCTACAGTCAGTCCACCATCCTCGCAAGTATTAGAAACACCAAATAGGTACACTTCCACCCACACCATTATGCTAAGTACACCCAGTACACCAGCAGTACGCAGGTCACAGCGTAGTACTCAGGGTCAGATACCAGCAAGATTTAGAGACTAATGTGTAATTGCATATAAAATGTACATATGTTATAATGTTTATATGAAAAACCGTAACAGTTTAGTGTACAGAAAAGGTGAGAGAAGAGTGGTGTAAGGTGGCAGCACGGAGAGTTACAACTTGATCACATTGTTGGTGGCCCGAGGGCCGTGAGGTCTACTGCACTTACGACCAGAGTAGAGACACCTTTAAGAAGTGTTTGTTGATTGAAATGTTTATTTAATTGCAACGTTAAGACCAAAAGCCCAGTACCTACAGAGACTATACTGTATGAACACTTACATATTTCTGAACATTTTGGACTCTTTTTGAGCTTTAAGGTTTTTGTATTTTTTTTCCTTTTGAGACTCTGTATATATACAATTGTTGTGATAACTTGTTTGTTTGTTTCACAGTCCCGGAGTACTGTTCTTCACTAAGGGGGAATGTGGCACCCCAGGGTTGCCACAGTAACAACACAAAGGGTTAACTCCCCACACACAACACCAAGACCTCCTGGCCAGAAGGGGGAGACCAAGATGCTTCCCTGTACATTCTGCTGGGGGGGAGGAAATGGTCAGGAGTAGTTTCAGTTTGGAAGTTCAGTGCAGAGCACTGAGGAGAAAGGATCTGTAGGTTGGAAGCTGGCTTTAGCTCACCTCAGGATCCACTGACCAATTCCAGGCCTAGCTGAGGGTCTGAGGAAAGGAGAAAGCGTACACAGAGGAACATTCCTGGGAGACAGAGCATTGCTGAGATTATCCCAGTGGAGCACACAGAACGGATGCTGGATCCGAGACTGCAAGTTACATACTGCACAGTTACCACCAGAGAAGTGAAGATTCCAGATCTTTCACCTGTACCACAGACACAAGCAACAAGCGCAGAGTTCAGGAACATACTAGTAAGGACTCGAGTTGCCTGTCATGTGGGTACCGAGGAGCACAGGGCCGGCTGCATAGTTCACACAGCGGCAGGGCCACAGACACACAGTGCAGGCAAGGAAGCCAAAACGGCCCGGCTGGGTGGGAGAAACCCTGAACCCCTCACAGACTCCGTGGACAGTACTCTGCTGAATACCATCATCAGTAAAGGACAAAGAAACTGCAAAACCGTGAGTCTGCCTGTTTATTGTGCTCGTGTCCTGCACTCCCCCCATAGACTAACATACTGCCCCGGGGAAAAGGCTCTACCCGTGGGGAGCCGTCCCATCTCAAGCTGCCTTCCATCACCCCGGAGGTTCTGCAGCAGCGGTGGTCATCTCTGATCACATTCCACGGGTGGCGTCACGAACATAACCCCCCCCTTTTATTGTGGAACCAGGGAGCACGGACCGGGTCACGACACCGTGATCCCCTTTCCAGAAGCAACCCCTTGGCCCGGTTCTGGGTATCCCCTTAACCCCTGGCGACACATTTACATTCATTCCTCAGCTGCGACATGACTTCAGGGACAGATGCAACAAAGTAAGCAGCTAACGGAGTGTACTTATTTACAAGTCTCAGGTCCACAACCATGCGAAAGCTACCATCTGTCTTCCTGACAGGCAGGATGGGGCTGTTCCACAGGGACTTTCTATGCACGACCACTCCCTGTTTTTCCAACCCAGAAACTGCCACCCGTATGTACGGGATGGCTTCTTCAGGAATTCGGTACTGTCGCTGGAAAGGTGGTAGCTTATCACCATCAATTTTAACCTGAGTTTGCATTAGACCACAATCAGTTTCATTTGAAGTCCACAATTCTGGGAACAACTGTTTCAATTCATCTTTTAAAGCATCATTTGCAACATTTTCCCCAAAATTTCATCAGTACATAGATTCAAGCTGGCAATGTCTACTTTATGACTCTCCAGCTCTTCTTCCACAGGCACAATAACGGAACAAACAGTGGCTCTCTTGTCACGCCACAGAGCTTGGTTACATAAATCAACAATTCCCAATGCTCCTAGTACATCAGTTCCCAAAATAGTGGAGTCCAACTGTGGATTTACCCAAAAAGTACATCGAAGACCCCTTTGCTTCGATCCCCCTGAGTCCTGAAATCTCAGGTTCACTGGACGGCTTTTTGCTGCTTGAATACAGGAGCCTTCAAATCCTACCAAAGTGGTAGTTTCAGGCAGTCCAGGGGGTGACTGCAATTTGTGCCCAGTTACAAAACCGAGGCTCCTGTATGAACGAGAAAGTCTTCCCACGATAGCCCCTCCATTCTCCCTCTGACATATGGTCGTCCATCCGTGCCCAGGGAAAGATGGGCAAGAAAGGTGAGGGGAACAGGGGGTTCACGGCATCAATCCGTGTCTCCCGCCGTGGGAAGCCCAAAAAAATCCATCATTCTCGTCTATGAGAATCTTTCGCCCCACAGCCCCCACCTCTGCCCCAAAGAGACCATCAGCGAGAGCCCGGTCCTCATATTCCTGCAGCTCCTTCACTGCCGGAGCATAGAAACGAGGAGGGGTGGCTCCACCCTGAATAGCATTGATCTCTGAGCCTGTGTAATTAAGAGCTAGGGGGGCGGAAGGTCCCTGAGTGGCAGGGTTATCCATTTGAAGACCATTGCACTGCTGATACTGCCGGGGATCATCCACGAGGGGATAAGGAGGTCTTACTCCCTGTGGATGGGGTCCGGGAATACCTCGGGACATGGGGGGGTTAAATGGTACCCGAGGTATGTTCCTCTGCTCCAAATGAGGACACTGACGTTTGATATGTCTCACCTGTCCACAGAAATAACACACCAGAGGACCCCTATTGGGGTTCCGAAAGGGGGGCTCTGCCGACTGGGACCAGCCCATTCTCGGCAGCTGGCCATCCCCCCCTGGAAACCCTGGTCTCCGTGAATCAGCAGATGCAACCCAAGGCGCGCGGTAGGCAAAAACATTAGATTCGTCTCCCTTCGTCTCGGACTGCATGGTTCTGACATTGGTTAACAAGGCTTCGACTACATCCTCAATAGATTCAGCATTATTCAAAACCCCTGACTTGAAAGCCCCGTCAAAGGGTAATTTCTTCACAAACTGTTCCATCATCACATTTCTATTCCCTTGATCCATACTACTCAATAACTTGTCAAACACTACGCACCAGGCTGCAACCCACTTACTTGCTTCAACTCTAAGCTCATCCCCTTTCTTAATTTTGAAGGACTCTAACAATCCTGGATTAGACTTTCTCCCTCGTGTCTTTTGGGAGATCACTAACTTCATCCTCCCCTGAGAATCTGTAAGGTCATAATGAATCCCTCTTCCTTCTTGTACTTTGTAGTGGGACAAAAATTCAGGAGGAACAAAGGACAGAAAGTATAGGGCAGCATCCTCTGTGGACTCAATTTGAAACTTATTCAACCATGATTCAAAACCAAGAACATTACGAAACACCCCTTTACTTTCATCCCAATTGGGCAGGTTTTTAATTAATTTAAGATGTAACAGGGACGCCTGGCCGGGAGCTATTTTAGGGGTAGAAGTGGCATTAGGTTTATCCTCTATCTGGGATGAATCGTCCCCATCATCAGATTCCCCTGCATCTCTCTTTAACTGCTCCTGCATCAACTGAATATGTTTTATCACTACTTCTTGCTTTTCCATATGTTCTCTCATCCAGTTCTGTAACCTAAGTCTCCATTCCTCAACTTTCTTCCCTGTCACACTCTGACTCCGTGCCAGCTCCCCCTTCTCTTTCATCGCTGCATGCTGGTCCCGGAGCTCATACCCCTCCCTTTGTGCTACCTCTGCTTGCTTTAATGTCTCATTCAGCTGTGCTTCTCTCTCCCCATACATTACTCCATTTCGCGTGACCCCACTAATATGCTGTCTCTGAGGCTGTCTTTCAATTGTCTGGTCAAAAGCCATCACTATCTTACACAAAGCCGCTACTCGGCACCCTTCCCTAACTAGCGACTTCTTTCTGTCTAATTCTCTATTCTCTTGCACAAACCAGTGCATCCTTTTTAACGATGTAACTTCTGTATTAACCCCTTCCACCTGGGGTGTGACAGCGTGCCTTTCTGCCTGTCTTTTTAACCACTCCATATCAGTTCAGTGGTCTACAAGGACGCGTTTTAAGTCTGCTCTAGTATCAACCAGTGCGATTCAAGCAAGAGTTAGATACTCACACCTCTCTGTATGGAAGACCCGTGTGCCGGCTTGAGTCGACCAAGTGAGATGTAGTTGCTTTCCAGCCTCACTCACTACGCTTGCCAGGCGTATCCCTCCGTCTTTTAAAGCCTCTTTGCTACCGTGGCACAAAAACGGTTCTCCACGTCCTTGTAGATAAACTCACAAAGAGGTTTCTTCTTAGTTAAACATAAATCTGTATAGTCCTTAGTCTCTTATAATAAATAAAAAAAAAACAATCGGGCAGACTGGGATGCACTCGTGAGTGGTTCTCTTCAGGCTGGCTTCCTTTGAGTGACTTCCACGTGGCGCCACGCTTTTTTCTTCTTTTTCCCTTCCAGTCCTTAGCTCTCGTCTACAAATTCTTCCTAGGTTCTTCTTGGAGGCAGCCACCGTCCTGGCTTCTCCTCCTTAGCTGAGCTCGCCACTTGAAAGAAAAAGGTTCTCGTAGACCTCGAGAGCTAAGAAGACGTTGTAGACAATCCGTTCCAAGCAAAGACTGAAGTTTATTCCGAGATAGCAACAGAGCAGATAAGACAGGTTAGCGGCAGGATGACACACGCAGGTGTCTTGCAGAACAGCAGAATTAGCAACAGATGAAGAAGTGTCCCCGATAGGCGTGTGGGGTTTTTATACATGTTAGACAAAGGAAAGCTCATACTGCAGAGAAAGGCGTACACATTAGAAAACAAAGAATATAATGATACATCATGACATTATTTACGAGCATTGCGGTAGAAACTTATCAGATCCCTATGGGCCTCCATGGTACTTTTAATTAATTCAGTAATGTCGTCATTGCTAACATCTTTGATCCCTGAAGGCGCCTCTACTTCACATAACTCTTCAAACACTGACAACTCTATTGACAACTTTGTTTCTTTATCAATTCAATATACCTGCTATTCATGACTACACATCACCATCTATCAACTGACGCAATTGTATTCTTCTATTCGATTTAACCTTTTTAGACTTTTTCTTATACTTGCTAATAACACTGATATCATCTCTCTCCTCTCTGGGGGGAGAACTCGAGCCAATGCATCTCATTAGCTGCAAAGTTAGTTTGCTCAAGTCTGCCCAAGATGGCTATTAGATACAACATGGCTGCTCCGCATATTATGGCTGACTATTCTCTAACACCCACCACAGGGGTAGTGCAAGAATCTGTAGACTCTCCTCTGGCTGTGTTTGCAGGCGAGGCGGACACACTAGAGGATGTTATAGAGATGCCAGGTCTTGAGGAGGCCCGTGATAATTTCGGGACCGCTCAACACCAAGATCCTACTTTAACAAGGGCATGGGAAAATGTGAAGGTCTCTGAGGGAAACCCAGTGTACCCAGGGGCTCAAAATGAGTTTCCACATGTGGCAGTACAACAAGGCATGCTATACCACATTGACAAGATGCGAGGAGTGGTGGTGGAACAGCTAGTGGTACCCAAATCCTTTAGTCAGGTGGTTTTAGACCTGGCACATAAACATCCCTTGGGGGGCCACCTGGCGGGAGAAAAGACAAAAGACCGTATTCTGCAATGCTTCTTTTGGCCGGGTCTGGTGGGAGATGTAACTCGGTACTGTCAGTCCTGTCCTACATGCCAGTTGACTGCGCTATGACACATTTTAGAAGCCCCCTGGTACCCTTGCCAATAATAGAGGTGCCCTTTGAGAGGATAGCAATGGATATAGTCGGTCCATTAGTTAAATCTGCCAGGGGTCATCAATACATTTTGGTGGTACTGGATTATGCCACCCGTTATCCGTAGGCTGTACCCTTACGGAATGACAATGCAAAAGCAATTTCAAGGGAGCTTTTTAACATGTTTTCTCGCACAGGCATTCCGAAAGAGATACTTACAGATCAGGGGACCCCCTTTATGTCTCGTATACTCAAAGAACTATGTAAATTACTAAAAATCTCCCACCTGCGTACCTCAGTGTATCACCCTCAGACGGACGGTCTGGTCGAGCGCTTCAATAAAACCCTAAAGGGGATGTTGAAAAGGGTAGTGGATAAGGACGAGAGGGACTGGGATACTCTCCTGCCATATCTCTTGTTCGCCATACGAGAGATACCCCAATCCTCCACGGACTTTTCACCTTTTGAATTGGTCTATGGACGGTGTCCCAGAGGCCTGTTGGATATTGCCAAGGAAACTTGGGAGCAAGAGGTGACTCCTTATCGCAGTGTAGTTGAACATATAACACTTATGCAGGACAGAATTGCGGCAGTTATGCCAATAGTCAAAGAATGTTTGGAGCGCGCACAACGCGCCCAAAGCAGGGTGTACAACCGGGCGGCTATAACACGAGTTTTTCAACCCGGGGATCGAGTGTTAGTCTTGGTACCTACTGTAGAAAATAAATTTCTTGCAAAATGGCAGGGGCCATACGAGGTGCTGGAAAGAATAGGTGAAGTGAATTATAAGGTTCACCAACCAGACAAGAGAAAACCTCAACAAATCTACCACGTAAACTTGCTTAAGTCCTGGCGGGACAGAGAGAGTCTGGTAGTGGAAACTACCCTTGATAGTGCGCCTCGAGTGGCACCAACGTCTGAGGTAAGTGACCCCCAGATAGTACCACCAGAGGTGGGTATTGCAGACACACTATCCAAGACCCAAATACAAGAAACCAAAGAGTTTGTACAGAGAAATGCAGATATTTTTTCAGAACTACCTGGCCGTACTCACCTTAAACATGACACTGTCACCAACCCTCAGACACGAGTACGGTTAAAACCGTATCGAATTCCTGAGGCTCAGAGACAAGCCATTGCCCGGGAAGTAGAGAAAATGCTGGCGCTCGGGGTTATTGAGGAGTCCCGGAGTGAGTGGGCTAGTCCTATCGTGCTGGTGCCCAAGCCCGATGGGACTATCCGGTTCTGTAACGATTTTCGCAAGTTGAATGAGGTATCGAAATTCGATGCCTACCCCATGCCAAGAGTTGATGAACTTAGAGAGACTAGGTTCAGCCAGATACATATTCACTATTGACTTAACAAAAGGTTATTGGCAGATTCCCCTCAGTGACTCTGCCAAAGAGAAAACTGCCTTTGTTACGCCACAGGGACTGTTCCAGTACCGGGATATGCCATTTGGTTTGCATGGAGCCCCAGCCACCTTCCAACGACTAATGGATATTGTCCTAAAGCCCCATGTCCAGCATGCATCCGCATATTTGGACGATATCATTATCTTTAGTGATAACTGGGAAACTCATTTGCCAAAGGTGCAAGCTGTCTTGGACTCTCTAAGGGCTGCCGGGTTAACTGCCAATCCCAAGAAGTGTACATTGGGGTTGGAAGAAGCTCGCTATCTGGGATACATCATTGGTAGGGGAGTTATAAAACCTCAGGCAAACAAAGTGGACGCCATTCAGAATTGGCCACAACCGGTCACCAAAAGACAGGTCAGAGCCTTTTTGGGGATCGTTGGTTATTACCGGCGGTTCATCAAAAATTTTGCTACCATCACAGCCCCACTCACGAATCTTACCAAGGGGTCCACCTCTGTCTCAATAAAGTAGAACGCAGAAGCAGAGGACGCCTTTCAACGGTTGAAAAAGGCTTTATGTGACCAACCACTGTTGGTTACCCCAAACTTTACATGGGAGTTTATTGTTCAAACAGATGCCTCTGGTGTTGGCCTCGGCGCGGTGTTTTCACAAGAAGTGAACGACGAGGAACACCCAGTGGGCTATCTAAGCAGAAAACTTACGGAGGCAGAACAAAAATACAGTGTGGTTGAGCGAGAAGCCTTAGCTGTGAAGTGGTCCCTAGAAACCCTGCGCTATTATTTACTAGGACGCCGATTTAGGCTAGTGATGGACCATTCACCCCTGACATGGATGTCCCAGGCAAAAGAGAGCAATGCGCGGGTGACACGCTGGTTCTTGGCGTTACAAAATTTTAAATTTTCAGTGGAGCACACAGCAGGCACGGCGCATGGGAACGCAGACCCGTTGTCTAGAACGCACTGCTTGGTAAGTCATTGTGTCCGACCCCACGGGCTCGAACAGAGGGGGAGAGTATGTGAGATGCCGAGGGGAGAAGTACTAGAGAACAGGTATGTTTCCCCTCGGTTCATTTCATATGCCTCCATGTATTGATTGTGGAGCGGTCGGCCCATGCAAAAGGGCTGGGAAAAGTTGGGAAAGTTATATCTGGCTCAGCAATAAGTTAGTCACTGAAGCCTGTTTATTTCAGTGTAATTTTGGGTTCGGTTTTTCCTGGAGCAATCAGTAGGAATGGCAGTGGGACTGGTTGCTCCCTTCTCCACATTCAATCCAGGGTTTTGATTCCTCACTGGATCAGCTGAAATAATCAGGAGGCATTCAGAACAGAGAGCCTGCTGAGGAGAGCAGTCCAGGCTCATGGCTGCTGGGGCTGAGACTCAATACCTCCACTGGATGTGCTGAGGAACTGACACAGTAAGAGAATACTGTTTTGTTTGTTACATAGGTTTATTTTGTAGTTAGCATTCTGTTGTTAGTTAGTGACCAGACAGCCTTAGACGTTTATTTTCCTGTTTTTGCATGTGTAACACTGAGGGATAAGTGTACACAATAAACACGGCAGTGGCCGTATCTGTGTGGAACCTGCCAGTCTGCTGCTGTCATCTGTGAATCCATAGCCACTCGCTTGGACCAAAGCAAAGATCCCAGCTGAGCTATATCCCCTGTCTCACAATATATATATATATATATATATATATATATATATATATGTTGCGCCCTTGAGGCTCTGGTCGCCACAGGGTACCGCACCTCAAATAAGGTGCGGTATCCATCTCAGGTAAGTGTGGAGGTTAATCACCGGTGTTCCACATTCACACTACATACAGCTCAGGAGCCTTCTCACAGGGTGGGGTAGCTCAGGGTAGGTAGGGGGGTGGCTATCACTATACATGGGACTTCCCTGGTCACTGAAGCCAGCCACCTGTGGGGCAGGGTCCACTTGGGGTAGATATAGGCGTAACACACTCTCATCTTAGAAATCCATCGGGACCATAGTTCTGACAAGACACTTCTGGAATTTTTGGACTCTATTAGGCCCGGGGCCTGGAGTGGGAGCTCGGCCGGGGTACCTAATGGCGGAAGGGAATTTCCTAGACCAGTGACATTCTCCTTTTCTCTCTCTCCTCAAACACCAGTGGTGACCCCTTTTCTTACCTGGGATTGACCGGAGCCCACGACGGCAGAGACCAGCACCTGGGTGCAGCTTTTAATTCAGTGAGTAAAAGAACCTTGAACCGCAGTTGCCGACTCAGACTCTCATGAGCGACGCCATCGTCCCGCGCTCCGGCGCTTCCAAGGGACCGCAATCCCACCGTCATCCACCCGGGGCCCGCTCTGCCTGTGGGGAGCAACATCATCCCGCCTGCCATAACACCTGCCCTGGCAAGAAATTCTGCAGCGGCGGCTACTACTGGCCGCAATCCACAGGTGGTGTCATGACAAACTTTCCCCAATAACCCCACTTTCCCCATCATTTACTGCATGCCTCAGGGCAACGGAACCGGGCTAGGCCACCCGTGACAACACCTGACCCGACCCGAAGAGGCCCAGCAACGAGAAAGTTAACCACCTGCCCCATGGGGTGCTGCATATATTCATATAATCTGTAGTCTCCAGAGCTCTCACATCTCTTTACATTACTGGTGATTTACTAATCTGTACTCTATAAATTCATTTCAATCGACTAAGACTATGATAGCCCTCCAGTGGGCACTGTAGCTAAATTATTGTAACAAATCATTACCATTGTTTCTGTGGATAAGATATAAAGTAGCCAGGCTGTAATACTAGGTGAATAACAAGTGTGTGAGTATTCCATTATATGTTCTGATAAGTAGGAGGGTCGTCCTAAGGAGACCTAAAAATGGAGTCATATTCGTTGATGCAGTAAAGACTCACAGAGGAGATCCTGGGCAGAGGACCAATGATTCCCTTTGCTGCTGTATTTTAAAATTCTATACTTACCAAAAACTGTGTCACTTTGGGAGACATCAGTGAAGGCCCTGTTACACACAGAGATATATCTGCGGCAGATCTGTGGTTGCAGTGAAATTGTGGACAATCAGTGGCAGGTTTGTGGCTATGTACAAATGGAACAATATGTCCATGATTTCACTGCAACCACAGATCTGCCAAAGATTTATCTCTGTGTGTGACGGGGCCTTAAGTCACAATAGATCTGTTAATGATTCCTATGGGCCATATGTTTATTCCATGGACAAATACACCCTTGTTGAAAATATTTCTCCAAGTTTATTTTTATTATGCATGTTCTGTCTTCATACACGTTCTCACAGCATGGAATTTGACATACAGCATAAACCTCTGTCTACCATAAAAAGCAGACAGATTCTCTGTAGTCTAAACTTGTTTATTGGTGAACAGTGCACTTGGTGCGCAAGAGCATATAGTTAAACTGTAAGATACAAACAACAACGATAAGTACTGAGCACATAATGCACATCGCTATTACATTTATATAACAGAGGAAGTGCTCTACAAAATGAAGCCTGCACATACATGTGAAAATAAATTCCTAACAGACACAATCTCCCTATGCAATAGCTGCTATACAGCACTATAGAATCATAGAATGGTAGAGTTGGAATGGACCTCCTGGGTCATCTAGTCCAGCCCCCGGCTCAAAGCGGGATTCACTAAATCATCCCAGACTGATGTCCGTCCAACCTCTTTTTAAAGACTTCCATTAAAGGAGACCTCACAACCTCTCGTGGCCGCCTGTTCCACTCATTGATCACCCTCACTGTCAATTTTTTTTTTCTAATATCTAATCTGTGTCTCCTCCCATCAGTTTCATCCCATTGCTTCTAGTCTTTCCTTGTGAAAATGAGAATAAAACTGATCCCTCTACAGTGTGACCACCTAAGATATTTGTAGACAGCTATTAAGTCTCCTCTCAGTCTTCTCTTTTGCAAGCTAAACAATCCTAAATCCTGTAACCGTTCCTCATAGGACATGGTTTGCAGTCCAGTCACCATTCTGGTCACTCTTCTCTGAACTTGCTCCAGTTTGTTGATGTCTTTTTTAAAATGTGGTGCCCAGAACTGAACACAATATTCCAGATGAGGTCTGACCAAAGAGGAGTAAAGGGGGATAATGACTTCACGTGATCTAGACTGTATGCTTCTGTTAATACATCCTAGAATGGTGTTTGCCTTTTTTGCTGCTGCGTCACACTGTTGACTCATGTTCAGTCTGTGATCTATTAGTATACCTAAGTCTTTTTCACATGCTGTTGGATAGCTCTATTCCTCCCATGCTGTATATGCTCTTTTCATTATTCTTGCCCAGATGTATGACTTTGCATTTCTCCCTGTTAAAAACCATTCTATTAGTTGCTGCCCATTGTTCCCGCTTGTTTAGATCTTGTTGAATCCTCTCTCTATCTTCTCTAGTATTAGCTATTCCTCTTAGCTTTGTGTCATCAGCAAATGTAATCAGTTTACCCTTAACCCCTTCACGACCGGCCGATTTTTCGCTTTCCGTTTTTTTTTTTTTTCGCCATTCTTTTTCTGAGAGACGTAACTTTTTTATTTTTCAGTCAATATGGTCAAGTGAGGGCTCATTTTTTGCGGAACGAGCTGTACTTTTAAATAAAACCATCAGTTTTACCATATAGTGTACTGGAAAATGGCAAAAAAATTCCAAATGCAGAAAAACTGAAAAAAAAGTGCGATAGCACTATTGTTTTTGTGATATTTTATTCACTGTGTTCACTATATGGTAAAACTGATGTGTGGGTGTGATGCCCCAGGTCAGTGCGAGTTCATAGACAAAAAACATGTATAGGTTTACTTTTATATATGGGGTTAAAAAAAATCGGAAGTTTGTCCGAAAAAAGTGGCGCACGTTTTACGACATATTCCGTGACCCATAGCGTTCTCATTTTTCGGGATCTATGGCTCAGTGATGGCTTATTTTTTACGTCTCGAGCTGACGTTTCTAACGGTACCATTTTTGCGCAGATGCTACGTTTTGATCGCCTCTTATTGCATTTTGCGCAAAAGTTGTGGCGACAAAAAAACGTCGTTTTGGCGTTTGGAATTTTTTGCCACTACGCCGTATACTGATCAGATTAATTGATTTTATATTTTGATAGATTGGGCATTTCTGAACGCGGCGATACCAAATGTGTGTATTAGTGATGAGCGAGTACTAAAAAGCTCGGGTGCTCGAGGCTCGGGCCGAGCATCCCAAGATACTCGTGTACTCGGCCCGAGCACCGAGCCCAATGTTATCCTATGGGAGACCCGAGTATTTTTATGAAATGACCCCGGTCAGCATGTAGAAACCCTAAAAATGTCACAAAAGTCTCAGAAGAGTGCTCAAATGACATGGCAACAGCATGGGGAAGACCGCTTGAAGCATTTATCACTCAAAAGTCACAGCTGTGAACAATTTTGTCCGCGTTTTACGCCATTTTTACGGACTCACCAGAAAACCTTCAAAAATGACACCAAAATGAATTTTCATGGCAGAAATGTTAAGGGCACATACCCAATAGTGAGATAGAGCTAATGTATGTTACTTTTTGAGATTAATACATGAAAGATTTTACGTAAAACATTGCGTGGCACTCCGATGTCCCTGAGAAGAGACGTACATAAAGGCCTCTCAGTCTAATGTGCCCATTTTGAGGAAGTGAGTCTTTGTAGTATTTTCCTTTGCCAGGGCAGTCCAAAATTGTGAGGTTCACCAATACCCCTGCATACAGACGTGCATGATGGCCTGTAAACCTGAAGTGCCCATTGTCAGGAAGTGGGTCTATTGTAGTATAGCCCTTTGGCAGGGCAGCCAAAAATTGGGAGGCTCCACGTTGTCCCTGGATAGAGACGTGCATGAGGGCCTGTAAACCTGAAGTGCCCATTGTAAGGAAGTGGGTCTATTGTAGTATAGCCCTTAGGCAGGGCAGCCAAAAATTGGGAGGCTCCACATTGTCCCTGGATAGAGACGTGCATGAGGGCCTGTAAACCTGAAGTGTCCATTGTCAGGAAGTGGATCTATTGTAGTATAGCCCTTAGGCAGGGCAGCCAAAAATTGGGAGGCTCCACGTTGTCCCTGGATAGAGACGTGCATGAGGGCCTGTAAACCTGAAGTGCCCATTGTAAGGAAGTGGGTCTATTGTAGTATAGCCCTTTGGCAGGGCAGCCAAAAATTGGGAGGCTCCACGTTGTCCCTGGATAGAGACGTGCATGAGGGCCTGTAAACCTGAAGTGCCCATTGTCAGGAAGTGGGTGTATTATAGTATAGCCCTTAGGCAGGGCAGCCAAAAATTGGGAGGCTCCACGTTGTCCCTGGATAGAGACGTGCATGAGGGCCTGTAAACCTGAAGTGTCCATTGTCAGGAAGTGGGTCTATTGTAGTATAGCCCTTAGGCAGGGCAGCCAAAAATTGGGAGGCTCCACATTGTCCCTGGATAGAGACGTGCATGATGGCCTGTAAACCTGAAGTGTCCATTGTCAGGAAGTGGGTCTATTGTAGTATAGCCCTTAGACAGGGCAGCCAAAAATTGGGAGGCTCCACGTTGTCCCTGGATAGAGACGTGCATGAGGGCCTGTAAACCTGAAGTGCCCATTGTAAGGAAGTGGGTCTATTGTAGTATAGCCCTTTGGCAGGGCAGCCAAAAATTTGGAGGCTCCACGTTGTCCCTGGATAGAGACGTGCATGAGGGCCTGTAAACCTGAAGTGCCCATTGTAAGGAAGTGGGTCTATTGTAGTATAGCCCTTTGGCAGGGCAGCCAAAAATTGGGAGGCTCCACGTTGTCCCTGGATAGAGACGTGCATGAGGGCCTGTAAACCTGAAGTGTCCATTGTCAGGAGGTGGGAGTATTGTAGTATAGCCCTTTGGCAGGGCAGCCAAAAATTGGGAGGCTCCACGTTGTCCCTGGATAGAGACTAGTGATGAGCGAGCATGCTTGTCACTACTCAGTACTCGCACGAGTATCGCTGTACTCGGGCTGCTCGGCGGGGACCGAGTAATCTCGCGATACTCATGCTGTACTCGTGGTCTTCATTTCTGCATGTTGGCGCTCTTTTGAGAGCCAGCCCTCATGCAGGGATTGGCTGGCAGACCACTGCAATGCCACAGCCCTGTTAGTTGTGGAATTGCAGTGATTGGCCGGCCTGCACAGCGTGACCGAGCCTTTATATCGGCCGGCGCGCTGTGCTCTGCTCACAGCTATTCAGACAGTCAGTGTAGGGAGAGTGTCGCTGATTCAGGGAAAGCTTTGCGGCCCTTTATAGCTTTTTCAGTTGCAGGGCTGCAAACAGTGTGACCAAAAGTCCTTCTCAGGACTATTCTAGTTGTATACAGGCAGGCAGGGTATAGCCAGGTCGGAGTACAGTAGCAGAGTCCTTCTCAGGACTATTGTTGCTATATACAGGCAGGGTATAGCCAGGTCTGAATACAGGCTAGTGACCAAAAGAGTCCTTGTCAGGACTATTGTACCAGTATACAGGCAGGCAGGCAGGCAGGGTAGTGGTGACCGTATACCAGCCTTCATCATATCTGGGGCTGGTGTACACAGTGTAAAACAGTCCAGATAGTGTCTGACTTGTCTGTAATTGTCGCTCCCCAAAAAAACCTGTTAGGTTATTATTGCGTCCGTGCTTGGTTTTTAAAACCGCACGTGTGTGCCTGTTGGTGGCAGCGTACAGGTGCACTTGTGTGCAATTTCCACACACTTTGATATAACGCACAAGTAGTGAATATACACGTCAGCAGTGCACAGCATTGCAAAATGCGCAAGGGCATTGGCAAGGAACAAGGAAGTGGACGTGATGGTGGTGCAGGCAGAGGCCGAGGTCGTGGGCAAGCTCTAATTTCGCCACAACAAAGGGCCACATCTAGTCGCTCACACGTCCTGTCCCAAATTCTTGGGGACCGCAGCAGTACACCGCTCTTGAACCAAGACCAGTGTCAACAGGTTGTTAGTTGGATAGCAGATAATGCTTCCAGTCAGATTGGCACCACCACAAACACTCTGTCTTCCACACGGTCAAGTGTCAGTAGCCGTGATACTGCACCGCACATTTCTGAACCTGATCCTCCTTCCTACCACCAGGCTGAGTACGCGTCCTCCTCGGACATTAATGATCCCACACTTGGACACTCGGAAGAGCTGTTCACGTTTCCATTCACACATTCTGGCCTCTCGCCAGCTCATATTGAAGTGGGTCATGAGGAGATCGTCTGTACAGATGGCCAAATATTTGAGCAGCCACGTTCTCACGAAGTTGGCAACGTGTCTCAACAAGTGGTGGACGATGATGAGACACAATTGTCAGCAAGTCAGGAGGAGGAGCAGGGTGCGGAAGAGGAAGACGACGTGGTGGATGGTCCAGTAACTGACCCAACCTGGCAGGAGGATATGCAGAGCGAGGACAGCAGTGCACAGGGGGAGGGAGGCGTAGCATCACAACAGGCAGTAAGAAGCAGGGTGGTGGCCCCAGGCAGAAGTCAGGCAACCGTTCCCCGGAACAACACGACGACACAAGGTGCCTGTACAAATGTTAGGTCTTCCCGAGTCTGGCAGTTTTTTAAGTTGGATCCAGATGATTCAAAAAAGGCCATTTGCAACACCTGCCGTGCCAGCATCAGCAGGGGTACCAAAACTAGCAGCCTGACCACCACCAGCATGATCAGGCACATGTCAGCCAAGCACCCGACTTTGTGGGAAGTACAACAGAGTCGAGGAGCAGTGCTTGCTGATGTCACTGCTACGTCTTCGCTGGTTGTGCATGCGAGCCAATCCTCTGTCCATGCTGCCTGCGAACAAGCCTCCTCCACTCCTGCACCTGCAGTTGCCTACGCAGAAAGAACACCATCATCAAGCACGTCCTTGTCCCAGCGCAGCGTTCAGTTATCCATTCAGCAAACCTTTGAACGCAGGCGCAAATACACTGCCAACACCCCACATGCCACAGTTCTAAATGCTAACATTTCGCGACTGCTTGCGCTGGAAATGTTGCCTTTTAGGCTGGTGGAGACTGAAGCATTCCGTGACCTGATGGCGGCAGCTGTCCCACGTTACTCGGTCCCCAGCCGCCACTATTTCTCCCGGTGTGCCGTCCCCGCGTTGCATAACCACGTGTCACAAAACATCACACGTGCCCTGAACAACGCTGTTTCACCCAAGGTCCACCTAACCACAGACACGTGGACAAGTGCTTGTGGGCAAGGCCGCTACATCTCGTTGACGGCACACTGGGTTAATATTGTGGAAGCTGGGACCCAGTCTGAGCGAGGGACGGAACACGTCCTTCCCACACCAAGGTTTGCAGGCCCTACCTCAGTCAGTGTTTCACCCACACTCTACAGCTCCGGAATGTCATGCTCTTCAGCCTCCTCCTCCTCCTGCGCATCCTCATCCACTGTGCCCTCCACACCAGTCACAAGCTGGAAGCACTGCAGCACTGCCTCGGCGAAGCGGCAACAGGCTGTGCTGAAGCTAATCTGCATAGGTGACAAACCCCACAATGCAGAAGAGCTGTGGACAGCTCTGAAACAGCAGGCAGATCACTGGCTCACACCTCTGAACCTAAAGCCAGGAAAGGTCGTGTGTGACAATGGCCGGAACCTGGTGGCGGCTTTGAGGCGAGGCCAGCTGACACATGTTCCATGCGTGGCCCATGTGCTCAACCTCGTGGTTCAGCGGTTTATAAAGTCATACCCAGAGCTGTCTGATCTACTGGTAAAAGTTCGCCGCCTGTCTGCACATTTTCGAAAGTCACCTACTGCTTCAGCCGGCCTTGCCGGCTTTCAGCGCCGTTTGCATCTTCCGGCTCACAGACTGGTGTGTGATGTCCCCACGCGTTGGAATTCAACTCTGCACATGTTGGTCAGGATATGTGAGCAGAAGAGGGCAGTTGTTGAGTACCTGCATCACCTAAGCCGTCGGGAAATGGGTCAAACTCCACACATAACACCTGAGGAGTGGAGATGGATGTCAGACCTATGTACCATCCTCCAAAACTTTGAGGACTCCACCAAGATGGTGAGTGGTGATGACGCCATTATTAGCGTCACCATACCGCTACTCTGCCTTCTAAAACGGTCTCTGCTGAAAAACAAACATGATGCATTGCAGGCGGAGCGCGATGAGTTGCAGCAAGAAACAGTAGTGGGTGTGGGTGATAACACACAGCCCAGCCTCGTCTCATCACAACGTGCAGTGGAGGACTATGACGAGGAGGAGGATGAAGACATGGAGCAACTCTCCGGCCAAATTGAGGATATGACATGCACACCAGTCATATCCTCGGTTCAGCGTGGCTGGCCAGAGGACAGGGTAGATGAGGAGGAGGAGGAGGAGGAGGAGGACAGCATGTTCAGTCATCTTGTTGGTCAGGCTACTGAAGTCCTGGCTGTTAAGAGTCTGGCGCACATGGCTGACTTTATGGTAAGCTGCCTGTCTCGTGACCCTCGCGTTAAGAACATCTTGGCCGACAATCATTACTGGTTGGTAACACTGTTAGACCCACGCTACAAGGAGAACTTTTTGTCTCTTATTCCCGTGGAGGAGAGGTCAACCAAAATGCAGTAGTTTCGGAAGGCCATACTCACGGAAGTAGGCAAAGCATTCCCCTCACAAAACGCTAGCGGCATAGGTCATGAATCAGTGGACAACCGAGGCGTACAGCCGAGAGAGGCACAAGTCCAATCCGCCAGAGGTAGGGGAACAGTCTTTAAGATGTGGGACAGTTTTCTCAGCCCCTCACGTACCACAGCCCCTGAGGTGCGGGGTAGTGCCACAAGAAATCCTAAGTTTGCCCAGATGCTGAAGGAGTACCTTGCAGATCGAACAACAGTACTCCGACATTCCTCTGTGCCTTACAATTATTGGGTATCCAAGCTGGACACGTGGCATGAATTGGCTCTCTACGCCTTGGAAGTCCTGGCCTGCCCTGCTGCTAGCGTTTTGTCAGAGCGTGTTTTTAGTGCCGCAGGTGGAATCATTACAGATAAACGCACCCGCCTGTCAACTGAAAATGCTGACAGGCTGACTCTGATCAAGATGAACAAGGGTTGGATTGGGCCAGACTTCACCACACCACCAGCAAATGAGAGCGGAATTTAAAGTTTGCCATGTACCTCCACTCACCCATGGGTACACACTTCTGGACTTTGGATAATCGCTGGACTCGTCCTCCTTCTCCTCATGCGCCACCATGATGATGACCGTTACAAATTGCAATACTTAGGCCTTTGTTTCAGGTATACCCCCAGTGGTAAATTTTTTCGCCCATTCTTTGCAGAATGGACATTACAACGACAGGAGACCCGCTCCTTTGCAATGGGAACAATGTTTTGAGGCCCTCATGCACGTTTCTACCCAGGGACAACGTGGAGCCTCCCAATTTTTGGCTGCCCTGCCTAAGGGCTATACTATAATACACCCACTTCCTTAAAATGGACACTTAAGGTTTTGAGGCCCTCATGCACGTCTCTACCCAGGGACAACGTGGAGCCTCCCAATTTTTGGCTGCCCTGCCTAAGGGCTATACTATAATACACCCACTTCCTTAAAATGGACACTTAAGATTTTGAGGCCCTCATGCACGTCTCTACCCAGGGACAACGTGGAGCCTCCCAATTTTTGGCTGCCCTGCCTAAGGGCTATACTACAATAGACCCACTTCCTTCCAATGGGCACTTCAGGTTTACAGGCCCTCATGCACGTCTGTATGCAGGGGCATTGGTGAACCTCACAATTTTGGACTGCCCTGGCAAAGGAAAATACTACAAAGACTCACTTCCTCAAAATGGGCACATTAGACTCAAGAGGCCTTCATGTACGTCTGTTCTCAGGGACATCGGAGTGCCACACAATGTTTTCACGTAAAATCTTTCATGTATTAATCTCAAAAAGTAACATACACCAGCTCTATCTCACTATTGGGTATGTGCCTGTGAGGTAAATCCGGAGATATGACGATAAATCATGACATTCAAGTCATGTCAGGAAGCCCTCTCCTGGTGTCACCCCCCCCCCTTCCCTTCACACAACTGGTTTAGCAACAAATCCATGGCCATGTCCTGTGATATGGAAATTAGGTGGCTTGAGGACAATGGACACAGGATGACTCCCTGCCGTCACCCTGTAGTAGGAGCTGCTAGCTAGTTAGCAAGGCTATGGAAATAGCCAGACAGAACGACTCCAGTAAAAAATGGTTCATATCTCGCAAGCCATATTTCCGATAAATATGGCAACCATAAAAATGGTGTCTCCGCATGCGGACGATGCCGGCACACCCTTTTTATGGGAGCAGGACATTGGGAAATGCCCCAGGCGTGATATCAGCCAATGGGGAACTGGCAGACAGGTCATGAGTCCCCTCGTTCTGTAGCTAAATTCATAACTGTCACAATGAGAGCATTGGCGTCCGCCTACGACGCTCCCAGGCAAAGTTATGGCCAATATCCCCTTGGCTGGATAATTCTGATCCATGCAGGGGGAGTGGCAGTGCTTCCCTGTGAGGTCACTAAGGTAGGAGGGGACCTGGATCTGCCCAGGTTGATAACCCTACTTCGGCCATTTTCCAGCGTTCTTCTGCTCGGGGGCCTGGTTGGGAAAGACCTGTGAGAGAGTTCCTAGAAACCTGGTCTACAGCGCCCCCCTGTGGCCAGACACACAAGGTAACTGATGTAATTGTATACCTGTTTGTAACCCATGCTTTATCTGTAACTGTACTCTGACATATGTATATTCTGTAGATTCCCTATTGTATATATTGTAGTTTCTAGTGTGCTTTAGGCGATTAAATTATATAATTAATCCTGGGCTGTTCTGTTATCTCGATCTAGAATCCCACGTCTGTGTGTTCGGCTAATAGTTACCGTGAAGCGGTTGGTGGCAGCGAGTTGTGCCAAGGATTATTGTGGGGAGGCCAGTGAGATTCGGGAAGATATTATATATTCCGCCCGCGGAGGTCGGGGGAATATATACCCTACTCTCACCGGGGACCCTTCAATAATCGGCATAAGTAGTATAGCGGCCTCCTTGCTTATCGTCGGGCAATTCCATAATTGGCCTGACTATAAGAGGGGCGCTAGAGAGCGCATCACGTGCTCTGTCTGTCGGTCGGGAGGTATAAAGGAGGGGTGACACCCCACTTGTTACCCCCCGATTGTGACGTACTGGTAGCCAGCGCGGGGGATTTCTGAGTGACCCCCCCCGGTGGTTTGTGACATATTGGTGGCAGCGGTGGGATCGAGATAATAGTGTGTGTGAGTGTGAGACCCATACTCCCAGACACTAAAGACTGCCTGCAGCAGCTGTGGCTGCTGGGGTCTTCAGACCAGCTCAACACTAGAGTGTCAGAGTGCAGATACTGTAAGGTGTGTGGAGGCATCAGGTGTCAGTTCTGTGTCAGTGACCAAAGTCTGCAACAATGGCTGATAGCACCAGGAGCAAAGCCAAAGGAATGGCCGATGCTCAGGCCAGAGACGATGAGGAGGTTGTCCACGAGTCCTCCAGGAGCTCGACGCCAGAAAACAGCTCTGCAGAGGACATTGCACAACCGGGCACTGCTGGACAAGATGAGGAGCAGCTCGCCCAAGGGTCCTCAACGAGCCAGATGCCAGCCCTCCGCTCTGCAATGGACAGTGAATCACCAGGCTCCGCAGCGGGCCGCAGATCACCACGTGCCATTCCACCGAGCCTGGGAGGCTCGGATAGCCTTCTTCAAATGGCTATGGCCCTACGCCAGGCTGGAGACCGGGAGGGCTACAAGGAACTCATGGCCGAGCGTGAGCGGCAAGCAGCGCGTGAAGAGCGCCAGGCAGAGCGTAACTACCAGCTGCAGCTAGCTCAGCTCCGGCCCTCATCAGCCACACGTGACCTTCGAGACACCAAACTTCCAAAGGTCCGTGTTGAGGACTTCCCAGTGCTGGAGAAGGATGGAGACTTGGACTCTTTCTTGACTGCTTTTGAACGGACTTGCTTGCAGTACCATCTGGACAAGGACCAGTGGGCCAAATACCTGACCCCCCGTTTAAGGGGTAAGGCCCTGGATGTCCTTGGGGACTTGCCTGCTGAGGCAGATCAGGGCTACGACACCATCAAGCGGGCCCTGATCCAACAGTACAACCTCACTCCAGAGTCCTACCGCAAGAAGTTCCGGAGCCTACAGAAGGGACCAAAGGACTCCTGGGCTGACCACCGGCGGGCACTTGCCCGAGCTGCCGACCACTGGACCCAAGGCCTGCAGCTTTCCACCGGACCGGAGATCCTGGACTTGTTCATCACGGAGCAACTCTTGTGGAACTGCCCTGAGGATCTCCGCCAGTTCATCCGAGACCAGAAGCCAAAGGGATCCACGGCTACAGCTGCCCTGGCAGATGACTACACCAACAATCGGGCTCCTGAAGCCAGGAGAGCAGCCACCAGCAGCACCTGGAGAGGGGGTAAGATGAACTCTGCGACTGCCCCACCTGCCCCTAGACTGCAGGGGGTGTCCCCCTCAACTCCCCTCTCCAGGCCCGTGGCAGAGCCAAGACGGTGCCACCAGTGCAACCTACCTGGACACTTCAAGGCCATGTGCCCTCAGCGTCCCAAGGCCCCGGCTCCGTCCCCGTCCCAAGGGCCGCCCAAGGTGTATTGTGTGGGTGGGGGTGGTGGTAGGTCCCTGGACAGCTTCCAACCTGTCACCGTCGGCCAGTCTGTGACCATAGGACTGCGAGACAGCGCCTCGGAGGTGACTCTGGTGCGGCCTGAGATGGTGTCCCCCCAAGACTTGATCCCTGGAAAAACCCTCGCTGTCTCCGGGATTGGAGGCATTGACCCGGCGCTGCCTGTTGCTGACATTTATGTGGACTGGGGCGCAGGGCGAGGGGTGAGGGAGGTGGGGGTAACTGATCGGATCCCTGCAAACGTGCTACTTGGGACAGATTTGGGGCAAATAACCTCCCAGTTTGGCCCCGCCCCAAAGGCTGAACCTTCAGCCAGTGCTGACGTGCCTCCGGACAATGTTAATGTGTTATCTATGAATGATGTAAGGGAGGAGGGAGTGAACTCTGATATTTCTGCTTGCACAGACACCATAGACACACACGCAGCTGCAGCTGTGACAGGGGAGGGGGTCAGAGAAAGGTGTGACAATGCCTCTACAAGTAACCAGCCTGTGAGCTGGGATCTGCTGCCCTCTGCAGGGATAAGCAGAGAGCAGGGTGCTGCAGGGGGAGGACCAGTGTGTGGGGTGGGGGCTACCACAGCAAATGTGGGGTCCCCAGAGATTTCACAGCGGGGTTCTGTTGCTGCAGGGGGGGAACAGGCAGGTGAGATTGGGGCCGGTCCAGGAGCGGAAGTGCTCCCAGGTAAGATCTCGGTGCAGGGTTCCCCCACAACCGGGGTGTCAGGAAGCCAGGTAGGTCTGCCTGAACCGGCGACTTGGTCAGGAACGGAGGAGGAGCAGGCACGACCCACGGTCGCAGCGGCTGTGGCCGCTGTCACCCGCAGTGGCAGTGGGAGTGCTGGAAGCCAAGGGGCCTCCCGGAGGTCCGATAGCTCTTCCCCTTCTGACCAAGTGGCAGCCGAGTCAGGTGGAGGCCAGGACACAGGTCCCGGGGTACTGACCGAAGATGTGACAGTCTCGTCGATTCTGGCCACATCTAGTCAGGGGTTTCAGGCAGCGTTAGAAGCTGACGACAGCCTGAAAGCTCTAAAGGAGCAGGCGGCACAGCCTCCCTCGGACTCGGACCCGGAGCGAGTGGTCTGGGACCAAGGACGGCTGTACCGGGCCACGGTCCAGCAGGGTTCACCGGAGGCGTGGCCCAGGGACCGACAGTTGGTGGTACCCTATCCGTTCCGGACGGAGTTGTTGCGGATCGCACATGAGATTCCGATGGCCGGACACCTAGGGATCGCTAAGACCAAGGCCAGGTTAAACCAGCATTTCTACTGGCCAAAAATGGGGGCCGATGTGGCTGCCTACTGCCGTTCGTGTGAAACCTGTCAGAGAGTGGGGAAGGCGGGGCCACGCCCCAAAGCCCCACTGGTATCTCTGCCCATCATCGATGAGCCTTTCAGGAGGGTGGCTGTGGATCTGGTCGGCCCGCTGGCCATCCCCAGCAGCTCCGGGAAACGCTTCATACTGACGGTAGTGGACTGTGCCACCCGGTACCCAGAAGCAGTGGCCTTGTCGTCCATTCGGGCTGACAAGGTGGCCACCGCATTGCTGGAGATTTTCTCCCGAGTGGGTTTTCCCCAGGAAATGCTCACTGACCGGGGGACCCAATTCATGTCCCAGCTGATGGAGGCCCTCTGTAAGCAAGTCCAGGTGCGACATCTGGTGGCCAGCCCGTACCATCCACAGACTAATGGCCTGTGCGAGCGGTTCAATGGCACCTTAAAGCAGATGCTTAAGATGTTGGTCGACTCCCACGGGCGTGACTGGGAGCGGTATCTCCCACACCTGTTATTTGCTTACCGGGAGGTTCCACAGGCCTCAACAGGATTCTCACCGTTTGAGCTCCTGTACGGGCGACGTGTGCGGGGCCCCCTGGCTCTGGTGAAAGAGGCTTGGGAAGGGGATTTGGCCACCCCTGGAGTGTCGGTTATCGAGTATGTCATGCGCTTCCGGGACAAAATGCAGGCCTTGACGCAACTGGTACACGACAATATGGCTCAAGCCCAGGCCGATCAGAAGCGTTGGTACGACCAGAACGCTTGTGAGAGGACCTACCAAGTGGGTCAAGAGGTGTGGGTACTGGTCCCCGTACCACAGGACAAGCTTCAGGCAGCCTGGGAAGGCCCATACCTCGTGTACCAGCAGCTCAACCCTGTGACGTACCTGGTCACCCTGGACCCTGCCCGTGGAAGGCGGAAGCCCTTCCATGTGAACATGATGAAGGCACATCATGAGCGGGAGGCATGTGCACTCCCTGTGTGCAACCTGCCCGAGGAGGGAGAAGCGGAAACCCTCTTGGATATGCTAGCCCAGGTTAGGGCAGGCGGATCCATTGAGGATGTGGAGGTTGGCCACCAGCTCTTGGAGGACCAACGGTCCCAGCTGTGGGCCACCCTACACCCCTTCCGGGGGTTGTTTACCAACCAGCCCGGAAGGACTGACTTGGCTGTCCATCACGTGGACACTGGGGATCATCCCCCGATCCGGCGTTCAGCATATCGGGTCTCCCTGGAGGTGCAGCAACACATGCGCCAGGAGATTGACGAGATGCTGAAGCTGGGGGTGATCCAGGCATCCAACAGCGCTTGGGCCTCGCCTGTAGTCCTCGTCCCTAAGAAGGACCGAACCACGCGGTTCTGCGTGGACTACAGGGGGCTCAATGCTGTCACGGTCGCCGATGCGTACCCAATGCCACGCATCGATGACCTGCTCGATCAGTTGGCCGGGGCTCAGTACCTGACCATCATGGACCTGAGCCGGGGATATTGGCAGATCCCCCTGACTCGCAAGGCCAGGGAACGCTCTGCCTTTATTACCCCATTTGGACTGTACGAGTCCACGGTGATGCCATTCGGGATGAGGAATGCCCCTGCCACTTTCCAGCGGATGGTCAACACCCTGCTCAAGGGACTTGAAGGGTACGCGGCCGCGTACCTGGATGACATTGCCGTCTTCAGTCCCACCTGGGAGGACCACCTAGAGCATCTAGCACAGGTGCTCAGGCGGATCCACCGGGCAGGTTTGACCATCAAGCCGGGAAAGTGTCAGCTGGCCATGAGCGAGGTCCAGTACCTCGGTCACCGGGTAGGTGGGGGAACGCTGAAGCCCGAGCCTGAGAAAGTGGAGGCCATCGCATCCTGGCCCACCCCCAGGACCAAGAAGCAGGTGATGTCCTTCTTGGGGACCGCTGGGTACTATAGGAGGTTTGTTCCATGCTATAGTAGCCTGGCAAAGCCCTTGACGGACCTCACCAAGAAGAAGCTGCCCTCTGCAGTCGATTGGACAATGGACTGCGAGACAGCCTTCCGGGCCCTAAAGGACGCCCTGTCCAGCCCGCCCGTGCTACAGGCAGCCGACTTCACGCGGCCGTTTGTAGTACAGACCGACGCCAGTGACTTCGGCCTCGGTGCGGTGCTCAGCCAGGTGGACTCTGCGAGCCAAGAGCACCCAGTCTTGTACCTGAGCAGGAAGCTGTTACCAAGGGAAGTGGCCTATTCTACAATGGAGAAGGAGTGCCTGGCCACAGTGTGGGCCCTGCAGCGTCTGCAACCCTATCTATACGGGCGCCACTTCATCGTGGAGACGGACCACAATCCCCTCAGCTGGTTGCACACCGTCTCTGGGACGAATGGGCGATTGTTGCGATGGAGCCTTGCGCTCCAGCAATACGACTTCACCATTCGCCACAAAAGGGGCCGTGACCACGGTAACGCAGACGGGCTGTCCCGACAAGGGGAGGTCGCGGACGGGCGCACGGGGGAACACCGGAGTGTGCTGCCCCCTAGCGCCCTCAAAAGGGGGGAGGTGTGAGGTAAATCCGGAGATATGACGATAAATCATGACATTCAAGTCATGTCAGGAAGCCCTCTCCTGGTGTCACCCCCCCCCCTTCCCTTCACACAACTGGTTTAGCAACAAATCCATGGCCATGTCCTGTGATATGGAAATTAGGTGGCTTGAGGACAATGGACACAGGATGACTCCCTGCCGTCACCCTGTAGTAGGAGCTGCTAGCTAGTTAGCAAGGCTATGGAAATAGCCAGACAGAACGACTCCAGTAAAAAATGGTTCATATCTCGCAAGCCATATTTCCGATAAATATGGCAACCATAAAAATGGTGTCTCCGCATGCGGACGATGCCGGCACACCCTTTTTATGGGAGCAGGACATTGGGAAATGCCCCAGGCGTGATATCAGCCAATGGGGAACTGGCAGACAGGTCATGAGTCCCCTCGTTCTGTAGCTAAATTCATAACTGTCACAATGAGAGCATTGGCGTCCGCCTACGACGCTCCCAGGCAAAGTTATGGCCAATATCCCCTTGGCTGGATAATTCTGATCCATGCAGGGGGAGTGGCAGTGCTTCCCTGTGAGGTCACTAAGGTAGGAGGGGACCTGGATCTGCCCAGGTTGATAACCCTACTTCGGCCATTTTCCAGCGTTCTTCTGCTCGGGGGCCTGGTTGGGAAAGACCTGTGAGAGAGTTCCTAGAAACCTGGTCTACAGCGCCCCCCTGTGGCCAGACACACAAGGTAACTGATGTAATTGTATACCTGTTTGTAACCCATGCTTTATCTGTAACTGTACTCTGACATATGTATATTCTGTAGATTCCCTATTGTATATATTGTAGTTTCTAGTGTGCTTTAGGCGATTAAATTATATAATTAATCCTGGGCTGTTCTGTTATCTCGATCTAGAATCCCACGTCTGTGTGTTCGGCTAATAGTTACCGTGAAGCGGTTGGTGGCAGCGAGTTGTGCCAAGGATTATTGTGGGGAGGCCAGTGAGATTCGGGAAGATATTATATATTCCGCCCGCGGAGGTCGGGGGAATATATACCCTACTCTCACCGGGGACCCTTCAATAATCGGCATAAGTAGTATAGCGGCCTCCTTGCTTATCGTCGGGCAATTCCATAATTGGCCTGACTATAAGAGGGGCGCTAGAGAGCGCATCACGTGCTCTGTCTGTCGGTCGGGAGGTATAAAGGAGGGGTGACACCCCACTTGTTACCCCCCGATTGTGACGTACTGGTAGCCAGCGCGGGGGATTTCTGAGTGACCCCCCCCGGTGGTTTGTGACAGTGCCCTTAACATTTCCGCCATGAAAAATCATTTTGGGGTCATTTTGGAAGGTTTTCTGGTGAGTCCGTAAAAATGGCGTAAAACGCGGACAAAATTGTTCACAGCTGTGACTTTTCAGTGATAAATGCTTCAAGGGGTCTTCCCCATGCTGTTGCCATGTCATTTGAGCACTCTTCTGAGACTTTTGTGACATTTTTAGGGTTTCTCCATGCTGCCGGGGGGTCATTTCACAAAAATACTCGGGTCTCCCATAGGATAACATTGGGCTCGTTGCTCGGCCCGAGTACACGAGTATCTTGGGAGGCTCGGCCCGAGCTTCGAGCACCCGAGCTTTTTAGTACTCGCTCATCACTAATAGAGACCTGTTAGGTTCTTAGTGCCTCCGTGCTTGCATTTAAAAACCGCACGTGTGTGCCTGTTGGTGGCAGCGTTAAGGTGCACTTGTGTGCGTTTTGCAAAAACTTGGATATAACGCACAAGTCTAGTGAATACACGTCAGCACAGCATTGCAAAATGCGCAAGGGCATTGGCAACGAACAAGGAAGTGGACGTGATGGTGGTGCAGGCAGAGACCGAGGTCGTGTGCAAGCTCTAATTTCGCCACAACAAAGGGCCACATCTACTCGCTCGCACATCCTGTCCCAATTTCTTGGGGACCGCAGCAGTACACCGCTCTTGAACCAAGACCAGTGTCAACAGGTTGTTAGTTGGATAGCGGATAATGCTTCCAGTCAGATTGGCACCACCACAAACACTCTGTCTTCCACACGGTCAAGTGTCAGTAGCCGTGATACTGCACCGCACATTTCAGAACCTGATCCTCCTTCCTACCACCAGGCCGAGTACACGTCCATGGACATTACTGATCCCACACTTGGACACTTGGAAGAGCTGTTCACGTTTCCATTCACACATTCTGGCCTCTCGCCAGCTCCTGTTGAAGTGGGCCATGACGAGATTGTATGTACAGATGCCCAAATATTTGAGAAGCCACGTTCTCACGAAGTTGGCAAGGTGTCTTAACAAGGGGTGGACGATGATGAGACACAATTGTCTCATAGTCAGGAGGAGGAGCAGGGTCCAGAAGAGGAAGACGACGTGGTGGATGATCCAGTAACTGACCCAACCTGGCAGGAGGATATGCAGAGCGAGGACAGCAGTGCACAGGGGGAGGGAGGCGTAGCATCCCAACAGGCACTAAGAAGCAGGGTGGTGGCCCCAGGCAGACGTCAGGCAACCGTTCCCCGGAACAACAACACGACACAAGGTGCCTGTACAAATGTTAGGTCTTCCCGAGTCTGGCAGTTTTTTAAGTTGGCTCCAGATGATTCTAAAAAGGCCATTTGCAACACCTGCCATGCCAGCATCAGCAGGGGTACCAAAACTAGCAGCCTGACCACCACCAGCATGATCAGGCACATGTCAGCCAAGCACCCGACTTTGTGGGATGTACAACAGAGTCGAGGAGCAGTGCTTGCTGATGTCACTGCTACGTCTTCGCTTGTTGTGCATGCGAGCCAATCCCCTGTCCATGCTGCCCTCGAACAAGCCTCCTCCGGCCCTGCACCTGCAGTTGCCCACGCAGAAATAACACCATCATCAAGCACGTCCTTGTCCCAGCGCAGCGTTCAGTTATCCATTCAGCAAACCTTTGAATGCAGGCGCAAATACACTGCCAACGCCCCACATGCCACACTTCTAAATGCTAACATTTCGCGACTGCTTGCGCTGGAAATGTTGCCTTTTAGGCTGGTGGAAACAGAAGCATTCCGCGACCTAATGGCGGCAGCTGTCCCACGTTACTCGGTCCCCAGCCGCCACTATTTCTCCCGGTGTGCCGTCCCCGCATTGCATAACCACGTGTCACAAAACATCACACGTGCCCTGAACAACGCTGTTTCAGCCAGTCCACCTAACCACAGACACGTGGACAAGTGCTTGTGGGCAAGGCCGCTACATCTCGTTGACGGCACACTGGGTTAATATTGTGGAAGCTGGGACCCAGTCTGAGCGATGGCCGGATCCCGGGGACTCGAGCGGCGCTCCTCGCCCGTGAGTGAAAAGGGGTGGTTTGGGTTTTGGGGATATTGTCCGTGACGCCACCCACGGTTGTGGTGATTGTGTGGACACCACCGCTGCTCTGGACGGGGATCCCGGGAGCCTGTGACAGGGAGCAGCTTTGTTGTTATTTCTCCCCTCCGTGGGTAGGGGGGTTTATTTGTCCCGGGGCCTGGTGATGGGGTAGAGATGGATGACAGGCGGGTTGCGGGGCCTGATGAGGTGCAGGGTCGCAGGGGCAGCGCTGTGCCGCACGGCATGGAGGTACTCACTCAGCCCAATGATGATGACACAGTTCACGGTAAAACAAGTGGCTGGATGGACGGGTCCCTCGGACGGCTGCGGTTGTTCATCCCTGCAGGTTAGGGATGAATGTCTCTCCGTGCACCTAAGTTCAGTGTTGGTAGTGATGGTTTCCCACTGGTAACCCGCTCCCCGACCTGGATATGGGCCGGAGGAGCCCCTTTTGCCCACAGGCGCTGGCCCTGGGAGACGGTTGCCCTTGGTCGTGGCGGTGTCTCCCCTTCACGGTTGGACGGTTGCCTTCTATCGGGACTTGGCTGTTTGGAAACCCAGAGGTCCCCTTCACTAACGGATTTGGCAAATTCACGGCGACACCAAGCCTTGCCGGGATCCGAAAGGCCCCTGCCAATGGTGCTAGCTTCTCTTTGTATACCGGTCCGGTACAGCCGGGTCACCACTCGTCCACGGTCCTTACGGCAGACGCCAATCGGCCTCCACTGCAGACGGTCACCACATCCTGCCAACCTTGCTGTCCTGTCCGGGCCACACACCCAGACCAACTTCAGGCTCTTTGCTGTCACTTTTCTCCTCTCTACTACTTTCCTCCTTCCACTTCCTTAGCTTAACTCTCACTGCCTGTGTTTTCCCTCCTCCAGGACTGTGAACTCCTTGGTGGGTGGAGACCAACCGCCTGGCTCCACCCCCTGGTGTGGACAACAGCCCCTGGGGAAGGCAACAAGGATTTTGTGTTTTGACTATGATGTGCCTGCAGGGAGTGTGGGGTGTGTAAGTGTTGTGCTCTGTGGCCCCTGGCTTGTCCAGGGCGACACAGAAGCACTGCAGCACTGCCTCGGCGAAGCGGCAACAGGCTGTGCTGAAGCTAATCTGCATAGGTGACAAACCCCACAATGCAGAAGAGGTGTGGACAGCTCTGAAACAGCATGCAGATCACTGGCTCACACCTCTGAACCTTAAGCCAGGAAAGGTTTTGTGTGACAATGGCCGGAACCTGGTGGCGGCTTTGAGGCGAGGCCAGCTGACACATGGTCCATGCGTGGCCCATGTGCTCAACCTCGTGGTTCAGCGGTTTCTAAAGTCATACCCAGAGCTGTCTGATCTGCTGGTAAAAGTTCGCCACCTGTCTGCACATTTTCGAAAGTCACCTACTGCTTCAGCCGGCCTTGCCGGCTTTCAGCGCCATTTGCATCTTCCGGCTCACAGACTGGTGTGTGATGTCCCCACGCATTGGAATTCAACTCTGCACATGTTAGTCAGGATATGTGAGCAGAAGAGGGCAGTTGTTGAGTACCTGCATCACCTAAGCCGTAGGGAAATGGGTCAAACTCCACACATAACACCTGAGGAGTGGAGATGGATGTCCGACCTATGTACCATCCGCCAAAACTTTGAGGACTCCACCAAGAGGGTGAGCGGCGATGACGACGTTATTAGCGTCACCATACCGCTTCTCTGCCTTCTAAAATGGTCTCTGCTCAAAAAACAACCATGATGTATTGCAGGCGGAGCGCGATGAGTTTGAGCAAGAAACAGTAGTGGGTGTGGGTGATAACACACAGCCCAGCCTCGTCTCATCACAACGTGCAGTGGAGGACTATGACGAGGAGGAGGATGAAGACATGGAGCAACTCTCCGGCCAAATTGAGGATATGACATGCAGTCATATCCTCGGTTCAGCGTGGCTGGCCAGAGGACAGGGTAGATGATGATGAGGAGGAGGAGGAGGACAGCATGTTCAGTCATCGTGTTGGTCAGGATACTGAAGTGATGGCTGTTAAGAGTCTGGCACACATGGCTGACTTTATGGTAAGCTGCCTGTCTCGTGACCCTCGCGTTAAGAACATCTTGGCCGACAATCATTACTGGTTGGTAACACTGTTAGACCCACGCTAAAAGGAGAACTTTATGTCTCTTATTCCCGAGGCGGAGAGGTCAGGAAAAATGCAGCAGTTCCAGAAGGCCATAGTCACGGAAGTAGGCAAAGCATTCCCCTCACAAAACGCTAGCGGCATAGGTCAAGAATCAGTGGACAACCAAGGCGTACAGCCGAGAGGGGGCACAAGTGCAATCCGCCAGAGGTAGGGGAACAGTCTTCAAGATGTGGGACAGTTTTCTCAGCCCCTCACATACCACAGCCCCTGAGGTGCGGGGTAGTGCCACAAGAAATCCTAAGTTTGCCCAGATGCTCAAGGAGTACCTTGCAGATCAAACAACTGTACTCCGACATTCCTCTGTGCCTTACAATTAATGGGTATCCAAGCTGGACACGTGGCATGAATTGGCTCTCTACGCCTTTGAAGTCCTGGCCTGCCCTGCCGCTAGCGTTTTGTCACAGCGTGTTTTTAGTGCCGCAGGTGGAATCATTACAGATAAACGCACCCGCCTGTCAACTGAAAATGCTGACAGGCTGACTCTGATCAAGATGAACAAGGGTTGGATTGGGCCAGACTTCACCACACCACCAGCAAATGACAGCGGAATTTAAAGTTTGTAACGGGAATTTGCCATGTACCTCCACTCACCCATGGGTACACACTTCTGGACTTTGGCTAATCGCTGGACTGCTCCTCCTTCTCCTCATGCGCCACCATGATGACCGTTACAATAGTTAGGCCGTTGTTTCAGGTATACCCCCAGTGGCAAATTTTTTCGCCCATTCTTTCAGAATGGGCATTACAACGACAGGAGACCCGCTCCTTTGCAATGGGAACAATGTTTTGAGGCCCTCATGCACATCTCTATCCAGGGACAATGTGGAGCCTCCAAATTTTTGGCTGCCCTGCCAAAGGGCTATACTACAATAGACCCACTTCCTTACAATGGGCACTTCAGGTTTACAGGCCATCATGCACGTCTCTATCCAGGGACAATATGGAGCCTGACGCTGCCAGCGACTGCCACACACGTGCGGTTTTTAAATGCAAGCACGGACGCACTAAGAACCTAACAGGTTTTTAGGAGCGACAATTACTGAGAAGTCTGACACTATCTGGACTGGTTTAGACTGTGTACACCAGCTCCAGATATGATGAAGGCTGGTATACGGTCACCACTAGGAATGGCTATATACCCTGCCTGCCTGCCTGCCTGCCCGCCTGTATACTGCTACAATAGTCCTGACAAGGACTCTTCTGGTCACTAGCCTGTATTCCGACCTGGCTATACCCTGCCTGTATACAGCAACAATAGTCCTGAGAAGGACTCTGCTACTGTACTCCGACCTGGCTATACCCTGCCTGCCTGTATACAACTAGAATAGTCCTGAGAAGGACTTCTGGTCACACTGTTTGCAGCCCTGCTCCGGAACTAACTATAAAGGGCCGCAAACCTTTCCCTGAAGCAGCAACACTCTCCCTGCACTCACTGTCTGGATGGCTGTGAGCAGAGCACAGCGCGCCCGCCGGTATAAAGGCTCGGTCACGCTGTGCAGGCCGGCCAATCACTGCAATTCCACAACTAACAGGGCTGTGGCATTGCAGTGATCTGCCAGCCAATCCCTGCATGAGGGCTGGCTCTCAAAAGAGCGCCAACATGCAGGGATGAAGACCACGAGTACAGCACGAGTATCGCGAGATTACTCGGTCCCCGCTGAGTAGCCCGAGTACAGTGATACTCGTGCGAGTACCGAGTAGTAACAAGCATACTCGCTCATCACTAGTGTGTATATTTTTTATTTTTTTAACCCTTTAATTTTTAATGGGGCGAATGGGGGGTGATTTGAACTTTTAGGTTTGTTTTTTTTTTTTTTAATTTTTTAAAACTTTTTTTTACTTTTTTTTTTTTTTTTACTAGTCCCCCTAGGGGGCTATTGCGATCAGCAGTCCAACCGCTCTACACTATCTGCTGATCACAGCTACATAGCTGTAAACAGCAGATACGCTCACTTTCTTTTTCACTGTGCCACGGGCACAGCGAAAGTGAAAGCAATTCATGTGTAGTACAGGAGTCATCACATGACCCTGTGCTACCATGACAACTACCGGAAGTCACATGATCGCGTCACGTGACATCCAGTATCGGGCTTATAATGGCGCTGTCACATATTGACAGCGCCATTTAAGGGGTTAAACAGCACGAGCAGATAACGATTCTGCTCATGCCCAGCAGGCACACATCTCAGCTGGGGAAATTAGCTGAGATGTGCGCCGATTGCAGCATGCTGCCGCCGGCAGACCGCGGGCAGTAACGTTATGACCGCTAAGACGTAATTTTACGGCCCGCGGTCGTTAAGGGGTTAATTCCTTCATCTAAATCATTGATATAGATGTTGAGCAACACGGGGCCCAGGACAGAGCCCTGTGGTACCCCACTTGAGACAGTCTTCCAACTAGATGTGCAGCCATTTATGACCACTCTTTGACTCCGATCACTAAGCCAGTTACGAATCCATCTAACAGTTGCCTTGCCCATTCCATTGGTCATTTTTTCAATAAGGATTGTATGAGATACTTTGTCAAATGCTTTACTGAAGTCAAGATACACTATATCTACTGCATTTCCCTGATCCACCCAGTCAGTGATTTTGTCATAGAAGTAAATTTAGTCTGACATGACTTATTAGTTACAAACCCATGCTGGCTCTGGTTAATCACTTCATTTTCATCCAGAACTTGCATAAATGTTGTTTAATAATTTGTTCAAAGATCTTTCCTGGTATGGAAGTCAGGCTCACAGTCCTGTTGTTCCCTGGGTCCACCGTCTTCCCCTTTTTGAAGAAAGGGACAACATTTGCTCTTCTCCAGTCTTCTGGAACTTCTCCTGTTGTCCAACAATTTTCAAAAATTATGAAGAGTGGTTCTAATATTTCCTCTGCTATCTCCTTCAGTACTCTGGGGTGTAATTCATCTAGACCTGGGGACTTGAATTCATTAATGTTAGCTAAGTATTCCCTCACTATCTCTTTGTTTATTGATGGCCTGGATTCTTCTAATCCTAGAATAGAACGGTGAAGATCAGTTGATTTTACTTTTACTTTTTCAGAGAAAACAGATGCAAAATAACAATTTAAAAGTTCGGCCTTCTCAGCTTCATTTTTTACAACTCACCATTCTCCTCCTGTAAAATTCCTATAACATCTTTGACTTTTATTTTATTTTTGACATAACTGCAAAATCCTTTTTTATTGCTTTTGATCTCTCTTGCAAGCCTTATTTCATTATCAGCTTTGGCTAATCTGATGTGTGCCCTGCCGGTTTTGCAGATGGTGTTATATTCTTCTTTAGATATGCCTCCCTCTTTCCATTTATTAAACATTTGTTTCTTCCTTTTTAGCATGTGTTTAAGTTATGTGTTCATCCATCCTGATTTCCTTAAATGTTTCTTATTCTTCCCTCTTTTAGGGATTGTTAACAATTGCGCTTTGAGAATCTAATTTTTCAAGATGTCCCATCCTTCCAGGACATTTCTGTCCTTAAGGACATAAGGCCATTGAATCCCTGCTATCCTCTTTTTGAGTCCCTTAAAATCTGCCTTTCTGAAATCCAGCCTTGAAGTCTGAGTTTTCACCGGTCTTCCTCCTCTAGTTATCCAAAACTCTATGATGGCATGGTCACTGCTTCCCAGGGTCCCAGCCACCCTTACCTCCTCAACCAGTTCCTCCCTGTTTGTAAGGATTAGATCCAAGGTAGAAGATCCCCTTGTTGTCTCCTCTACCATTTTGGAAGATAAAGTTGTCAGCAACAGAGGATAAGAATTTGTTGGAACTGTTACTTTTGCTTGAGAGAGATTCCCAACAAATGTCTGGATAGTTGAAATCTCCCATGATCACAACATCATATTTTTTTGAGAAGTTGGTCATCTGATGTATAAAGAGTTCATCCATATTCTCCGCTTGTTGAGCCGGCCTGTAGTACACGCCTATAATGGTGTTCTTTCCCTTGTTTTCTCATTGTATTCTTACCCAAACAACTTCCACAGAACTCCCAGTCTCTGAAGCTTCAATCTCTGTGGAGATATAGGATTTTCTAAAGGCTACTTTACATGCTGCGACATCGCCAGCGATCTCGTTAGCGATGTGAAATTCTAGATCGCAAGTGCGATCTTTCGAGATCGCACATAGGTCATTTTATTGCACATCGCTAATGAGATCGCTAGCGATGTCGCAGTGTGTAAACTACCCTTAACATATAATGCGACACCTCCTCCTCCTGGTTTATTATGTCTGTTTCTTGCAGATAAGTTGTATCCTTCTAGCCTTGTATTCCAGGCATGTGTGTATTGTTCCACCAAGTTTCAGTGATGCCAATGACATCATATTTCCTTTCCTGATTTAGTAACTTCAATTCTCCTTGTTCGTTGCCCATACTCTGCGCATTTGAAAAAAAAACATTTTAGGCTATGTGCACACTAGAAAAAGGATTTTTCTTAAGAAATTTCTTAAGAAAATATCTTGAGAGTGAAGGAATAGCGCACCTGCGTTAAAAAGCGCATCAAAAACGCACCTGCGTTTTTACCGCGATTTGGTGCGTTTTTGGTGCATTTTCGGTGCGTTTTTGGTGCGTTTTTACCGCTGGTTGCACCCTGCGTTATTGTGCCATTATCTATGGTAACTAACGCAGTAAAGCTGGGTTTACACACTGAAACTTTCTAGCGATCCCACCAGCGATCCCAACCTAACCGGGATCGCTACAAAGTCTCTGGTGAGCTGTCAAACAGGCAAACCTGGAAAACGACGCAACAGCGATCCGGACCTGCAGAGCGACCTAGCTGGTTGTTGGGGACGTTGTAAAGCAGCTTTTTGAAAGAGAAGTCGCTGTAAAGTCCCCTTTACACACTGAAACTTTCTAGCGATCATGCTGCACAGCGGGAAACAAAGGACCTAGAAATGGTCCTGAACGATTTGTAGCGATCACAACTTCACAGCGGGGGCCAGGAGCTGATAGGTTTCACACACTGCAATGTCGCTGGGGAGGTCGCTGTAACGTCACAAAACCGGTGACGTTACAGCGATGTCGTTTGCGATGTTGCAGTGTGTAAAGCCAGCTTTAGCTGCAGAAAAGAAGTGACATGCTCATTCTTTTTCTTAAGAAAATCTACTGAAAGAATTTTCTTAAGAAAAAAACGCAGTGTGCGCACAGCTAATTTTTTTTGCCATAGGTTTGGCTGGGGAATGTCTGCAGAAAGGTTACAAGAATTATTCAAGAAATTTCTGCAGCAAAAACGCACCAAAAACGCAGGTAAAAAACACAGTGTGTGAACACAGCCTTAGTTTGTGATTGTGTATTCTTTCCCCCATATTTTCATTATTCTGATTTTTTTGTCTTAGTTCTTCCTTTCCATTTCTAACAGCAGTTTTCAATAGTATTTGTCACCTGTATGGCTTTCCCTGGCCTTTTTCTTCCTTTCCACCGCTGTTCTAGTTTAACGCTCTCTTGATGAGCGTAGCAAAAACAGATATAACAGATCTGAAAATTAGGACATCACATACAACAGTCAATTCCTTACCAGATATGCTTTTACAAGGATAATGGAATTTTAACAAGAGGACAGAAGTGCACAGCTTCCCTGTGGTGAATACAGACCTAAGATGGCCACTACCCAGCATGCTTAGAAAATCTCCCATAATACATCAGGGCACGCCTACAGAGGAAATATTAAACATTGCAGAAATAAGCCACTAGATGGAGCTCTAACAACACTTAACATCATTGCAAGTCTAATAGCACTTACTCTATGACAATTACAACTTTTTATCTGCTTTTAGTCTTAAATGGGCAGAACACTTGTACCGCCCCGCGCTCGGCTGCAGCCGAGCCGCTCGGATCCGGGCTCGTTGGTGGGTGGCTCGAGCGCCTCCGGAGCCGGGGTCACTTCGCTCTGAAAGGGGATGCTGGCGCTTTTGGTGGGGGTTAGGTAGGTGCACGGATGGAGCCGCGCTTGAGTTTGTGACGCCTCCCACGGGATGTGGTGAAGGTAGACACCACCGCTGCAGTTATGGGGCACCCGGGGGAGATGGTAGTGCAGCAAGATGTTAACCCCTCCGTGGGCAGGGATGATGGCCCCGGGGCCCATTGGGGGTAGCTGGGCAGTGCAGGGTGGTTCACGGCCACGTGGCACTGTTGTATTCCCTGTTATTGACGCACACAAGTCTCTGGTAAACAAAGTTGATGGTGGTCGGTGACCGCAGCCGGCTGCGTCTGGTCCCCCACCCAGTTCGGTGGTCTTTGCCTTTCTCCTGCACAGTTTAGTGTATGTGTAGGCTGCCTGCGCTTCAGCGACAGGAGTCCACTCCCCGGCTGTGTGTATGTCGGGAGAGCCCGTTTGCCCGCAGACGCTGGCCTGTGGGATCTCTCTGCCTGTGCGGTGGCTTTCTATCCCCCTCGGTAGGCTGTTGTCTTCAGTCGGGACTTGGGTGGGAAAGGACCTATAGTCCAGACCGCAATCAGTTAATTAACTCAGTCCAGTGGGTTCTGGACCTCGTTTTAGGGTTTGAATACCCCCTGTGTGCTCCGGTTTCCGAGTCGGTTCCCCGGGTGAGTACCGGTGGGTCACTACTCTGTCCCAGTCTACCACGGTTCCACTGAGCCATCTTCCCAGCTCCTGCAGGCTAAGGCCACCGTCTGCCTCCTAGCCAAAGGTGCCCGGGCTCCAACCCCGGCACCTGTCAGACTCCTCCACTCTACTCACTGACTACAACTCCTCTCAACTGACAACTGACAACTCACTCTGTTTTCCTGCCTCAGGCCCTCTAAACTCCTCGGAGGGCATGGCCAACCGCCTAGCTCCGCCCCTGGTGTGTTCGTCAAGCACTTTGGAGGTGACTAGGTTATAATGGTTGGCTGATGTTACCTTTTTGGGGGACAGGTGTAATGCGGGGGTCTACCTGTGACTACCTGGCTAGTCCAGGGCGTCACACTCCCCCTTGGTTAACTACAGACCATCTGTGGGCTGTCCGACCACCACCATTTATTTTGTAACTGCAAAAGATAAAAGAGAACATATGTATAATTATAATAGCAGTATTTACAATCAAGCATATTTGTGTTTTTCCCCTTGTGGGAGGCATGTTACTTAAACGTTGCAAACATATAAAAACATTTTTATTAACCGGGAACGGGACGGGACCGGGTTCTTTCATTTGCCCACCCAAGCAAACCTAAACCTTGATGCTGCCTCTAAAAACAGGTCAGCACCCCTTTTCCCCAGTCCAGGAATCGGGTTCAGGTCCGGGTATTGCCCATACGGTCCGGGTAAAAAGTTCCTTACCCAGCAGTCTCTCAGAGGCCCCACGTCCAGGGGACCCTTGACCCAGAGGGTTGTCATCGGTTCCAATGGTGACGGGACCTCGGCCTAGAGCATTCCGCAGTCCCTTTCTCCAATTAGCCTCCCCGGGGACTGTAGGACCTGAAAGGGTGGTCCGGGATTTTTTACAAGCCCAAAAGTTTTTGGGTGGCTTGCAAGTTCTCAGCCATGTTCATTGTAAAACGGGGTATTTAACGGGGATCAAACAAAGTCCCAACGAGGACGGGCAGTATGGTAGCCAGGAACCGCTACCCTTTTAACACTCGTCTTTGTACTCCGCAGGGCTGTATGGCGGGGGAGGGGACTGCGGCTCACCCTTCTTTTCACATTGAGGGCGAACCATCCCCTCTCCCCACAATGCCGGGTGTAGCTCACCAGCTCTCCAGGCTCCAGGTCCCGCTTGGGGTGACCAACGGGCAGGTGCGGGTACACTTCCCTGTGGGACACAAACACTTCCACCTCAAGGCCGGGCTCAAAGATAAACCCCCATCCACGGCTGGGTTCAAACTGCCAGACTTGGCCTTCGTAGGTCGGGCCCTGTACCCGATAAGTGGTGCTGCAGAGGTTCTCTTTTTCCCTGAAGGTCCGGGCCAGCACCTCCGCCTTCTGCTTCTCACGTGCCACGATCTCCCGGACCAGCTGGCACTGCTGCCGCTCCCAATAAGGAGGGTCTGCCTGCTCCCTTTGCGCAGGGGTCGGGCCCAGACGGAGCTCCCCCGTGCTGGCTACGACCGGCACCTTCTGCACTGGGGGACTCCGCTGTGATGTGGCCTTTTGTGCTGCCTTGCAGCGGCAACCCTGCGACGCCTTAGCCGAGGCCTGGTTTGTGGGAGCAGCCAGCTTGGCCTGCTGGACCTCCTTCCGGTCACCGGGTACTTCCATCTTAGCCGGGTGGACTGCTGGAGCCTGGATTAGCTGGGGCGCGGCTACTTCCGGGACAAAGGGGCTCGCTCCAGGGCCGGACACCTCTCGGCAATCAATCTTCCATGGAAGTGGGATTGGCATTGATTGGGTGGCTGGCCGTCCTTGGGCTGCTTCCACCGGTGGGTCCTCACGGGCAGATTGAACGGGCTCTGCTGCCGGTGTTGGGGGTAGCGGACCGACCGGGGAAGCGGCGGCAGCCGGTACGGGTGGTCAGGGAGGCAACACAGAGGGCAGGGGCAGACCGGGTCCCTCAGCCACGTCGGCCGGTCCCTCGGGGACACAGGGGCGTGGGTCGCTTACCCGCAGCTCCAAAATTGCCTCTGCTTCACGTACCCGCACGGCCGCAGCTATCTCCTCTATCTCAGCCACCCACTGCTCCATTAGAGAGCGCACCTGGGCCTGCAGACGGCGGCACATCAGTGTCGTCCGGGCTTCCACCCACGCTGCTGTTCCAGGCGCGGGCTCCGGTGCTGCGGGCTTGCGGGACGGGTCAGCCATGGTGCTTTCGCGGGGTCCAGGAACCAGAAGTGTGGCAGAGTCCTGGATTCTCTGCCCTTTATGAGCTCGGTCACATGTCGCTGAATCTTCACCCGCCCCCCTTGGTCTTTTCGCGGCACTCCCTTCTTCAGTCGATCAGTTTCGCTTCTCGACCTCTCGCTTTGCTGCACGGCCGCATTCCCAGGGGCGGGGCTTCAGTTTTTTCATGCCCTTTCTGCGGGGAAGAAGACTCTGGCAGGAATCTTCATGCCAAAAGATGGGGGCAAGATGGCGGATTCTGCAAATTTCGCAACGGATCACCGCTGACTTCACTTCAAGGCGCACTTCACTAGGTAAGTGAATATCCTGTTCGTGATGCCAGAAGAGTCGAGGTGTACCGCCCCGCGCTCGGCTGCAGCCGAGCCGCTCGGATCCGGGCTCGTTGGTGGGTGGCTTGAGCGCCTCCGGACGCCGGGTCACTTCGCTCTGAAAGGGGATGCTGGCGCTTTTGGTGGGGGGGTTAGGTGGGTGCACGGCCGGAGCCGCGCTTGAGTTTGTGATGCCACCCACGGGATGTGGTGAATGTAGACACCACCGCTGCAGTTACGGGGCACCCGGGGGAGATGTTTATGCAGCAAGATGTTAACCCCTCCGTGGGTAGGGATGATGGCCCCAAAACCCGTTGGGTATAGTTGGGCGGTGGCACTGTTGTACTCACTGTTATTGACACACAGAAGTCTCTCGTCTGGTCTCCCACCCGGTTCGGTGGTCTTGACCTTTCTCCTGCACCGTGTAGTGTATTTGGGCTGACTGCACTTTAGCGATGGAAGTCCACTCCCCGGCTGTATGTATGTCGGGAGAGCCCTTTTGCCTGCAGACGCTGGCCCATGGGATCTCTCTGCCTTTGTGGTGGCTTTCTATCCCACTCGGTGGGCTGTTGTCTTCAGTCGGGTGGGAAAGGACCTATAGTCCAGACCGCAATCAGTTAATTAACTCAGTCCAGTGGGTTCTGGACCTCGTTTCAGGGTCTGAGTACCCCCTGTGTGCTCCGGTTTCCGAGTCGGTTCCCCGGGTCAGTACCGGCGGGCCACTACCCTGTCCCGGTCCACCACGGTTCCACTGAGCCGTCTTCCCGGCTAAGGCCACCGTCTGCCTCCTAGCCAAAGGATCCCGGGCTCCAACCCTGGCACCTGTCAGACTCCTCCACTCACTGACTACAACTCCTCTCAACTGACAATTGACAACTCACTCTGTTTTCCTGCCTCAGGCCCTCTGAACTCCTCGGAGGGCGTGGCCAACTGCCTGGCTCCGCCACCTGGTGTGTTCATCAAGCACTGAGGGAGGTGACTAGGTTATAATGGTTGGCTGATGTTACCTTTTTGGGGGACAGGTGTCTACCTGTGACTACCTGGCTAGTCCAGGGCATCACACACTCCCCGCCTGGCCTTAACTGATGCCACTTTAGGTTCTTTCGGTCAAAACAACAGAACAAGTTCTGCTACTGGACTGAGGAATAGTTTACTCTCACCAAACTTACGCACTTTGACTTCAACTTTGGGTACATTTCCGTCTTCGTGACGTGGCCTAGTGGCCACTCATTTCAGTGTGACTGGCTGTCTTTCATAAGCACAACATCACCAGATCTGATGTTTGGTTTGTTGTCCTGCCACCTCATCCTAGTTTGTAAGGTAGAGGGGTAATGCTTTCTCCATCTGTCCCAGAAAACAATGGAGCACTGAGAACACTGGTTTTCTGAGTGAGTGAGATGGCAGGAGTGAGAATTTCCAGATCTCCAGAATTGCCAGAAAGTGTTATCAATGGTTTGGCATTCATGATGGCTGAATCTTCTTCCAAGAATGTGGTCCGACTTTCATGTCTTTAGCACCTGAGTGCTAATGTAGACATAAAGGTAATACTGTAAGTTATGTTTCAACAGTACCTTAGTGCTACCTTGCTGTCAGTGTAGAACTCGATATCCTTGATTTCCAGGTTCATTCCTGCAGAGATACAGTCATTTCATAAGTTCAGCCAACTCAACTGCAAGCACAGCAGTGCAGAGTTTCAGTCTGATTATTCTGTTTTTGCAGAGTGGTGCCTGTTTTAACAAGAGGACACAAGTACACAGCTTTCCTGTTGTGAATACAGACCTAGGATGGCCACTACCCAGCATGCTTAGGAAATCTCCCATAATACATTAGGACACGCCTACAGAGGAAAAGTTAAACATTGCAGAAATAAGCCACTAGATGGAGCTCTAACAACAACATCACTTCAAGGTTAATAGCCTATGACAATTATAACTTTATATCTGCTTTTACGCCTGAATGAGCAGAACAATGCAAATATAAAAATTATAACTCCTTACACTTATTTCTGAAACACACCTTAGTATTGAGGGATTGAATATCAGGTATTAACTTCATATTTCCAGATTAGTTATGGAGCCAGAGATCCACTTCTCAGCAACAGAAAACTGTATCCAAACTTTTTCCGAACCGTCCAAGACTATGAGACACAACATGTAGCGACTGCAAAGTTAATTAAACGTTTTGGATGGAACTGGGTTGGGATAATAACATCAGACGATGACGCTGGAGAACGTGAAGCCGAACATCTCATCAAAACGCTCAGTAAATACGGAATTTGTACTGAATTTAAGTCCAAAATTACACTCAAAAAGTTTACTCCATTTTATGAAGAGCTGGAAGCTTCATCTTCTGAGATTGTTATCATTTGTGGGACAATATCAATAATTTATTTGAGGACATTTGGTCATATAGCACATATTTTAATGAAAAGAACCATTATCCTTCCGGCATCGTGGTCGATTGCCATAGAACTCATATACCAAGAGGAGGATGATAGACTGGATCGCAGTTTGATGTTCGCTCCTCCAATACGTTACGTCACTGGATTAAAAGAACATTTGTATACTTTCCATCCATCCAACCGACCAGATGATACATTGCTGGAGGACGTCTGGATGTACTCATTTTCATGTCTGTCAGGAGATCATGAGAAAAATGACCTCTTTAGAAGACTTACAGACAGGTCCCTTCATAAATGTACTGGAAGGGAGACGTATGCACAGATGTTTGATTATTTTAGAGATTCAGCAACCTACAAAGTTCACATCTCAGTCATGATTATGGCACACGCTCTACATGATTTATATACCGTCTTATATAAAAATGGAGCAAACGGATTGAAGCCATTTACATTCCAGCATAAAGTAAGTGATCGCATTTTATACTGTATATATTTATAATATGCTGCCAAATGATCAATTGATCTCATTTATATCAGAGCAAATCCTCATAGTTATTGGACTGAATAAAAAATACATGATCAAGCTAATCAACGTTTGTGCACTTTTACCCATTATCTGCCTTGACCAAAACCAATCACACATCTGGTTGGTTACACACAGCGCTTCCTCCATCAGATCAAAACCCAATGTCAGGGATGCTGGCTACAGAAGAGTAGATTGATCCTTGGAGGATTCACTTTGAGTCAACATTCCTCAAATTTGCACATCACTGACAATTCAGAGGCATTACAATTCAATTTCTAATGATGATGATGAGCGATCGCCCAGATGGTCGTGATCGGGGAGCCTCGCCTGATCGTTTTGTAAAGATCGGGATCGAGATAACACGATCTTGCATCCCATCACCGATCTCGGGCTTTACAGTTATGGGATGGGTCAGGGGGTCTGTAAAAGAAAGAATATAGTTAATAATAAACATTATCATTATACCTACAGGTCCTGCCATGGGTCCTGCAGACTCTGTCTCTCGGACGCTTCTGCTTTATCATTGCTGTGCCCCCGGGTTAAAGGACCTTTTGTGACGTCATGGCCATGTGACCAGTCAGGTGTGAATGTTGTATTACCTCGTTGGTTACAGACTGGTCACATCACTATGATGTCCTCAAAGGTCCTGTCCTGTTAACTGAACTTTGACTGTCATTGTATGAGTGTCACTTCACGGTGCACACTCTCCAGACAGCAGTGGGTCAACTGCATATATTTCTATGCAGCTGAGGCGCTCCTGTCCTGAGAGTGTCAGGCTTTCCAGGGTGATGCAATGCGACATGCAAGTGCAATTATACCCTCACTGTCACCTCTGCTACATTGCTCTGCACAGTGCGATGTAGCAGAGTTGACAATGCTCTCTCTGCTTCTCACTGTGTATAGACTTTCTGTACAGAGTGATGAAGCAGAGTTGACATTGCTGTCCCTGTGGATTATGTTGGACTAAGGATTTTATTATGATAAAGATGGAGTCTCTAAATGTTTTGTTTATTTTTTAATAATAAAAATGTTGTGTTTTTTTTTTTTTTAATTTTTACTGTTTATTAGAAATTCATGGTAGCCATGTCTAATTTGGCATGACACCATGAATTTGGGGCTTAGTACCATCTGAGAATACACAGTTGGTATTAACCCCTTTATTACCCAGCTTGCCACCAGGGTCACTGGGTGAGCCGGGTAAAATGCCTCAAAATGGCGCTAAGAAACAATGTGCCATTTCCAGGGGTGGCTGCGGAGAATCCCAGCCCCCAGCTGCCTGGCTTTACCTGACTGACGATCAAAATCCTGCGAGAGCCCACGCATTTTTTTTTAATTTTTTTTAAATAATTAAAAAAAAAATGAATGGGCTTAACTGTATTTTGATCGCCAGTCAAGGTAACGCCAGGCAGCTGGGGGTGGGGGTGGCAGTCCATAGCCGTCTGCTTTATCTGCGCTGAGAATCAAAGTTACCGTGGAGCTCTACGTCATTTTTTAAAATTATTCATTTTTAGACAACTATATATTGTGTAGATTGTGTACATATTGTGTACATTGTATCAATACATACAGCTCTGGCAAAACTGAAGAGACCACTGCAAAATATTGTGTTTCTGATTTTTCTCTTTATAGGTATACTAGCTGTAGTACCCGGCATTGCCCGGGATAGTAACTGTCTCTTTGTGTCTCTCCCAGTCTCTGTCTGTTTGTGTCTATCTCTGTGTGGCTGTCTCTGTCTGTCTGTCTCTGTCTGTCTCTGTGTGTCTGTCTCTGTCTGTGTTTTTCTCTGTGTGTCTGTCTCTGTCTGTCTGTGTGTCTGTCTCTTTGTCTCTCTTTCCGTATCTGTCTCTTTCTATCTCTTTCCGTGTCTGTCTCTTTCTCTGTCTCTGTCTGTCTGTGTGTCTGTCTCTTTGTCTCTCTTTCCGTATCTGTCTCTTTCTATCTCTTTCCGTGTCTGTCTCTTTCTCTGTCTCTGTCTGTCTGTGTGTCTGTCTCTTTGTCTCTCTTTCCGTATCTGTCTCTTTCTATCTCTTTCCGTGTCTGTCTCTTTCTCTGTCTCTTTCTCTGTCTCTGTCTGTCTGTGTGTCTGTCTCTATCCATGTCTGTCTGTGTCTCTCTGTATCTCTCTATCTCTCTCTATCTCTGTGTCTGTCTCTCTTTCTCTGTATCTGTCTGTGTCTCTCTATCTCTGTGTCTGTGTGCATGTGTTTGTCTGTCAGACTCTTTCCCTGCCTGTCTCTTTCCCAGTTTGTCTCGTTTCAGATCTGTCTCTTTCCAGGTCTGCCTCTTTCCAGGTCTGTCTCTTTCCATCTGTTTCTTTCCCCATCTGTCTCTTTTTCCATCTGTCTCTCTCTTTCCCTATCAATTCCTTGTCTCTGTCTCTTTCCCTTTCCCTGTCTCTGTCTCTTTCCCTGTCTCTGTCTCTTTCCCTGTCTGTCTTTGTCTGTTTTTGTCTGCCTCTGTCACTTTGACTGTCTGTCTCTGTCTGTCTCTGTCGGCCCCTGTCTATTTGAGTGTCTGTCTCTCTTTCTGTCTCTTTGTCTGTCTGTCTCTGTCTTTTTCCCTGTCTCTCTCCCTGTCTGTCTGTCTGCCTCTGTCTCTTTGACTGTCTGTCTCTCCCTGTCTGACTCTTTCCCTGTCTGCCTCTTACTCTGTCTGTCCCTATGTCTGTCTGTCTCTCTCTATTTCTCTGTATATCTTATTACCTCACACATAAGCTTGTTATACTGTGAATGTCTTTTGTTCCTATAGCAACCACTCACAGCTGCTAGTAATAACCTATAGATTGTAGCTCCATTGACTTTAACGGAAGCAGTTTTGTTGGAGAGTAACTGTAAAGCGCGGGGTTACATTTTCCTATCAAAACATAGTCTATGACATTCCCTGGGTGACATGAGGCATCTGTGCAAAATTTCGTGATTGTAATGCGATGGTGCGGATTCCTTTAGCGGACATACATACACACACACACACACACACACATACACTCAGCTTTATATATTAGATTTTTGAGTAAAATGTAAATTGTTATTTTATTCTATAAACTAGTATTTTCAGAAAATACATACAAAATTTTTTGCTTGGAAATTCGGAGACATATTGTCAGTAGTTTATAAAATAAAACAACAATTTACATTTTGGTAGTCCTAAATTCTTGGCGAAACCTCATTAATGACAACATGAGTGAGACACCCAACTACTCAGCTCATGACTGAGGTGTTGATCACAGAAGAAGGAAGAAGCAATACATGCTGGTGATTTGGTGGCCGGTGGTTGGGTAGGCATTGTAGTCTGCATTTTAATGCAGTGAGATTACCATAGTAATTCATGATGTTTGCGCATGTGACAGTTCATGCATGTAGCACTAACATTTATTGAATTTTTGACTCTACTAAGTTGTTTTTCACAATGTTTGCAAATAAGGAAGGAAATATTGAGGTAGATGACAGACAGGTGTAGGGCTGGTGCTCCCATACCAATGACACTGCAGACAAGAGCCAACTTGAACACCCATCTAGGAGCCTCGAGATTCAAAAACTTTTCAGGCACATAGTAAAGCACTATAGTATCATCAATTGCACCCTCCCCATAGGGCCTTAAAATACCAAGGAGTTATGGTCCACGAAACATGTAGGTTGTGAGCCGGTATATTAAAAAATAAAAAAACCAAGACATGCATTAATGAGCCTGTGGCAGGCCACTACACTTGCAGTAACCTCTACACAACATTTGGAGACACATTTTTTAGTCTCTCCCTTCGAATACAGCAGTACATTACCATCATTTGCATCCTTCCCATAGGACTTTAAAACAGTAGGGAGTTACAGTCCCGATAACACACAGGCTGTGGGATGGTATTTCAATTTTAAAAATCCACATATGCCTGAGTGCCAGGATTAGGCCTTTTGCCCCCCAGAAGACTGGCACTACAGGCCAAAAAAAACTTGGAGACCCTGCTTTGGGTCTCCACATTTCCAAAAATTAAGACAAGGCAACAGGAAAAGTAGCAACAATTTGCACAGAATACCGATAGGCAAACAAAGCAACATGGCTGTGTGGGATTGGCAGCAGAACAAGGCCTGGAACACCATGTGTTTCATCACCAGAGCAAGCAAGGTGACAAACAGGCATAGGCCTCTTGCTCCCAGAAACATGACACTACACTATCGCCTAGTCTACACAATCTAGGACTGGGGTGGCAAACTCACTGGACATCCATGACTTGTTCATCTTTATGAACGTTAAGCGGTCTACACTTTTAGTGACAGCTGGCTATGCTTATCCATCAATACACTGCCAGCAGCGCTGAGGAAACGTTCTGAGAGAACGCTGGCTACCGGGCGGGCCAAAACTTCCAAGGTGTGACTGGAGAGCTCAGGCCACTCTTCCATTTTTGAACACCAAAATGCAAAAGGGTTTAATCCCTACTTATTAAATCCATATTGCGCTCTAGATAATCCATCACCATTTTCTCTAGTCATTGACTGTGCATCAGACTTCTACCCTGTTCTGCTGGTGCATGCAATGGTAAAAAAATGTGTTCCAACAAGCATATAAATTGGTTCTGCCACTTGAACTGCTGCTGCTGCTAGGTTTTTGCGTTGAGGATGCAATGTTCCCATGGTTGGAATTATAGAACTGCCATGCATGCTGTGTGCCTCCCTGCTCTCCTGTGGAAAACTACTGTTAAGATGGTCTACAAGCGTATTTCAATACTCCAGCATCCGCACGTCCATTTCCAGGGGTGGAAGCATCCTGCTCAATTGACTCTTGTAACGTGGATCTAACAGAATGACAACCCAGTAGTCAGCATTATTTCTAATATTAACGATACGGACATCATGTTGCAAATAGTGCAGCAAGAAGGTGCTCATGTGTCGGATGCTTGCATGTCGTCCAAGCCCATGTTAGGATGGTGGTTGGTTAATGCTCAATTTTGCCTCCTCCATCTCCTCCCACCAACCAGGGACAAAAGACATGTGATCAATATCTTCTTTGTCTCCCGAGTATTCTGCGCCCATCACCTCTTCCTCTTCGATTTCTTCATCAGCTCCTGCACCTTCATTACCATTTTTGTCTGTTACCATGAGCTTGCCTCGGTCCATGGAGTCTACCCTCGCCTTGGTAATGACTGTGCAGACCTTACAGGACATGTTATCCCTTCCTCATCTTCCTCTGCTTCCTCCTCTTCCACGGGGACCCCAAACTCCTCCCGACTATTCAAATTGTGCTCCAACATGTACTGTAGATCAGCAGAATAGTGATGCTGATGACGGCACCGTCAGCACTAACCATGTTTGTAGCCATTTCAAAACCGTTATGGAGGGTGCAGAGAGCCTTGATTTGTGCCCACTCCGCAGATAACACAGTGCTTTTCATAGTTGTATCACTACATCTTTGTGCGGATATTAGCACGATAACGTCCTTGCCTTCCTCCTCCTCCTCACCTGCTGAGCTACTCAGCTGAGAGCTTGTGGGTTGAGAATAAGTGGGATCTCCAAGTTCATCTTCATGCTCTATGTTGTCCACCTCCTCCGCTTCCTGACCTGACTTCATAGCACAGTTTGTATGCGCCTCAAATATCTGAGTCTCATCATCATAATCACCTCAATCCCCCAGGGGTTATCGTCAGTTGACGAGGCTATGTATCCTGCTTCGTCTCTAATTCATCCCATCCAGTATTTAACTCACAAAGATTTTGGTCATCGGTGAAGATGCTTTCCTCCTCTTCAGTCTGGCAATTCTTGTAGCGGACCTGTGATGTCCGTTGGATAGAATGTGTGAACATCTCTACAGACTCACCCATGTGTGCTTCCCCATAGTCAGTTTACCAATTGAAGATTTCTGATGCGGCCGCAGACAAGTGTATTGGGGTGGAACCTCTGAGGAAGGAACTCTGTGTGATATGGAGGTGGAGTAAAAGAAGGAGAGGCTATTTCATGCTATGCTGGAAACCCACTTTACCACCAGATGTTGATGAGCCTCATTTTGAAGTTGAATCGATATATGGCTGCCAAATAAATCTAATCTAGTAGGCTGTCCAGTAACGGAAGTTGTTCTCATTTTTCTTTGGACAGGTTGAGCCGGTGTTTGCTCTCTAGAACTTTGACTAACAGGACTTCCCACACGTACACCTGCAACACCCCGCCTATTCCGCCTTGCCCAATAACCTCATCATGATTTACCACTCATGGTTGATGAACCCTTCACCTTTCAAACAGATGTTTCGCAAACCTACGCCCACACCTGTCTGACACCTGACACAAAATATTAATTATTTCCTGCCTGAGTTGGTTATATTGTGAAGGCACTAAAAAGTATAGTTACCCACAAATGTGTTTCACTGTGTGATTTAGAGCAGACACAGAATACTGCCAAGAAGACCTTTTTAGCTTGTTTAACAGCAAATTTTCAGAACTTCCTACACATAAATCTCTAACACCCCACCTCTTCCCACTTTCATGACCACCTCATCAGGATTTATAACTCATGGTATATGTACCCTTTCAAACAGATGTCTCTCAACCCTACGGCCACACCTGTCAGACAAGGCACTCAAAAGATACAGTTAGGTCCAGAAATATTTGGACAGTAACACAATTTTCGCGAGTTGGGCTCTGCATGCCACCACATTGGATTTGAAATGAAACCTCTACAACAGAATTCAAGTGCAGATTGTAACGTTTAATTTGAAGGTTTGAACAAAAATATCTGATAGAAATTGTAGGAATTGTACACATTTCTTTACAAACACTCCACATTTTAGGAGGTCAAAAGTAATTGGACAAATAAACCAAACCCAAACAAAATATTTTTATTTTCAATATTTTGTCGCGAATCCTTTGGAGGCAATCACTGCCTTAAGTCTGGAACCCATGGACATCACCAAACGCTGGGTTTCCTCCTTCTTAATGCTTTGCCAGGCCTTTACAGCCGCAGCCTTTAGGTCTTGCTTGTTTGTGGGTCTTTCCGTCTTAAGTCTGGATTTGAGCAAGTGAAATGCATGCTCAATTGGGTTAAGATCTGGTGATTGACTTGGCCATTGCAGAATGTTCCACTTTTTTGCACTCATGAACTCCTGGGTAGCTTTGGCTGTATGCTTGGGGTCATTGTCCATCTGTACTATGAAGCGCCGTCCGATCAACTTTGTGGCATTTGGCTGAATCTGGGCTGAAAGTATATCCCGGTACACTTCAGAATTCATCCGGCTACTCTTGTCTGCTGTTATGTCATCAATAAACACAAGTGACCCAGTGCCATTGAAAGCCATGCATGCCCATGCCATCACGTTGCCTCCACCATGTTTTACAGAAGATGTGGTGTGCCTTGGATCATGTGCCGTTCCCTTTCTTCTCCAAACTTTTTTCTTCCCATCATTCTGGTACAGGTTGATCTTGGTCTCATCTGTCCATAGAATACTTTTCCAGAACTGAGCTGGCTTCATGAGGTGTTTTTCAGCAAATTTAACTCTGGCCTGTCTATTTTTGGAATTGATGAATGGTTTGCATCTAGATGTGAACCCTTTGTATTTACTTTCATGGAGTCTTCTCTTTACTGTTGACTTAGAGACAGATACACCTACTTCACTGAGAGTGTTCTGGACTTCAGTTGATGTTGTGAACGGGTTCTTCTTCACCAAAGAAAGTATGCGGCGATCATCCACCACTGTTGTCATCCGTGGACGCCCAGGCCTTTTTTAGTTCCCAAGCTCACCAGTCAATTCCTTTTTTCTCAGAATGTACCCGACTGTTGATTGTGCTACTCCAAGCATGTCTGCTATCTCTCTGATGGATTTTTTCTTTTTTTTCAGCCTCAGGATGTTCTGCTTCACCTCAATTGAGAGTTCCTTAGACCGCATGTTGTCTGGTCACAGTAACAACTTCCAAATGCAAAACCACACACCTGTAATCAACCCCAGACCTTTTAACTACTTCATTGATTACAGGTTAACGAGGGAGACGCCTTCAGAGTTAATTGCAGCCCTTAGAGTCCCTTGTCCAATTACTTTTGGTCCCTTGAAAAAGAGGAGGCTATGCATTACAGAGCTATGATTCCTAAACCCTTTCTCCGATTTGGATGTGAAAACTCTCATATTGCAGCTGGGAGTGTGCACTTTCAGCCCATATTATATATATAATTGCATTTCTGAACATGTTTTTGTAAACAGCTAAAATAACAAAACTTGTGTCACTGTCCAAATATTTCTGGCCCTGACTGTATATTTTTTATTTCCTGCCTGAGTTGCCAAGATTGGGAAGGCACAAAAATGTACCGCTGCCTACAATAGTGTTTCACTGACTAATTTTAAACAGACACGGAAAAGTTTAAAGAACAACGTTTTACATTGTTCAATAGTAATTTCTCAGCAGTCACTAGTAACAATGCCTATAAATTGATTTCAGGACGTAATTTACAGCAGACCCAGAAAATGGCAATAAATACTTTTTAGATACTGCACTAAAATCTTTATTAGTCCTGCCAGGAATACATGGCTATACCCAGAGCAGTGATTTTAACATTTTCTAAAGGCAATTACAATTGTCAACATCAAGTGTGTAGATACTGCACTGACAATACCTATAAATGTGTTGGCCTGTGTAATTTCGAGAAGACAGCCACTCCCATTTGGAGGCCTCACTGGCAACTGTTTTTCATGCACTATAGGTACCTGCAATCCTTTTTTCGATTTCTATGATTTTATGTGCCGATATGTGGCATAACCAAACAACACACTCTCTTTACACTGCATGTCCCTATTCTAACCTTTCGATGGCCTATCTAGCTAAACTGCCCCGCATTAAACTCCTAACGTCACTGTCTAGCAGCAGCCCTAAATTTGAAATTGGCAAACCTTTACCAAACAGGTTCGCTCATCTCTAGTCATCAGGTGGCCTTTGCTTCAAATTTTAAGAGGGTCATCCGTGGGCCCTCACTGACAATGTTAAGAGGGAAATTGGGCAGCCCTTGCTCAAAATCTTTTGAGGGTGAGTAGGCAGCCTTTGCTCAAAATTTTTAGAGGGTCATCAGGTGGCCTTCGCTCCATATTTTTAGAATATCATTAGGTGGCCCTTGTTCAAAATTTTCAGAAGATCATCAGATGGTCCCCACTCCAAATCTTTGGAAGGTTAGCAGGCAACTCTCACTTAAAATATTTAGAGAGTCATCAGGTGGCCCATGCTCTAAAATTTTTAGGGGGTCATCAAACGGCCCTTACTCAAAATGTTTTGAAGTTTATTATTGTGACCCTCACTCAACATATTTGGAGGGTAATAATGCTGCTCTCTCCCTAAATATTTACAAGGTCATCAGGTGGACCTTGCTCCAAATTTGTATATTGGTCTTCATGCAGCCCTTGTTACAAATTTCAAGAGGCTAAACAGGCAGTCATTGCTCAAACTCTTTAGAGGGCTATAAGGTGGTTCGTGCTCAAAATCTATTGAGGGTTATTAAGTGGCCCTCACTCAAAATATTTAGAGTCATCATGCGCCCTTCAGTCCTAATCTTTAGAGGGTCAGCAGGCAACTCTTGTTCCAAATTTATAACAATACAGGTATAAGTTTTTTTAACCCTTGCAATAAGTACATAGTTCCAGTCTATGAGTCACATTACTTGAAAATGGAAAAAAAAATATTATCTAGGTCTTCCTCCATGTGTCGTCCAGGGTGTATTGCAGTTACTTCTAATTTTTGGCAGCCCTAGCACTTAGTGCATAACCTTTATGTAGCAGTCCCACTAGCTAACCATTTTAAAAGAATGTGTATGAGGCCCTCCTTTATCTTTATGTGTAATACAGAGTGTATCGGAGTCTCTCATCCTTCTACTTTTTGTCAGTTTTTACATTTTCCACATAGGCTTTGTGGGGTTCAGAGTTTGACCATATCACACACTACATGCCCAGATAAAGTAGTAAAATATTAAAATTACATTTACTGGTGGGTTATAGTGTTATTTCCCCCTCTACTATGTCATCCACTGTAGTCATAGGTGATGGGGAAATACAGAGAGAGCTGGCCTGGCTTTTAAGAGGTGCAGGAGGCGATATTTTATTTATCATCATAATTTTCCTTACATATATCAGTACACAGGAGAGAATATTTCCTAATATTAGTTTCATGTAAAATGCATTTTAGCCTTGGTTTTCTATGTTTTATTGTCAGTCCATAAATGTAGTGTAATTCTCTGATAAGATTGTTCCCAGCAGTGACCTGTGAGGCAGAGATATGTCCAAGTGTCTTCCCCATGCAGTTTACATTCATATCAGTGATTTTTTCCTGTGCTTCAGCTATCCCGGGAGGGTGTTCAGAAAAAATGCTCGAATTTCCCATTGACTTCCATTATTGTCGTTACTCGAATTAAGTCCTTCCAAATGTCTTACCTGCTCAATTAAACAATCAAGCATTTTTTTTTACTTGCTCATCACTATTCAGAACTAGAGATGAGCGAACCCAGGTTTCAGTGTTCAGTTTTTGGCCGAACATTGACTTTTTTAAAAAAACAAAACAGAGTTCGGGCACTTTATGTATGAACTTCCCTCATGCAAGCATCGCTGTGCTCAGGTATGCTCGGTGGTCTGCCCAGTGCAAGCTGTTTGTGTGCTGCCCCTGAGGCTTCAGTCGCCACAGAGGTACTGCACCTCATCCAGAGGTGTGGTATTTCATCCCTGGTAAGGAGGAGGTCAAAGCCGGTTCATGCAGAAACATAGCACACTCACTTAGTAACACATAAGCAAACATGGTAAGGGCGTGATTATACCCGAACCAGACCGGGGGTGGAGTAAGCTGAGTGGGAACAGAGGTGCAGTGTACAGTCAGAAAAAGGAGAAGGAAGTTGAAGTGGAGGAGAAAAGACCTGTGGTCTGGAACTGGCACCATTCGGCCCGGGCATAGCAAGAAGGGTACCAGAGCCCACTTGAATTCCTATACTACCCCGTGGCCTCGTTTCACACATAATCACTGATTGGAGGGGCATGGTCACAATTCGGGGACTGGTCTCCAGGCTAGAGGAGAATAAACCCATGGGCTCCCGAGTGAAACCAGTGGCTGAGGTGTCTTCAAGCACCGAGGCTACCACTGCACACAAATTCACTTGAAAGTGTCCCAAAACAAACCAGAGTGATAGAGCTTCACAATGTCTAACAGGGTTCATGGGCACTGGACATGTTCAGTGAGGGAGGGCGCAAGGCAGGAGGGCGAAGCCAGCGCAGAAGTTGGCCAGAGAAAGTGTATATTAAAGAAAGGTGCAACGGACTTGACCTCCGAGCTACCTGGGATCGGTTAGAGCCCATCACGGTGAATCCCGGCACTCCAAGGATGGTCCACAGCTTGTGTAACCAGCTACAGTGATAAACATCTATTCACTGCATCCCTGACTCGCTCCATTATTCACCCGCTATAATAGACTGCTACTACCACACCTATCCGCCCTGGGGCTCAGCTCTACCTGTGGAGAGTTACACCATCCAAGCTACATCACCATCAGCCCCTGAGGTCCCTATCTCGCAGCGGCGGCATCCCACCTTGCCACATACCACAGGTGGCGTCACAAAAACAACCATCATCCCCTACATCTTTATTAAACAACACCGTTGGGGTCACGGAACAGGGCTAGGCCACAGCGGCGTCACAGAACCAGAACCACGGCCCGGTATCGAGTCTACCCAGGCTCCGGTGGGCGCCTCACTTGCAGTGTTTTATCGGCTCACACTGGGGGTAACAACAACGTTATCAAATGTAGTGTGCAACAAGAAAAAAAATGGAAAACACTTATCCACCTACCCATAGAAGTGATCTGCTTATGCCTGGCTGTATGGGGGCGGAGACCAGCACCGCCAATTATTGACCTCCATTGTGGCTTGGGCCAAGTCTAAACCCGTAAAGGTATGGTTCAGTTGCACTCGCTTAACCAAACTTCCACGGGTTCGCTCATCTCTACTCAGGACCTTTCCTAAATTCCTGCAGCAAAATGTAACCTTTTCCTACCCTGAGTCCCCCCGGGGGGGGACATTCCAAAAATTCTGTTATGCTCCTTTGTCCTTTGTCGGGCCACTGCCTTGTTTATCATTCACATGTGAATAAATTGATTTCCTGTTGATTTATTTTACAAATTTCATTCATATTGCAAAATTCTGTTTTGACGTTTCTTCCCAATTATAATAGGATTTCAATGGGCAGAACAGGAAATTTTATTGGCTAGGAAAAGGTTAAATGATAGTGCACTACATCTGTAAGTATAAGTGTAATGTGTTGCTGCACATACACCCTGCGGCCATTAACAAACAAATATAACTTACAATAAAGAAAATCCATAGAAACCCTACAGTAATTACATAACACATGCAAAGAACAGAGGACACTCACTTATCATGCACTCATTCAGGACGGTCCCTACTCCAGCAATTCACATTGCCACGTGCCAGCAGGACTCTAATAAAATCTTTCTGAAATTGAAGTAGTACAACCCCTGGCAAAACGTCTGGCCTCCCCTGGCTCGGAGGATGTTCCTTCAGTTGTTTACTTTTGTTTAAAAAAAAAGCAGATCACAGACGGCACAAAACTAAAGTCATTTCAAATAGCAACTTTCTGGCTTTAAGAAACACTAAAAAAAATCATGAAAACATAATATGCTAGCCAGTGACGGTTACTTTAATAGACCAAACAGGGAAAAATTATGGAATCACTCAATTATGTGGAAAAAAAATTATGGAATCATGAAAAATAAACAAAAAAAACACTCCAATATATCACTAGTATTTTGTTGTACCCCCTCTGGCTTTTATAACAGCTTGCAGTCTCTGAGGCATGGACTTAATGAGTGACAAACAGTACTTTTCATCAATCTGGCTCCAACTTTCTCTGATTGCTGTTGCCAGATCAGCTTTGCAGGTTGGAGCCTTTGCATGGACCATTTTCTTCAACTTCCACCAAAGATTTCCAATTTGATTGAGATCCAGACTATTTGCAGGTCATAAATCCAAAAGCGGAAATAGAGATCCATAATCTATATATGCATGTCCACCAAACAGAATATATATAAACCTACACTAGACCTGCGTAATTACATAGTACACCAATGAAAGTACACATTATTTCAAAAAGTATTACAAAATTTTATTAACAGGATACCAATAGACAATATATCACATGATTCGAGACGGATATCATAAGAACACACAGTAAAAAGTCATTACCCCTTAAAAACACAGAAACAATCCTGGGACAGTGTGGTCTTAAAGTTGGTACATTATAGTGGTCAGAAAGGGATATATACATGCACCCCAAAAATACATCAAAGATAATACTGCAAAACCAGCAATCTGGTATACTGTAATCACAAAGGATGCATGCATAAGTCCCAAATACATCAAAAGTGGTAATACAAAACTGGCACTCCAGCAGGAATAAATACTGATGTATAAATTCTCATATCATACAATTGTAAACATGTGGTACATAAAGAAACCCTTGCGGATTACATAGATCAAAACATCCTGCAATGAGATTTTTAGACATACCCCACATGAAGTTATGCCAGCATTCAGGTCAGTATGATGCCATCCTATCACCCAAGAGGGGGGAGATGGGGAGAAATCAGACCTGAAACACTGCTGGAGGCAGATTGGAGTTAATGGGAGACCACTACCTGATGAACCACACTGCCCGGCACCTCTACGCGCACGTTTCACACTAGCTTCGTCAGGAGATGCTGTGACAGGGAGATGGTCATCTTTTATGGCGCAGGACTCACCTGAGGCCCATCAGTGGCGCGCAAAGTGCGGCGACGGCCATGCCGCCCTCTCCAGCCAGCGTCCCGGAAGCCGCATTGTGCATGCGCGCTAATCGCTTCACTCATTGGGCGCTGGCTGCAGGGGAGGGACAGTCACCGACACATAGAGCGCGCACGGGCATCAGTAAATCCAGCGCCATCTTGGATGAGGGCAGAAGTATTGGCAAACAACACAAATCGGGAATTCACATAAGCATTTTACCAAAATATTGTTCCCAAGCAATAACAATAATATACAAATGCATAATCACATATGGAGTTGATACAGATACATAATCTCATAAAAAGGTATGAAAATGCAGCACATATAGATGCCAAAAAGACATTATTCAGCCATCTATAGCAGAGAAATAATCAATCAATTCACGGCCATCCCATGTGCTGCATAATCATAACCCTGATTTTCATCATACAATCCATAAGGGCCAATCAAAAGAACATCTAATACATTAGTTAATGCGCGTGGATCCCGGAGTGTGGTTCCGTCATATATGTAGAGGGTGTACATCCCACACATGACTAATTTCCAAAAAATCGCTCTCAACAAGCTCTGTATATAAAAAATCAAGAAAAGAAAGGAAAAAACAATTAAAAAAATGACCATAAAAATCAAACAGAGAGCAATAGGCCCAAAGAGGCAGCCCAAACCAGACTCAGACAATAAGTACAGAACATGATTAGACAAGGAAGATCAATACGTACCAAAAAGCGTATGAGAGCAGGATCAAAACCAGGAGTATCCATAGGGAGGGCGATCACAGGAAGGGCTTAAAGGACATCAGATCATTTAAACCCCGAGGCTTAGTGGTCTCCAATGTGGTAATCCACTTCACATGCATGCATCCTTTGTGATTACAGTATACCAGATTGCTGGTTTTGCAGTATTATCTTTGATGTATTTTTGGGGTGCATGTATATATCCCTTTCTGACCACTATAATGTACCAACTTTAAGACCACACTGTCCCAGGATTGTTTCTGTGTTTTTAAGGGGTAATGACTTTTTACTGTGTGTTCTTATGATATCCGTCTCGAATCATGTGATATATTGTCTATTGGTATCATGTTAATAAAATTTTGTAATACTTTTTGAAATAATGTGTACTTTCATTAGTGTACTATGTAATTACGCAGGTCTACTGTAGGTTTATATATTTGCAGGTCATGTTATTGACCTTATGTGTCTTCTTTCAAGGAATGTTTTCACAGTTTTTGCTCTATGGCAGGATGCACTATCATCTTGATAAATGATTTCATCATCCCCAAACATCCTTTCAATTGATGAAATAAGAAAAGTGTCCAAAATTTCAATGTAAACTTGTGCCTTTACCTGACATGCAGCCCCGTATCATCAATGGCTGTGGAAATGTAAATGTTCTATTCAGGCAGTCATCTTTTTATTGTTTAGCTTTTCTGTGTGTAAATCCCATTTCCTTTAGGCGGTTTCTTATAGTTCGGTCACAGACAGTGACTCCAGTTTCCTCCCATTCGTTCCTCATTTGTTTTTTTGTGCATTTCCTGTTTTGGAGACATATTGCTTTAAGTTTCCTGTCTTGAAGCTTTGATGACTTCCTTGGTCTACCAGTATGATTGCCTTTAACAACCTTCCCATGTTATTTGTTTTTGGTCCAGATTTTAGACAGCTGACTGTGAACAACTAACATCTTTTGTGTCATGATTTACCCTCTTTTAAGAGTTTGATAATCCTCTCCTTTGTTTCAATTGACATCTCTCATGTTGGAGCCATGATTCATCTCAGTCCACTTGGTGCAACAGCTCTCCAAGGTGTGATCACTCCTTTTTAGATGCAGACTAACGAGGAGATCTTATTTGATGCAGGTGTTAGTTTTGGAATGAAAATTTACAGGGTGATTCCATAAATTTTCCTGATAATTGAGTGATTCCATAATTTTTCCCCCTGTTTGGTCTTGAAAAGTAACCGTTACTGGCTAGCACATTATGTTTTCATGATTTTTTTTTTTTTAGTGTTTTTTAAAGCCAGAAAGTTGCTATTTACTTAACTATTTACTAGTTACTTTAGTTTTGTGCCGCCTGTGATCTGCTTTTTTATAAACAAAAGTAAACAACTGAATGAACATCCTCAGAGCCAGGGGAGGCCATAACTTTTGCCAAGGGGTGTAATAGATTCAGGTAATAGGCAATTTTAGTTGGTGAATTTAAGTCAAATGTTTGGGTTTTTTAATTTTCTTTTTTTTTTTTAAAGCTTAAAACGTTTCTAAAGAACATGAAATTCTATGACAAGTATAATGAATTATATAGATTCAATGAGAAAGGAGAAGTTCCTGAAAATCTAGAGATTCTGAATATTGTAAAACAAGAAGACATCCAGAACAATCGCACTTTTCGAGATCTTTATCGAGTTCACGTGGGCGACTTTAATCCATCACTACGAGAAGATCAACAGCTGACTATATTTCCTGAGAGGATAAAGTGGCGGCATGGAAAGGTAAGAAGAATACTCCAAATATTAAACATAAGATATTTAGAATAAATAGAAAACCCAGAAACTATAGGAAAAATAATCAACGGGGGCTGATTCACACCAGTAACCAGCCTAGAAATCACGCATTTCCTTACATCTCTTCCATTTTGCTTGTAAATGAGCTGACAGGTTCGGGGTAGAGGTTTAACTATCAAAGTTTTTAAAGTTTAAGGTAGATACTAATATAAATCCATTGGTTCAACCTATAAACAAAATGGTTGATGCAAAGGAAGGCAAAAACTCCAGGAGGCAGATGCTAATGGCCCAATCAGGTGGTAGTCTGTCCTGAAACATCAGACAAGTTCCTTGGATGAAGGTACCATCACTGAATTTAGTATCCATGATCTGTAGGATTATATTTTTCAAGAAAGACATTCAGGCCTCCTTGAACCTTTTTAGTGAATAAACCAATAAAACATCATGTGGCAGAGTGTTCCATAGTCTCATTGTTCTTACAGTAAAGAATCTGCATTTGTGATTATAATTAATCCTTCTTTCCTGTAGATGTAGAGGATAGCCCCTTGTTCTCAGTGCAGGCTTAGTTGTAAAAAGATCAGCGTCAATCAAAAGTGTAACAATGTTCTGAACGTTAAACTTTTAGGCTCCAGATATCACCATACACTACAGCTTGGAGCTTGAGATGACCTACTTTATATAGACAATCATTTCTGATATCTCGTACATAAATTTCACTTTCAACTATTTAGCACATGATTACTTCTGCAGATTCTTGTCAGGTCTCTGCATTGTTACCATTTTGCTCCTTAAAATCTAAATTTTACATTTTTATTATTTTTTTAGTATTTTGTAAATCAACCTTTGTCCTTCAGCTCTGCCTAACCACTTCTGAGTTGTCAATCAGAATCCAGCATGTTCTGAACGACATCTGATCCCAGGTCTCTTCTCCACATTCCCAGTGTTGGTGTATACTGGTCATGTTTCTTCTCCACATTCCCAGTGTTTCTGTATGCTGGTCAGGTCTCTCTCCACGTTCCCAGTGCTGGTGTATACTGGTCAGGTCTCTTCTCCACGCTCCCAGTGTTGGTGTATACTAGTCAGGTCTTTTCTACACGTTCCCAGTGTTGGTGCATACTGGTCAGGTCTCTTCTCCATGTTCCCAGTCTTGGTGTATACTGGTCAGGTCTCTTCTCCACGTTCCCAGTGTTGGTGCATACTGGTCAGGTCTCTTCTCCATGTTCCCAGTGTTGGTGTATACTGGTCAGGTCTCTTCTCCATGTTCCCAGTGTTGGTGTGTACTGGTCAGGTCTCTTCTCCACGTTCCCAGTGTTGGTATATACTGGTCAGGTCTCTTCTCCACATTCCCAGTGTTGGTGTATACTGGTCAGGTCTCTTCTCCACGTTCCCAGTGTTGGTGTATACTGGTCAGGTCTCTTCTCCATGTTCCCAGTGTTGGTGTATACTGGTCAGGTCTCTTCTCCACGTTCCCAGTGTTGGTGTATACTGGTCAGGTCTTTTCTCCATGTTCCCAGTGTTGGTGTATACTGGTCATGTTTCTTCTCCATGTTCCCAGTGTTGGTGTATACTGGTCAGGTCTTTTCTACATGTTCCCAGAGTTGGTGCATAGTGGTCAGGTCTCTTCTCCATGTTCTCAGTGTTAGTGTATACTGGTCAGGTCTCTTCTCCACGTTCCCAGTGTTGGTGTATACTGGTCAGGTCTATTCTCCACGTTCCCAGTGTTGGTGTATACTGGTCAGGTCTCTTCTCCACGTTCCCAGTGTTGGTATATACTGGTCAGGTCTCTTCTCCATGTTCCCAGTGTTGGTGTGTACTGGTCAGGTCTCTTCTCCATGTTCCCAGTGTTGGTGTATACTGGTCAGGTCTTTTCTCCATGTTCCCAGTGTTGGTGTATACTGGTCATGTTTCTTCTCCATGTTCCCAGTGTTGGTGTATACTGGTCAGGTCTCTTCTCCACATTCCCAGTGTTGGTATATATTGGTCAGGTCTCTTCTCCATGTTCCCAGTGTTGGTGTATACTGGTCAGGTCTCTTCTCCACGTTCCCAGTGTTGGTGTATACTGGTCAGGTCTCTTCTCCACGCTCCCAGTGTTGGTGTATACTGGTCAGGTCTCTTCTCCACGTTCCCAGTGTTGGTGTATACTGGTCAGGTCTCTTCTCCACGTTCCCAGTGTTGGTGTATACTGGTCAGGTCTCTTCTCCATGTTCCCAGTGTTGGTGTATACTGGTCAGGTCTCTTCTCCACGTTCCCAGTGTTGGTGTATACTGGTCAGGTCTCTTCTCCACATTCCCAGTGTTGGTATATATTGGTCAGGTCTCTTCTCCATGTTCCCAGTGTTGGTGTATACTGGTCAGGTCTCTTCTTCACGTTCCCAGTGTTGGTGTATACTGGTCAGGTCTCTTCTCCACGCTCCCAGTGTTGGTGTATACTGGTCAGGTCTCTTCTCCACGTTCCCAGTGTTGGTGTATACTGGTCAGGTCTCTTCTCCACGTTCCCAGTGTTGGTGTATACTGGTCAGGTCTCTTCTCCATGTTCCCAGTGTTGGTGTATACTGGTCAGGTCTCTTCTCCACGTTCCCAGTGTTGGTATATACTGGTCAGGTCTCTTCTCCATGTTCCCAGTGTTGGTGTATACTGGTCAGGTCTCTTCTCCACGTTCCCAGTGTTGGTGTATACTGGTCAGGTCTTTTCTCCATGTTCCCAGTGTTGGTGTATACTGGTCATGTTTCTTCTCCATGTTCCCAGTGTTGGTGTATACTGGTCAGGTCTTTTCTACATGTTCCCAGAGTTGGTGCATAGTGGTCAGGTCTCTTCTCCATGTTCCCAGTGTTAGTGTATACTGGTCAGGTCTCTTCTCCACGTTCCCAGTGTTGGTGTATACTGGTCAGGTCTATTCTCCATGTTCCCAGTGTTGGTGCATACTGGTCAGGTCTCTTCTCCATGTTCCCAGTGTTGGTGTATACTGGTCAGGTCTCTTCTCCATGTTCCCAGTGTTGGTGTATACTGGTCAGGTCTCTTCTCCACGTTCCCAGTGTTGGTGTATACTGGTTAGGTCTCTTCTCCATGTTCCCAGTGTTGGTGTATACTGGTCAGGTCTCTTTTCCATGTTCCCAGTGTCGGTGTATACTGGTCAGGTCTCTTCTCCATGTTCCCAGTGTTGGTGTATACTGGTCAGGCCTCTTCTCCATGTTCCCAGTGTTGGTGTATACTGGTCAGGTCTCTTCTCCATGTTCCCAGTGTTGGTGTATACTGGTCAGGTCTCTTCTCCATGTTCCCAGTGGTGGTGTATACTGGTCAGGCCTCTTCTCCCCATTCCCAGTGTTGGTGTATACTGGTCAGGTCTCTTCTCCACGTTCCCAGTGTTGGTGTATACTGGTCAGGTCTCTTCTCCATGTTCCCAGTGTTGGTGTATACTGTTCAGGTCTCTTCTCCACGATGCGACAGTTCTGGGACTGTACCCGGCTCTTCCCGATTTGCCCTGATGCGTTGGCAAATCGGGGTAATAAGGAGTTAATGGCAGCCCATAGCTGCCAATAAGTCCTAGATTAATCATGTCAGGCGTCTCCCCGAGAAACCTTCCATGATTAATCTGTAAATTACAGTAAATATACACACACATCTGAAAAAATCCTTTATTAGAAATAAAAAACACAAACCAATTCCCTCGTAACCAATTTAATAAGCCCCAAAAAGCCCTCCATGTCCGGCGTAATCCACGAACCTCCAGCGTCGCTTCCAGCTCTGCTGCATGCAGGTGACAGGAGCAGCAGAATACACCGCCGCTCCAGTCAGCTTCACACAGCAACTGAGGTGAGTAGCGCGATCAACTGCTGTCAGTCAGGTAACTCACGGCCACCGCTGGGTACGGTCCCAGAACTGTCGCATCTAATGTATGCGGCAATTCTGGGCGGCTGCTGACTGATATTGTTAGGCTGGGGGGCTCCCCATAACGTGGAGCTCCCCATCATGAGAATACCAGCCTTCAGCTGTATGGCTTTATCTGGCTGGTATTAAAATTGGGGGGACCGCTAGCCGTTTTTTTAAATTATTTAATTATTTATTTCACTGCACAGTATACACACGCCCACCGTCCACCGGCTGCTGTGATTGGGTGCAGTGAGACACCTGTCACTCAGCGTGGGGGCGTGTCTCACTGCAACCAATCATAGGCGCCGAAAAGCAGGAAAGCAGGGAATACGAGATTGTTTAATGAGCAGCCGGCTTTTTTAAAAGAGGAAAAGCCGCCGGAGTTTAGTGAACAGCTGAGCAGCGCCGCGGCAGTGATCGGGGAACGGTAAGTATGAGAGAGGGGGGAGACTGACCGACAGACTGTGAGAGGGGGACAGACAAGACAGAGAGAGACTGACAGAAAGACAGAGAGACCGACTGACGGACTGAGGGAGATAGAATGAAAAAAAAAAAATGACCGACATCGCTAGTAAAAAGCACAAAACGTGCGTTTTGGACATCGGAGTGCCACACAATGTTTTCACGTAAAATCTTTCATGTAATCTCAAAAAGTAACATACACCAGCTCTATCTCCCTATTGGGTATGTGCCCTTAACATTTCCGCCATGAAAATTCATTTTGGTGTCATTTTGGAAGGTTTTCTGGTGAGTTCGTAAAAATGGCGTAAAACTCGGACAAAATTGTTCACAGCTGTGACTTTTGAGTGATAAATGCTTCAAGGAGTCTTCCCCATGCTGTTGCCATGTCATTTGAGCATTCTTCTAAGACTTTTGTGACATTTTTAGGGTTTCTACATGCTGCCGGGGGGTCATTTCATAAAAATACTCTGGTCTCCCATATGATAACATTGGGCTCGGTGCTCGGGCCGAGTACACGAGTATCTTGGGATGCTCGGCCCGAGCCTCGAGCACCCGAGCTTTTTGGTACTCGCTCATCACTATCCATAACCTGTTCACCATTGGCAGAGAAATAGTGGCAACAATGGAGGGTCAATCACTGTTTTCAGTTAAGGACAAGCGGTCAATGAAAGCCAAGACCCTGGCATCCAGTGAGGCAATTGACGTTGCTAAGGATAGACCCCGCTCTTTTGTTCCAAAGGTTTATTGTGGTGTCTCAACCTGCTGATCTTTCCCTTGATGAGGTGATGGCCTATGAACTTTGACCATACTCGCCATCCCTCTTTGAGGCAAAACATCTCTTACGCAAACCAAACAAAGCACAACTGATGGCTGCTATAAAAGAACAGCGTTCAGATGACGCAGTACTCAAGGATGTACCAGAAGTGGAACATTATGTTCTTGACGGAGGTTCTCTTCTCCATCGACTGAAGTGGGCAGAAGGAAAGACATATTGTTCAATCGCTGAAGACCATGCATCTTTCACAGTAAAGCACTATTGAGTTCAATTGTGTTCGAATATGTTCGTAGAACTGTTCCATGAACACAGGTAAATTCGGCGAATAAAAACCCAACTGAACCTTGGGAGGTTTGCTCATCTCTAATCAGCACAATTTTTGAATCATATTTTTTTGTTAGGAGTGTTTAAATTTAATCAGCAGTATCTCATTTTTCCAACACAATTTACAAAACCATTTTTAAGGACCACATCACATTTGAAGTGACTTTGAGAGACCTGGAAAGAAAATACCCAAACGTGACACCATTCTAAAAACTGCACCCCTCACACTGCTCAAAACACATCCAAGAAGTTTGTGAACCCTTAAGTTGCTTCACACATGAATTATAGCAAAGTGGAAATAAAAAACAAATACATTTTACCTAGAAATGTTGCATTAGCCTCAATATATTCACTTTTACAATAAATAGTACCATGAAATGTACTGGTAAAATTTGTTACCCAGTTTCCTCTGAGCGTGCTAATATCCCACATGTGATCAGAAACATCTGTTTGGACAGGATGCCGGGCTCGGAATGTAAGGAGCACTAGTTGAAATTTGGAACACAAATTTGGCTGAAACAGATTGCGGGCAGTATGTTGCATTTGCAGGCCCCCTAAGGTACCTAAACACCGGAAACACCCACAGATGACCCCATTTGGAAACTAGACCCCTCAAGGATTTTATCTAGAGGTATAGTGATCATTTTGAATCCACAGGTACTTCACAGAATTTGATAACATTAGGTCATTATATTGAAAAATTTCATTTGCTCAGAAAAATGTTGCTTTATCACCAAATCTCTCCCTTTTACAAAAGGTATCGGCAAAAGTGGACCATACTATTTGTTATCCACTTTCTTATGACCATGGCGATATCCCATGTATAGTCAAAAATGTCTGTTACGACAAATGGGAGCATTTAGAATAGAAGGAGCAAGATTTGAATTTTGGAAAGAAAATTTGGCTAAGGCCAGAGTCACACTTGCGAGTGACTCTCATACACTCTCCTGACAGGAGCAGGTGAACTGCATGTATTTCTTTTTTTAAGATTTGTCAAAAAGAATTGTGCTGCATGTATTTCTATGCAGCGGAGATGCTTGTGTCCGAAGAGCCTTGGCCCATGCTGGGTGTTGAGATTTGAGACTCGCGCAAGTCACGCACGAGTCACTTGCAAGTTTAACTCTAGCCTAAAGAAGATTGTCGGCACCATGTCTCTTTTTCATAGCCCCTGAGGCATGTAAACAGCAGACATCCCCCACAAGTTACCATATTTTGGAAACTAGACCCCTTAAAATTTTCTCCAAGGTATAGTGAACTTTTTGAACTCACAAGTACTGTACAGAATTTGATAAAATTAGGTTGTCATATTGAAAATTTTCACTTTTTGCACAAAAATGTTGCTTTATCATCAAATTTCTCACTTTTACAAGAGATAACAACAAAAAGTGTACCTACATCTTGTTACCTGCTTAACTATTAGTGCAGTGAAACCCCACATGTAGTCAAAATGGTATGTTTGGTTCGGAATGGAAGGAGCAATATTTGACTTTTGGAAATACGTTGCAGCCACCTTTTCGTATTTGCTGAGCCCCTGAGGTACCTAAACAGAATAAACCCCCCACAAGTGACACTATTTTGGAATCTAGACCCCTCAAAGACTTTATCCAGGTGTATAGTGAGCATTCTGAACCACAAGTACTTCACAGAATTTGATAACATTAGGCTGTCATATTGAATATTTACATTTTTTCACAAATATGTTGCTTTATTACCAAATTTCACACTTTTACAAGACGTATCTGTCATGATGTATTTTACCTTCTCACTGTATTTGCTGTAATACTATGTCAGGATGTGATGTCACTTTCCTTTGGTTGTACTTACTGAACACTTTGAAATGTCTTGGGATGTAAGTAACCATACCTTCCCCCCATCTCCTGTGTCTCTGGGCCCATAATGCAATTATCTCTTGTCCACACAGCCAGGGGAACTTCTCATTGTTTCGTAAGCAGTGGATAACGCCAACTACACAAACCTGTAGACATCTCGGAGCCAACCTTCTAGAATCTTCTAGTGGGCCCAACCATTGCATAGACCCCTACCCTTGAGGGGCGGGCCCATGAGCTCAAACAATACACTCCTGTTTCTAAATGCAGTTGGGAGTTGAGTTTTTGAAGAGGAAGGGAGCGAGATCTGAATCTGCGGACAGACCTCGCCGTCCAGTGGATTGTGTGGTGTGACGGGGTGTACATCAGAGCAAAGAGAGACAACAGGCCGAGGATGATCCAACAGGTTTACTAACAGGAATACAGGAACAGCACACGACAAGTCCAAATAAAACAGATTCGGGGGCACCTCCCGATAATCCAAAGTGCCAGATCACAACGTAATAGTCCTTTTCAGAGTCCCAGAAATCCCACACAATCCACTGGACGGCGAGGTCTGTCCGCAGATTCAGATCTCGCTCCCTTCCTCTTCAAAAACTCAACTCCCAACTGCATTTAGAAACAGGAGTGTATTGTTTGAGCTCATGGGCCCGCCCCTCAAGGGTAGGGGTCTATGCAATGGTTGGGCCCACTAGAAGATTCTAGAAGGTTGGCTCCGAGATGTCTACAGGTTTGTGTAGTTGGCGTTATCCACTGCTTACGAAACAATGAGAAGTTCCCCTGGCTGTGTGGACAAGAGATAATTGCATTATGGGCCCAGAGACACAGGAGATGGGGGGAAGGTATGGTTACTTACATCCCAAGACATTTCAAAGTGTTCAGTAAGTACAACCAAAGGAAAGTGACATCACATCCTGACATAGTATTACAGCAAATACAGTGAGAAGGTAAAATACATCATGACATGTGGGATTTCTGGGACTCTGAAAAGGACTATTACGTTGTGATCTGGCACTTTGGATTATCGGGAGGTGCCCCCGAATCTGTTTTACTTGGACTTGTCGTGTGCTGTTCCTGTATTCCTGTTAGTAAACCTGTTGGATCATCCTCGGCCTGTTGTCTCTCTTTGCTCTGATGTACACCCCGTCACAGTATCACCAAAAAGTGGACATAGCAGGTTGTTACACACTTTCTTGTGAGCGCGGCAATACTCCACATGTACTAAAAAAGTTTGGTTTGAATAAATGGGAGGGTTTGCAATGGAAGGAGCAATATTTGAATTTTGGAAACCAAATTTGGCTGAAATGGTTTGCCGGCACCATGTCGCATTTGCAGGGTCCCTGAGGCACCAAAAAATAAAAAAAAACATAAATTACCCTATTTTGGAAACTATACCCATAAAAGAATTTATTTATGGGTATGTTGAGTATTTCGACCCCATAGGTGCATCACAGATATTTTTGAAATGTGGATATGAAAATTATGGTTACTTTTTTTTCACTAAAATGTTATTCTAACCCAAGATTTGTAATTTTGACAATATATGATAGAACCCCATAATTTGTTACGCAACTTCTCCCAAACACAGTGTTACTACATACGTGGTCAAAAAATAAAGTTTGGGTACATGGTAGGGCTCGGTTGCATTTGCAGAGCCCCTGAGATGCCAAAAGTGTAGAAACATCCACAGGTGACCACATTTGACAAACTAAACCCTATAATAAATTAATCTACAGGTGTGATAAATATTTTGAACCCACAAATTGCACAGAATTTTATGAGATTGGGCCGTGAAAACAAAAATCATAGGTTTACTTTTAGCCTTAAATTTTAATTTACCTACAGGGCAATAGGAGAAAATGGAAAGGTCAATTTGTTATGCAACTTTTACCGAATGTGACAGTACTCCATATGTTACTGTTCACTACTATTTGAGTGCATGGCTGTGATCAGATCGGAAAGAGTGCAGCTGGTATTTAGAATGCAGTGCCTCAGAGAATTTTATAACATTGGGAAGTGGAAATATAACATTTAGTGATCTTTTTTTTTAGCTTCAAGTTTGTCAGTTACACAAGGGTTAAATGATTAAAATGGACCCCACAATTTATTGCGCAATTTCTCCCGAATGTGGTGATGTCCAAAGTGTCATTAGAAACTACTGTTTGGCCACGTGGCAGGGCTGACCAGGAAGGAGCGTTATTCAGCTTTTGGAGCACAAATTTTGCTAAAATAGCTTGCGACAAAATTTATGGAGCCCCTAACATGCCAGAACAGCAGAAACGCCACAAAAGTGACCCCATTGTACAAGTTGCACCTCTCAAATAAATTATCGATGGCTGCAGTGACTATTTTGTAGCATGTTTACCATGCTCTTTCCTGGAGTATTACAAATATGCCAGTTTAGGGCCCATACATTTTGACCCCATATATTGTAGTGCCTCCATACATTATGCACAGTTTTGCTTCGGGAAACATGCACCCCATAAATGGCTAAAAGTGCTCTCCCTTCTACAATAATGCCACACATGGCCACTTATGGTTGTTTAGGCACAGTGGGGTTCAGAAGGAGGGGTCATTTAGATTTGGGAGCGCAGAGGTAATTGGATTGAATTTGAGTGGTGGGAGCCTTATCGCATTACCAAGGACTTTGTTCTACCACTAACATGGGACCCCCCTCACATTTCCAGGAACAGATCATGGACCCTAATAGGGCCTGGTTTTGTGGTGGTAAGTTATGGGTTTTATTGGTAACACTTTGGGATACAGAACATTTTTTGATTGTTTTCTATTTATACTGAAAAACAACTGTGGATGGAGAAAGCACAATAGGGTCTTATCACAAATAACAGTAGTATGAACAAAGGTGTTCAACTCACCTACTAGGGTTGTGAGAGGCACAACTCCTAGTAAAGCTTTAGGATGGTAAAAGCAGCAGCCCCGGAGATGCCACGTGTAAAGGAGAATGAAAGGTTTGTATGCCACGCTATCACCAATGACTCAAATTGATTATTCCATTTGTTTATTTCTTTCACAGGTCAGGTCAACGCGTTTCAGGAATTAACCAAGCCCTTCATCAGGACATTAGGAATGTCAAACTGTCTCTTGATGTTCCTAATGTCCTGATGAAGGGTATAGTCAATCCCTGAAACGCGTAGACCTGACCTGTGAAAGAAATAAAGAAATGGCATAATCAAATTGTGTAATTGGTGATAGCACGGCATACAACCCTTTCATTCTCCTTTACACTACTTCTACTGAAAGCAGAGTCCACAGCACCCTGGTCAAAAAAATAGACCACCTGTGTAGTCCACACACATTCAGCAGTATAGGGACGCACATCCAAAATCAAGGGATTACTTGATTTAACATATACCATGAGAATAAAGTGATGACAGCGTCCCACTAAGGGAATTCAATCCATATTTATTCTTGTTCCATTGGATGAAGAAACAGCAACGCTTCAACCGATGTGGTCTTTTTCAAGCATAATGTGTAATACCAAATACCTGGTTTTTTATACAGAGATCAATGAATCAACCACCAATTAACACAAAGCGGCCCCTTCTTTACATAGTAAACATACAAAACATGCATCTCAACAGAGATCAATACAGATTAACATAGATCACATTCCCCAGGGGGTTACACATATCATAATCCATCCAAGCTTACCTGAATCAGATCATACAGAACTGTCTAGCATTACCTACATACAGAAACCGCGCCATTCATCTTTAGACACTTTAGACTCCATTTGGCATCTGTTTCATTAGTGTCCATCTTTTAGGTGTGCAGACACCTGTGGTCATCCATATTTGTGCTCGAAAAAGACGCCTAAAATGAAGGGACATTGCCAGAACATAGACTGGACGGAGTAGTCCAAAGTGACTCCATCTGCCTCATTAGAGTAAGTGGTTCTCTTTGGGGTTTTGCCTGAATCACATTTTTTGGTATTTTCACTGAAACCCAGATGTAACACTCAGCAAGCAGGATAAATGTCAGCCAAGCCTTATGCGGGCTTTACACATTACGATCTATCGTGCAATTGCACGAGCGATCGTAACCGCCCATGTCATTTGTGTATCACGGGCAATTGATTGCCCGTGGCGCACAAAGTCATAAATCCCCCGTCACACATCGTTCAGCGTCACAGCGACGTCACAGCAGCGTCACTGAACCGCCGCCCAATAGAATCTGAGAGGCGGAGATGAGCGGGGCGAACATCCCGCCCACCTCCTTCCTTCCGCATTGTGGGCGGGATGCAGGTAAGGAGAGGTTCCTCGTTTCTGCGGTGTCACACAGAGCGATGTGTGCTGCCGCAGGAACGATGAACTACATTGTTACTGCAGCAGCAACGTTATTCGAGAATGGACCCCCATGTCACCGATATGCGATTTTGCACGTTTTGCGACAATGCAAAATCGCTCATAGGTGTCACAAGCAACGGCATCGCTAAAGCGCGGTCGCAAACTCCGTGACCCCAACGAGATCGCTTGAGCGATGTTTCAGCGTGTAAAGCGGACTTTATTCTGATTTTTGGGAGGAAGAATGAAGACATAGAAAGCAATGCAGTAATACTTCTTGGGTTTATTTTGACGCCGTTCACCATGCGATATCAGTGACAGAACGGATTTTATTTAGTGAAATTACAGCAATAATAGATTTATATCTTTTTTAAAGCTCTGCTTCTATGACACAGTAAAAATGTCTTTTTTATAATAAATAGTTTTTCTGTCTCAATATTCTGAAAGCTGCAACTGTTTTATTTGCTAGTGAAGAGAGCTGTGTAGGGTCTTATTTTTTGTACAACAACTTGTAGATTTATTTGAGACTGTTTTGTGGCACCTAACTTTTTTAATCACTTTTTATTCAGATTTTTCAGATGAAAAATTTTAACAAAAACAAGCAATTCACTTAATTATTTTTTTAGTTTTTTTTGCTTGGTTCACTGTGCAGTAAAAGTGATAAGACCAATTAATTCTTCAGGTCAGTATGGTTACAGGGATACCAGACTTAGGGTGGCTTTACACGCTGCAACATCGCTAGCCAATGCTAGCGATGGCGAGCGTGATATCACCCGCCCCTATCGTTATGCCGATATGTGAAGATCGCTGCCGTAGCGAACATTATTGCTACGGCAGCGTCACATGTACTTACCTGCTCGGCGACGTCGCTGTGACCAGCAAACCGCCTCCTTTCTAAGGGGGCAGTTCGCTTGGCGTCACAGCGACGTCACTAAGCGGCTGCCCAATCAAAGAGGAGGGGCGGAGATGAGCGGGACGAACATCCCGCCCACCTCCTTCCTTCCTCATTGCTGGCGTGTGGCAGGTAAGGAGAGGTTCTTCGTCCCTGCAGCGTCACACGTAGCGATGTGTGCTGCCGCAGGGACGGGGATCAACTTCGCCCAAGCGACAACAGAGATAATTGGGAGAGGACCCCCATGTCAACGAGGAGCGATTTTGGACGTTTTTGCAACGATCCAAAATCACTCCCAGGAGTCACACACAACAAGATGGTTACAGCAGCCGGATGTGCATCACAAAATCCATGACCCCAACAAGATTGCTGTAGCGATCTCGTAGCATGTAAAGCCCGCTTTAGGCTCTGTGCGCACTAGAAAATGGAATTTTCTTAAAAAAATTCTGTACCCTCTGAAAGATTACCGCACCTGCATTAAAAAACCTGTAAAATGGTCAGAGTCTCCAGCGGAAAATACTCCAGGATTGCAGTTATTATAGTTCAAAAATTTCTTCTTGCGATGCAAGTTTTTTATTAAAATATTTTCATAAAAATCAGATCCACAAATTCAGGCAAAAAATAAGGTCCAAATAAGGAGTAGTAGCCTCTCGGACTACGCGTTTCGGCATGTGTGCGCCTTCTACATGGTCCTCCTGCATTAAAAAAACGCAGCAAACCGCAGCCGAAAACCGCATGCGGTTTTACCGTGGTTTTGTCGTGGTGTTGCCAAGTTTTTCCTCGGGTTGGTACCTGTGTTTTTATGCCTTCAATGCAATAAGTCATGTTGAAAAAAAAAACTAAATAAATATGTGTTGTCATTTACTTCTTCTTCTTAGATAAATAGATAGATAGATAATGGATGGATAGTTAGATAGACAGACAGACAGACAGACAGACAGACAGACAGACAGACAGACAGATAGATAGATAGATAGATAGGTAAATAATGGATGGTGTTAAAGCTGGGAGACTTTATTAATCGACTCAGGTAGCAACAAATGATGGTTGGATCGGCAGCTGAATCCTGGAGACGCTCAATAAGAAAGGCGCATAGCCAGTGTCTTAGCTCAAGAGTATCACACCTCTTTATTGTGATAGCGAGAATATTTAAAGGTTTCTGGAGTGGATAAAAATAGATATGTTGCAATGAGCGAGGGGTTTCTGGCCATATTAAATGTTTCCAGAGTAATTCATCAATTTTGACATTTTTATAGAACATCTTGCAATTTTGGCTAGGATGGACATTCTTTGGGTCAATTTGACCTTGATAATTACAATATTACAGAATGTGATAACAAACACTCCTGCCAAAAATACATCTCTCCATTCTACTCTGCTCTGTACAGTGAGGGAGGGTCATAAGGTCACAATGCTGCAGCTTCTAAACCCCCCCCCCCACTTCTCCCTGCTTTGCTGAACTGACAGGATAAGTCACGGAGAATAACAGAGAATATTACCTTCTATTAACATTATTAACTTATTAGTTAATGGGTTAATATGCTTAAGTCACAGTTACAGAACCCAAATTGAAATAAATAAAACAATAGCAGAAAATGTTAAGCAGTAGCAAAGTTCAGGCAGCAGAGACTTTTAAGCAGCTTAATATACTATTGTAATAGTTACACACAAATAAGGATTACAAGACAAACAGGGACAGACAAAACTAAAAAACAAATAACAAGACAAGACAAGACTACATATAAGACAAGCACAAACAACATACAATCTACCTGAGGACTTCTAGTTTCCCGTTTATATTCCCCTGAGACTGACTCGTGTGTCTGCTACCTTCCTTGAAGAGAAAAATATTGTTGAGATCAAAAGCTCTACTTACCCCGGGGGTATTCTCTGTTCAAGGCAGGGCAGACTGCTTTGTTCAGTGGCAAATAAATTCAAAGAGGAAAGATTGAATCTCGCTGGGGCCTCCAAATTGTTAAAGGCGGGAGACTTTATTCATCGACTCAGGTAGCAACAGATGATACAAAGAAAAACTTTAGGATCAGCTCACCTCTGGATTTGCTGTGGCCGGTTTAGAGATCAGTGCACGGACAGCCAGCGGGCCGGATCCCGGGATAAATAAAGCCAGAAAAAAATGTTTCATCCAGCACTTAAAGATATAGTAACCCAATTCCACGAAATTCACAGACTTGATAAAAACATTGATTTTATTGGTGTACAAAAGTACAAATAATTAAAATCATTGCATCTTATGCGTTTCAAGCCGAACAAGGGCTCTTACTGATATGCTATAAGTTAGAGCCCTTGTTAGGCTTGAAAGCGTAATACGCAGTGATTTTAATTATTTGTACTTTTGTACACCAATAAAATTAATATTGTTTTTATCAAGTCCATGAATTTCGTGGAATTGGGATACTATATCATCAAGTGCTGGATGAAACATATTTTTTTTTTTTGCAGCAACAGATGATGGTTGGATCGGCAGCCGGATCCTGGAGACGCTCAATAAGAAAGACGCATAGCCAGTGTCTTAGCTGAAGAGTATCACACCTCGTTATTGTTATAGCGAGAATATTTATAGGTTTCTGAAGTGCATAAAAATAGATATGTTGCAATGAGCGAGGGTTTTCTGGCCGTATTACATGTTTCCAGAGTAATTCATCAATTTTGACATGTTTATAGAACATCTTGCAATTTTGGCTACAATGGACCTTCTTTGGGTCAGTTTGACCTTGATAATTACAATATTACAGTATGTGATAACAAACACTCCTGCCAAAAATACATATTTCACAAGTTAATCTGTGGGTCAACACATGTTGCTCGGAGAAATAAAGGGAATAATACGACAAAAATGCATTTGTCCTGCCAGGGACATATGTTCTGCAAAATTGGAAATGAGTTGTTTATCACATTGCTTATGAGAATGTAATATAATGAACTGTGATTGTCTTCAATAGAGAAGTAGACTTATAAAGACAAAATGGCTGAACGCAGAAAATGGTGTCTTCTTTAACAATGGATAGATAGATAGATAGATAATGGATAGATAGCTCATGGATAGATAGATGGATAGATAGAGGGATAGATAGATAGATAGATAATGGATAGTTAGATGGATGGATAGATAGAGGGATAGATAGATAATGGATAGATAGAGAGATAGATAGATAGATAGAAAGAGGGAAAGATAATAGATAGATAGATAGATAGATAGAGGAATAGATAGATAGATAGATAATGGATAGATAGAAGGATGGATGGATAGATAGAGGGATAGCTATATAGATAGATAATGGATAGATAGATAGATAGATAGATAGATTGAGGGATAGATAGATCGACAAAAAAGACAGGAGTCACAACCAGAAAGGACACCAGACTCATTTCAATCAGAAACTAATGAGTCTGTTGTCCAGTGATGGTTGTGACTCCTGTCTTTTTTTGTGAGATTCACTTTTTTCCATAATTTTAAAGAATCCAATAAAGAATCTGATTTTATTGAAATTTTTCCCAGAAGCTAGTTCCTTTTTCTTCACTTGTTGATGCATACGCTGATAACAGCAGCGGGATCCCGCGCTTCCATGGTGTTGGAGGATTGAACGGCGAAGTATGTGGTGAGCTGGACTATTTCTATTATACTAAAGGATAGGGTTTATCTCATTTTGATATCCATATTTATGTATTTATTTATCTGTTGTTTGTCAGCTTTTAATGCATATCAATAAATTTGGGAGTCTATGTAAGCCATTATTGCAGAAACCCCCTTTTGAGATTGTTTTTCTGTGCGATGATGACATTTTATCTGTTCCCAAAAATTCTTTAAAATTAACACCAATCTTTACATTATTTCTCCAACTGCATATAGTCTTTGGCAGTCACCTCTTTGGGGTTCGTTTTTTCTAGATAGGTGAGAGTCCCAGAGGTAGAACCCACACTTGCCAGACATCTTTGTCATATATTTGTTTTTGTCGTTTGGTGTGTTGTCTAAATGAATTATGATGTTAACTGTGAGAAATACTTAGATTTGTGTTGATCCTATTATCAGAATTGTTTGATGTTGTGGATTTTTTGATGTTGCACTTAAGGACAAGTTCCCTTGCAGCTGATCTTATGGAAATCAACAATTTGATTATATTTCTTATTAGACTCCAGTAGGTTTGTGTTCTCCAGCTTGTCCTCCAGGATCTCGTCAATCTCCAATAGAATCCTATCACACATGCTGCCATGATTGTATTCCTTGCACAGAAGGACACATATCCAATATATCTGGTAACTATCTCCAAAGCCACATAAAAAATGTAAAAAATCAGGGATGTGTATAGTTTGTGTCAAAATCTTCCTCTAAGAAAAAAATACTACTGTAAAGCTTCTTCTCTGACGTCTCCAAGAACTGTATTGAATCTGAACTATTTAATGCAAACCCAGCCTTACTAACATAGGCTAGGGTAAAAGGTTTAGTAACTAGTGGGGACCAACATTTGTATACATGTGGACTGTATGGGTCAAATATTGGACTATTACACTAAGTGTGGGAAAAAAAAAGCCTAAAACACGCATGTTTTGTGAGATAGACAGTCGTGTTTAATTTCTGGATTAAGAAGATTTTTGTTTTGTATTTTAAAAAACTAAATTAATGGCTTGTCTGTCCCACAATCGAGCAGTTCACATTCTGTGACACACAAGACTTGTGTTCAGAATTTTTCTTTAGAATAAAATAAGTACAAAGGGGTGTTGAACTTCTTGAGGGTGTGAAAAATGAAAAAAAAAAACACCTAACTTCTTGTCACTGCGATGTATCACAGACCAGTCATTTTACTACCATATTGACTCTGCAGATCCGTCTGCTCCCTGTAAAATAGCAGTGTCCATTTTTTTGTATTTTTTTTGTAGATTCACAAGAATTAAACCCATTAGCATCCATCAAAGCCTAGTCTATAGACTTTTGTCTCATTGCTCCAAACACCAGTTTCCAATTTTATTTCCCTTTTCATATTTTTTTTTGCAAACACGAGTTGACGCTTCTTGTGATGATATTGAACTTGAGGCTTCTTCGCCTTTAATCTGGCCTCCGTACAGACTTGTGTAACATGCATCACATGGTGCTTGCATGGACGTCTGTGATCTCACTATTACAAAGCATGCAAGCTGCCTCCACTGCCATGTTTGTCAAACCAAAATGATAGACACTGTTATGAGACAAATTTTGTCTCTGATTTCTTGCCTGGATGTCCACCTTTTGACTTCTGAATGGTTGGAAGGACTACATTTCGTATACTTCTAACAGACATGGCACTCACATGATGCAGTTTAAGTATTTTTTTACAAGAATTGCTGACTGTAATGACAGGGTCAGGATCTGGGGAAACTCAAGATTCTTGGACTATGTCTGCTAGCTTCTCTGATGTGTATGATCAGTGCAGGGAGACTCGAACATCGACTCACAGATCTATAGTTCATAGGCAGGCTAGCAAAAGTTAATCTCTGCTGGACTGCTTGTTAATCTCCTTAGTCTCATGCTATGGGAGAGCCAGTCACATTCGCTACCCTCCTATATATGCTGGCTGGATGGTTCCTATAGTGCCAGCTATAGTTTGACCATACTTGGCTTGGAGAGGTGACTTTATCCAGGCTTACCGGTGGTTGTGATGTTATTGTTGTGTGCAGTTGTGGTGCTAACCCTTGTTGTCCTTTTCTAGCTACACTTGCCTTCCCCTTTAGTTTTTTACTGTTTTTTTTCTCAGTGTGTGCAATGTGACTGAATTTATTTTATCCATTCCTGCTCCTACTGTTTTTCCATCACACTTCTGTTCCTTCCTTCCTTGTTGGGAGGAGGGACAGATCAGCTTTACTTAGCAGTATAGTAAAGCACGGGACTCTGGCATCACCACCATTAAGGATAGTCCAGAGAACAGGGATAGTCTAGGGTCTCCTAGCATGAGGGACAGCATAGGAGCCCCTTGGCCCTCACTATACCATAGTCACAACTGATTTCCCTGTAGCTGATAGAAGGGGTCCTCCCATGTCACCGACTTTGCCGTTCTTTCTTTGCCACCTCCTCCCACCTGTTGACAGGGGATGGGTGAACCCAAACTGTAAAGTTCAGGGTCTGTACCGAACACATGGTGTTCATGCACACGACCCCAAACACGAGCTTTCTGGGACCTTCGTTTTACAGTTCGTGTTACAGTTCAGGTCCAGAGGCTGTAAAAAAAGCACGTTATTAAAATTCATTACGATCATACTTACAGGTCCCGCAACGCATCCTGCAGACTTTGCCTCCGGGCCGCTTCTGCTTCCACCCGGTAAGCACCTGTGGCTAAAAGGACCTTCTGTGATGTCATACCCATGTGACCAGTCACGTGGGAATGTTGTATTGTCTCATTGGCTACAGACGGGTGCACCGAGATGTGAGTGTCATTGCATCATGGCACACAATCTCCCGAAAGGCAGCTGGTCAGCTGCGTCTATTTCCATGCAGCTGAGTCACTCCTCTCCTGAGAGTGGGGTGATGCAATGCGAAACGTAAGTGCAATCATCCCCTCACTGTTAGGCTGGTTCATCGCTCTGTCCAGAGTGATGTAGCAGATATGACATGGCTCTCTGTACTTCTCACTATGTATAGACACTGTCTGTGCACAGTGATGAAGCAGACCTGACATGGCTCTCTGTACTTCTCACTATGTATAGACACTGTCTGTCCAGAGCGATGTATGTTGTGAATATGTTTTCCAGTTTGGGGCTCCCTCTTGTGGTCAGTGCTGGCGGTGTGGTTGATGTGTGGAGTAAAGGCCACGCACTTGTGGAGGACTGGCAATCGGGGTCAGAATGGGCTATTTAACGGAGTAGTTTTCTCTGGTTACTTGCCGGTGGTCAATGTCTCCTGTGTGTTAAGGACATTCTGTAACCAGTTCTGCTCACTACCAGAACGTCTCTCAGATAAGTGGTCTTTGTACCTCTGCTGTTTGCTTTCCACTTTCTTGTTGTTTTTTCTGCTTTAATGCCAATGCTTGATTCCTGTTTTGTCTGTGTGGAGTTCTTGGTGGAATGGGATCATTCCCTACTGGGAGTGTCTGTATACTTAGCTCCATGATTCTGCAAGGTATTGTGTTTGTCATACTTGGTATTAATTCAGTCCCTCCTCTGTATTAGTGTTTTAGGATCCCAGTAACATCAGAGTGCTGATACAGTGGGGGAGAGGTTGTTGACCTCAGGATTTATCCATATCAAAAGTGCTGGTATATATTAGGGTTTTTACAGCTGAAGACAGTTGCTCTTTCCTATCCTTTCCTATAAAGATAATTTGGGCCTCACCTTTGCTGAATCTGTCTTTTCTGGCTTTGTATTGTGTTTTTCTATATCACCGTAGCCTTTACATGTGGGGGGCTATCTATCTATCTTTTGGGACTGCTCCGAGGCAGATTAGCTTTCTTTTATCTCTATCTGTGAGATTATTTAGTTCTCCAGCTTTGTTGAGGCATCCAGGTCATCGTAGGCACGCCCCACGGCTACTTCTAGTTGTGTGTAAGGATTAGGTCTGCAGTCTGTTAAGTTTCCAGCCACTCTGTTACCTTTTTGGGATTCTGCATTTTTTTATCCTTCTCGGTCTCTGAATCATAACAGATGTAGCAGACCTGACATGGCTCTCTGTGCTTCTCACTGTGTATATACTGTGTCTGTGCACAGTGGTGAATCAGTTGACTTTGCGCTTTGCTTCTCATTATGTATAGACTGTCTGTGTATAGTGATGTAGGAGAGATGACATGGCTCTCTGTGCTTCTCACAATGTATAGACACTGTCTGTGCACAATGATGTAGCAGAGCTGACTTGGCTCTCTGTGCTTCTCACTGTGTCTAGACACTATTTGAGCACAGTGATGAAGCAGAGTTGACATTGCTGTTCCAGTGGATTAAGTCAGACTAAGGATTTTTTTATAATAATGATGGAGTCTCTAAATGTTTTTTTTGTTTTATTCTAATAAAAAAAAATCTTTGTTGTGTTTTTTTTTCACTATTTCCTAGAAATTCATGCTTGCAATGTCTAATTTGGCATGACACCATGAATTTCGGGTTTAGTATCATCTGAGAATACAAAGCTGGTATTAATCCCTTTATTACCCAGCAAGCCACCTCCATCAGGGCCACTGGACGAGCCGGATAAAGCACCTGGAAATGGCGCTAAGAAACAGTGCGCCATTTCCAGGGGTGGCTGCGGGCCACCGAGAATACCAGCCCCTAGCTGCCTGGCTGTACCTGACTGGTGATCAAAATACGGCGGGAGCTCACGCATTTTTCTTTTAACTATTTTTTTAAACAAAAAAAATTAACGGGCTTCCCTGTATTTTGATCACAAACCAAGGTAAATCAGGCAAATGGGGGTGACAGCTTATAGCCGTCTGCTTTATCTGCATTGAGAATCAAAAATACCACAGAGCGCTATGTCACTTTTTTAATGATTTATTTATTTTTACAGTACTGTGATGTAAGGAGATCAAAGTACAGGGAAGCCCTTTTTTTTTTTTTTTTTTTTTAGTTATTTAAATAAATAAATAATAAAAAAAACCATGAGTGGGCTCCCGCTTCATTTTTTATTGCTAGCTAAGGGTAATCCAAGCAGCTACTGGCTGCTAAATCACACTGCTTGGTTTTACCTTCACTGGCAATGGAAAATCCAGGGAAGCCATTTTTTTTTTACATCTTTTGCCAAAAAACTGAAAAAAAAAAAAAATGACGTGGGCTTTGCCACATTTTTGTATGCTAGCCAGATAAAGCAGGCAGGGATGGGCTTCCCCTACCCCCAGCTGCCTATTTGAATTTGGCTTGGAGCCAAAAATAGAGGGAAGATATTTTTTCAATTATTTCATGAATTTCATGAAATAATTTTTTTTAAAAAATGACGTGGGTTTCGCCCAATTTTTGTGTCCAGCCAGGTATAATTAGACAGCTGGGGATTGGAATTCGCACTGCAGTGTGGCCCAAGTTTTCTGGGCCCCCTGCTGCAAATTGCAGTCTGCAGCCGCCCCAGAAAATGGTGCTTTCATAGAAGTGCCATCTTCTGGTGCTGTATCCAAATCTCCAGCGGCCCTGGTGCCGAGTGGCACGCTTGGTAATAAGGGCTTAATACCAGCTTTGTTTTACCAGCTAGTATTAAGCCCGAGATTCTTAATGTCAGGCCAAGTTTGACCCAGCCTTTAAGAATCTCCAATAAAGGGTTAAAAAAGACACCACACAGAGAAAAAATACTTTATTAGAAATAAATACACAGACACACTTAGGGACTCCATCTTTATTACTCCCTATCACCCCTCCATGATTCTGGTCTTCTTTAACAGATGCAGCTCTGCTATATCAGACAGCACAGGGAGGAAGAACGCTGCTGCTCCAAGTGCTGTGTAATCGAGCAGAGGCTGCGGCAGGTTGGTAAGTGGTGACATCACCGCTGCCACTGTTGCCATAGTAACCTAACGAGTGGGTTACTATAGCAATAGTGATCTCCAATCACCAGATTCCCGGTGCCGCTATTCACGGCTGTGGCATTAAGGGTGTTTTACATGCTGCGACATCGCTAGCGATAACACCCGCCCGTGTTGCTGTTTCATCATGGGGGTGATCGCTGCCGTAGCGAACAATATCACTACAGCAGCATCACACGCACATACCTGCTTAGCGAAGTCGCTGGAGACACCAATTTCCCCTTTAATGGGGACGTTTGTTCGGCATCACAGCGGCATCACTAAGCAGCCACCCAATAGCAGAGGAGGGGGAGAGATGAGCGGCTGGAACATGCCGCCCACCTGCTTCCTTCCTCATTGCCGGTGAACGCAGGTAAGGAGATGTTCGTCATTCCTGCGGTGTCACACATAGTGATGTGTGATGCCGGAGGAACAACGAACAACCAGCGGCATGTACCACCAACGATATTATGAAAAGGAGCGACGTGTCAACGATCAACGATTTTTGCGATCGTTGATCGTCGCTCCTTTTCGTCACACACAACGATATCGCTAATGGCGCCGGATGTGCGCCACGAACACCGTGATCCTGACGATATATCGTTAGCGATATCGTTGCGTGTAAAGTACCCTTTAGTGTGTGGCAGCCAATCCCTGCATGTGAGTGACTCTGTAAAGACCGCCAACATGCAGGGAGTGAGAGCCAAACATATGTCCGAGCATCTCGCCAGTACATGGTGCTCGCCAAGTATACAGAGTACTGAGATGCTCTGGCGAGCACTGAGTACCAGCGAGCATGCTGACACTCTAGGACCTTGCATGATGTCATAGTCATGTGACCAGTCTATAGCCAATGAGATAATACAAAATTCACACGTAACTGGTCACATGGTTATGACGTCACGTAAGGTCCTTTTTGATGGTTACCAGGTGGCACTAAGATGATCTTACTTGGAAGCAGAAGCGGAGGGAGACAGAGTGTGCAGGACGCATCGCGAGACCTGTAAGTATAGTGACAATGAGAAACCAAGGGAAAAATTGTGAAAACATACCCTGCTGTAACTAAATAAAAGCATAGTGCATATAAACATAGGGTACTTAGTAAACACTGTTTTTGATCAAAAAAAGCATAAAGCTATCCCACCAACGCCAAGGTGTACCCAGTTGGGATAGTACCTACACTCTCTAATATTAAAACCTTACCATGGGTCTAAAATAGGCCTCAATGTGGCTAAGGGCTGAGAGTGACCGAGTCCCAACAGGACACACACAGTCAGGGGGATTCACAGAATGAAATGTCCAGCTCACCAAGAGGGTGATCAAAAACAGTGTTTACTAAGTACCCTATGTTTATATGCACTATGCTTTTATTTAGTTACAGCAGGGTATGTTTTCACAATTTTTCCCTTGGTTTTTCTTTGTCTTATGGCTAGTGTGAACATGAGCTCACAAGCTCCATGTATACCATCTCATACTCCGGCTCACTTTTTTGTTTTTATGTAGTTTTTTTGTATTCAGTACAAATGGGGTGTGGCCCTCCCTCTTGGTGAGCTGGACATTTCATTCTGTGAATCCCCCTGACTGTGTGTGTCCTGTTGGAACCCGGTCGCTCTCAGCCCTTAGCCACATTGAGGCCTATTTTAGACCCATGGTAAGGTTTTAATATTAGAGAGTGTAGGTACTATCCCAACTGGGTACACCTTGGCGTTGGTGGGATAGCTTTATGCTTTTTTTGATCAAAAACAGTGTTTACTAAGTACCCTATGTTTATTTGCACTATGCTTTTATTTAGTTACAGCAGGGTATGTTTTCACAATTTTTCCCTTGGTTTCTCTTTGTCTAATGGCCAGTGTGAACATGAGCTCACAAGCTCCATGTATACCATCTCATACTCCGGCTCACTTTTTTATTGTTGTTTTTTTGTTTTTAAGTATAGTGACAATGTTTATTATTAACGATTTTCTTTATTTTACAGACCCCCGCCCCATCCCATAACTGTAAAGTCCAAGTTCGGGGTTCGGACGCAAGTTTGCGTTATCTCAGAACCCGAACTCGAAGTTTACAATCTCCTGAACATGAACATCGGGGGGAACGCCCATCACTACTCTTAACATTCCCTTCAGTTGTGAGCTGGGTTACCCCACTGCATACCAAACTTTGTGGCACCACAGGCACATTAATGACACTTTTTACCCTACATATAGGGTCTGTAGGTGAGCAGGGAGAGTGGACAAATATATGGTACCCGATAATATCTTTGGCTATAAACTCAATGCCCTGGGTCTGATTATACTCGATCACCTGGCCTTGGGTGCAGCCACTTTCAACGTCAGCTCTTTTCAGCACTACAAGCCACCTCTTCCTTGTCCCCCGGCTAGCTCCAGCAGATTTGTTAAAGAGGGGTATTTTAGAGATGTCCTCAGGGGGGCTTTAACCCTGCCAGCGTTCTTGGTGGGGGAATCGGTCCCCACAGATAAAGCCTCTGCTTCAGGAAGCTGCTCTCCCATCCAGTCCCAGGGTTGGATCCAGACTCCGCTGCAGTCGAAGTTCAGCTCTGGATGATCTACCGCCCCCCCACATTACATATATGGTGATGCATTATCTGTACCATGGTCACCTGTGACCTCAGAGGTCATCAGTCAGATAATGTCTTCCAGCGCCACCTCACTTCAAGCATAACTTATCTTCTTGACTTCACACAGGTGATCAGAGCTGCTGGCTGCTACCTCTCCTGCATCAAACACCAAAATGGCGCCGGCCCATAATGTGGCACTATCTTCCTACAGACATGCCCTGTACTCCAATTTTACTGCTGGAGTAACCAAACACAGACTGCTATACACAGAGGGAGGGTGGGGGAAGCAGTGAAAAGTTATGGAGTTTAATAGGTGGGCCCAGAAGAGAGTCTAACTGCAATGATTTCCCTGGCCAATCACAGTCATGCCAATTATTTTAACGGATCTTTTAAAAGAGCCTTTAACATTCTTTGAGTTCCCAGCTGCTGGGACATGTGATGGCTGGGAACTAGTACAAGAGTTCAAAGCCTCCAGGTGTCCCAACAAGAAACTGAAAGGCTCTCTTAAAGGCTCCTATTTACAGTGGTTTCCTCGGCCAATCACAGCCATTATAATACTTGCTATGGCTGTGATGGGGCTGGTAGTTTATGGTTTCTGTAAACTGAACAGTTATAGGCCAAATATCAGCCAGCAGCCGTCCGGAATAGCCACATTCATTAGATGCGACAATCCTGGGCCTCTACCCAGCTCATCCCGAATTGCCCTGATGTGGTAGCAATTGGGGTAATAAGGAGTTAATGAATACAGTAGTTAATTAAACACATACACCCGAAAAAATCCTTTATTTGGAATAAAAAAAAACACCCTCTTCCACCACTTTATTAAAATCCCCAAATACCCCTCCAGGTCTGGCGTAATTCTCACAAGGTCCCACGATGCATCCAGCTCTGCTACATGAAGCTAACAGGAGCGGCCATAAAACACTGCCGCTCTCTGTCAGCTCCACACAGCAACTGAAGTGAGCCACGCAATAAGCGGTAACGTCACTAAGGTGACCCGCGGCCACAGCTCTCAGGTGGAGGATTCCAGCTGGCCGCGGGTCACCTGAGTGACGACACTGCTGATCGTGCTGCTTACTTCAGTCACTCAGGGGATTTGCGGTTACCGGTGAGTCCTTCACCTGTGATTGCAAATTAGGCTGTGGCACACTGACAGAGCCGTGCGATGACAATGAAGTTGGGTGAAGTTTATCTGAGTTCATTCTGATTGTGTGGCTCTGTCTAGCAGCCAGCCATGTAGTATGGGGATGTAGCAGAGCCGAGTGGGACTGCAGTGTCAAAAATGCATGCAAAACACTTATCGGGAATGTTTCCACTCACTGACAGCAAGCAGAGATGATTGGGAATGTTTCCATTCAATGACTGCAAGCAGAGATGATGGGAAATGTTTCCACTCACTTACAGCAAGCAGAGATGGTGGGGAATGTTTCCATTCACTGACAGCAAGCAGACGTGTTGGGGAATGTTTCCATTCAATTGCAGCAAGAAGACGTGTTGGGGAATGTTTCCATTCAATGACAGCAAGCAAAGATGACGGGGAATATTTCCACTCACTGACAGCAAGCAGAGATGGAGAGGAATGTTTCCACTCACTGACAGCAAGCAGAGATGGAGGGGAATGTTTACATTAATTGACAGCAAGCAGAGATGGTGGGGGATATTTCCATTCACTGACCGCAAGCTGATGTGTTGTGTAATGTTTCCATTCACTGACAGCAAGCAGAGAGATGGGGAATGTTTCCGCTCACTGACAGCAAGCAGACATGTTGGGGAATGTTAAATGACAGCAAGCAAAGATGGTGGGGAATGTTTCCATTTACTGACAGCAAGCAGACGTGTTGGGGAATGTTTCCAGTCAATGACAGCAAGCAGAGATGATCAGGAATGTTTCTATTTATTGACAGTAAGCAGAGATGATGGGGAATGTTTCTATGTACTGACAGCAAGCAGATCATAGAGCATGGCTGGCTGCAAGACAGAGCAGCGCAATCAGAATGAACTCGGATGAACTTCACTCGACTTCATTGTCATCGTGCGGCTCTGTCTGCGTGCCGCGGCCTGATTTGCGATCACAAGTGAAGGACTCACCGATGACCGCAAATCGCCTGAGTGACTGAAGTGGGCAGCGCGATCAGCGGTGCCGTCACTCAGGAGACCCGCAGCCAGCTGCAGTCCACCTGAGAGCGGTGGCCGCGTGTCACCTGAGTGACATTACCACTGATTGCGCAGTTCACTTCAGTTGCTGCATGGAGCTCACAGGAGTGGCAGTGTTCTTTAGCCGCTCCTGTCAGCTTCATGTAGCAGAGCTGGATGCGTCGTGGGACCTCAAGAGAATTACGCTGGACTTGGAGGTGTATTTGGGGATTTTAATAAAGTGGTGAAAGAGTATTTTTTTTTGTCTTTTATTCCAAATAAAGGATTATGTTGGGTGTATGTGTTTATTTACTTTTACTTACAGATTAATCATGGGGGTGTCTCATAGACGCCTGCCATGATTAACCTAAGACTTAGCGGCAGCTATGGGCTGCCATTAACTCTTTATTACCCTGATTGCCACCGCACCAGGGCAATTCGGGATGAGCTGGGTTGAGTCCCAGTACTGTCGCATCTAATGGATGTAGCAATTCCGGGCAGCTGCTGGCTGATATTTTTATGCTGTGGGGCTCCCCATAACATGGGGCTCCCCATCCTGAGAATACCAGCCTTCAGCCGTGTGGCTTTATCGTGGCTGGTATTAAAATTTGGGGGGACCGTATGCCGTTGTCTTTTAATTATTTATTTATTTTACTGCCCACCGGCGTCTGTGATTGGTTGCAGCGAGACAGCTGTCACTCAGCGTGGGGTCGCGCCTGACTGCAAACAATCATAGGCACGGGTGGGCGAGGGAAGCAGGGAATATGAGATGGCATAATGAGCGGCCGGCATTTTCAAAAGCACTAGAAGACGCAGCAGTGTGACAGCCGTGCAGCACCGTGCCTGTGATCAGTCAGTGATCGGTAAGTATGAGAGAGGGGGGGGAGAGGGAGAGACCGACAGAGAGAGAGACCGAAAGACCTGCCTTCTGTTGGTCATAAAAGCGATTTAAGGAGCTGCTAGCAGCTACTGGACACTGTGTTCAACCCTTACAAGGACTATTTATTAGTTGGACCTACGAACGCTGTCCCGCACACAGTACAGTCTATCTACACCGCCAGCTCCATATGGCTGCGTGTTCACAAAATGGTCTCTGCCTTATATAGGCCCTATGACGCTGTGCAGCCAAGCCAATCACAGAAACACCACAACAAAGATGGCTGCGGCGTTACTGTGAGGGCAAGCAACGTCAGATGTGTTCATTGGCTGGAAAACAGGCGCCAGGAAGTTAGAAATGAAAATGAAAGTATCGAAGCGAATACCATATTAGCCGTCGGATACCGAATATCTCGAATACCGCATTATCCGTTGGATACCGAATAGTGGCGAATACATTCGCTCATCCCTAATGAAGACCTTAGTTTTACTTTTAATATTAGTTTATTCTATACACCTACCCTTAATAATGGGCACATTCAGCCTATTTTAGACAATTTTGATACTGACAGTACACTACCTTATGTAGCATTTAAAGTTGAGCGGTCTAATAATATGTAACACAAGGTGTATTCCTTATATTATTTCCAGATCCTGAAAATTGTCACAAGTGTCCTGATGGGAAATGGCCAAATGAAGACAAAGACAAGTGTATCCCAAAAACGATGGAGTTTCTGTCCTATGAGCAGGATGTAATGGCCGCCGTCTTATCCTCCATGTCTGGACTATTTCTTATCATAACCATCCTTGTATCTGGGATTTTCATTTTCTTCTCGGACACTCCTATAGTAAAAGCCAATAATCGTAACATCAGCTTCATTCTTCTTCTGTCCCTCAAGTTGAGTTTATTATGTGTGTTCCTGTTCATTGGTCGCCCGGATGATACAACCTGCATGCTACGACAAATCTCCATTGGAGTCACCTTCACTGTTGCGGTGTCTTCCATCCTGGCCAAGTCCATCATGGTTACCATCGCTTTCAAAGCCACCAGACCTGGAAGCTCCTGGAGGAGATGGATGGGGGCGACACTGCCCAATTCTGTAGTGCTGATCTGCTCCTTCATTCAGTTTCTGGATGGTATTATTTGGGTGTCGGTTTCTCCTCCATTTCAAGAGCTGGACGAGGACTCTTATCCAGGAAAGATCATCCTTCAGTGTAATGAAGGTTCTGTTGGGGCATTTTATTTCATGTTGGGTTATCTGGGGTTCCTGGCCGCTGTGAGCTTTGTTTTGGCTTTCATGGTGAGGACATTACCTGATATCTATAATGAGGCCAAGTACATCACCTTCAGCATGCTGCTCTTCTGCAGCGTCTGGATCTGTGCTATCCCAGCGTATCTGAGCAGTAAGGGGAAGAACATGGTCATGGTGGAGATATTCTCCATACTGGCCTCAGAAATTGGGATACTGGGCTGTATATTTTTCCCCAAATGCTACAATATTATTATGAGGCCAGAGATGAACAGTAGAAGACAGTTCCTGGAGAAACATTAATTCATGTATGGTTTATACGTCGGACACTATTAATAACACCCTACACATCTAATATATAAAGCTCATTGTGTGTATGTATGTGTGTATGTCCGCTAAAGGAATCCGCACCGTAGCATTTACAATCACGAAATTTTGCACAGACACCCCATATGACCCAGGGAACATCGTAGACTATGTTTTGACAGAAAAATGGAACCCCATGCTTTACAGTTAGTCTCTAAAATCCTGCCGCCATTAAACTGAATGGAGATGGGAGCTACAGTTTATTAATAGCAACAGTCAATGGTTGCTATAGGAACAAAATAAACTGTTAGTATTAGCTTATGTGTGAGGTAATAAGATGTCGGTGGAGAGATGGATAGAGAGACAGAAAAAGACGGACAGACACAGACAGAGACAGATGGGGAAAGAGACAGCCCTGGAAAGAGACAGATGGGCAAAGACACGGACTGGCAAAGAGACAGCCGGGCAAAGAGACAGCTGGGCAAAGAGACAGCTGGGCAAAGAGACAGCCGGGCAAAGAAACAGCCGGGCAAAAAGACAGACGGCCAAAGAGACAGACGGTCAAAGAGACAGACCTGGAAAGAGACAGACAGGGAAAGAGACAGACGGGGAAAGAGACAGCCCTGGAAAGAGACAGACGGGGAAAGAGACAGCCCTGGAAAGAGACAGACGGGGAAAGAGACAGACGGGGAAAGAGACAGCCCTGGAAAGAGACAGACGGGGAAAGAGACAGCCCTGGAAAGAGACAGACGGGGAAAGAGACAGACGGGGAAAGAGACAGCCCTGGAAAGAGACAGCCCTGGAAAGAGACAGCCCTGGAAAGAGACAGCCGGGAAAAGAGACAGCCGGGCAAAGAGACAGCCCTGGAAAGAGACAGCCGGGAAAAGAGACAGCCGGGCAAAGAGACAGCCCTGGAAAGAGACAGTCCTGGAAAGAGACAGATGGGGAAAGAGACAGCCCTGAAAAGAGACAGTCCTGGAAAGAGTCAGCTAATCAAACAGACAGCCCTGGAAAGAGACAGACGGGGAAAGAGACAGACAGAGAAAGAGACAGCCCTGGAAAGAGACAGACCTGCAAAGAGACAGACGGGCAAAGAGACAGATGGGCAAAGAGATAGACGGGCAAAGAGACAGACGGGCAAAGAGACAGACGGGGAAAGAGACAGACGGGGAAAGAGACAGACGGGGAAAGAGACAGATGGGGAAAGAGACAGATGGGGAAAGAAATAGACATGGAAAGAGACAAACCTGGAAAGAGACAGACCTGGAAAGAAACAGACCTGGAAAGAGACAGACGGGGAAAGAGACAGACCTGGAAAGAGACAGACCAAGACAGACGGAAAAGAGACAGACAGTGAAAGAAACAGACAGACACACACATAGAGACAGACACAGAGATAGAGAGAGACAGACAGACAGAGATTGAGACAGATAGACTGATACAAAGACAGACAGAGATAGAAATAGTAAGATAGAGACATAGACACAGACAGACAAGGAAAGAGACAGACAGAGAGACAGACAGACAGCGACACACAGACAGAGACTGGGAGAGAGACAAAGAGACAGTTACTATCCCGGGCAACACCCGGGTACTACAGCTAGTATGAAGTATAAAGAGCAAAATCCATAATATTACCTCGTGTTTTGTGTACTGCAGTGGATTAGGAGACTCGGAAGCTCTAATTGCTGAGGTGTGGGGGAAATTGGAAAAACAGAAGTGAATGAGGTACATAAGCATCAGAAGTAATGGCGCTCCGGGTTGATAAGGTGATGTATTGGTTAGTAGGTGAATGATCTTTTCTTCTTTCATAATCTTGTGACATTTTTTTCTTTCTCTCCCTTACCTCAGCAGCCAGGGTGGAATTAGTACTCAGAGTTAGTTCTGGTCAATATATTTTCATTATAGAAATGGTTGGCGGTATATTTTCCTAATATGTCATCTTTAAAAAACATTTGAAGAGAAGAATGAATGAATAAATAAAATATCTGGTTACCTACTCAATATTTCTCACCTCTGTTGTGTTTGCCTGTGCGCCAAATAGTCATTCAGATGTGGCCTCAGATAAAGCTTCAGCGAAACACACATTTGGTTTGTTTAATCACAGATGGGTATATGTAGTTGATGATGACTGGCTTTACGTTGGATATCTGGTTTTTTTTACCTGGCTGTGTTCTTTTATTACTGCCTGCTGAGCTATTTGTATCTCATTTTATTTCTCAAACGCTGTGGAATTATTAGCGCTAAATAAATGTATAAATATTATTATTATTATTATCTTATTCTAACTACTCAGTCCAGGCATGATTTTCATTATGTCATAGACAGTCCACATGAGTATTTATTGCAAACAGTTTTAAATGTCAATCATGAGTGTGTTTGTTTCCACCATTTTTAATTAATTTGTTTTTTAACTTTATTAATAAAGGATATATATTTATTTAAATTTGTGTCCGGTATTCATTTCTGTGGACACAGTGCTGTGCCTTGTTGCTGTTTGTCACCCCCCCCCCCCTTGATTGTAAAGACGCTTTGACAGAGTGGCCCACATTCTCCTGCACATAAGAGCTCAGAGCAGAAACTCTTTTATGAGAACCACCATTTCTCAAAAGGTCGCTAACTACACGAGAAGGTACAACAGCAATTGTACCACCAGAAACTTGACTTGCTGAGAGTTTCGTTGGCACTTATCAAATGACTGAGAGTGCATGCCTGCTTCTTCAACACTGATTCAGGAATAATATCTGATGGTGCAACAGAAAAGGAGGAATAGTCAGAGTACGATAGGAAATACTGGGGAAAGGTGATGAGGGTGATGATGACCCTGAACAGGTACTATGTGATGTTCCAGCTTATGTCACCCTCACATGAAGCATAAGAACATGGTATCACTATGAATTGTAAATCAGGGCTGTGGCGCCCCTGCGGCTTCAGGCACCACAGGGTACTGCACCTCACCCGAGGTGCAGTATTCATCTCGGATATGGAGGAGGTCATCACAGATTACCTACCAAAACACATCCAACACATAACACGGGAGCTCTGTCAGTGGGACTAGGCTTGGGTAGATGCTGGGGTGGCCATCATGAGGTATGAGATCTCTTGCCCGCTAGTTCAGCAATCCAGGAGGTGGGGCACCTGCAGGGGAATGTAGGAGCCATCTCACACACAACGCAGTTAGCTCAAGGTGCGGCAAGGCCTAGGTCGGACTCTGGAAAAGACGTCAGTTACAAGCATAGAGAATGGGGCCCGTGGTCTGGACCTGGAGGCTCCACCCGGGTTCTTAGAAAGAATGGGGATCCCAGGGTTCGCGGGGAGTGCAGCAGGCACCAGTGACCCATTCCACGGCCCAGGAGCTGGGGTGGAGGGAAGACCACTGGAAAGGACACACAGAAGAGAGCACCGGCCTTGAGCTCTAAACTATCTAGGATCGGTTGAAGCCCATCACAGCGGGACTCAGCAATCCAAGGACGTGTGACTTTAGTGAGTAAAGAACTTGAGCTGCACCCTGTGTCGTCCCATCATTGCCGGTACTCCCATCATCGCACCCCTGAGCCATAGGCGACTATTACTCCTAACATCCTCCATGGGGCCTGAGCGCTGCCTGTGGAGAGCTGTACCATCCAAGCTGCACTACCATCAGCCCTCAGTGGTAACCTATTGCAGCGGTGGCTTCCCATTATAGCTGCACACCACAGGTGGCGTCATGAATAACTATTCCCATCATCCCCATCTTTATTGACACCACCGAGGTCACGGTGCCTGACCAGGCCGCTGTGACATCTCCAAACCCACACCGGCACGGTGACGAGAAAACCCCCAAAGACCCCGTGGGCAAGTCAGGGCCATGTAAAAAAAAAGATGAAAATCTCTTCCTCCAAACTGGTCAATGATCCCTCCTTGAGAAAAGGATTTGAGATGCAGCCACCTTCTTTGAAGTTGTCCATACGAGTGTGAAACAGGTTGGTGTGCTGATACTTTTCTGTTCCTGTTCAATTAGTCTCAATCTGACTTCAAAGCAAGATGTAGAAAAAAGACGGTTTGCAGCACCTATGGTCCCATATATGTGCACATGTGCAATACGACACACAGTCTCAGCACATCAGGGGTGCATGGTCATGTCAAGGGATCCACTTAACCCAGTAGGACGCTGTCCTCTTTATCTACAGTCAAAGCAAGATGGTCAATGTCCCAGACTTTGTGGAGCCATGTTACCAGATATGGATATTGGAGAGACAGGTGTAGGCTCTATAGATATGGGAGACATATTCACAGATAGGGTCCCAACCCGTATAAATCAAGTAGGAGAAAAACCAGGCACTCAGAGGTAGCACAGTGAAATAAGATGAAGTATTTATTATTGTGGGTCACAAGACAATGAGTGCATGATATGGGACATTTCGGTCCTTTGTCTACCTTTTTCAAACATACACTGTGGGAATAACAAAGTAAAAGCCAAAAAAGTGAGATCTTACATCAAATAAAATGAAACAATTACAAACAGAACACGATCCTGATATGGAATAATAGAAGAATGGAAACAACATAAAAGAGCATATAAATCTACAAACAAGCCTGAGAATTCTGGTATAAACGTATTGTGAGGTAGCAGCGTTGCTTGGGCAAAAACGTGAGGCAGTGAGGCAGCAGCGTGTTCACACCAACAGTCTATTTATTGTTGCAGCATAAATAGATCCAATTTCCCACTGTCAAAGTCTCTTCCGGATCACAGCCGGTGCATATAGACAAATTCTTTGCATCAAAAAGTCTTGTTACCTTAGGACCCAGTTAACCGCAGGGATCTGTGTAAGGTTCTCCTAGGCTCACACTCTTGGCCTGTGTTCACTCCACACAGAGCCAGCCCAGCTCACACAGCATGTGTTAGCTTCACCAAGCCTGGCTCTCAACTCAGACACACCCTGCTGTGCTCTGCCAGATTTAAGCGAAAATGCCGGACATGAGGATTGCTACAAAACCTGGACTGGGAGGAGGGATCTGTCTCCCTGTTACCCTTTGTGCTATACTCCCAGTAATAGCTATAGCAAACTCAGAGGGTTTCCAGACACATTCTGGGGGACACATAGCGGTCTTCAAATATTACCCCTGTCACTGCCTCACATATCCCCCCCCTCAGTTCAAACGGGCGGGGTTGAACTTTTGCCAACATACAGGGACCTCTGGAAAGGGCATCCGCATTGCCCTGCAACCTACCAGCCCGGTGTTCCACAGAAAAGTGAAAGTTCTGCAAGGAGAGAAACCACCTGGTGACTCTAGCATTTCTCTCCTTAGCATTCCTCATCCAGACCAAAGGGGAGTGGTCTGTCACCAGGCGAAAGTGTTGCCCCAGCAGGTAGTAGCGTAGGGATTCCAGAGCCCATTTTATGGCCAGGCACTCCTTCTCCACTATGCTATAGTTCTTCTCTGCCGGGGTGAGTTTTCTACTCAAATAGGTGACCGGGTGCTCTTCTCCATCTACCTCCTGGGACAGAACTGCACCCAGACCCACCTCAGAGGCATCTGCCTGTACTATAAACTCCCCCCAAACCCACCTCAGAGGCATCTGTCTGTACTATAAACTCCCCCCAGACCCACCTCAGAGGCATCTGCCTGTATTATAAACTCCTTTTGAAAGTCAGGGTTGGCAAGGACAGGCTGACCACATAGGACTACCTTTAGCGCCTGAAAGGCTTCCTCTGCTCGTGTATTCCAGTGGACCATGACCGACTTCTTCCCTTTTAAAAGATCGGACAAAGGCGCCGACCTTCCAGCAAAATTGGGTATGAATCGTCGGTAATACCCCATTATACCCAGAAAGGCTCTTACCTGTTTTGTGGTAAGGGGACGAGGCCAGTTTTGAATGGCTTCGATTTTGTTTACTTGTGGCTTGATAACCCCTTGGCCTATCACATACCCCAAGTAACGGGCTTCTTTGAGACCCATAGCACATTTGCTTGGATTCGCCGTCAGACCAGCCGCTCTGAGCGAATCCACTACAGCTTGTACCTGAGATAAGTGGGTGCTCCAGTCACTGCTATAGATGATGATGTCATCCAAATATGCGGAGGCATATGGTTGATGGGGTTCTAACACTATGTCCATTAATCTCTGAAACGTGGCCGGAGCCCCATGTAAACCAAATGGCAAGACGACATAGTGATAGAGCCCCCCTGGCATGACAAAAGCGGTCTTTTCTTTTGCTGCCTCTGTCAGCGGCACCTGCCAGTAACCTTTAGTGAGATCGAGAGTCGTGAAGTACTGGGCCCGTCCCAGTCTCTCTATCAGCTCGTCGACCCTGGGCATGGGATACATATCAAACTTCGATACCTCATTTAACTTTCGGAAGTCATTACAGAATCTTAAAGAACCGTCTGGTTTCGGGATCAGCACAATGGGACTGGCCCATTCGCTCGTGGATTTTTCAATAACCCCTAGTTGGAGCATCTTTTTTACCTCCTCCGCAATGGCTTGCCTACGAGCCTCTGGTACCCGGTATGGCCTCAGGCGTAACCTTACTTGAGGCTCGGTGACAATATCATGGTGGATTACGGTTGTTCGGCCGGGTAGCCTTGAGAACACATCCGTATTCCGCTGCACTAATCTCCGAGACTCCCGTCTCTGCTGTTTTGAGAGAGAATCCCCTATCCTTACTCCCAATTCATCATCAGGGGACTCCTCCTTTGTTGTTGTCAAGGCACCTGAAAAGGTTAGGTCCAACGTTACGTCAGCCACCATACATTCCCTGTCTTTCCACGCCTTTAGCAGGTTTACATGGTATATTTGCTCTGGTTTTCTTCTACCTGGCTGATACACTTTATAGTTTACTTCCCCCACTTTCTCCCGCATCTCATAGGGACCTTGCCATTTGGCTAAGAACTTACTTTCTGCAGTAGGTATTAGGACTAAGACACGATCTCCCGGTTTAAAAGACCTGATGGAGGCCTTTCTATTATACTGAGTACTTTGGGCTGCCTGAGCATCCAGCAAATGCTCTTTAACAATGGGCATTATTGCCGTGATACGATCCTGCATACCCATAACGTATTCCACTGTGCTTTTGTGAGGGGTGGGCTCCTGTTCCAAGTTTCCTTAACTATATCCAGCAGTCCCCGCGGATGTCTGCCATACAGTAACTCAAATGGCGAGAACCCGGTGGAAGATTGTGGGACCTCGCGGATAGCGAACATTAAATAGGGCAATAACATGTCCCAATCTTTCCCCTCTTTGGAGACCACCTTTTTCAACATAGCCTTTAGAGTTTTATTAAAACGTTCCACTAGACCATCAGTCTGGGGATGGTACACCGACGTGCGTAGCTGCTTGATCTGGAGGAGTTTGCACAGTTCCTTTGTAATTTTAGACATAAAGGGAGTGCACTGATCGGTCAGGATTTCTTTGGGTAACCCCACGCGACAGAACATAGCAAACAACTCCCGAGCAATAAGCCTCGCCGAGGTGTGACGTAGTGGAATGGCCTCCGGATAACGTGTCGCGTAATCCATCACTACCAGGATGTGCTGGTGACCACGGGCTGATTTTACAATGGGTCCGATCAGATCCATAGCAATCCGCTCAAAAGGCACCTCTATAATGGGTAAAGGTAACAGAGGACTACGGAAACGGTGTGTTGGTGCGGTCAACTGACAAACTGGGCAGGACTCACAGAACCTCTTAATTTCTGCGCCGACCCCTGGCCAGTAAAACCGCTGAAACATGCGTTCCCACGTTTTCTCTTCACCTAGGTGCCCACTCATTAGGTGGTTATGAGACAATTCCAAGGTCTGACGGCGGTACGGCTGAGGGACCACCAACTGTTCCACTATTTCCCCCCGGATTGTATCAACCCGATAGAGCAACTCTCGCTTTAGAGCCATGTAGGGAGTTTCCAGCCTGGCACCAGGCCGCTGGGGTGCCCCATCAATTACCTGTACATTTCCACGTCCAGGAGCCAATGTGGGGTCCCGGAGCTGTGCTGTTCCGAAATTATCTGGAGACACGTTCAACTCCGGGATTGCCTCGGGTGGCTCAACCTCTCCTGCCATTACCTCTAGGGGGAACCTGGCAGGGTTACACTCTGTCCCTATACTGGTGACCCCTACGGCAGGTATCCCTGAGTCGGGATCGTCCGGCTCAGGGCCTGGTTCAATCATACACCTCGGAGGGCTAGGTCGCCTCTCACATAATGTCCAGAACAGGGGCAAGTCTCTTCCCAAAATAACAGCATATGGAAGTCTTTTCATCACCCCCACTTCATGTTGTACCTCTCCACACGAGGTAGCAATGGTGACCCTTTCCATAGGGTATTCACGTAGGTCTCCATGAATACAAAGTACCCCTACTTTATGTCCCGTAGGGTTTTCCCCGGAGACCAAGGAGGCATGTACAAGAGTCACTAAACTTCCTGAGTCCAACAAAGCCTCTGCTGTATAGCCATTAACACGTACTTTGCAGAGATGGGGCTCCTCCCCCATAGTAACAGTGCTTACGGTACAAACAGTATGGGCATACATTGATACCCGGCGAGCGTACCGGCAGTCCATGGGTTCTGATGTGAGTGGGCACTGTGCCATCACATGCCCGAGCTGATGGCACCGCCAGCACATAGCAGCAGAGGTGTCCCTGTTTCGGGTGTCTGACTTTGGGGAACCGGGACTCCTGCTGACCTTAGTCTGGGGTTTACTCTCTGCCAGGGCTGAAGACGGGGCAGCACCCGAGGAGGGACGGGAGTCTTTTACCAACTGTGAAGGGGGCGTATCCCTACGGAGTGCCCGCCGTGAAGCAGAGTCCCGGACCAACTCCTGGGTAGCTGTGTAGCGTTCCACCAAATTCACTAGCTGGTCTAGGGTACCGGGGTCCCCCTGTCCCACCCACCATTGAATGGGGGCTGGCAAAGTCCGCACAAACCGTTCAATCACCACCCGCTCAATCATCTGTCCGGGGTTCAAGGTCTCCGGCTGCAGCCATTTTTTTACAAGGTCCAGTAAGATATGGGCCTGTGAGCGTGCAGGTTTTCCCTCCTCAAAGGACCACTGATTCACTCGTTGGGCCCGGAGATAAGTGTTAACCCCCATTCGTGCAAGGATCTCACCTTTCAGTGTGCCATAGTCCTTGGCATCCTCCGTGCTGAGATCCAGGTAGGCTTTTTGGGGTTCACCTACCAAGAACGGGGCCACAACATCAGTCCAACGGTCGATAGACAATTTCTCTCGCTCAGCGGTCCTCTCAAACACGGAGAGAAAGGCTTCTGGGTCATCCTCTGCACTCATCCTCGTAAGTACTGCCCTTACTCTGTCCTGGGCCGCAGGAAGGACTGGATGACCTGGAGTTACCGCTGGGAGCGCTTCTCGCAGAGCAGAAAGCTGCTTAGCCAACAAGCTGTTTGTCTCCTGTTGCTGAATGAACGCCCGCTGGAGCTGGACATTGGTTTGTTGCTGCTGAGCATTAGCCTGGGCCAGCTGCTTTACAAGATCCGCCATGGTGGCTGCTGAGTTAAACTGTAACTTTGCAGGCTTGATCATAAACATGTGAAAACTGGGTTGTTGCCCCTAACAACCAGGCTGCAACGCCTGTAAGCTTCGTGGACCCGCCGATCCACTGCAAACAGTCAGTAAAAAAAAAAACAATTCCTTTTTTTTTTTCTTCTCCCGGGTAAGTACCTCTTAGGCCATTGCCCTTAGCAACCAGGCTGCAGTGCCCGCATTCTCCACCATAATGTGAGGTAGCAGCGTTGCTTTGGCAAAAACGTGAGGCAGTGAGGCAGCAGCGTGTTCACACCAACAGTCTATTTATTGTTGCAGCATAAATAGATCCAATTTCCCACTGTCAAAGTCTCTTCCGGAACACAGCCGGTGCATATAGACAAATTCTTTGCCTCAAAAAGTCTTGTTACCTTAGGACCCCGTTAACCGCAGGGATCTGTGTAAGGTTCTCCTAGGCTCACACTCTTGGCCTGTGTTCACTCCACACAGAGCCAGCCCAGCTCACACGGCATGTGTTAGCTTCACCAAGCCTGGCTCTCAACTCAGACACACCCTGCTGTGCTCTGCCAGATTTAAGCGAAAATGCCGGACATGAGGATTGCTACAAAACCTGGACTGGGAGGAGGGATCTGTCTCCCTGTTACCCTTTGTGCTATACTCCCAGTAATAGCTATAGCAAACTCAGAGGGTTTCCAGACACATTCTGGGGGACACATAGCAGTCTTCAAATATTACCCCTGTCACTGCCTCACAATATGGAGTGCAAAACCTGACCACGGCAGATCCAAAATGATCCTGATCAAGGTAAATAGAGGTGCAATATATATATATATATATATATATATATATAAAAGATGACAGATATCAAATGTAAAACCCGATAAAGAACCTAATTGTCAGTCTAAAGAGGCACAATTAGAAGACCCTACAAATAAGCCTGAAGGTCCAGCAGCCTTTCAAGTGTATTTTTATATAAGGCTGCTTTCACACTACGTTTTTTTAACATGCATCCTGAACGTATTTTTGCTGCAAAAGCGGATCCTGTTTTACCAAAGAGAAACGCATGTGTTATTTTACAGGATCCTGTCACTTGAAATTGTGGGCGGGAATTGGAGTCATGTGATCGGGAGTGAGGGGAAATGAATGAGACAGAGACAGACAGACAAAGAGAGAGAGACTACAGCGCCCATCGTCACCGCACACCCCGTCATTACCGCACGAATCATCAACGCACACACGCAGGCACTACCGGCCCCATCATCACTGCACACACGCAGGCACTACCACACCCATCATCACCGCACACACCAGCACTACCACCCCTATCATCACCGCACACACCGGCACTACCGCACCCATTATCAATCATCACCGCACACACACAGGCACTACCTGAGTGATGTCAACGCTGATCACGCGACTCACTTCAGTTCCTGCATGGCGCTCACAGCGAGCGGCGGTGTTCTACGGCTGCTCCTGTCAGCATCATGTAGCAGAGCTGAATGCGTCGTGGGACCTCGAGTGGACTACGCCAGACCTGGAGGGGTATTTGGGGATTTTAATAAAGTGATGAAAGAGGGTGGGTTTTTTTGTCTTTTATTTCAAATAAAGGATTTTTTCAGGTGTATGTGTTTATTTACTTTCACTTAGAGGTTAATCATTTGGAGTGTCTCATAGACGCCTGCCATGATTAACCTAAGACTTAGTAGCAGCTATGGGCTTCCATTAACTCCTTATTACCTCGATTGCCACCGCACCAGGGCAATTCGGGATGAGCCGGGTATAGTCCCGGGACGGTCACGTCTAATGGATGTAGCAATTTTGGCCGGCTGCTGGCTAATATTTTTAGGCTGGGGAGCTCCTCATAACGTGGGGCTCCCCATCCTGAGAATACCAGCCTTCAGCCGTGTGGCTTTACTTTGGCTGGTATCAAAATTGGGGGGGACCGCATGCCGTTTTTTTTCAATTATTTATTTACTTATTGTACTGCACGATATAGACCCGCCCACAGGTGGCTGTGATTGGTTGCAGTGAGACAGCTGTCACTCAGCGTGGGGGCGTGTCTGACTACAACCAATCATAGGCGCCGGTGGGCGAGGGAAGCAGGGAATACGAGATGGAATAATGAGCGGCCGGCATTTTCAAAAGAGGGGAAGCCGCCAGAGCAGTGTGACAGCCATGCAGCGCCACACCCAAGATTGGTGAGTATGAGAGAGGGGTGAAAGGGAGAGACTGACAGAGAGAGAGAGAGATCGACCAACAGAGAGAGAGACCAACAGAGACTCTGTGATCACGCCAGGCTGGTTTGTGCCCAACAGGATCCTGTCTATCAGCATTCCAGCGTTCACATGCGTTTGTGTATAGTCAGGATCCAGTGACAAACAGTATTTGGACACAGCTCAAAAACGCTACAAATAGCGTTTTTGAAAATTGTTAAAATACTGTAACTCACTGGATCCTCACTATACCGCACGCAAACACATGTCAACGCATATAGCCGCGCGTCCATTGCAAATGCATTGAAATTAAAACGTATTTGCACTGGATCTGCTTTTGCTGCAAAAAAACGTTCAGGAAGCATGTTAAAAAAACGTAGTGTGAAAGCAGCCTTAGGTATGACTGACGAAATTACCGAATCTATAAAGCTGTGTGAAATTAATAGTGCTATTTATGTAACATAAATGAAATATATATATATATATATATATATATATATATATATATATATATATATATATACAGTCCCTGACAGAAGTTCTGTGGCTTATCCATTTTATGTACATAAAAGCTTAAAACCTGACTTTAAATTCATCCATTGGTTTTGTAAATTACTCTTTTGAAAGCTGATACCATCCAAAATTTGGTTTAGGTTATGAAAATAAAGTTGCTGCAAAGCTGAAATATTGACCATGATCTTACCACCACCAAATTTAACTGTTTTCTGGGTGTATTTTGGATCCATATGGGCTCCAGTAGGTCTCCTGCAGTATTTGCAGCGGCTGTGGTGTAATTCAATTGAAGATTCATCAGAGAAACCCACCTTCTGCCACTTTTCCAGCGTCCATCTGTTTAGCAGGCTGTGGGACTTAGCAAATGCTACACATTTTTTTAATTGCCTTTTGTTTAGTGCTGGCTTCTGGGCACTGATTCGACCATAGAAGCCATTTCAAGACAGAATCCTACAAACTGTTCTAGTTGACACAGGGACTTGAGGTGACCAGGCCTTTTGGAGCTCTGCTGCAGTGGAAGAGAGGCTGGCTTTGGATTTTCTAACCAACAAACATTCCTCCTGACCAGTTGTCTTGCAGGGTCTGCCAGACCTGGGCTTGTCAAAAACATCTCTATTCTCTTCAAATCTTTTTTAAATTCTTTGTAAAGGTGCCAGCCACCTCTGCAGTGGATCTGGTCTTCAGTCTCTTCATAATCAAGGCTTTGGTTGCAAGGTGGATTTTTGGAATGTTGTCAGAGGTCAAGTTGCAGTTCACCTGAAGGTCTGGGGTGCTGGGTTTCTATTTATACACACCCACTAATTAACCGATCATTTAGTGAGCACAGGTGAGGATGTAAACTAGGATTGGGTGCATTATATGACAAGACGACAAAACTTTTGTCTTGCAAAAATCTGACCTTTCTGTGTTCATTAAATGATCAGTATTTTTGCTTTGCAGAAACCTTATTTTCATAACCTAAACCAAATTTGGGAGAGTTTCAGCTTTCAAAAGAGTAATTTATAAAACCAATGGATGAATTTAAAGTCAGGTTATAAACTTTTATTTACATAACATGGATAAGCGACAGAACATCTGTCAGGGACTATATATATATATATATATATATATATAATTTTATATATATATATATATATATATATATATATATATATATATATTTATTTATCTATTATCTGTAAACCCTTCTATTGATTATCTACACTGGAGATGAACAATAGAGAACAATGTCTGATCACTTGCTTTTTTCAGAAATAATGTAATCTCCATTGATGACCATGCTCCATTTTTTTGTAAGGGGTGCACCATGCCACTAGAGCAGGGTAAGGGGTGCACCATGCAACTAGAACAGGGTAAGGGGTGCAGCATGCCACTAGAACAAGGTAAGGAGGGCACTATGCCACTAGAACAGGGTAAGGGGTGCACCATGCCACTAGAACAGGGTAAGGGCTGACCCATGCCACTAGAACAGGGTAAGGGGTGCACCATGCCACTAGAATAGGGTAAGGAGGGCACCATGCCACTAGAACAGGGTAAGGGGGCATCAGTCTTTCACCAGTTTGTCGATAAACATGTTTCCCATCAGACTCAAAAAATCATTATAAAAATTACCTGTGAACATTTCTCCTCTGTCCACACAACATGCTCCTTACCAGAGGTGAGTCTTGCCTTTTTTGATTCTTTTTTTGCCAATGAGAGGTTTGGTCACTGCAGAGTGGGCTTTCAATCCAAATGGCCTTAAACATCATGACATTGTATGACAAGACAGATCCTTACCCTGTTCAATGCCAAACTGATGAGAAAATCCAGCTGCAGTGTGGAAACGATTACCAATGGAGATTCTCCACATTATCCTGTCCTCTGTAGCATTTGTTTTTTGAGGGCGACCAGACTTCTTGGGGACTTGCAAGAGTTTGTAATGTTCTAAAGATGCAATATTCTTGAATCACAGACTTGGAACGACCAACATTTCTTGATATGGCAGATAAGGTCATACATTTCTTCTTCATCTGGACAACCTGCTGCTGGAGGGTTTCAGTCACTTTGGAATGACACACCATTTTTGCAAAGTCAGTGCCAACTGGAAAGTTAGGCTGCAGATTACATAGAGTTTGTCAGATAATTAAGGAAATGAGCACCTGGTGCAGATTATCACAAATACCTTGCCAGTATCTGAAAGTGTTCTCTAATTGTGATCTGTGTTCTTTTTCATTTATCTCATTTATATATTTATTATTTGCTTTACAATAATTTCACTTTATGAAATAAGCTTAAAATACAGCTAGTTTCCTCATGTTAGGATATAATCACATAGGACGACACAATGACTGCAACATTTAGAAAATTGTGCACTCAATTCACTGTGGATAATGACACAATCTTACCCGTTTCCGCCAACATCTTCACAAGGTGTTTTGCTTCTGTTCTTGGGTTAGTATGTATATGTCTGACCAAAGCACGTTCATCTCTGGTGTACAGGAACTGTCTCCTTCCTGAGCGGTATGATGGCTAAATATTCCCATTTTATACCAGTCTCATATTCAGCTATAGATTCCTGTAATGACCTTTAGTCACATGATGTAATGTCACAAAGGTCCTGTTGCAGTATTATCATCAGGAGACATAAAGCCTGGGGCCCCTAGAAGAATGAGGTCCCTGTGAAATGTCCCAGTTTGCTCTTTCATCCCCCTAATGCCAGTCCTGCACACCAGCCTGTTTCCTGTTCAGTTCTTTCAGACTCCTGCAATGAAGAGACCTGTGGTCACATGACTGTGAAGTCAAAGGGCCATAAACAATCTGAACCTTGAAATACAACTGCTGGGAACCCTAAGAGAGGGGGGCCTTGAGAAATTGTGAAGTTTGACTCCACCTAACACCAGCAATGACTGTGACTAGGGATAATTTTTGGAGTAGGGCTTATAGTTCAATCATATACCAAAAATCCTCTAAAATCATGTTGGGCTTATTTTTGGGGTACCCAGGGTGCAGTATCAGGTTATAAATATTGTTGAGGTGAGACTACAAAGAGTCTCTTTAGGTCTGACTGCCGTTTTCAGATTATTTGGGATGTCATGTGTGCACACGAGAAAGAAATAACAGACTCTAGATCGGTCATGAGCTTTCTATCATGATGGACGCCAAAGGAATTCTGCTGGTTTATTTTTCTCAAAACTTTTATAGTTCCAGGGAAGAAAAGGGTGTAGACAAAATATAGTCCAATAAAATATCGCAGGTCGGGCTCAGGACGTGTAGCAATTTGCATAGTCTCTACTGGTTTGGTTGTTCCAAACTTTGGATATTCTTCCTTGTGCTCATCATCTTGGGTGTTATCCTGGATGTGGGAGCCATGTTTAAGTTACATGTGCTTACATATTTATTAAGGAAAATCACTATATATATATATATATATATATATATACATATATATATATATATATATATAAAAATATGTGTTAGTAAGAAACAAAAGCAGTCATAAATATATATATTAAGCTACATCAACTAAACTACTATTTCTATTTACATATTTCTGCCATTTCCGAATACTAAGGGTACTGTGTTCCCTCAGGAAGAGAGGGAGAGAAATCTGTTGGGAAAACTTGCCTGACTAAACATTGAGGCATGGGCGGAGAGAGGAAGGGGTTTTCTTCACCGGTTTGAGACCAAGGACTCCTAGGCGAGTCCTCACCCTTTGTAGTGGGACTTTCCCATGTCTCAAGGTTCTCTAAGTCCTCTCTTCTACCTGTTTTGGCAATGGTGGCCTGAGACTGTACAGGTCTTTTGAAAAGGATAAATACAAGCAAGACGCTCAGTGCAGCTCTGGTGGGTTGACCCTACTTCAATGGGAGGCATGAATCTATATTGCCCTGCCTTCGAGCTTCATCAAAGTTTCTGTGGTTGGGAGAAGCTGGATCAGCTCATCTAGTCTCGACCCATGGCTCTTTCTCGCTTGTCCTTTAAGAATCAATCAGTCCCCTGACTGAAGACCATGTACTACCAGCTCTGATTTAAAATCTGGAATTGGAGAATACACCTATTTATCATACTATTTAGTCAATCATATCTAAAAATTGTACATGCCTGTGCTAAACCAAAAAATATCTTACATAGAAACCTATTTATTACGAAAAGAAAACAAAACGTACATTTGGTTCATGACTTGCCAGTGTCCACCTTTCTATAAAATATATAGTTTTTTACTTCTGTAAACCCATTTTTTGCATACCACCTCCATCATGTGTTTTTCAGCAATAACGTCGTTATCTGCACTGGAATGCCTCTGACCAAACCTAGAAAGAAATTTACACAACACGCACAAACTTGAATAAAACCTGCTCATGATATACATCTTTAATCAATCTACAGTCTCTGAAATGGGTAGAGCAGATGCAGGGTGTGTTTCTGTGGACTCTTTACAGTTTTTCTTACATTGTTTTAGGCATGTGTCTTAGAGTAGAGTGTCACCTGAGTACTGAACCCTGGTGTCACGAAAGCACACACTGATAACTGTCTTTCACAGATGTTAGTCCATAGGTTACCTGAGCCATCAATGAGAAGAGAACTCATGGCAGAAAAAGCTTACCACCCTTTATCTCCAGAACACTCAGGAGCAAAATGCAGTGCATCCAGAAAGAAAAGAAGAGTGGTAGTTATGGGCGACTCACTACTAAGAGGCACGGAGGCAACTATCTGCAGGCCGGACATAACCGCACGAGAAGTATGCTGCCTACCGGGAGCAAAAATCAAGGATGTGGCCAACAGGATACCAACTATCCTCGGATCCAAGGACGAATACCCGTTCCTATTGATACATGTAGGAACAAACGACACGGCAAGAAATGATCTACCAACTATTTGTGAAGACTTTGAAATTCTGGGGAAGAAAATTAAGGAACGGAACGTACAGGTTGTTTTCTCATCAATCCTCCCAGTCGATGGCCATGGTGTCAGAAGATGGAATAGGATACTAGATTTGAACAACTGGCTACGACGGTGGTGCAGGCAGCAAGGATTTGGATTCTTGGACCATGGAGTGAATTACCTCTACGATGGACTTCTCGCAAGAGACGGGATACACCTCACAAAACCTGGGAAACACACGTTCGCCAGAAGGCTTGCCACACTCATCAGGAGGGCTTTAAACTAGAAGAAGAGGGGATGGGAGAAAAAACAGCAGACAAGAACATGCAACAGAAGGACAAACTAATCAAGGATACTAGATGCCGTAAAGAGGACCCAAGACAGGGTAATCAGAAGGAAGCTAAGAAAAGGGGAGCAAAACTTCTTTCCTGCATGCTGACCAATGCAAGAAGCCTGACCAATAAGATGGAGGAACTGGAGCTGGTAATGTATGAGGAGAAATACGACATAGTAGGAATAGCTGAGACATGGTTAGATGATAGTAATGACTGGGCGGCTAACCTGCAAGGATATGAATTGTTTAGGAGGGATCGTAAAAAAAGGAAAGGGGGTGGAGTCTGTCTATATATAAAGTCCAGTTTAAAGCCCAGACTAAGAGAAGATATTCAAGAGGGAAATGAAGAGGTGGAGTCTCTATGGGTGGAGATACAAGGAGGGAAAACTAATAAAATCCTCATAGGGGTTTGTTATAAGCCACCAAATATAACAGAAACTACTGAAAATATATTATTGAAACAAATAGACAAAGCAGCAAATCACAATGAGGTGATTATTATGGGGGACTTCAATTACCCCGATACAGACTGGGAAACTGAAACCTGCGTATCTCAGAAAGGAAACCGGTTTCTGTCAGTAACTAAGGATAATTATCTGTCCCAACTTGTGCCAGGCTCAACTAGAGGGGCAGCCCTTCTGGAGGCCAGATAGAGGGGCAGCCCTTCTGGAGGCCAGATAGAGGGGCAGCCCTTCTGGACTTAATTTTAAGCAACAGGCCAGATAGAATAACAGACGTACGAGTGGATGGGCACCTAGGGAATAGTGACCACAATATAATACAATTCCACTTGTCCTTCAGTAAGGTGCCTTGGAGGGGGGTTACAAAAACGCTGAATTTCAGCAAAGCAAAGTTTGATCAGCTTAGAGAAGACCTTCGCCAAATTGATTGGGACAATGTCCTCAAAAATGGGAGCACAGAAAATAAGTGGGACATTTTTAAATCGGTATTAAACACCCACTGCGAGCTAGCCATACCATACAGAAATAAAAGGGCTAGGAACAGGAGAAAACCAATGTGGCTAAATAAGGATGTAAAAGGGGCAATGAATAATAAGAAAAAGGCATTTAAAAAGCTAAAACAAGAAGGCAGCGAGGAAGCATTAAAAATATATAGAGAAAAAAATAAAATGTGTAAAAAACAAATATATTTAGCAAAAGTAGAAACTGAGAGACTCATTGCTAAGGAAAGCAAAGCAAATCCCAAACTATTCTTTAATTATATAAACAGAAAAAAGATTAAAATTGATGGTGTTGGCCCTTTAAAGAATAATGAGGGTAAAATCATAGAAAGCGATGTGGGAAAAGCAAATGTTTTAAATACTTTTTTCTCAACTGTGTTCACACAGGAAAAGCATATGCCAGGGGAAATGCAGAGTGATCATGTAAATGCCCCATTAAGTATGACCTGCCTAACCCAGGAAGAAGTGCAGAACCGACTTAGTAACATTAAAATTGACAAATCACCAGGCCCTGATGGCATTCACCCTCGGGTATTAAGGGAGTTAAGTAATGTGATAGACAGGCCTCTATTCCTTTTATTTAAAGACTCTATAGAAACTGGGTCTGTTCCACTGGATTGGCGGCTAGCAAATGTGGTACCAATATTCAAAAAAGGGTGCAAAAGGGAACCTGGAAACTATAGGCCGGTAAGCTTAACATCTGTTGTGGGTAAAATGTTTGAAGGGTTTTTAAGGGATACTATTATGGAATGTCTCAATGTTAATAACTGTTTAACTCCATATCAGCATGGATTTATGAAGGATCGCTCCTGTCAAACTAACCTGATCAGCTTCTATGAGGATGTAAGCTCTCACATGGACCGAGGAGAATCATTGGATGTCATTTATCTCGACTTCGGTAAAGCATTTGACACTGTCCCACATAAAAGACTGCTAAGTAAAATGAGAAAGCTTGGGCTCGGGGAAAATGTGTGTAGATGGGTAGGTAGCTGGCTTAGTGGTAGAAAACAAAGAGTGGTTATTAATGGTGCATACTCAGATTGGGCCAGGGTTACTAGTGGGGTGCCACAGGGGTCTGTATTGGGCCCCCTACTATTTAATATATTTATTAATGATCTGGTGGATGGTTTACAGAGTAAAATATCAGTATTTGCAGATGATACAAAACTATGTAAGGTAGTTAACACAAAGGAGGACAGTTTGCAACTACAGATGGATTTGAGTAAATTGGAGAATTGGGCTGAAAAATGGCAAATGAGGTTTAACACAGATAAGTGTAAGGTTATGCACATGGGAAGGAGAAACAGATGCTACGATTACTTACTAAATGGGAAACTGCTGGGGAAATCAGACATGGAAAAAGACTTAGGCATCTTAGTGAATAAGAATCTAAATTGGAGTGCCCAGTGTCAGGCAGCAGCCACCAAAGCAAATAGGGTGATGGGATGCATTAGAAGAGGTCTGGGGGCACGAGATGAAAACATCATTCTCCCTCTGTACAAATCACTAGTCAGACCACACTTGGAGTATTGTGTGCAATTTTGGGCGCCGGTGCTGAAGAAAGACATTACTGAACTTGAAAGGGTTCAGAGGCGGGCTACTAAAATAATAAATGGAATGGGTGCATTACAATACACGGAAAGGTTATCAAAATTAGGTCTATTTACTCTAGAAAAGAGAAGACTTAGGGGAGACCTAATAAATATGTACAAATATATCAGAGGGCCATATAGAGATCTCTCCCATGATCTGTTTGTACCAAGGACTATGACAAGAACAAGGGGGCATTCTTTTCGATTGGAGGAAAGAAAATTCCTACATCAGCATAGAAGAGGGTTCTTCACGGTAAGAGCAGTGAGGCTCTGGAACTCTCTTCCTGAGGAAGTGGTGATGGCCAACTCACTGAATGAATTTAAGAGAGGAATGGATGCATTTCTTGTTAGCAAAAGTATAGAAGGTTATAAATAGCATAATCTTACAGGTAGATAGAAGAGCGACCTAGATTATTAGAGGAATGGGTGGGCTGCAATACCAAGACAGGTTATTAAACTTGGGGTTAGTTAGTTAGGAAAAACAAAGGCTTAGGGGGATCTAATCACAATGTATAAACATATGAGGGGACAGTACAGAGACCTTTCCAAAGATCTCTTTACACCTAGGCCTGCGACTGGAACAGGGGGCATCCGCTAAGTCTTGAGGAAAGAATGTTTAATCATAATCACAGATGAGGATTCTTTACTGTACGAGCAGTGGGACTATGGAGCTCTCTGCCGAATGATGTTGTAATGAGGGATTCACTAGTAAAATTTAAGCAGAGCCTGAACGCATTTCTTGAAAAATATAATATTACCAGTTATGTATATTAGATTTTATGACAGGGTGTTGATCCAGGGAACTAGTCTGATTGTCGTATGTGGAGTCAGGAAGGAATTTTTTTCCCCATTGGAGCTTATTTGACACGTTGGGGTTTTTTTGCCTTCCTCTGGATCAACATGTTAGGCTACAGATTGAACTAGATAGACTTAGAGTCTCCCTTCAACCTTAAAAACTATGAAACTATGAAACTATGACCTTGCTCAGTCAGCTGGGCTCCCTGCACCTCACACTCCATTCCCTGTTGAATCGTTGTTCCTGTAGGGATATAAGAACACAAGGAGTGACAAATGTCACGGACGTGAGAGGTGCCACCGAGGTATGGTACTGGTCTGCATTGGTAAAGGACTCTCAACTCTAGGCCCATTCACTGCGTCTTTGTTGGCTGCACCTGTGCGAGGATCTCCTCCGGCTCCATCACCGTCAGCTCAGGTCTAGACTTTATCTTCAGTTTATCTGGCTCATTTGACAACAGGAAAGATCTACAACCTACATGCACATTTGACCATCTTACCCACTTCAGTTCTACCCATCCAGAGAGGGCATCAAGACATCACTGTCTCCTGTACCGATAGGAGGGAAGGGAGTGGTTCAAATTTTGATTACCTCATGTTGTGTACACCGTAACATATCCAGTATAGAATCGACCAACATCTTGTTCCATCTATGAATACAAAAACTAAAAATATGCATTAGATCATTCTTATAACTTTAACTCTAACCATGATACAGTTAGTGGTCATCTATACTTTACATGGCTTAAAATACTAAATAAATAAATAAATAAATAACATAGGACAAGATTTTCCTGTTTCAGTTAACAGATATTTTTCATAGTAATCCAGTAAATATGACTGTTGCGAGGGAAGGGCCAGCTTCAGGGTCTCTAGTATATGTCTGCAGTGCCCTCTACTGCTGGAAAATATAAAAGATGACTTCTACCCCCCCTTTTTTTTTTTTGTTTTTGTGTACCAATGGCAAAGTTCTGTTTTATACTGCTACTTGCTAAAAGAAAAATAAGACCGCAGGCAATAAATTACTATAAAACTCAAACAAGACAAACACTGGATATAACTCATGTCTCTGCAACAATATACACTGCTGGGGAATTTTGAGACCTTACGATACATAACACAGTTTGTATATACTGTACACTAATATCCATGAAGGAAAGGAAAACCAAAATATTAATAAAATACTGGCAGTCTGTATGCAGAGGCACAAAATAATAATATATTGTCCAAATAAATCACCTTAAAAAAAAAAAAGAAAAAAACTAATTTGCATATCTCAAGAAATCTAATTTTCCCTGCAAACTTATTACCGATTGAAAGGAAGTAGATCTTAACCGGAATAGGGATTTATTGGTAGAAACCGATCTAGATCTGCCTCAACCAGATTTCCACCTATACACATGATTGGATTTAAAGTTGTTAAGATGACGCTGTAATTTCTTACATTTCAGTTCTTTGGCCTCTTTATCCCATTTTTCAACTAGAAGGTTCAATTCTTCTTTAAATTTTATAAATAATTCATCAGATAATTCACCACCAATCATGCCTTGCAATTCCTTCATCTCCTTTTCCATTTGAGAGATGTATTGGCTATTTAATTTTGATAGTAATTTCATGAATCCATTGGAACATGTACTGGACAGTAATTCCCATTCATGTCTGAACCCTTTGTCATTAATAAGAAATGAGGGAAACACCTGAATCCTGAGTCCTCTCGGAATAATGCCCATCTCTAGATATATGTGCACTGCTAACCATCTGAAATTTATTAGGTAAGACAATGCTGCAGTTTTTGAATTATGAGCAGTATAGCACTTTGAATTGTTCCACATGAATGCTACATTTATGTTTCAAATAGGATTAACTGTTAGTATACAGGCAAACTCTTGTGGCAACTCTATAGAATTGCACTTTATATGCACAACTGCACTTGCGTTTTTAACAATTCTTTTATAATAAGGCTTAGTTCACACTTCCGTTGTTTTGCATCAGTCACAATCCATCGGCATCCGTCAAGAGTAGAGTTGAGCGCGGTTCGCGGTTCGTGGTTCTCCAGTTCTAGGCTCGAGTGATTTTGGGGGTTGTTCGAGATCGAACTAGAACTCGAGCTTTTTGCAAAAGCTCGATAGTTCTAGATACGTTCGAGAACGGTTCTAGCAGCAAAAAGCAGGGCTTTTTACAGCTACAGTGTGCAGGAGCCATCGCTGGCAGCCTGCCAGAAGCTGGTAACCAAGATAAACATCGGGTATCCAAGCAAAGCGCTTTGGTTAGTAACCCGATGTTTATCCTAGTTACGTGCAGGAAGCCCACACTTCCCCGCTCAGCTCACTCAGCCCCCTCCTGCCCGCGGCATGTACACACGTACACACACACACACACTCACATACACACACACACACACACACACTCTGCACACACGGTCCCGCTCGGCTTACCTGCGGTGATGAAGTCCCGCCATCCCGACCTCAGCGCTGTCACTGTCCTCCATGGCCGCCGCTTGTCACATCACCTCTCGCTTCCGACCCGAGACTGACTAGCGGTGACGTCACGGTCCTCTCGCGATACTTGGTGTGAAGGCGCCGGTCATTGAACTCAGTGACAGGGGCTGTCAGTGTGCTGGAGATCAGCGCAGGTAATGTACCTCGCTGACAGCAGCACTTGTCATGCCCTGCAGTGACCTGGGCTGACCCATTGATGTTAGCTCAGGTCACTGCATTGCTCTCCCAGCCAATGGGGAACATTCTGCTCTTCATTGACTGGGACAGTGTGGATCGTCATGGCAACCCCTTGGATTACAGCAGACCTGGATTTGTTTTTCATTCTAATAAATTGGTTAAAGAGGGAATGTTTTGGGGAGTGTTTTTTCAAATAAAAATGTGTTTGTCGTGTATTTTTTTTTATTACTGACTGGGTTGGTGATGTCGGGTATCTGATAGACGCCTGACCTCACCAACCCCAGGGCTTGATGCCAGGTGACATTACACATCTGGTATTAACCCCATATATTACCCCGTTTGCCACCGCACCAGGGCGCGGGATGAGCTGGGGCGAAGCACCAGGATTGGCGCATCTAATGGATGCGCCACTTCTGGGGTGGCTGCGGCCTGCTATATTTAGGCTGGGGAGAGTCCAATAACCATGGACCTCCCTAGTCTGAGAATATCAGGCCCCAGCTGTCTGCTTTACCTTGGCTGGTGATCCAATTTTGGGGGACCCTTACGTGTTTGTTTTTTTTAATTATTTATTTAATTTAAAATAACAGCGTGGGGTGCCCTCAGTTTTGGATTACCAGCCAAGGTGAGGTTGCCAGCTGTGGTCTGCAGGCTGCAGCCGTCTGCTTTACCCTAGCTGGCTACAAAACTAGGGGGAACCCTACGTCATTTTTTTTTTCATTTTTTTGGCTAAATACAAAGCTAAGCACCCCTTAGTGCCACATGAAAGGCACCAAAGGGTGCTCCACTTTTTCTCCACTTTTTCTCCACTTTTTCTCCATTTTTTTCTCCACTTTTTCTCCACTTTTTCTCCACTTTTTCTACATTTTTCTCTCCATTTTTTCTCCATTTTTTCTCCACTTTTTCTTCACTTTTTCTCCACTTTTTATCCATTTTTTCTCCACTTTTTATCAATTTTTTCTCCACTTTTTCTCCACTTTTTCTCCACTTTTTCTCCATTTTTTCTCCACTTTTTCTCCACTTTTTCTCCACTTTTTCTCCACTTTTTCTCCATTTTTTTCTCCACTTTTTCTCCACTTTTTCTCCACTTTTTCTCCATTTTTTTCTCCACTTTTTCTCCACTTTTTCTACATTTTTTTCTACATTTTTTCTCTAGTTTTTCTCCATTTTTACTCCACCTTTTCTCCACTTTTTCTCCATTTTTTTCTCCACTTTTTCTCCACTTTTTCTCCATTTTTACTCCACTTTTTCTCCACTTTTTCTCCACTTTTTCTCCACTTTTTCTCCACTTTTTTCTCCACTTTTTCTCCACTTTTTCTCCACTTTTTCTCCATTTTTACTCCACTTTTTCTCCACTTTTTTCTCCACTTTTTCTCCACTTTTTCTCCATTTTTTCTCCACTTTTTCTCCACTTTTTCTCCACTTTTTCTCCACTTTTTCTCCATTTTTACTCCACTTTTTCTCCACTTTTTTCTCCACTTTTTCTCCACTTTTTCTCCATTTTTTTCTCCACTTTTTCTCCACTTTTTCTCCATTTTTTTCTCCACTTTTTCTCCACTTTTTCTCCATTTTTTTCTCCACTTTTTCTCCACTTTTTCTCCACTTTTTCTCCACTTTTTCTCCACTTTTTCTCCATTTTTTTCTCCACTTTTTCTCCACTTTTTCTCCACTTTTTCTCCACTTTTTCTCCATTTTTTTCTCCACTTTTTCTCCACTTTTTCTCCACTTTTTCTCCACTTTTTCTCCACTTTTTCTCCATTTTTACTCCACTTTTTCTCCACTTTTTTCTCCACTTTTTCTCCACTTTTTCTCCACTTTTTCTCCATTTTTTCTCCACTTTTTCTCCACTTTTTCTCCATTTTTTCTCCACTTTTTCTCCATTTTTTTCTCCACTTTTTCTCCACTTTTTCTCCACTTTTTTCTCCACTTTTTCTCCACTTTTTCTCCATTTTTTCTCCACTTTTTCTCCAATTTTTCTCCATTTTTTCTCCACTTTTTCTCCACTTTTTCTCCACTTTTTCTCCATTTTGTCTCCACTTTTTCTCCACTTTTTCTCCATTTTTTCTCCACTTTTTCTCCATTTTTTCTCCACTTTTTCTCCACTTTTTCTCCATTTTTTCTCCACTTTTTCTCCACTTTTTCTCCATTTTTTCTCCACATTTTCTCCATTTTTTCTCCACTTTTTCTCCACTTTTTCTCCACTTTTTCTCCATTTTTTCTCCACTTTTTCTCCATTTTTTCTCCACTTTTTCTCCATTTTTTCTCCACTTTTTCTCCACTTTTTCTCCATTTTTTCTCCACTTTTTCTCCACTTTTTCTCCATTTTTTCTCCACTTTTTCTACATTTTTTCTCCACTTTTTCTCCACTTTTTCTCCGTTCTTTTTCTATGGTCAGTCTACCCATTAGCTCTGCCATGCATACTGTAGCTCTACACCTACTGCACATGTTACTTTATGATTGACATCTCTTTCGTACCAGAGCTGTCTAAGCCTACTCTGACCCCATATTTGTCATTACTATATTGTCCTTGTACTGTATTATGACATTTGTATCATGTGTTTCATTTCTTGCTGTGTTGCAATTTTTTTGCTGCATCCCAATTGTACCTCTACATTGTTCGAGTTTATGTTATTGTTCTCTCACTCTTATGTGATACTGATTATTGTCATTTTTCATGATTACAAGCAGATAAGTCCAATCTGACGAAGGCTCAGGCCGAAACATCATTTGTAACTTGTTTTGGACAAAAACATATATGCTTGTGAAAAAATGTTTTTCTTAAAACGGACCAATAAAGAGTGATTTTGCATTACTATCCGTTGTGACTTACTGACTTAGTCTGGGAGATTTAGAGTGCCGAGGTTACTCACTAATTTTATCTATTATTACCTCTGAGCACCTATATACTAGTGAGCAGAGCTTCCTCTACAGTAGTTCTCCTGATTAGGCATGCCCTTACCTCATGAGCAGGGCATTGCAGCTTTGGTAGCAACCATTATGACATGGACTCTGCTGCTGTGGACCCGGGGAGAGTGAGTGCAGATTCATTGCACCCACACTCCTCACATGAAGGGTCCGCACTCCTAGAAAATGGGGGATACGTTCCCTGAGTGTCTCCCCCCATATTCTAGACGGTCCAGAGTCGTCGGCCCAATAACTATGGACCTTCCCACCCTGAGAATACCAGACCACAGCTGTCCGCTTTACCTTGGCTGGTGATCCAATTTGGGGGGGACCCTACTTTTATTGTGTAATTATTAATATTTATAAAATAATTATAAAAAAGAGCCTGAGGGGACCTCCACATTGGATCCCCAACCACGGTAAAGTTGCCAGCTGTGGTTTTCAGGCTGCAGCCGTCTGCTTTACCCTAGCTGGCTACAAAACTAGGGGGAACCCTACGTCATTTTTTTTTTTTCATTTTTTTGGCTAAATACAAAGCTAAGCACCCCTTAGTGCCACATGAAAGGCACCAAAGGGTGCTCCACTTTTTCTCCACTTTTTCTCCATTTTTACTCCACTTTTTCTCCACTTTTTTCTCCACTTTTTCTCCACTTTTTCTCCATTTTTTTCTCCACTTTTTCTCCACTTTTTCTCCATTTTTTTCTCCACTTTTTCTCCACTTTTTCTCCATTTTTTTCTCCACTTTTTCTCCACTTTTTCTCCACTTTTTCTCCACTTTTTCTCCACTTTTTCTCCATTTTTTTCTCCACTTTTTCTCCACTTTTTCTCCACTTTTTCTCCACTTTTTCTCCATTTTTTTCTCCACTTTTTCTCCACTTTTTCTCCACTTTTTCTCCACTTTTTCTCCATTTTTTCTCCACTTTTTCTCCACTTTTTCTCCATTTTTTCTCCACTTTTTCTCCACTTTTTCTCCACTTTTTCTCCATTTTTTTCTCCACTTTTTCTCCACTTTTTCTCCACTTTTTTCTCCACTTTTTCTCCCATTTTTCTCCATTTTTTCTCCACTTTTTCTCCAATTTTTCTCCATTTTTTCTCCACTTTTTCTCCACTTTTTCTCCACTTTTTCTCCATTTTGTCTCCACTTTTTCTCCACTTTTTCTCCATTTTTTCTCCACTTTTTCTCCATTTTTTCTCCACTTTTTCTCCACTTTTTCTCCATTTTTTCTCCACTTTTTCTCCACTTTTTCTCCATTTTTTCTCCACATTTTCTCCATTTTTTCTCCACTTTTTCTCCACTTTTTCTCCACTTTTTCTCCGTTCTTTTTCTATGGTCAGTCTACCCATTAGCTCTGCCATGCATACTGTAGCTCTACACCTACTGCACATGTTACTTTATGATTGACATCTCTTTCGTACCAGAGCTGTCTAAGCCTACTCTGACCCCATATTTGTCATTACTATATTGTCCTTGTACTGTATTATGACATTTGTATCATGTGTTTCATTTCTTGCTGTGTTGCAATTTTTTTGCTGCATCCCAATTGTACCTCTACATTGTTCGAGTTTATGTTATTGTTCTCTCACTCTTATGTGATACTGATTATTGTCATTTTTCATGATTACAAGCAGATAAGTCCAATCTGACGAAGGCTCAGGCCGAAACATCATTTGTAACTTGTTTTGGACAAAAACATATATGCTTATGAAAAAATGTTTTTCTTAAAACGGACCAATAAAGAGTGATTTTGCATTACTATCCGTTGTGACTTACTGACTTAGTCTGGGAGATTTAGAGTGCCGAGGTTACTCACTAATTTTATCTATTATTACCTCTGAGCACCTATATACTAGTGAGCAGAGCTTCCTCTACAGTAGTTCTCCTGATTAGGCATGCCCTTACCTCATGAGCAGGGCATTGCAGCTTTGGTAGCAACCATTATGACATGGACTCTGCTGCTGTGGACCCGGGGAGAGTGAGTGCAGATTCATTGCACCCACACTCCTCACATGAAGGGTCCGCACTCCTAGAAAATGGGGGATACGTTCCCTGAGTGTCTCCCCCCATATTCTAGACGGTCCAGAGTCGTCGGCCCAATAACTATGGACCTTCCCACCCTGAGAATACCAGACCACAGCTGTCCGCTTTACCTTGGCTGGTGATCCAATTTGGGGGGGACCCTACTTTTATTGTGTAATTATTAATATTTATAAAATAATTATAAAAAAGAGCCTGAGGGGACCTCCACATTGGATCCCCAACCACGGTAAAGTTGCCAGCTGTGGTTTTCAGGCTGCAGCCGTCTGCTTTACCCTAGCTGGCTACAAAACTAGGGGGAACCCTACGTCATTTTTTTTTTTTCATTTTTTTGGCTAAATACAAAGCTAAGCACCCCTTAGTGCCACATGAAAGGCACCAAAGGGTGCTCCACTTTTTCTCCACTTTTTCTCCACTTTTTCTCCATTTTTTTCTCCACTTTTTCTCCACTTTTTCTCCACTTTTTCTACATTTTTCTCTCCATTTTTTCTCCATTTTTTCTCCACTTTTTCTTCACTTTTTCTCCACTTTTTATCCATTTTTTCTCCACTTTTTATCCATTTTTTCTCCACTTTTTCTCCACTTTTTCTCCATTTTTTCTCCACTTTTTCTCCACTTTTTCTCCACTTTTTCTCCACTTTTTCTCCACTTTTTCAACATTTTTTTCTCCACTTTTTCTCCACTTTTTCTCCATTTTTTTCTCCACTTTTTCTACATTTTTTTCTACATTTTTTCTCCAGTTTTTCTCCATTTTTACTCCACTTTTTCTCCACTTTTTCTCCATTTTTTTCTCCACTTTTTCTCCACTTTTTCTCCATTTTTACTCCACTTTTTCTCCACTTTTTCTCCACTTTTTCTCCACTTTTTCTCCACTTTTTCTCCACTTTTTCTCCATTTTTTTCTCCACTTTTTCTCCACTTTTTCTCCATTTTTTTCTCCACTTTTTCTCCACTTTTTCTACATTTTTTTCTACATTTTTTCTCCAGTTTTTCTCCATTTTTACTCCACTTTTTCTCCACTTTTTCTCCATTTTTTTCTCCACTTTTTCTCCACTTTTTCTCCATTTTTACTCCACTTTTTCTCCACTTTTTCTCCACTTTTTCTCCACTTTTTTCTCCACTTTTTCTCCACTTTTTCTCCACTTTTTCTCCACTTTTTCTCCACTTTTTCTCCATTTTTTTCTCCACTTTTTCTCCACTTTTTCTCCATTTTTTTCTCCACTTTTTCTCCACTTTTTCTACATTTTTTTCTACATTTTTTCTCCAGTTTTTCTCCATTTTTACTCCACTTTTTCTCCACTTTTTCTCCATTTTTTTCTCCACTTTTTCTCCACTTTTTCTCCATTTTTACTCCACTTTTTCTCCACTTTTTCTCCAGTTTTTCTCCACTTTTTTCTCCACTTTTTCTCCATTTTTCTCCACTTTTTCTCCATTTTTACTCCACTTTTTCTCCACTTTTTTCTCCACTTTTTCTCCACTTTTTCTCCATTTTTTCTCCACTTTTTCTCCACTTTTTCTCCATTTTTTCTCCATTTTTTCTCCACTTTTTCTCCACTTTTTCTCCACTTTTTCTCCACTTTTTCTCCACTTTTTCTCCATTTTTTTCTCCACTTTTTCTCCACTTTTTCTCCATTTTTTTCTCCACTTTTTCTCCACTTTTTCTCCACTTTTTCTCCACTTTTTCTCCATTTTTTTCTCCACTTTTTCTCCACTTTTTCTCCACTTTTTCTTCACTTTTTCTCCATTTTTTTCTCCACTTTTTCTCCACTTTTTCTACATTTTTTTCTCCATTTTTTCTCCACTTTTTCTACATTTTTACTCCACTTTTTCTCCACTTTTTCTCCATTTTTTTCTCCACTTTTTCTCCACTTTTTCTCCACTTTTTCTCCACTTTTTCTCCATTTTTACTCCACTTTTTCTCCACTTTTTTCTCCACTTTTTCTCCACTTTTTCTCCACTTTTTCTCCATTTTTTCTCCACTTTTTCTCCACTTTTTCTCCATTTTTTCTCCACTTTTTCTCCACTTTTTCTCCACTTTTTCTCCACTTTTTCTCCATTTTTTTCTCCACTTTTTCTCCACTTTTTCTCCACTTTTTTCTCCACTTTTTCTCCACTTTTTCTCCACTTTTTCTCCATTTTTTCTCCACTTTTTCTCCAATTTTTCTCCATTTTTTCTCCACTTTTTCTCCACTTTTTCTCCACTTTTTCTCCATTTTTTCTCCACTTTTTCTCCACTTTTTCTCCATTTTTTCTCCACTTTTTCTCCATTTTTTCTCCACTTTTTCTCCACTTTTTCTCCATTTTTTCTCCACTTTTTCTCCATTTTTTCTCCACTTTTTCTCCACTTTTTCTCCATTTTTTCTCCACTTTTTCTCCACTTTTTCTCCACTTTTTCTCCGTTCTTTTTCTATGGTCAGTCTACCCATTAGCTCTGCCATGCATACTGTAGCTCTACACCTACTGCACATGTTACTTTATGATTGACATCTCTTTCGTACCAGAGCTGTCTAAGCCTACTCTGACCCCATATTTGTCATTACTATATTGTCCTTGTACTGTATTATGACATTTGTATCATGTGTTTCATTTCTTGCTGTGTTGCAATTTTTTTGCTGCATCCCAATTGTACCTCTACATTGTTCGAGTTTATGTTATTGTTCTCTCACTCTTATGTGATACTGATTATTGTCATTTTTCATGATTACAAGCAGATAAGTCCAATCTGACGAAGGCTCAGGCCGAAACGTCATTTGTAACTTGTTTTGGACAAAAACATATATGCTTATGAAAAAAAAATTTTCTTAATACGGACCAATAAAGAGTGATTTTGCATTACTATCCGTTGTGACTTACTGACTTAGTCTGGGAGATTTAGAGTGCCGAGGTTACTCACTAATTTTATCTATTATTACCTCTGAGCACCTATATACCAGTGAGCAGAGCTTCCTCTACAGTAGTTCTCCTGATTAGGCATGCCCTTACCTCATGAGCAGGGCATTGCAGCTTTGGTAGCAACCATTATGACACGGACTCTGCTGCTGTGGACCCGGGGAGAGTGAGTGCAGATTCATTGCACCCACACTCCTCACATGAAGGGTCCGCACTCCTAGAAAATGGGGGATACGTTCCCTGAGTGTCTCCCCCCCCATATTCTAGACGGTCCAGAGTCGTCGTGGGACCCCTTTATTTTTTTTCTTACAATAAATTGGTGAAAGAGGAAATGTTTTGGGGACTGTTTTTTCAAATAAATTTCTTTTGTCGATTTTTTTTTTTTTGTTAGTACTGACAGTTTATGATGTTGGGTATCTAATAGACGCCATGACATCACAAACTGCTGGGCTTGATCTCAGGTGACTTTACAGCTAGTATCAACCCGATTTATTACCCCGTTTGCCACTGCACCAGGGCACGGGATGAGCTGGGGTGAAGCGCCAGGATTGGCGCATCTAGTGGATGCGCCACGTCTGGGGTGCCTGCGGCCTGCTATTTTTAGGCTGTGAAGGCCCAATAACTATGGACCTTCCCACCCTGAGAATACCAGACCACAGCTGTCCGCTTTACCTTGGCTGGTGATCCAATTTGGGGGGGACCATACTTTTATTGTGTAATTATTAATATTTATAAAATAATTATAAAAAAGAGCCTGAGGGGACCTCCACATTGGATCCCCAACCACGGTAAAGTTGCCAGCTGTGGTTTTCAGGCTACAGCCATCTGCTTTACCCTAGCTGGCTATCAAAAATGGGGGGACCCAACGTCATTTTTTTTTTTAACTATTTTTTAAATAGAAAAAATTAATGGGCTTCCCTGTATTTTGATTGCCAACCAAGGTAACGGCAGGCAGATGGGGGTGGCAACCCATAGCTGTCTTCTTTATCTGCTGAGAATCAAAAATACCGCGGAGCGCTACGTCATTTTTTTAAAGATTTATTTTTACAGCACTGTGATGTCCAGCAATCAAAATACAGGGAAGCCCATTTTATTTTTAGTTATTTAAATAAATAATTAAAAAAAATATATATGGGCTCACGCTGCATTTTTTGTATTGCTAGCTAAGGGTAATCCAAGCAGCTACTGGCTGCTAACCCCCACTGCTTGGTGTTACCTTCACTGGCAATGGAAAATCCAGGGAATCATTTTTTTTTTTTTTTGCCAAAAAACTACAAAAAAAGGACGTGAGCTTCGCCATATTTTTGTATGCTAGCCAGGTACAGCAGGCAGGTGCTGGAAGAGTTGGATCCAGCGCCAGAAGATGGCGCTTCTATGAAAGTGCCATTTTCTGAGGCGGCTGCAGACTGCAATTCGCAGCAGTGGGGCCCAGAAAGCTGAGGCCAACCTGTGCTGCGGATTCCAATCCCCAGCTGCCTAGTTGTACCTGGCTGGACACAAAAACGGGGCGAAGCCTACGTCATTTGTTTTCTAATTATTTCATGAAATTCATGAAATAATAAAAAAAGGGCTTCCCTTTATTTTTGGTTCCCAGCCGGGTACAAATAGCAACTGGGGGTTGGGGCAGCCGTACCTGCCTGCTGTACCTGGCTAGCATACAAAAATATGGCGAAGCCCACATAATTTTTTCAGGGGGCAAAAAACTTCTGCATACAGTCCTGGATGGAGTATGCTGAGCCTTGTAGTTCTGCAGCTGCTGTCTGTCTGTATGGAGAAGAGCAGACAGCAGCTGCAGAACTACAAGGCTCAGCATACTCCATCCAGGACTGTATGCAGAAGTTTTTTGCCCACCAAAAAAATGACGTGGGCTTCGCCATATTTTTGTATGGTAGCCAGGTACAGCAGGAAGCCACGGGCTGCCTCCAACCCCCAGTTGCCTATTTGTACCCGGCTGGGAACCAAAAATATAGGGAAGCCCATTTTTTTTTAATTATTTCACTTATTTCATGAAATAATTAAAAAACAAATGACGTGGGCTTCGCCCCATTTTTGTGTCCAGCCGGGTACAACTAGGCAGCTGGGGATTGGAATCCGCAGCACAGGTTAGCCCGAGGTTTCTGGGCGCCTCTGCTGCGGATTTCAGTCCGCAGCCGTCCCAGAAAATGGCGCTCTCATAGAAGCGCCATCATCTGGCCCTGTATCCAACTCTTCCAACAGCCCTGGAGCCGGGTGGCTTGTTGGGTAATCATGAGTTAATACTGGCTTTGTTTTACTAGCCAGTATTAAGCCAGAGATTCTTAATGTCAGGCACGTTTGACCCGGCCATTAAGAATCTCCAATAAAGGGTTAAAAAAAGACACCACACAGAGAAAAAATACTTTAATAGAAATAAATACACAGACACATTAGAGACTCCATCTTTATTACCCCCTGTCAGCCCTCCACGATCCTGCTCTTCTGTCTTCTTTCTTTCTAGTGTAGTAGTAGTGACGATTGTAGTGAGGATGAGGTTCACCAGCCCATCACTTGGGGCTGGGGAACCTCATCCTCACTACAATCCTCACTACAATCGGGAAGCAGCGTGCAGCCTTCACTCCGTGAGTGATCAGTGCTGGCTGTCAGCGGTAACAGCGGTAACGCTGACAGATGCGTTACCATAGCAACGGTGCTCTCGGAGCTGCGGTTAGCGGTGACGTCACCGCTAACTGCGTTGCTATGGCAACGGTGATCTCCGTTAATGACCGGCTGTGTCAGCCGGTCCCTAACGGAACGGGGAGTCGACCGTGTGCTAGAGCATGTCGCCGGTACACGGCGATACACATATGTGCACCGTGTACCGGAGAGATGCACTCGCAGGTCCTACATGACGCGTCATAGTCATGTGACCAGTCTGTAGCCAATGAGATAATAGCCACGTGACTGGTCACATGGCTATTTTGACGTCACGACAGGTCCTGCATCTCTGCTGGCAGTGCCGTCACCGGGAGGATTCAGCGATCATCGGATGGAATAGCGGCAGGAGACAGAGTGCAGAAGGGATCGCGAGGACCGGTAAGTGTTATGGCAATGTTTATTAACTGTTTGTGTACATTTATCATTCATTTTTATGTGTTTGTGATTGCCTCCCATTATAGCCTATTGGTTCTAGTTCGGTTCGTCGAACGTTCGACGAACCGAACTCGAACGGGACCCCCGTTCGGCGAGCCGACCTCGAGCCGAACCGCGACCGGTTCGCTCATCTCTAGTCAAGAGCTGTAATGGATGTCTATGGTGCTGAATTCCGCCATAATACTTTACACGACTGAATCCAGTGCTGGATTCCGTTATGCTCTACTGAGCATGCCCAGCATGTCTGGCACACACACTGGGCTGTCCCAAACATAAATGGATCACGATGGATGCGTCAAAAAACGGACGCACAGCGGATGTAACGGACGCGACAGCTCAGTTTTTTCCTGTGAATGGAATCCTGTGAACACATCTTTTGTGTCAGTTGATGCCTAAAAAATGACGGATCCGTCATTGTGTTGCAACAATGGACCTGACGGATTTAAAACAACGGAAGTGTGAGCTTAGCCTAATAGTTTGTGTTTGGATAGGTTTGTGGTGAGGTTTGATGAATGGGGGGATGTGCTTAATGAGTGGATGAGATGGGACTCGAAAAAATCCAGAGGCGTCCGGCACCTTTTTTTTTTCTTAACTTTATTTGTTCCTGCGGCCAATCACGGCGCAGCAAACATCCACAAGGTTCTGACACAAGGGCTTGTGTCATTGGCTGCCTAAGTCACATGTCCCTCTGTATATAATATGAGGATGTCAAGGGAGAAATTTAGGTAAGACTGCTAATGGAGTCTTTGTTCAGGGCAAATCCAGAGGACGGGGCCAAATTAGCTATCTGTACAGATATATTAATGAATCAGACAATGATCACAATGAGATGTGTTCACTGTTTGAGCAGAAGCAGGCTTCTCACTTGTGTATTAAAAGACTCGTGACTATACCATACAACATTCGACTTCGACCTTGAAGCAAGAACAGGGAGTGATCATCCCACATATTACATCCCTTATTTCAGCTGTGAGAAAATCCTGATTATAAAATTCTCTCAGTATATTATGAAATACCTCTTTGTTCATTTTTCATTCTGGCTTCGTTATCTCCATTAACACCTTATGGTACACACATCTTAGAATCATATTATGGCGTCTGTGCGATGATCATATAGACACAGAAAATTATGCAACGACATCTATATTTTGATTATTTACATACACAGATAATCTTATTACATTTGAACAAACAATCTATAGCCCAGGCAAACCCTCACAGTCCCACCTTAATAAGATATCTGTGAATGTTGTCAACTTTAACCCCTTAAGGATGAAGCCAGTTTTGTACTTAATGCCCAGGCCATTTTTTGTAATTTTGACTAGTGTCACTTTATAAGGTTATAACTCTGGAACGCTTCAATGGATGCCAGTGATTTTAAGACTGTTTTTTCATGACATATTGGACTTCATGTTAGAGGTAAATTTAGGATGTTTTTTTTATTTTACTTGTTAAAAAATATGAAATTTGAGAAGAAAATTTAAAATTTTGCAATTTTCAAACTTTTAATTTTTATGCCCATAAACCAGAGAGTTATGTCACACAAAATAGTTAATAAATAACATTTCCCACTTGTCTACTTTAGATCATTGCAATTTTTGAAACAAAATTTTTTGGGGTTAGGAAGTTAGAAGGGTTCAAAGTTTATCAGCAATTTCCCATTTTTTCAACAAAATTTACAAAACCATTTTTTTAGGGACCACATCCCATTTGAAGTGACTTTGAGAGGCCTAGGTGAAAAAAAATACCCAAAAGTGACACCATTCTAAAAACTGCACCCCTCAAAGTACTCAAAACCACATTCAAGAAGATTATTAACCCTTCAGGTGCTTCACAGGAACTAAAGTAATGTGGAATGAAAAAAAATAAAAAATTAACATTTTACCTAAAAATGTTGCTTTAGCACTAATTTTCTTACTTTTTCAAGAGGTACCCCAAAAATTGGACCTCACACTTTGTTAGCCACTTTCTTATGAGCGTGCCAATACCCCACATGTGGTCAGAAACCTTTGTTTGGGTAAATGGGAGGGCTTGGAACAAAAGGAGCAATATTTGAATTTTGGAAAGCAAAGTTGTCTGAAACAGATTGCGGACACCATGTTGCATTTACAGATCCCCTAAGGTACCTAAACAGCAGGAACCCCCCTCAAGTGACCCATTTTGGAAACTAGATCCCTTAAGGGCTTCTATAGAGGGGTATAGTGAGCATTTTGGACCCACAGGTACTTCACAGATTTTGATAACGTTACGTTGTCATATTGAAAATTGTCATTTTTTTCTCAAAAATGTTGCTTTAGCATCAATTTTCTCACTTTTTCAAGAGGTAATTCCAAATATTTTACACAAATGTTTGTTACCCACTTTATTATGAGCGCGGTGGTACCTCACATGTGGTCTGAAACCTTCGTTTGGACAAATGGGAGGGCTTGGAACGAAAGGAGCAATATTTGAATTTTGGAAAGGAAATTTGGCTGAAAAAGATTGCGGGCACCATGTCACATTTGGAGGATCCCTAAGGTACGTAAACAGCAAAAAAACACCACAAGTGACCCCATATTGGAAACTAGGCCTCTCAAGGAATTTATCTAGATGTTTGGTGAGTACCCTGAACCCTCAGGTGCTTCACAGAAGTTTATAACGTTGAGCCATGAAAATAAAAAAAAAAATTTTACCAGAAAAATGTTACTTCCACCAGGTAGCTTTTTTTCACAAAGGTAACAGGAAAAAAATCACCATGAAATTTATTGTGCAATTTCTCCTGAGTATGCTGATATCTTATATGTGGTGGAAATCAACTGTTTGGGCAGGGCTCAGAAGGGAAGGAGTGCAATTTGACTGCAAAATTGTCTGGAATCAATAGCGGACACCATGTTGCATTAGGAGAGCCCCTGAGGTGCCTAAACAGTGGAGGTCCCCCACAAGTGACACCTTTCTGGAAAATAGACCCCTTAAGGAATTTATCTAGATGTTTGGTGAGTACCCTGAACCCCCAAGTGCTTCATAGAAGTTTATAATGTTGAGCTGTGAAAATAAAAAAAATACATTTTTACCACAAAATTGTTACTTCAACCACATAGCTTTTTTTTTTAACAAGAATAAAAGGAAAAAAAGCAGCACAAAAAATTTATTTTGCAATTTCTCCTGAGTATGCTGATACCTTATGTGTTGTGGAAATCAACTGTTTGGGTGCACAGCAGGGCTCGGAAGGGAAAAAGTGCCATTTGACTGAACATTTGGCTGGAATAATTAGTGGACGCTATGTCGCATTTGGAAAGCCCATAAGGTGCCTAAACAGTGGAGGTCCCCCACAAGTGACCCCATTCTGGAAAGAAGACACCTCAAGGCTTTTATCTAAGTGTATATTGAGCATTTTGAATCAACAAATACTTCACAGAATTTGATAAGCTTAGGTTGCCATATTGAAAATTTTCATTTTTTTCACAAAAATGTTTCTTTAGCATCACATTTCTCCCTTTTTCAAGAGGCAATAACAAAACGTGGACCCCACAGGTTGTTATCCAATTTCTTGTGAGCGCAGGGATACTCCATATGTGGCCAAAAACCTCTGTTTGGATAAATGGGAGGGCTTGGAATAGAAGGAGCACCATTTGAATTTTGGAAAAGTTGAAATAGATTGCGCGCACCATGTCACATTAGCAGGGCCTCTTGGGTACCTATACATCAGAAACCCCTCACAAGTGACCCCATTTTGGAAACTGGACCCCTCAAGGATTTTATTCAGGAGTATAGTAAGCATTTTGAATCCACAGGTACTTCACAAAAATGTTGCTGTAGCAACAATATTCTCAATTAGGCTATGTGGCCATGATCCAGCGACACGGCGTCTAGTACATAGTGTCAGCCTTCCTGCAGAGATGTGAGTGTTGTCCACGGGAGAACGCAGCTGCCCATGCCCACATTTGGGTTCAGGCTGCTATGGACTTTAGTTCTATTCTACCTGCAGAGAACACTCATCTCCGCAGCATAAATTGACATGCTGAGGCTAGGGAAGCTGCGCCACAGGTCGGTTTATGCTGCGCAGAAAAGAAGCACAGTGGGCATGACATTTCTAAAAATCCTTCCACTGTGCTTCTACTGCACAACGCAGCGCTATGGATGCAGGGAAAACACTCTGCGCCGAAAACGCTGCAAACCCTGATTGTGGGCACACAGCCTAAAATGCTACAGTGGATGAATGGATAGATGTCAAACATATGTATAACGTCCCACCCCCTGCATATTCTAAGCTGGCGCTCTTTAGTGCCTTTCATGTGGCACTAGAGGATGCCTAGCCTTGTATTTAGCCCAAAAAGAAAAAAAATGATTAAAATAAATGACGTGGGGTCACCCCTATTTTTGATAGCCAGCTAGGGTAAAGCAGACAGCTGTAGCCTGCAAACCACAGCTGACAGCTTCATCTTGTCTGGTGATCAATTTGGAGGGCTCCCCAAGCTGTTTTTTTTTTAATTATTTATAAATAAATAATTAAAAAAAAAACATGGGGTCCCCCCAAATTAGATCACCAGCTAAGGTGAAGCTGAAAGCTGGGGTCTGGTATTCTCAGGGTGGGAAAAGCCATGGTTATTGGACTCTTCCCAGCCTAAAAATAGCAACCCGCAGCCTCCCCAGAAGTGGCGCATCCATTAGATGTGCCAATCCTGGCGCTTCGCCCCAACTCATCCTGTTGCCCTGGTGCGGTGGCAAACGGGATAATAAATGGGGTTGATACCAGATGTGTAATGTCACCTGGCATCAAGCCCAGCAATTAGTTATGTCATGGCGTCTATTTGATACCAGACATAACTAGTAATAAAAAAAAATTGACAACAAAAAATAATTTATTTAAAAAAACACTCCCCAAAATATTCCCTCTTTCACCAATTTATTGAAAAGAAAAAAAAAATCGGGTCCCTGTAATCCATTGTGAAAGTCCCGCGGCGATTCTGGCCTTCTAGAATATGGGGGGCACGTTCAGGGAACATATCCCCCATTTTCTAGGAGTGCAGACCCTCCATTTGAGGAGAATGGGTGCAAAGAATCTGCACCCACCCTCCCCGGGTCACAGCTGCAGAGTGCGAGCAGTGAGCCAGCATCTCTGAAAGCAAAGCAGGAAGCGGAGCTGACAGACGCGCTCTGCACGTGTGACCGGCCTTCACTGTGAAGGAGGAGGGGGCCGCGGGGGATCAGAGCTGAGACAGGTACGGGAAACACCGGGGAACACCGGGTGGGAATAGGGGGTGACCTGGCAGGGCCTGGGGAGCAGTTTTCTGTCGTATGTGTCATAGCACATGCGACAAAAACCAGAGGAAGAGGGTAAATGCGCCCGGCGCGCTGCTATGTGCGCCAGTGTGCGCGCGGCCATCTTGGATTTTCGGGAGGGGGGGGTCGGGGGGACACTTTGGCGACACCGGGGGACCAGAGGGGACCGGGAGAAGAGATTTATCTCCCTTCTGACATGTTTGTTTATGCCAGATGGGAGATAAATCATTTTTTACCGGCGCTGCCATTTACTGTGACCTGATCATCGGTATACGGTGTATACCGGTCATCAGGTGAGCGGGGACCGGAAAAAACGGCCTGAATCATGATCTCCAGGGTCTAAGCTACCCCCGGCAGCTGAGACCCCGGAAATTTTCCGACTCTGGAGGGCGCTAGACCCTTTTTCCGACCGCCGTTAAAAAGCGGCAGATCGGAAGAAGTACCCTAATTTGTCGCCGTTAAAAGGCGTATCGGCGGTCGTTAAGGGGTTACATTTTTAAATTTCCCCATTTAGATATATTTTAATTGGAACTTATTAGTAACCCACCCCCTTGGAACTTTAATTTTATATATATATATATATATATATATATATACTGTATATATATGGGCCTTCGATTAGATCATTGTCTAATACAACACTACAGACTTTAGCTCCCCCCCCTTAGGTACTTATTTTATTTATTAAAAATAACTTTATAATTTACAGGGGCTATTAGGATTGGTGTTATTACTTTTATTAGGGCACATTGTCCTGACAAATACAGGATGAATCTAAATCTTATTTTGAGATTAACACATAACCAAAGAACATTTGCTACAGATTGTCTATGGTTGTCTTTTCTGGATATTAAACAAAAAGGAGGATACTTGGTCAGTGCTAGTCCATCCAGGCCCACCTTGAGAACCTTGATAATCTGCTCTTGATAAAGAACCCACACATGATGAGGCTTCATGTGAACAGTTTATAGCGCTGACTTAGAGAAACCTTCAGAAATAATGGGTGGAAAGGCAGCAGATTTCTGCTTCAGTTGTTTCAGGATCTTTGAACATCTTCACGATGGGCTCTTCCAAAACTTTTCCCGAGATTAGAGAGTCCACAGCTGGCATTTTGTATTAAGGAAAATCACTGAATATATTCAAATATGAGTTAGTCGGAAACAAAAACATTCAATAATATGTTAGGCTATATTAACTAACCCACATATTTGGGTCTATGAAATGGCTGAATTAAGTATTTCAGGTTACTCAATTCGTACCCTCAATAGTCCCCCCTTAGACTCACGTCTGCCATTTCCAAATACTAAGGGTACTCTGTTACCTTAGGAAAAGAGGAAGAAAGATCTGTTGAGAAAAAACTGCCTGACTGAACGTTGAGGCATGGGTCGGGAGGGGAAAGGTTTTTCTTCACCGGTTTGAGACCAAGGACCCCTAGAAGAGTCCTCACCCTTTGTAGTTGGACTTTCCCATGTCTCAAGGCTCTCTATATCCTCTCTTCTAACTGTTATGGCAATAATTATCTGAGACTGTACAGGTCTTTTGAAAAGGATTAATACAAGCAAAATGCTCAATTCAGCTCTTGTAGATCGATCCTTCTGCAATGCGAAGCATGAATCCATGTTGTCCTGCCGTTGAGCCTTACCGAAATTTCTGTGGTTGGGAGCAGCTGGATCAACTCATCTAATCTTGACTCATGGCTCTTTCTCGCTTGTCCTTTTAGGATTAATCAGTCTCCTGACTGAAAACCAAATGCTACTAACTCTGATTTAGGATCTGGAATTAGAAAATACACTTGTTTATTTCACTGTTTAGTCAATCGCATAAAAATTGTACGTGCCTTGTGATAAACCAAAAAAAACATCTTACATAGAGACCTGTTTATTACTAAAGAGAAACAAAACACGCATTTGGTTTACAACTTGTTAATTTGCTTTTGTTTACATACCATTTGCATTATGTGGATTTTCAGCAATAACGTCATTTTCTGCACTGGAATGCCTCTGACCAAACCTGGAGAGAAATCTACACAACACGCACAGACTTGCATACAACGTGCTCGTGATATACATCTATAATCTGTTTGCAGTCTCTAAAAATGGGTAGAGCAGGTGCAGGGTGTGCTTCTGCGGACTCTTTAGAGTTTTTTTCTCACATTATTTTAAGAACATGTTTTACAAGACTGGGTGAGTCTGCCCACCTGGGTACTGAACCCTGGCGTCACCAAAGCACACACTGATAACTGTCTTTCACAGATGTTAGTCCATAGGTTACCTGGGCCATCATTGAGAAGAGATTTCATGGCAGAACAAGCTTACCGCCCTTTATCCACAGACCTTCCTCAGTCAACTGGCTCCCTGCGTCTCACACACCATTTCTTCTTGATTCGCTTGTTCCTGTAGGGATTTAAGAACACAAGGAGTGACAAAAGTCACTGATGTGACAGGTGCCACCGAGGTATGGTTCCTTTGCATTGGTAAAGGACTTCTTAACTCTAGGCCCGTTCACTGCTTCTTGGTCAGATGCACCTGTGTAGTGGGATCTCCATCCGATTCCATCAGCTCAGATCTAGACTTCATCTTCAGCATACCTAGCTCATTTGACAACAAGAAAGATCTGTATCCTACATACACATTTGACTATCTTACCTACTTCTGCTCCACCCATCTAGAGAGGGCAATAATATGTCACTTCCTCCTGTACCGGGAGGGAGTGGTTCAAATTTAGATTACCTCATCTTGTATAAACCATAGCATATCCAGTGTAGAATCGACCAGCATCTTGTTCCATCTATAAAAACAAAAACTAAAAAAATATGCATTAGATCATTCTTATAACAGATATATTTCATAATAGTCCAGTAAACATGACCGTTACAAAGGAAAGACCAGCTTTAAAGCCTATCCAATATGTCTGCTGCGCCTTCTACTAAAAATATAATAGATATCTTCTTCCCCTCTTTATTTTTTGTTTTTGTTTTTTATGTACCAATTTGGCAAAATTTTCAGTTTTATACTATTACTCTTTAAAAAAAAAAAAATAAAACAGCAGACAATATATTACTATAAAACTTAATTAAACAACCAGTGAATATAACTTATACACTGCTGGGGAGTTTTGAAACCTTACAATAGACAATACGGTTCGTATATACTGTATCTACAAAAAAAAAGGAAAACCAATTAATAAAATACTGGCAATTTGTATGCAGAAACACAAAATTAAAATATAACCATAAAAACAAAAAAAACTAATTTGCATATTTTATAAAAAAAATTGATTTTCCCTGCAAAATTAATTTAATTATTAAGGTATTAGCAGAATACTATTGATAATCTTTTGTGAAATCCTGAACTCTAAGGGTTAAACAAGACCCACACCACCAGCCGGGAAAAACACTTATTAGTACAGAGTAAGACACAAGCAGCCGTGCAGATCTCTGCTGAAACTATTTTTTTTTTCTTTTTCCTTCTTCTGCAACTTCTTACAAGCTTACAATGATTACATACTCCTACACATCGCTGAGGAGATACAGTATATAGCCCCTACTTCTCCTTCAACCTTGATGGGCCTGTCCTTCTGCATGATACAAATCTGAATTAGCTGGGTTAACATACACCCCTATCTTCTATGTGAACAAATCTCCCGTATGAGGATGTAGTAAATATCTGGGCATATCATAAACTGAAAACCTGTGGACAGGTCCGGGACTGCTCGGAGTATGGCTCACTATATGCCCTGAAAGAAACAGGGAAGGTGGGGGATTGCCAAGAGCCAGAGTAAGGGTGCGTGGTGTGAGAATGGCTGGTGGGGAGAGGGACGGCATTACAGGTACAGGAGGGGCAATGGGCAGAACTTTCACTACAGCCACAGAAAATAACTTTCATTACAGAAACATATATCACAGAAGCTCTAACATCGATGGGGTGGAAGGGAAGGCATCAATAGGACGGGTGGCTTAGGACCGGGAATCATTGGAGCTAACGGGAACTGGAGAGGGCAGAAAGAGGGGGGAAGCAGTCCGGGGGCTCCCCTCTGTTTCATTAGGGAAGGTTGGGGCAGGCTCGTGGGTGTAGCTTGGGCTGTGGGCAATGAACTGCACAGTTATAAATAACATATCTCCAGAGGGGAGGGGAATAGTTACAAGCGGCTTGATCATATGGGAGTGGTTGCTCAGTTGGGACCAGTTCGGAATAGATAGAAGCCAGAACCGGAGTGGGCAGTATCTTGGGGGATTCTCCTAAGGCTGATTTCTTTTTGACTGGATAAAGGGGTGAATTGCAAAAGGAAAAACAGCGTATTAATGTTCCACTTTGTAACAAACTGTCAACTTGGCCTTGGAGACCTGCTTCTTGGGCTAATTTCAAGGGATACTGTGATACTCTGGGAAAAGGCACACCTGGCTTCAGGTGGATGATTACTGGATCTATAGGGAATTTACCCACATCATCAGGCCCTTTTGACCATAATTTATCAGGGACTGTTAAAAGCTCCGGATGATCTACATCAGATTCATCAGCACATGGCATAGAGAGCATCACAGTAAGGAATGCCCATAGGAGGCAAGTCTCCTCACACCCTTCTGGGGTATTTAGTTTAGTCAGGGAGAGAGTAATACCTCCTTCTCCATCATAATTTATGGGGGCCTTTAATTTATTCAACAAATCAAATTTTAGTAAATTGACTGGACAGGTTTTTTGACAACACAAACTGGTTGTAAATTTCTGGGAAAGGTCCTACCGGTGGAGAAATGGTCAGAATATGCGTAGTGGGTAATCCATCTATGCCCACCAGGGTAAGGACATCATCAGAAAGGGGCAGGGTGGGATCAGGTGGTATATTAGATATTTTACCAAAAGAATTGGCCGCCCCAGTGTCCACCATGAAGTTAATAGGGTTCACTGCAACATCTAAAATTACAGATATAGAAAACCCCTGCTTTGAACTGACCATCACGGCAGAATTTGGTTACATATAGTAAAACACGACATCCCCTTACTCATCTTCATCTTTGACATTAATGTATCCTTCTGATAGTAATAACTGCGTTATTCTGCCAAACAATTCTGCATCAACCAACAATCTCTTGTTACCTTCAGGCCTTTCAGCTTTCTGTCTGAACATTATTGCTATCTTGATGGTGTCCGGATTACTCTAATTTATGACTATATGGTGCTCGCTACAGTCCAGCCGGTACTGAACGCTCCACTCTAAACTATCCACTCCCTCAGCTACTATAGAAATAAGGGTATCCCACGAAAGGAGGAGAACATACAAAAATGTCACAGACAAAAATGTAATGCTCTCCGGACTTGATCAACTGCATCAATTTATTGTCCTAATCCCTATCTTCAATCACAGGTATGTATCCCATGAGAGGAGGAAGATGTACAAAAAATGTATATGCACATACAAGAATGTCCCGGCCTCCGGACTTGGTCAGCTGTACCAATTTAATGTCCTAATCCCTATCTTCGATTGCGGGTATCCCCCCCCTGCGTCTTTAATTACAGACCGGGTCAGTCTAACTAGCTATATCCGGCCACCACCGTCTTTCCTGCCCTAACATCCGTCCTCTGGATCCGGTGTGACACTCTCAATCCACACCTCAGGGCTGCGATCGTGCTACTGAGCCCCAGTGGGCACCACCCCTGAGTCACAATCAGGTACCTTTAACACCGATAATGACACACAGCCCGTCACCCCCTCCTCTCCAAGACCAACCACAATGGCAGTGAATACAGAGTATGTAACACTTACCGGGGTCGGAGGTGATCAGCCTAATTGGAGCAGAGGGAGGTCTCAGTCCGTGACGTCCAAACCATTGGTATTTCCAGGTTGGTAGTATGTCCTTTGAGGGGGCCCCACATTGGGTGCCAACTGTCAAGGGAGAAATTTAGGTAAGACTGCTAATGAAGTCTTTGTTCAGGGCAAATCCAGAGGACGGGGCTAAATTAGCTATCTGTACAGATGTATTAATGAATCAGACAATGATCACGAGACGTATTCACTATTTGAGCAGAGGCAGGCTTCTCACTCATGTATTAAAAAGACTCGTGATTATACCATACAACATTCGACTTCGACCTTGAAGCAAGAACAGGGAGTGATCATCCCACATATTACATCCATTATTTCAGCTGTGAGAAAATCATGATTATAATATTCTCTCAGTATATTATGAAATACCATATAGACACAGATAATTATGCAATGACATCTATATTTTGATTATTTACATACACAGATAATCTTATTACATTTGAACAAACAGTCTATAGCTCAGGCTACCCTCACAAGGACATGACACGTTGGCGCCATTTTGTTAATGTTAATAATTAAAGAAGGTGCTGTCACCGCTGCTGCTGTCAGTGCTGCTAGTCAGTGAGCTTAGCCAGGGGTTTAATGATAGGTAGCTGAGATAGATAGGAGAACAATAGAGTAGGATAGGGAAGTATAGTGTAGGGAAAGCTGCGTGCCACAAACTGGCATTTCATCATAGAAATAGGGATTGCTGCTTGTGAGTGCCTGCTAAAGAGTTGCCAGTGAACCATCTAAATAGGTATTGCTACTTATTACTGCCTGATCCAAATTTCCCAGTGAATCCCATTTCTAGGTATTGTTAGTCACATTGTGGACTAAGGGAGAGTCCAGCATGAGCCAAAACACACAACTGGGTTACACCACAACTAACAAAGGGTATACTGGGCACACTTTAACAAAAGAGGGCCCTAGGACTAGAGAAAGGAAAGATGGACAGCTCCACCACTTACCTGCCGCTTTTCCCTGCACTCCTAGCCAGCACCTATACAGGTTCCTCACCTGCCGCCGACCTGGAACCTGAAGCCCTGAAAAGACCCTAGAATAGTCCCGACTAGGGAGTGGGCAGGTGAAGGATGCAAGCCCTATCGCTGCACTGAAATAACACATCAGGGAGGGAACACAAACAGGGGGGAACACAACAACTGGCTTCTGCAGTCAGCACAAAGACTGCAATCACCACAGTAACTTCAACAGAGGTTTTCAGCAGCTCCTTACACCTCTGGCTCAGTATCCAAATGGCAAAGAGACTAACCGACACCTTCTGCTGATAGCATAGGGTATATAAAGGGACTGGGAGTGGTACCAAACTGGAAATACCTGAGTGTGTAATTAGCCTGCATGCTGGCAAGGAATACTACATTAACCCTATAATTGCACAAAAAAAGGAATAAACGTTTTATGTTGAGAGTCAAGAATCAAAAATGACTCTTAAGCCATATCCTCCTTCTTCGCCTTTCACTTCCAAAAGCTCAATGTAACCAAAACTGAACTAATCATCTTTCCTCCATCTCACCTACACTCTCTACCTGATCTATCTATTACAATACATATAAATAACATCATGCTCTCCCCAGTACCCAAAGTTCAGTGCTTCGGAGTGACCCTAGACTCTGCCTTGTCCTTCATACCACACAGCCAATCCCTCACCACCTCCTGCCGTCTTCAACTCAAAAATATCTCCAGAATCCGTCCTTTCCTCAATTCTTAATCTATAAAAATGCTAGTGCATGCCCTCATAATCTCCCACCTGGATTACTGCAACATCTTCCTCTGTGGCCTCCCTGCTAACACACTCACCCCTCTCCAGTCCATCCTTAATTCTGCTGCCCGACTGATTCACCTCTCTCCTCAATACCATCCCACTTCTCTCCTCTGCAAATGCCTCCATTAGCTCCCTATCCTCCATCGTATCCATTCAAACTACTAACACTGACCTTCAAAACTGTCCATAAACTGTCTCCTCCATATATCTCTGAACTAATCTCCCACTACATCCCCACATGTAATCTCTGGTCCTCCAAGATATTCTCTTCTCCTCCTTTCTCATTCGCTCCTCATGCAACCGCCTCCAAGACTTGTCTCGAGCATCCTCTGTCTTCTGGAATTCGCTGCCTCAACACGTCAGATTATCTGCTACACTTGCAAGCTTCAAATGGAACTTGAAAACTCATCTGTTCAGAAATACCTATAATCTCCAATGACCTCACTGCTTCACCACCGCCGGAGCTGCCGCCTCACCACTGAGCAGAGCTGCCGCCTCACCACCGTGTGGAGCTGCCGCCTGACCACCATGCGGAGCTACCACCCAACCAACACCCCACCTTCTGTCTCCTCCCCAATATCCTATAGAATGTAAGCCCACAAGGGCAGGGTCCTCTTCCCTCTGTACCAGTCTGTCTATTGTAACTTGTATGTGTATTCTATATATAACCCCTTCTCATGTACAGCACTATGGAATCAATGGTTCTCTATAAATAAATAATAATAATAATAATAATAATAATAATAATAATAATAATAATAATAATAATAAAAAAAGGCTTCTGTCCTTGTCATACCAATAAATATTTATGTAAGAAATGAAGTAAACAAAAAAGTACACATATTTGGTATTGCCACTTCCAGAACCACCCGATTAATATAATTGTCATACTATTTAACTCCTTTAGTGAGCACCATAAACAATTGTGCTTTTTTATTATACCGTCCCCAAAAAAGTGGAATAAAATGTGATTAAAAAATTTAAATGAAAATGCTATCACTGAAAATGTCATGTCGTCTTGCAAAAAACAAGTTGCCAAACAGGTGCATTAGCAGAGAAATAAAAAAGTTATAACTCTCAGAATACATCTTTGGAAAAACAGTTCTTTTCTCTGAAAAATAGTTAGTATTGCATAAAAGTTGCAAAGTATAAAGTAATTATATAAATGTGATATTGCTGTAATTGTACTGACCCAAAGAATACAAATGTCATCACTTTTACCAAATGGTGAAATAGCATAAAAAAGAAACAAAATTAAAAAAAATCCTGAATTTCTGTTTTCTTTTTCCTTCTGCCTCCCAAAAATCAAAACAAAAAGCAATTAAAAAATGTGATGTGCCCAAATATTGGCACCAATAGAAATGTCAAGCCGTCGCACAAACTAACCTACACAGAACTATAGAAAAATTAAAACTTTCAAAATATGGAGATGCAAAAACCTTTTTTTTGCAAAAAAAAGTGGATATTTTAGTGTGTGATAGTAGCCAGACAAAAAAACTATATACACCGTGTGCAGAATTATGAGGCAAGTTGTATTTTAGAGGATTTTTTTTATTATTGGTCAACAACTATGTTCTCAATCAACCCAAAAGACTCATAAATATCAAAGCTTAATATTTTTGGCAGTTGCAGTGGGGTTTTTTTTTAGATTTGGCTATCTTAGGGGGATCTGTTTGGGCAGGTAACTATTACTGTGCAGAATTATTAGGGAACTTAATAAAAACCAAATATATTCCCATCTCACTTGTTTATTGTCACCAGGTAAACCAATATAACTGCACAACATTTAGAAAAAAACATTTCTGAGATGCAAAAACAAAACCCAAAAAAATGAGTGACCAATATAGCCCCCTTTCTTTCTGATGACACTCAGCAGCCGACCATCCATAGATTCTGTCAGTTGTTTGATCTGTTTACAATCAACATTGCGTGCAGCAGCCACCACAGCCTCCAGACACTGCTCCGAGAGGTGTTTCCCTCCCTGTAGATCTCACATTTTATGAGGGACCACAGGTTCTCTATGGGGTTCAGATCAGGTAAACAAGGGGGTCATGTCCTTATTTTTTCACTTCTTAGACCTTTACTGGCCAGCCACACTGTGGAGTAGTTGGATGCATGTGATGGAGCATTGTCCTACATGAAAATCATGTTTTTCTTGAACGATAGTGACTTCTTCCTGTACCACTGCTTGAAGAAGTTGTCTTCCAGAAACTGGCAGTAGGTCTGGGAGTTGAGCTTCACTCCATCATCAACCCAAAAAGGTCCCACAAGTTAATATTTGATGATCCCAGTCCATACCAGTGCCCACCTCCACCTTGCTGGCGTCTGAGTCGGAGTGGAGCTCTCTGCCCTTTACTGATCAGCCTCTGGCCCATCCATCTGGACCATCAAGTGTCACTCTCATTTCATCAGTCAATAAAACCTTTGAAAAATCAGTCTTAAGATATTGGCCCAGTCTTGACGTTTCATCTTATGTTTCTTGTTCAAAGGTGGTAGTTTTTCAGCCTTCCTTACCTTGGCCATGTCCCTGAGCATGGCACACCTTGTGCTTTTTGATACTCCAGAGTCCATCAAATGTCTCTTCTGACCTATTTTGTCAAAGGAAAGGAAGTTGCCTAATAATGAAGCACCCCTTATATAGGGTGTTGATGTCATTACTAGAGATGAGCGAACCGGTCCCGGTTCGGCTCGAGGTCGGTTCGCCGAACGGAGGTCCCGTTCGAGTTCGGTTCGTCGAACGTTCGACGAACCGAACTCGAACCGCATAGGAAACAATGGCAGGCATTCACAAACACATAAAAACACATAGAAAACACCCTCAAAGGTGTCCAAAAGGTGACAAACAACTCACAACACAACACAAACACATGAGAAAGTGACAAGTGTGTCGCCCTGGGCAAGCCAGGGGACACAGGTCACACACCACCACACCCTACATCCCAGTTAGGAACACCACAGCTAACCAGAAATCCTTGTTGCCTTCCTCCAGAGGCTGATGATTCACACCAGGGGGTGGGCCAGGCGGTTGGCTCCACCCACCGAGGAGTTCACAGCTCTGGAGGCGGGAGAAACCAGGCAGATAGCTCAGGGAGGAGCAGGAGTGAGGAGTTAAGAAAGTGAAAGTTGAAGGAAGTAAAGTGGTGACAGAAAGAAAGCCTGAAAGTAGTCCAGCTGTGTGCAGGACAGGTCAGCAAGGTCAGCAACGGCGGTGACTGTCTGGAGGGGGACCGTTTGGAAGTTCCTGGAAGGACCGCGGATGGGTAGTGGCCCGGCGGTCTGGAGCAGTGTTCCGAAGGACAGTCAGCACCAGGGCAGGGGCCTCTCGGACCCCGGCAAGGCTAGGAGTCGCCATAATTTGTCAAATCCGTCAGTGAAGGGGACGTAGATCCCCCAACAACCAAGTCCCGATTGAAGGCAACAGCCCAACCAGTGTAGGAGAGACACCGCCACCGCCAAGGCACCAGTTTCTCAGGGCCAGCGCCTGCGGGCAAAGAGTAGAGCTCCCCCGGTCCAGCTTGAAGCCGGGGAGCGGGTTACCGGTGGGAACCCATCGCAACCAACAAGTAAACAAAGGTGCAAGGAAGAGGGACAACACCGTCACCTACTGGGAGAGCAAGTGCAGCTGTCCGTGGGACCGTCTTTCCAGCCGTTTGGTTTACCGTAAAAACTGTGTCAACGTCTCAGGCTGAGTGAGTACCACAGTGCCGCAAGGTACAGCGCTGCCCCCGCGTCCCTGCGCCCACCAGGCCCTGCACCTCACATCTCATCACCGGGCCCCGGGATCACCAACCCCTACCCACGGAGGGGCAACACAACACCTGGCTGCTCCGCATCACCATCCCCGGGATCCCCATACTGACCAGCGGTGGTGCAATCACCACAACCGTGGGTGGCGTCACGGACAATACTCATCCCCACACCAACAAACCCCCTTTCACTCACGGGCGAGGAGTGCCGCTCGAGAAACCCCCGGGATCCGACCCACCGCTCGAGCCACCACTGAGCAGCCGCCGCCGGACCCGAGCAGAAGGGGTGAGCGTAGTGTGCTGACACCCTCCTCCCCGCCCGCGACAACTTGGCGTCACGAACAGGATCTTACCGCTCTGCCGTCTGGTAGAGGTGCGCCTTGTTACCGCCGGAGGTATCCGGCAGAAAAATTTCAGAAGCCGCCATCTTTGGCGCGAAAAATTCCCGCTCGAGCGTCTTCTCGAGTAGAAGAGGCGCGAAGGCCAAAACCCCGCCCCGAGAGAGGAGGGGCCGGAAAGAGCTAAGGGGGACGCGATGGCGGCTGGCTGCATGTAACAACGCAGCTAAAAAGATGGGGACATGAATGGAGAAATGGCAGCGTCCTCGAATTGGAGTGCAGGAATACCCGCCACCGGAGTACCCAAGCTCTGGGGGAAACGAGGCGGAGTAGCTTTTGAGGACTGCGGCCCGGGTGAGCTCCCCGCCGGGACCGCTGCGTGGCTGGAGCGGGAGTTGGGCCGATTCTGCGTGAAGGTGAGGGCGCAGAGCCTGCAGCAGCTGATGGATTGGAAGGCAGAGATGCGAAGGATGGTTGCCGTAGTGGGGGCCCGTGAGCAAGGGGCCGCTGCGGCCATGCCGCATCGCGATCAGTCCACCCAAACCCCAGAACCGGCCCTGATTGAGTGGGAGACAGACATCAGCACCGCGGCTGGAGGTCCGAAGAGGATGTTGTTGATGGAGGAAGGGGTCCCAAGTATGCCGCCTCCGTCGCCATTCCTAACGGCTGTCAGTAGTTCGGGGTTGAACTGCCAGTGGGAGGAAAATCCCATGTACCGCTCGGTCCCGGAGTGGGCCGACCCCCTGCGGTGGTAGCCGCCTCAAGGGTAGCGGATGCCCGCTGCAGCAGTCCCCGTTGGGACCACCATGTTGTTTAAAAGTTTGAAAAGTTGAAAATGATAAGAAAATGATTACCGAGTACCTCACCTGATTTACCGTGATTTGCAACCGCCTGGAGCCGACACCGTTGTCCCCGTGGGGACCGTTTGAAAGTTGTTTTGCATGGAGGACTATCCATGGACAAGCCCGTGAACTTGCAGGGCAACCACAAACGTTAAGTGGCTTGTAAATAAGTTGTTTGCCGTTACCGTTTTCCGCAATGCCGCCTCCGGAGAGGCAGGTTGGAGGGAGGGCCCTGAGCAGAGCAGGCTGGGGCCCAGCCACCAAAGGAACCGGTGGCTACCCTCTGGAGAGGAAGGACAGATCCCGCTCGGGTAACTTGTGCTGGACTGTGGGTCAAGGGGTGCTGCCTGGGTTTTAGGGGCAGCATCAGGGCCAGGTTGCTGGGGTGGGAGAGAGCGGAAACCGTAACCGTAAACCGTTTGCAACATTTAAGACATGTGCCTCTCGTTAAGGGAAGATTTATTAAAAATGTACATATGTTATTTTACCCTGTTATCTTTTACAGAAAAATAAAACCGGTGTTGGACGGCAGCCCGCGGACGGTCTGCATTTTGCTAAGGGGGAATGTGTCGCCCTGGGCAAGCCAGGGGACACAGGTCACACACCACCACACCCTACATCCCAGTTAGGAACACCACAGCTAACCAGAAATCCTTGTTGCCTTCCTCCAGAGGCTGATGATTCACACCAGGGGGTGGGCCAGGCGGTTGGCTCCACCCACCGAGGAGTTCACAGCTCTGGAGGCGGGAGAAACCAGGCAGATAGCTCAGGGAGGAGCAGGAGTGAGGAGTTAAGAAAGTGAAAGTTGAAGGAAGTAAAGTGGTGACAGAAAGAAAGCCTGAAAGTAGTCCAGCTGTGTGCAGGACAGGTCAGCAAGGTCAGCAACGGCGGTGACTGTCTGGAGGGGGACCGTTTGGAAGTTCCTGGAAGGACCGCGGATGGGTAGTGGCCCGGCGGTCTGGAGCAGTGTTCCGAAGGACAGTCAGCACCAGGGCAGGGGCCTCTCGGACCCCGGCAAGGCTAGGAGTCGCCATAATTTGCCAAATCCGTCAGTGAAGGGGACGTAGATCCCCCAACAACCAAGTCCCGATTGAAGGCAACAGCCCAACCAGTGTAGGAGAGACACCGCCACCGCCAAGGCACCAGTTTCTCAGGGCCAGCGCCTGCGGGCAAAGAGTAGAGCTCCCCCGGTCCAGCTTGAAGCCGGGGAGCGGGTTATCGGTGGGAACCCATCGCAACCAACAAGTAAACAAAGGTGCAAGGAAGAGGGACATCACCGTCACCTACTGGGAGAGCAAGTGCAGCCATCCGTGGGACCGTCTTTCCAGCCGTTTGGTTTACCGTAAAAACTGTGTCAACGTCTCAGGCTGAGTGAGTACCACAGTGCCGCAAGGTACAGCGCTGCCCCCGCGTCCCTGCGCCCACCAGGCCCTGCACCTCACATCTCACCCCTACCCACGGAGGGGCAACACAACACCTGGCTGCTCCGCATCACCATCCCCGGGATCCCCATACTGATCAGCGGTGGTGCAATCACCACAACCGTGGGTGGCGTCACGGACAATACTCATCCCCACACCCAACAAACCCCCTTTCACTCACGGGCGAGGAGTGCCGCTCGAGAAACCCCCGGGATCCGGCCCACCGCTCGAGCCACCACTGAGCAGCCGCCGCCGGACCCGAGCAGAAGGGGTGAGCGTAGTGTGCTGACACCCTCCTCCCCGCCCGCGACACAAGGACATATACTCATGTGAAAACAAAAGAGCTGGACAAGGAAAAAGAGGAGGAGACACAGATATAGGCATGGCACGCCCTTCTAAAATCATGTAAAACACCGCAAGGTGACTCCAAGCGGAGTCTTCCTTTTTTCCAAAAATTGGGCCACACACACACCCACCCATTCAGTGGAAGCAGTTGTGCCCCAGTTGTACAATTCACAGCTAGGTTTGCATCAAGCACATTCAAAAATATGCTATTCTTAACCGTCCCCAGGATGACACCGGGGTAGGTAGCAAAGTCTTTCCTGATCCCAGCTCTGTTCATCTTGGCTTCTTTTAAAAACACAGCAAGCAAGGGTTACTCCAAGCGGAGTCTTCCTTTTTTCCAAAAATTGGGCCCCACACACACCCACCCCTTCAGTGGCAGCAGTTGTGCCCCAGTTGTACACTTCACAGCTAGATTTGCATCAAGCACATTAAAAAATACGCCATAATTAACCGTCCCCAGGATGACACCGGGGTAGGTAGCAAAGTCTTTCCTGATCCCAGCTCTGTTCATCTTGGCTTCTTTTAAAAACAATGTAAGCAAGTATTGACATGGATTGCTGACATGGATTGATATGGATTGCTCAACCAAGACAAGTAAATACTGATACTTTTCCATGCAATTAGCTTTTCATTAATTCTCTCATTATCTAACATTTTATATATGGAAAATAACAAACTGTGGAAAATAACAAACGGAAAACACAAATACCTAACAGTTTTACGGTATCACATTTTTGCTATGTCAACATTCTTTACTTGTCCAGCTCCCTGGGGAATCGGTAGCCAACAGCAGCAGCCGGCACGATCCGCTCATTCACTACAGTGAACCGTTTCACGTCGAGGGCATACCAGCCTCGCTCGGCCCAGTGCCGGGTGTAGCTGACCATCTCCCCAGGCTCAAGGTTGCGGCCAGGGTGATCTCTCGGCAGGTGTTGTTCCACATGTCTTCTTGTAACAAACACCTCGTCAGCCAGACAAGCTTCTGTAAGAAACCCCACCCCTTTTCGGGATCATAGCGGTGTACTATGCCTCTTCTTATCGAGCCTTGGGTATGGAATGTAGATTTCCTTAGATAATCTTTCTCTCGCTGGGTGCGGGCAATTATCTCTTGCTGCCATTGCTCTGCCTGGGTTGTTGTTGGTTTCAGTGGTTGTTGTTGTCATTCCCAGCAGGAGGCGCTGGCGTCCGGCCTCGGCTCCCTGACTGATTTTGGCTTCGAAGGTACTACTGCGGCCCCAACAGCCGTCAGGATGCCGCGCGGTAAAGGAACTGGAGAATTGGAAGGGTCCACTCCCGCTGCTGGAAGTAGCGGGCCTGACTGCTCCGCAGCCAGGGTTGCAGGGTCCAGGTGCTCCGCCTCTAAGGTTGGGCCCGGTAATGTGGCCGGGTCTGGTCTGGCCAGTGTCCGGATGACCGCTGCCGTGACCGGGATGATGATGGACCTTGGGGCTGCTGCTGGAGCTTCATAAAAACAGACTGCAGGTTCCGCTGCCAGGATGGGTAATGGCAGCTCGGCGTCCGCCGAGGACGGGGTAGGTGACAGTGGAGTGGTTGTCGCCAAGCGGGGGCGGACCGGATCCTTCAGCTGCCATGGCCAGATTATGGTAATCAATAAGGACTGGGTAACCACTTACCTTTTCTTCACGTGGGATTTCAATCTCACGGGCTCGCACCACCATTGCCAGACTCCTCATCTCTTCCCTCCAGTGGTTAAGTATAAACAGGAACTGCGTCCGCATTCTCCTGCACAGCTGCTCGTTTTCTTCTTCAATCCAGGTCGCGGTCCCGGGAACAGCACGTTCCGGTGAGCAGCTCCGCTCTGCCATCTTGCCTCTGCTTTGTCCAGGAACAGTATCACAGAGTCCTGGCATCCCTGCTTCTTTTCCGCTTTCGCTACATTTGGGCACGCCCCCTCGGTTTTCTTCCAGCAATCTTTCACGCGCTGTGGCCCTCTGGGAACTTCCGGTTCCTGTTTCAGGCTGAAGACGAAGGGCGGGGCTTCGGCTTTGCGCCCTTTTCCAAGAAGATGGCGTTTTTGGTGCGAAAACAGCGGAAAAATGGCGGACTTTGCAGAAAACGGCATTTTGGATTGCGATTTTCAATTTTCAAGGCACACGTCACCCAGGTTAGAGGGTCCTGCTTGCATCCTGTTTGTGACGCCAAGTTTTTCCTAAGGTGTGCCGCCCCCGCGACAGCCGACGGGCTGCTCGGACATGGATCCACAGTGGCTCGAGGGGTCTCCGGATACGAGGCGGGGTCGCGCGGCTACCCGGAATAAAAAGGGGGAATGTTTTGGGTGGTGAATGGGATAATGTTCGTGACGCCACCCACGGTGTGTGGTAACGTGAGGGACCACCGCGGCCATTTATGGGGGAGCCCGGGGACGATGGCGTGGCAGCTCGAGATGTTAACCCCTCCATGGGCAGGGGGAGTGGTGTCCCGGGACTCGGTGATGGATGGAGTGGGGGACCCGTCCGTGGTGAAGGGATATCGGGTACTCACACAGTCCAAAGTCACTGACGCTGACACCAGGTAAGATAAAAGTATATGGTGTGCACTCAGCTATAAGTGGGTTTGGAGGTGCTAGTGAGTGGACCAGGGTCCAGACTATCATATGCAATATAGACACTGCACTCTCTATTCGATACGAGGTATATAAAGACCAACAAATTTGTTTTTTTCAATCAAAAAATTTTTGTATTTTTATTTTTCAATGATTTTTCAATGCTATAAGTAGATGAAAAGTAGCAATAATACATATGGAAGAGGACGTTTCGGCCTTAATATTGGCCTTCTTCACGCCGTATTACACTGTAAGAGGACAGAATAAGACAGAATCAACATTCAAGAATAAAGAACATTATTCACATATAAATACATATATACATTTTTAGGAAAAAAAAAATTTAAAAAAATTTTTTTAAAAGAACATTCCATCTCAGAAAATGACTTTTTCCATGTCAATATTGAATCCTTGGACATATGATACGTAACATTATATAGTAAGTTACCATAGGCATATCATGTTAAAGCGGACAGTGGCGACAGCAATATGAATGAAAATATAGCACCTACCTCCATAAAGGTGGGGGAACTAGTTTCCAATAGGTGAAAGTGGTGAGTGCAAAGAGAAATAGAGTAGAGGGAACACCCTGGGTATTGTTTTTCTCTATTGATCACAGAAAGCAATTCCTGCAAATAAAGGTAAAGAGGTTGAGTAGGTAGAAGACCAACATTTAGGTATATGGAACCCATGACTAAGATGTGTACATCTGGATTAGATTACCTGGTGGGAAAAAGATCTCAGGGTGTGTCTGCTCTGGAGAAGTCTAATGAGTACATCCGTGGGACATTTGGGATTGTAGTCCCTATAATATGGAATAGAGAGTCGTGGTGGGTTTCTCTAAAGAAGCTTTTAGTTAGTATCTACAGTATTATAGTGGATAAATCAGCTACCTTGTAGTATTGTATATCCTTATTCCAATAGTTATGGGAACAATGCAGAAACCTGTTCTGGATGTGATATTCTTGGTTATGGTTTCAAGCTTTATATCCTATAGAGCAAGGGACGTGTATAGTCAAAAATTCATTGGAGCTATGGTAAAGGTTATATGAAAGCAGAATAACAATACCTTTTTAGACTCCACATGTAGTTGTCGCGGGCGGGGAGGAGGGTGTCAGCACACCGCGCTCACCCCTTCTGCTCGGGTCCGGCAGCTGCTCCTGGTGGCTCGAGCCGTGGGCCGGATCCCGGGGTTACTCGAGCGACACTCCTCGCCCGTGAGTGAAAGGGGGTGTTTGTTGGGTGTGGGGATTGTTATAGTTCGTGACGCCACCCACGGTTGTGGTGATTGCACCACCGCTGCTCAGCGTGGGGGTCCCGGGGATGGCGATGCGGAGCAGCCAGGTGTTGTGTTGCCCCTCCGTGGGTAGGGGTTGGTGATCCCGGGGCCCGGTGATGAGATGTAAAGTGTAGGGCCTGGAGGGCGCAGGGACGCGGGGGCAGCGCTGTGCCTTGCGGCACTATGGTACTCACTCAGCCTGACACACGGACACAGTTTGTACGGTAAACCAACGGCTGGTAGGACGGTCCCTCAGACGGCTGCACCTGCACTCCCGGTAGGTGACGGTGATGTCTCTCTTCCTTGCACCTGTGTTGACTGATGGTAGCGGTGGATTCCCTCCGGTTACCCGCTCCCCGACTGCAATCTGGGCCGGAGGAGCTCTACACTTTGCCCGCAGGCGCTGGCCCTGGGGAAACTGGTGCCCTGGCGGTGGCGGTGTCTCCCCGGTTCAGGTTGGGCGGTTGCCTTCACTCGGGACTTGGTTGTTGGGGGAGCTGCGTCCCCGTCACTGACGGATTTGGCAAATCTGGCGACTCCTAGCCTTGCCGGGGTCCGAGAGGCCCCTGCCCTGGTGCTGACTGTCCTTCGGAACACTGCTCCAGACCACCGGGCACACAGCCAACGGGGTCCTTCCAGGAACTTCCAAACGGTCCCCCTCCAGACAGTCACCGCCGTTGCTGACCTTGCTGTTCTGGCCCTCACAAAGCTGGACCCTTCAGGCTGTCTTTCTCTTCTGTCACTTTACTTGCTTTTCCTCCTTTTCCACTTCTCTACTTTCACTTTCTTAACTCCTCACACTTGCCCTGCCTGGGCTTCACTTCACTCCTTCCACTTCCTCCTCCCTGAGCTATCTGCCTGGTTACTTCCTGCCTCCAGTGTTGTGAGCTCCTTGGTGGGCGGAGCCAACCGCCTGGCCCACCCCCTGGTGTGCATCATCAACTTCTGGAGGAAGGCAACAAAGATTTGTGGTTAGCTGTGATGTGCCTACCTGGAGTGTGGGGTGTGGTGGTGTGTGACCTGTGTCCCCTGGCTTGCCCAGGGCGACACATTCCCCCTTAGCAAAATGCAGACCGTCCGCGGGCTGCCGTCCTACACCGGTTTTATTTTTCTGTAAAAAGGGGATAACAAGGTTAAGCAAACATAAATACATTTTTAGTCAAAACTCTTCCCAAGACGGGAGGCACATTTACTTAAACGTTGCAACGGTATACGGTCACGGTTTGCGCTCTCTCCCACCCAAGCAACCTGGCCCTGATGCTGCCCCTAAAACCCAGGCAGCACCCCTTGACCCACAGTCTAGCACAAGTTACCCGAGCGGGATCTGTCCTTCCCCTCCAGAGGGTGGCCACCGGTTCCTTTGGTGGCTGGGCCCTGGCCTGCTCTGCTCAGGGCCCTCCCTCCAACCTGCCTCTCCGGAGACGGTATTGCGGAAACGGTAACGGTACCCAACATATTTACAAGCCACTTAACGTTTGTGGTGCCCTGCAAGTTCACGGGCTTGTCCATGGATAGTTCCCATGCATTTAAACTTTAAACGGTCCCCACGGGGACAACGGTGCCGGCTCCTGCCGGTTGCTAATCACACGGTGAATCAGGTAAACTTCGGATCATTTTCACTTATCATTTACAGAACTTTTTCAAACAACAACTTCAATGATGGTCCCAACGGGGACGGTGCTGCGGGCATCCATTGCCCTACTCCGGTCTGTCAAGCGCTGGGGCTGCTGGCAAGGGGTAGAGGTCTGCGCTCGCTCGGGCCTCCGGGCCCCTCCTGAGGTTAACGTCCAGCGCAAACCACCCTCGCTCCCCAAAGTGCCGGGTATAGCGCACAATATCCCCCGGCATCAGGTTACGGCCGGGATGTTCCTCGGGCAGGTGACCATGCACATCCCGCCGGGCTACAAACACCTCGGCCTCCAGGCCTGGCTCGTAGATGAACCCGTAGCCCCGGCGGACATCGAACCGCCTCACCTGTCCCTCGTGCAGCGGTCCCCGGTCACGGAATGTTGCTTGCCGGAGATTCTCCTTCTCCCGGATCGCTCTGGCCACCAGCTCGGCCTTCTTCCTTTCCCTCTCAGCGATCTCCAGGCCCAGCGGTACCGGCTCCCTATCCCAGTACAGCGCTGCTGCCAGCGCCGGCGCACGGGTTGAGCCCCGCGGGACATCCAGCACGTTACCCACTGTCAGGAAGGTGGGCAGCGTATCCCGCGGTGTCATGGCCTTGGGCGCTGCCTTGCAGCAGCAACCCGGCGCTACCTCAGCCGAGGTGTGGGGGATGGGCATAGGGGCTTTCCGCTGCCGGGCCTTCGGCTCGGAACGGGTCTTCGGCTCCGGCTCGGGGAGTTTTTCAGGGGATGCCTCCGGTTCGGTCTTCGGAGTCTTCCACGGCAACACCGCTGACTGGCTGCGGGCTCCGGCTACAGGTTGGCCCGCTTGGGCGGGGACGCTGGGTACTGCTACCGGTTGCGGTGGTAGCAGGCCTAGTGGCGGGGTCACGGCCTCCGGGACGGGTGGCGAGGGAGGCAGCGAAGGGAGAGGGCTTGGACCGGGCCCCACAGCCGCGATGACCGGCCCCTCAAGGGCATCGGGACGTGGGTCACTCACCCTCCCTTTCTCCGCTTCCTCCTCGCGTCTCCGCACGGTGGCTACAACGTCCGCCATGTCGGCCTCCCACTCCTCCATGAGGAGCTGCATCTTCACCTGCAGCCGTTGGTAGAGCTGCGCGGTCCGGATCTCCACCCACGCCGCGGTTCCAGGCGCGGCGGGTACGGTGTCGCGGGACGGCATCCACATGACGGCTGGTTCGTTTGCTTCCAGGAACGGGATGTTTGCAGAGTCCTGGCGTCCCTGCTTTTATAGCCGCAGCTACATGCGGCCGGCCGCCATCGCGTCCCCCTTAGCTCTTTCCGGCCCCTCCTCTCTCGGGGCGGGGTTTTGGCCTTCGCGCCTCTACTGCTCGAGAAGATGCTCGAGCGGGAACTTTTCGCGCCAAAGATGGCGGCTTCTGAAATTTTTCTGCCGGATGCCTCCGGCGGTAACAAGGCGCACCTCTACCTGACGGCAGAGCGGTAAGATCCTGTTCGTGACGCCAAGTTGTCGCGGGCGGGGAGGAGGGTGTCAGCACACCGCGCTCACCCCTTCTGCTCGGGTCCGGCAGCTGCTCCTGGTGGCTCGAGCCGTGGGCCGGATCCCGGGGTTACTAGAGCGACACTCCTCGCCCGTGAGTGAAAGGGGGTGTTTGTTGGGTGTGGGGATTGTTATAGTTCGTGACGCCACCCACGGTTGTGGTGATTGCACCACCGCTGCTCAGCGTGGGGGTCCCGGGGATGGCGATGCGGAGCAGCCAGGTGTTGTGTTGCCCCTCCGTGGGTAGGGGTTGGTGATCCCGGGGCCCGGTGATGAGATGTAAAGTGTAGGGCCTGGAGGGCGCAGGGACGCGGGGGCAGCGCTGTGCCTTGCGGCACTATGGTACTCACTCAGCCTGACACACGGACACAGTTTGTACGGTAAACCAACGGCTGGTAGGACGGTCCCACAGACGGCTGCACCTGCACTCCCGGTAGGTGACGGTGATGTCTCTCTTCCTTGCACCTGTGTTGACTGATGGTAGCGGTGGATTCCCTCCGGTTACCCGCTCCCCGACTGCAATCTGGGCCGGAGGAGCTCTACACTTTGCCCGCAGGCGCTGGCCCTGGGGAAACTGGTGCCCTGGCGGTGGCGGTGTCTCCCCGGTTCAGGTTGGGCGGTTGCCTTCACTCGGGACTTGGTTGTTGGGGGAGCTGCGTCCCCGTCACTGACGGATTTGGCAAATCTGGCGACTCCTAGCCTTGCCGGGGTCCGAGAGGCCCCTGCCCTGGTGCTGACTGTCCTTCGGAACACTGCTCCAGACCACCGGGCACACAGCCAACGGGGTCCTTCCAGGAACTTCCAAACGGTCCCCCTCCAGACAGTCACCGCCGTTGCTGACCTTGCTGTTCTGGCCCTCACAAAGCTGGACCCTTCAGGCTGTCTTTCTCTTCTGTCACTTTACTTGCTTTTCCTCCTTTTCCACTTCTCTACTTTCACTTTCTTAACTCCTCACACTTGCCCTGCCTGGGCTTCACTTCACTCCTTCCACTTCCTCCTCCCTGAGCTATCTGCCTGGTTACTTCCTGCCTCCAGTGTTGTGAGCTCCTTGGTGGGCGGAGCCAACCGCCTGGCCCACCCCCTGGTGTGCATCATCAACTTCTGGAGGAAGGCAACAAGGATTTGTGGTTAGCTGTGATGTGCCTACCTGGAGTGTGGGGTGTGGTGGTGTGTGACCTGTGTCCCCTGGCTTGCCCAGGGCGACACATAGTTGTAAGGTATAATTACTTGTATATCTTGTAATAATCCTTATAATATGTAGTTCCTTTAGAGAAACATGAGTAGAGCTTATTTAGGATTATTATATACATATGTGACCGTTTATGTATAATGCAGGAAAACGGTACCTTGGAGCAGTCGAGATTGTTTCCAACCACTTGTTGGAGGGGGTAGTTTGCAAAAGGAAACTTGCTATCATCTAGAGGAGGTAATGTATATCAGAGTTGGAAACAAGTACCAGGTAGTACAGTCTATGGTCTAGTGGAGCTATTGAGCATAATGTGTATTACCTGTAATGTCCTTGCACAGGAGGTATGTAGAAGGGAATATTAGGTGTCCCTCTATAGAGTAAATAGACAAAGTTAATAGTTTGTAGAAGAGTGTTCCCAAACGGAGGGGTGTAGTGTCGCATCATACCTTAGAAAGCCGTCTTCCCAGACTGTGGCTGCTGCAAGGAAGAGCTGCGTTCGCCGGCTATTTACCTCCGAAAACCGGAAGTCACGTCAGACGCTGGCGCATGCGCAGTAGCGCTATGCGTTCGTATTAGTGTAAGTAAGGTACCGTTAGGTATGTGATAGTGGCGCCCGCGCTGTTAGCAATTTTCTATACTTAGTGAAATAACTGTACTGGGAAGACGCTTTCCTTGTATGTAGATGTTTATGTCCGTTAGACAGATAGTTAGGTGTAAGAGACTAAGAATAAGAATTCGATAATAGCAGGCACTACGCAGAACAGCATACAAGTATCAAACTGTGGATGGCATATACATAATAGCTAGTGTAATAAACATGAGTATATATAATGTAAATAGGGACATATTTTAGCCATATTTCAGCATAAGTAGAATATCATAATGGTGTAATGCCACATATACAAGGTATATGTTATCCGTATGACCTAAAGGGAAAAACAATTAATGCATAAAACATAAGGGTCCCAATATGCTACGAAGTGCATAAACAGTATGATGTCTATAACATTATGTAGTGGTGCCAGTATATACTTTACCATCTAACAGTGAGTGCGCAGTGGAGGTAGAAAAGGTGGTAGAAGTTTTTCTTAGTTTTTCTGTAAAAAATATTATAGGAAGATTAGTATGATACCCAGTTGTCTTATAGGTTGCCGCCACGTCTAGGTCTGTATACTCTGTCGATAACTTGAAACCGTAATTGTGCTACACTATGTCTGGCCTCATGAAAAATTGCCAGCCACAAATCTACTATTAGATGTGGGAAATTATGGCTTCCCATTCCTTATCATTTTCATGAGGCCAGACATAGTGTAGCGCAATTACGGTTTCAAGTTATCGACAGAGTATACAGACCTAGACGTGGCGGCAACCACATAGAGCTTTTGAAAAAACGAGAAAGCTTTTGGATATACAAACTCGAAACCCTAGCACCTAAAGGGCTCAACAGAGAAATGGATTGGCCTTCTTAATTTTATTTTATATATAAAAATAGTTTTTCAAGTATTTATCTACTTCTTTTAACCTATAAGACAACTGGGTATCATACTAATCTTCCTATAATATTTTTTACAGAAAAACTAAGAAAAACTTCTACCACCTTTTCTACCTCCACTGCGCACTCACTGTTAGATGGTAAAGTATATACTGGCACCACTACATAATGTTATAGACATCATACTGTTTATGCACTTCGTAGCATATTGGGACCCTTATGTTTTATGCATTAATTGTTTTTCCCTTTAGGTCATACGGATAACATATACCTTGTATATGTGGCATTAAACCATTATGATATTCTACTTATGCTGAAATATGGCTAAAATATGTCCCTATTTACATTATATATACTCATGTTTATTACACTAGCTATTATGTATATGCCATCCACAGTTTGATACTTGTATGCTGTTCTGCGTAGTGCCTGCTATTATCGAATTCTTATTCTTAGTCTCTTACACCTAACTATCTGTCTAACGGACATAAACATCTACATACAAGGAAAGCGTCTTCCCAGTACAGTTATTTCACTAAGTATAGAAAATTGCTAACAGCGCAGGCGCGGGCGCCAGTATCACATACCTAACGGTACCTTACTTACACTAATACGAACGCATAGCGCTACTGCGCATGCGCCAGCGTCTGACGTGACTTCCGGTTTTCGGAGGTAAATAGCCGGCGAACGCAGCTCTTCCTTGCAGCAGCCACAGTCTGGGAAGACGGCTTTCTAAGGTATGATGCGACACTACACCACTCCGTTTGGGAACACTCTTCTACAAACTATTAACTTTGTCTATTTACTCTATAGAGGGACACCTAATATTTAGTGATGAGCGAGCATGCTTGTCACTACTTGGTACTCGCACGAGTATCACTGTACTCGGGCTACTCGGCGGGTACCGAGTAATTTCGCGATACTCGTGCTTTACTCGTGGTCTTCATCCCTGCATGTTGGCGCTCTTTTGAGAGCCAGCCCTCATGCAGGGATTGGCTGGCAGACCACTGCAATGCCACAGCCCTGTTAGTTGTGGAATTGCAGTGATTGGCCGGCCCGCACAGCGTGACCGAGCCTTTATACCGGCGGGCGCGCTGTGCTCTGTACACAGCCATCTCATATTCCCTGCTTTCCACGCCCACAGGCGCCTATGATTGGTTGCAGTGAGACACGCCCCCACGCTGAGTGACAGGTGTCACACTGCACCCAATCACAGCAGCCGGTGGGCGGGTCTATACTGTGCAGTAAAATAAATAAATAAATAATTAAAAAAAACGGCGTGCGGTCCCCCCAATTTTAATACCAGCCAGATAAAGCCATACAGCTGAAGGCTGGTATTCTCAGGATGGGGAGCTCCACGTTATGGGGAGCCCCCACCCTAACAATATCAGTCAGCAGCTGCCCAGAATTGCCGCATACATTATATGCGACAGTTCTGGGGCTGTACCCGGCTCTTCCCGATTTACCCTAGTGCGTTGGCAAATCGGGGTAATAAGGAGTTAATGGCAGCCCATAGCTGCCACTAAATCCTAGATTAATCATGTCAGGCGTCTCCCCGAGAAACCTTCCATGATTAATCTGTAAATTACAGTTAAAAAACACACACACCCGAAAAATCCTTTATTAGAAATAAAAAACACTAACAAAGTCCCTCTGTGAGGTAAATCCGGAGATATGACGATAAATCATGACATTCAAGTCATGTCAGGAAGCCCTCTCCTGGTGTCACCCCCCCCCTTCCCTTCACACAACTGGTTTAGCAACAAATCCATGGCCATGTCCTGTGATATGGAAATGAGGTGGCTTAGGGACAATGGACACAGGATGACTCCCTGCCGTCACCCTGTAGTGGGGGCTGCTAGCTAGTTAGCAAGGCTATGGAAATAGCCAGACAGAACGACTCCAGTAAAAAATGGTTCATATCTCGCAAGCCATATTTCCGATAAATATGGCAACCATAAAAATGGTGTCTCCGCATGTGGACGATGCCGGCACACCCTTTTTATGGGAGCAGGACATTGGGAAATGCCCCAGGCGTGATATCAGCCAATGGGGAACTGGCAGACAGGTCATGAGTCCCCTCGTTCTGTAGCTAAATTCATAACTGTCACAATGAGAGCATTGGCGTCCGCCTACGACGCTCCCAGGCAAAGTTATGGCCAATATCCCCTTTGCTGGATAATTCTGATCCATGCAGGGGGAGTGGCAGTGCTTCCCTGTGAGGTCACTAAGGTAGGAGGGGACCTGGATTGCCCAGGTTGATAACCCTACTTCGGCCATTTTCCAGCGTTCTTCTCGCTGGGGGCACGTGTAGGAAACATCTGTGGGAGTTCCTAGAAACCTGGTCTACAGCGCCCCCCTGTGGCCAGACGCACAAGGTAACTGATTGAATTGCATACCTGTTTGTAAACCATGCTTTATCTGTAACTGTACTCTGACATATGTATATTCTGTAGATTCCCTATTGTATATATTGTAGTTCTAGTGTGCTTTAGGCGATTAAATTATATAATTAATCTTGGGCTGTTCTGTTATCTCGATCTTGAATCCCACGTCTGTGTGTTCGGCTAATAGTTACCGTGAAGCGGTTGGTGGCAGCGAGTTGTGCCAAGGATTATTGTGGGGAGGCCAGTGAGATTCGGGAAGATATTATATATTCCGCCCGCGGAGGTCGGGGGAATATATACCCTACTCTCACCGGGGACCCTTCAATAATCGGCATAAGTAGTATAGCGGCCTCCTTGCTTATCGTCGGGCAATTCCATAATTGGCCTGACTATAAGAGGGGCGCTAGAGAGCGCATCACGTGCTCTGTCTGTCGGTCGGGAGGTATAAAGGAGGGGTGACCCCCACTTGTTACCCCCCGATTGTGACGTACTGGTAGCCAGCGCGGGGGATTTCTGAGTGACCCCCCCGGTGGTTTGTGACATATTGGTGGCAAGCGGTGGGATCGAGATAATAGTGTGTGTGAGTGTGAGACCCATACTCCCAGACACTAAAGACTGCCTGCAGCAGCTGTGGCTGCTGGGGTCTTCAGACTAGCTCAACACTAGAGTGTCAGAGTGCAGATACTGTAAGGTGTGTGGAGGCATCAGGTGTCAGTTCTGTGTCAGTGACCAAAGTCTGCAACAATGGCTGATAGCACCAGGAGCAAAGCCAAAGGAATGGCCGATGCTCAGGCCAGAGACGATGAGGAGGTTGTCCACGAGCCCTCCAGGAGCCCGACGCCAGAGAACAGCTCTGCAGAGGACATCGCACAACCTGGGACTGCTGGACAAGATGAGGAGGAGCTCGCCCAAGGTTCCTCAACGAGCCAGATGCCAGCCCTCCGCTCTGCAATGGACAGTGAAGCACCAGGCTCCGCAGCGGGCCGCAGATCACCACGTGCCATTCCACCGAGCCTGGGAGGCTCGGATAGCCTTCTTAAAATGGCTATGGCCCTTCTCCAGGCTGGAGACCGGGATACCTACGAGATACTCATGGCAGAGCGCAGGGCAGAGCGGCAGGCAGCGCGTGAAGAGCGCCAGGCAGAGCGTGACTACCAGCTGCAGCTAGCTCAGCTCCGGCCCTCATCAGCCACACGTGACCTTCAAGACACCAAACTTCCAAAGGTCCGTGTTGAGGACTTCCCAGTGCTGGAGAAGGATGGAGACTTGGACTCTTTCTTGACTGCTTTTGAGCGGACTTGCTTGCAGCACCATCTGAACAAGGACCAGTGGGCCAAATACCTGACCCCCCGTTTAAGGGGTAAGGCCCTGGATATCCTTGGGGACTTGCCTGCTGAGGCAGATCAGGGCTACGACACCATCAAGCGGGCCCTGATCCAACAGTACAACCTCACCCCGGAGTCCTACCGCAAGAAGTTCCGGAGCCTACAGAAGGGACCAAAGGACTCCTGGGCTGACCACCGGCGGGCACTTGCCCGAGCTGCCGACCACTGGACCCAAGGCCTGCAGCTTTCCACCGGACCGGAGATCCTGGACTTGTTCATCACGGAGCAACTCTTGTGGAACTGCCCTGAGGATCTCCGCCAGTTCATCCGAGACCAGAAGCCAAAGGGATCCACGGCTACAGCTGCCCTTGCCGATGACTACACCAACAACCGGGCCCCTGAGGCCAGGAGAGCGGCCACCAGCAGCACCTGGAGAGGGGGTAAGATGAATTCTGCGACTGCCCCACCTGCCCCTAGACTGCAGGGGGTGTCCCCCTCAACTCCCCTCTCCAGGCCCGTGGCGGAACCAAGACGGTGCCACCAGTGCAACCTACCTGGACACTTCAAGGCCATGTGCCCTCAGCGTCCCAAGGCCCCGGCTCCGTCCCCGTCCCAAGGGCCGCCCAAGGTGTATTGTGTGGGTGGGGGTGGTGGTAGGTCCCTGGACAGCTTCCAACCTGTCACCGTCGGCCAGTCTGTGACCATAGGACTGCGAGACAGCGCCTCGGAGGTGACTCTGGTGCGGCCTGAGATGGTGTCCCCCCAAGACTTGATCCCTGGAAAAACCCTCGCTGTCTCCGGGATTGGAGGCATTGACCCGGCGCTGCCTGTTGCTGACATTTATGTGGACTGGGGCGCAGGGCGAGGGGTGAGGGAGGTGGGGGTAACTGATCGGATCCCTGCAAACGTGCTACTTGGGACAGATTTGGGGCAAATAACCTCCCAGTTTGGCCCCGCCCCAAAGGCTGAACCTTCAGCCAGTGCTGACGTGCCTCCGGACAATGTTAATGTGTTATCTATGAATGATGTAAGGGAGGAGGGAGTGAACTCTGATATTTCTGCTTGCACAGACACCATAGACACACACACAGCTGCAGCTGTGACAGGGGAGGGGGTCAGAGAAAGGTGTGACAATGCCTCTGCAAGTAACCAGCCTGTGAGCTGGGATCTGTTGCCCTCTGCAGGGATAAGCAGAGAGCAGGGTGCTGCAGGGGGAGGACCAGTGTGTGGGGTGGGGGCTACCACAGCAAATGTGGGGTCCCCAGAGATTTCACACCGGGGTTCTGTTGCTGCAGGAGGGGAACAGGCAGGTGAGATTGGGGCCGGTCCAGGAGCGGAAGTGCTCCCAGGTAAGGTCTCGGTGCATGGTTCCCCCACAACCGGGGTGTCAGGAAGCCAGGTAGGTCTGCCTGAACCGGCGACTTGGTCAGGAACGGAGGAGGAGCAGGCACGACCCACGGTCGCAGCGGCTGTGGCCGCTGTCACCCGCAGTGGGAGTGCTGGAAGCCAAGGGGCCTCCCGGAGGTCCGATAGCTCTTCCCCTTCTGACCAAGTGGCAGCCGAGTCAGGTGGAGGCCAGGACACAGGTCCCGGGGTACTGACTGAAGATGTGACAGTCTCGTCGATTCTGGCCACATCTAGTCAGGAGTTTCAGGCAGCGTTAGAAGCTGACGACAGCCTGAAAGCTCTAAAGGAGCAGGCGGCACAGCCTCCCTCGGACTCGGACCCGGAGCGAGTGGTCTGGGACCAAGGACGGCTGTACCGGGCCACGGTCCAGCAGGGTTCACCGGAGGCGTGGCCCAGGGACCGACAGTTGGTGGTACCCTATCCGTTCCGGACGGAGTTGTTGCGGATCGCACATGAGATTCCGATGGCCGGACACCTAGGGATCGCTAAGACCAAGGCCAGGTTAAACCAGCATTTCTACTGGCCAAAAATGGGGGCCGATGTGGCTGCCTACTGCCGTTCGTGTGAAACCTGTCAGAGAGTGGGGAAGGCGGGGCCACGCCCCAAAGCCCCACTGGTATCTCTGCCAATCATCGATGAGCCTTTCAGGAGGGTGGCTGTGGATCTGGTCGGCCCGCTGGCCATCCCCAGCAGCTCCGGGAAACGCTTCATACTGACGGTAGTGGACTATGCCACCCGGTACCCAGAAGCAGTGGCCTTGTCGTCCATTCGGGCTGACAAGGTGGCCACCGCATTGCTGGAGATTTTCTCCCGAGTGGGTTTTCCCCAGGAAATGCTCACTGACCGGGGGACCCAATTCATGTCCCAGCTGATGGAGACCCTCTGTAAGCAAGTCCAGGTGCGACATCTGGTGGCCAGCCCGTACCATCCACAGACTAATGGCCTGTGCGAGCGGTTCAATGGCACCTTAAAGCAGATGCTTAAGATGTTGGTCGACTCCCATGGGCGTGACTGGGAGCGGTATCTCCCACACCTGTTATTTGCTTACCGGGAGGTTCCACAGGCCTCAACAGGATTCTCACCGTTTGAGCTCCTGTACGGGCGACGTGTGCGGGGCCCCCTGGCTCTGGTGAAAGAGGCTTGGGAAGGGGATTTGGCCACCCCTGGAGTGTCGGTTATCGAGTATGTCATGCGCTTCCGGGACAAAATGCAGGCCTTGACGCAACTGGTACACGACAATATGGCTCAAGCCCAGGCCGATCAGAAGCGTTGGTACGACCAGAACGCTTGTGAGAGGACCTACCAAGTGGGTCAAAAGGTGTGGGTACTGGTCCCCGTACCACAGGACAAGCTTCAGGCAGCCTGGGAAGGCCCATACCTCGTGTACCAGCAGCTCAACCCTGTAACGTACCTGGTCACCCTGGACCCTGCCCGTGGAAGGCGGAGGCCCTTCCATGTGAACATGATGAAGGCACATCATGAGCGGGAGGCATGTGCGCTCCCCGTGTGCAACCTGCCCGAGGAGGGAGAAGCGGAAACCCTCTTGGATATGCTAGCCCAGGTTAGGGCAGGCGGATCCATTGAGGATGTGGAGGTTGGCCACCAGCTCTTGGAGGACCAACGGTCCCAGCTGTGGGCCACCCTCCTCCCCTTCCGGGGGTTGTTTACCAACCAGCCCGGAAGGACTGACTTGGCTGTCCATCACGTGGACACTGGGGATCATCCCCCGATCCGGCGTTCAGCATATCGGGTCTCCCTGGAGGTGCAGCAACACATGCGCCAGGAGATTGACGAGATGCTGGAGCTGGGGGTGATCCAGGCATCCAACAGCGCTTGGGCCTCGCCTGTAGTCCTCGTCCCTAAGAAGGACCGAACCACTCGGTTCTGCGTGGACTACAGGGGGCTCAATGCTGTCACGGTCGCCGATGCGTACCCAATGCCACGCATCGATGACCTGCTCGATCAGTTGGCCGGGGCTCAGTACCTGACCATCATGGACCTGAGCCGGGGATATGGGCAGATCCCCCTGACTCGCAAGGCCAGGGAACGCTCTGCCTTTATTACCCCATTTGGACTGTACGAGTCCACGGTGATGCCATTCGGGATGAGGAATGCCCCTGCCACTTTCCAGCGGATGGTCAACACCCTGCTCAAGGGACTTGAAGGGTACGCGGCCGCGTACCTGGATGACATTGCCGTCTTCAGTCCCACCTGGGAGGACCACCTAGAGCATCTAGCACAGGTGCTCAGGCGGATCCACCGGGCAGGTTTGACCATCAAGCCGGGAAAGTGTCAGCTGGCCATGAGCGAGGTCCAGTACCTCGGTCACCGGGTAGGTGGGGGAACGCTGAAGCCCGAGCCTGAGAAAGTGGAGGCCATCGCATCCTGGCCCACCCCCAGGACCAAGAAGCAGGTGATGTCCTTCTTGGGGACCGCTGGGTACTATAGGAGGTTTGTTCCATGCTATAGTAGCCTGGCAAAGCCCTTGACGGACCTCACCAAGAAGAAGCTGCCCTCTGCAGTCGATTGGACAATGGACTGCGAGACAGCCTTCCGGGCCCTAAAGGACGCCCTGTCCAGCCCGCCCGTGCTACAGGCAGCCGACTTCACGCGGCCGTTTGTAGTACAGACCGACGCCAGTGACTTCGGCCTCGGTGCGGTGCTCAGCCAGGTGGACTCTGCGAGCCAAGAGCACCCAGTCTTGTACCTGAGCAGGAAGCTGTTACCAAGGGAAGTGGCCTATTCTACAATGGAGAAGGAATGCCTGGCCATAGTGTGGGCCCTGCAGCGTCTGCAACCCTATCTATACGGGCGCCACTTCATCGTGGAGACGGACCACAATCCCCTCAGCTGGTTGCACACCGTCTCTGGGACGAATGGGCGATTGTTGCGATGGAGCCTTGCGCTCCAGCAATACGACTTCACCATTCGCCACAAAAGGGGCCGTGACCACGGTAACGCAGACGGGCTGTCCCGACAAGGAGAGGTCGCGGACGGGCGCACGGGGGAACACCGGAGTGTGCTGCCCCCTAGCGCCCTCAAAAGGGGGGAGGTGTGAGGTAAATCCGGAGATATGACGATAAATCATGACATTCAAGTCATGTCAGGAAGCCCTCTCCTGGTGTCACCCCCCCCCCTTCCCTTCACACAACTGGTTTAGCAACAAATCCATGGCCATGTCCTGTGATATGGAAATGAGGTGGCTTAGGGACAATGGACACAGGATGACTCCCTGCCGTCACCCTGTAGTGGGGGCTGCTAGCTAGTTAGCAAGGCTATGGAAATAGCCAGACAGAACGACTCCAGTAAAAAATGGTTCATATCTCGCAAGCCATATTTCCGATAAATATGGCAACCATAAAAATGGTGTCTCCGCATGTGGACGATGCCGGCACACCCTTTTTATGGGAGCAGGACATTGGGAAATGCCCCAGGCGTGATATCAGCCAATGGGGAACTGGCAGACAGGTCATGAGTCCCCTCGTTCTGTAGCTAAATTCATAACTGTCACAATGAGAGCATTGGCGTCCGCCTACGACGCTCCCAGGCAAAGTTATGGCCAATATCCCCTTTGCTGGATAATTCTGATCCATGCAGGGGGAGTGGCAGTGCTTCCCTGTGAGGTCACTAAGGTAGGAGGGGACCTGGATTGCCCAGGTTGATAACCCTACTTCGGCCATTTTCCAGCGTTCTTCTCGCTGGGGGCACGTGTAGGAAACATCTGTGGGAGTTCCTAGAAACCTGGTCTACAGCGCCCCCCTGTGGCCAGACGCAACAAGGTAACTGCTGGAACTGTGTATGCCTGTTTGTAACCCATGCTTTGATTGTAACTGTACTCTGACATATGTATATTCTGTAGATTCCCTATTGTATATATTGTAGTTTCTAGTGTGCTTTAGGCGATTAAATTATATAATTAATCTTGGGCTGTTCTGTTATCTCGATCTTGAATCCCACGTCTGTGTGTTCGGCTAATAGTTACCGTGAAGCGGTTGGTGGCAGCGAGTTGTGCCAAGGATTATTGTGGGGAGGCCAGTGAGATTCGGGAAGATATTATATATTCCGCCCGCGGAGGTCGGGGGAATATATACCCTACTCTCACCGGGGACCCTTCAATAATCGGCATAAGTAGTATAGCGGCCTCCTTGCTTATCGTCGGGCAATTCCATAATTGGCCTGACTATAAGAGGGGCGCTAGAGAGCGCATCACGTGCTCTGTCTGTCGGTCGGGAGGTATAAAGGAGGGGTGACCCCCACTTGTTACCCCCCGATTGTGACGTACTGGTAGCCAGCGCGGGGGATTTCTGAGTGACCCCCCCGGTGGTTTGTGACACCCTCATTACCAATTTATTAACCCCGACAAACCCTCCATGTCCGGCGTACTCCACGGACTCCGGCGTCGCGTCCAGCTCTGCTGCATGGAAGTGACAGGAGCTGCAGAAGACACCGCCGCTCCGGTCACCTCCACGCAGCTAATGAAGGGAATAGCGCGATCAGCTGCTGTCAGTCAGGTAACTCCCGGCCACCGCTGGATCCAGCGGTGGCCGCGATTAACCTCAGTGACAGCTCAGCTGATCGCGCTACTCACCTCAGTTGGTGCATGGAGCTGACTGGAGCGGCGGTGAGTAGCGCGATCAGCTGAGCTGTCACTGAGGTTACCCGCGGCCACCGCTGCATCCACCGCTGGATCCAGGTAACCTCAGTGACAGCTCAGCTGATCGCTATACTCATCTCATTAGCTGCGTGGAGGTGACCGGAGCGGCGGTGTCTTCTGCTGCTCCTGTCACCTGAATGTAGCAGAGCTGGATGCGACGCTGGAGGACTGTGGAGTACGCCGGACATGGAGGGTTTGTCGGGGTTAATAAATTGGTAATGAGGGACTTTGTTAGTGTTTTTTATTTCTAATAAAGGATTTTTCGGGTGTGTGTGTTTTTTAACTGTAATTTACAGATTAATCATGGAAGGAATCTCGGGGAGACACCTGACATGATTAATCTAGGATTTAGTGGCAGCTATGGGCTGCCATTAACTCCTTATTACCCCGATTTGCCAACGCACTAGGGTAAATCGGGAAGAGCCGGGTACAGTCCCAGAACTGTCGCATATAATGTATGCGGCAATTCTGGGCGGCTGCTGACTGATATTGTTAGGGTGGGGGGCTCCCCATAACGTGGAGCTCCCCATCCTGAGAATACCAGCCTTCAGCCGTATGGCTTTATCTGGCTGGTATTAAAATTGGGGGGACCGCACGCCGTTTTTTTTAATTATTTAATTATTTATTTCACTGCACAGTATACACACACCGGCTGCTGTGATTGGGTGCAGTGAGACAGCTGTCACTCAGTGTGGGAGCGTGTCTCACTGCAACCAATCATAGGCGCCGAAAAGCAGGAAAGCAGAGAATACGAGATTGATTAATGAGCGGCCGGCTTTTTCAAAAGAGGAAAAGCCACCGGAGTTTGAACAGCCGTGCAGCGCCGCGGCAGTGATCGGGGAACGGTAAGTAAGAGAGAGGGGGGGGAACTGACCGACAGACTGTGAGAGGGGGACAGACAAGACAGAGAGAGACAGACCGACGGGAGATAGAATGAAAAAAAAAATGACCGACATCGCTAGTAAAAAGCACAAAACGTGCGTTTTGGACATCGGAGTGCCACACAAGGTTTTCACGTAAAATCTTTCATGTATTAATCTCAAAAAGTAACATACACCAGCTCTATCTCACTATTGGGTATGTGCCCTTAACATTTCCGCCATGAAAATTCATTTTGGTGTCATTTTGGAAGGTTTTCTGGTGAGTCCGTAAAAATGGCGTAAAACTTGGACAAAATTGTTCACAGCTGTGACTTTTGAGTGATAAATGCTTCAAGGGGTCTTCCCCATGCTGTTGCCATGTCATTTGAGCACTCTTCTGAGACTTTTGTGACATTTTTAGGGTTTCTCCATGCTGCCGGGGGGTCATTTCACAAAAATACTCGGGTCTCCCATAGGATAACATTGGGCTCGGTGCTCGGGCCGAGTACACGAGTATCTTGGGAGGCTCGGCCCGAGCTTCGAGCACCCGAGCTTTTTAGTACTCGCTCATCACTACTAATATTCCCTTCTACATACCTCCTGTGCAAGGACATTACAGGTAATACACATTATGCTCAATAGCTCCACTAGACCATAGACTGTACTACCTGGTACTTGTTTCCAACTCTGATATACATTACCTCCTCTAGATGATAGCAAGTTTCCTTTTGCAAACTACCCCCTCCAACAAGTGGTTGGAAATAATCTCGACTGCTCCAAGGTACCGTTTTCCTGCATTATACATAAACGGTCACATATGTATATAATAATCCTAAATAAGCTCTACTCATGTTTCTCTAAAGGAACTACATATTATAAGGATTATTACAAGATATACAAGTAATTATACCTTACAACTACATGTGGCGTCTAAAAAGGTATTGTTATTCTGCTTTCATATAACCTTTACCATAGCTCCAATGAATTTTTGACTATACACGTCCCTTGCTCTATAGGATATAAAGCTTGAAACCATAACCAAGAATATCACATCCAGAACAGGTTTCTGCATTGTTCCCATAACTATTGGAATAAGGATATACAATACTACAAGGTAGCTGATTTATCCACTATAATACTGTAGATACTAACTAAAAGCTTCTTTAGAGAAACCCACCACGACTCTCTATTCCATATTATAGGGACTACAATCCCAAATGTCCCACGGATGTACTCATTAGACTTCTCCAGAGCAGACACACCCTGAGATCTTTTTCCCACCAGGTAATCTAATCCAGATGTACACATCTTAGTCATGGGTTCCATATACCTAAATGTTGGTCTTCTACCTACTCAACCTCTTTACCTTTATTTGCAGGAATTGCTTTCTGTGATCAATAGAGAAAAACAATACCCAGGGTGTTCCCTCTACTCTATTTCTCTTTGCACTCACCACTTTCACCTATTGGAAACTAGTTCCCCCACCTTTATGGAGGTAGGTGCTATATTTTCATTCATATTGCTGTCGCCACTGTCCGCTTTAACATGATATGCCTATGGTAACTTACTATATAATGTTACGTATCATATGTCCAAGGATTCAATATTGACATGGAAAAAGTCATTTTCTGAGATGGAATGTTCTTTTAAAAAAAATTTTTTAAAAATGTTTTTTCCTAAAAATGTATATATGTATTTATATGTAAATAATGTTCTTTATTCTTGAATGTTGATTCTGTCTTATTCTGTCCTCTTACAGTGTAATACGGCATGAAGAAGGCCAATATTAAGGCCGAAACGTCCTCTTCCATATGTATTATTGCTACTTTTCATCTACTTATAGCATTGAAAAATCATTGAAAAATAAAAATACAAAAATTTTTTGATTGAAAAAAACAAATTTGTTGGTCTTTATATACCTCGTATCGAATAGAGAGTGCAGTGTCTATATTGCAGCTGACACCAGGTAAACCAAACTCTTGAATGCTCCATCTCCGTTGGTCGAGCACGCTGGGTCAGTGCCCTTTTTGGTGTTGCTGGTTGCTCTGAAGCCTTGTCCTTTGGCACTGTGTGTCCTTCATATAGATCACTTTTGCCTAAAACTACTCGGGTCCCGCTCACCTGCGTGGCTAACAGGGTGAGCTTGTTCTCAGGGTTCACGCTTGGGAATTTCTGGACTGTTGTGGGAAGTCCTATCCCCCTCGTTGCACTAGTACCCTGATTCTGGAGCGGGTGAGGAACGGTTCCTGAAAACTCCGTTCCCCTCGGGTGAATTACTGGGCTGCGTGAAGCTTCTTCCCAGCCTAGAGTCCACGTACCCCATCATGTCTTGAGCCCTTGCCCAGTTGTAGCACAAGGCAGCCAGCCTGCTCTCTGAAGTTTTTTTTCTGAATGTGAACACAGCTCCGCCCCTTTTGGCCATGTTTTCTCCATCTCCTATATAAGAAAGTCCTTGGTTACCCCTCTCCACCCACAGCAGTTTTTAATTGCAATGAGATGACACACAGTTAGGGTCATAGAGCTAGGGACCCAATATAGAGATATACCTTGACTAGGTTTTGGGGCTCAGTTACATTGATCAATGTGATTGCTAAATATCTCCTTTTTCCTAATATTCATGGCAGGTATGCATTTCATTATTCACACTTTCATGTCAGCAAGTGGCATTTTTCATTGTATGCTTCAATGTTTTTCAGTATGCTTATAGCATTATACTATTATCTAACTTTGATGTGCAGCCTTATCCTTATGTACTATGTATTTTTTTGGCTTGCACTCATAATATATATTAGTGCTCACTTCAGTTATCCTATTTAGTATTATGCTCTCTGTAGCAGCACCGTGCCCCCTGTCACTACCCCCTGCGACCAGGGTTCCAGCTCCTTCTGGCCAGGCCAACGTCTGGCACCTGGGACGGGTACAGGAGCCCAGCTCCCCAGTGTGACCTGTTCTGTCACCGCTGTCTCACTGCTCAACTACTACTCAACTGACATCTCTGCCCTCCCTCTTCCATCCCTCCATCTGGCGAGTATCATGCAGAAGGGCAGATTGCTCGGCACCCTTGTGACGACCTGATAGGCCAGGGCGTCACACTTATATACCACAAACACCACATCATCCCCCTTATATACCACAACCACCACAGTGTCTCCTGTCATGAGTTACACCCACAACACCCTCCTCACTTATGAACTACGATCTTCAAACTGTCTGCATGACATGCTGCCTTCCAATTCGAACTGTCTCCCTCACATTAGACTTCTACATAATGAGCCATGATGCCCATTCTCCATACTGAGCCAACCCCACGCTGACCGTTTTTCCATATTGAGCCCACCACACACTGCCCCCTTTTCCACAGTGATACCACCCAGCAGGTTGTCCCCTTTACTATATAGTTCAAACTCCATGATGTTGGCCCACACAGATCCCACCCCATGCACTCCCTTTTCCAATACAGAGCACTCCTTATGCTGCTACTCCATAGAGCTGACATCCCATTAGATTAGAGAGGCTGATGCTGGGGACAGAGAGGCTGATGCTGGGGACAGAGAGGCTGATGCTGGGGACAGAGAGGCTGATGCTGGGGACAGAGAGGCTGATGCTGGGGACAGAGAGGCTGATGCTGGGATGAGAGAGGCTAATGCTGGGGACAGAGAGGCTGATGCTGGGAGAAGAGAGGCTGATGCTGGGGACAGAGAGGCTGATGCTGGGGACAGAGAGGCTGATGCTGGGGACAGAGAGGCTGATGCTGGGGACAGAGAGGCTGATGCTGCGGGGAGAGAGGCTGATGCTGCGGGCAGAGAGGCTGATGCTGCGGGTAGAGAGGCTGATGCTGGCACAGCATGGCGGATGGAGCACGTTTGGGAGTGCGCAGCATGGCGGATGGAGCACGTTTGGGAGTGCGCAGCATGGCGGATGGAGCACGTTTGGGAGTGCGCAGCATGGCGGATGGAGCACGTTTGGGAGTGCGCAGCATGGCGGATGGAGCACGTTTGGGAGTGCGCAGCATGGCGGATGGAGCACGTTTGGGAGTGCGCAGCATGGCGGATGGAGCACGTTTGGGAGTGCGCAGCATGGGGGATGCAGCACGATGGGGAGTGCGGAGTATGGCGGATGGAGCACGTTTGGGAGTGCGCAGCATAGGGGATGGAGCACGATGGGGAGTGCGGAGTATGGCGGATGGAGCACGTTTGGGAGTGCGCAGCATGGGAGATGGAGCACGATGGGGAGTGCGCAGCATGGCGGATGGAGCATGTTTGGGAGTGCGCAACATGGGGGATGGCGCACGATGGGGAGTGCGCAGCATGGCGGATGGAGCACGTTTGGGAGTGCGCAGCATGGCGGATGGAGCACGTTTGGGAGTGCGCAGCATGGCGGATGGAGCACGTTTGGGAGTGCGCAGGATGGGAGATGGAGCACGATGGTGGGTGCGCAGCATAGGGGATGGAGCACATTTGGGAGTGCGCAGCATGGGAGATGGAGCACGATGGGGAGTGCGCAGCATGGCGGATGGAGCACGTTTGGGAGTGCGCAGCATGGCGGATGGAGCACGTTTGGGAGTGCGCAGCAAGGAGATGGAGCACGATGGGGAGTGCGCAGCATGGCGGATGGAGCACGTTTGGGAGTGCGCAGCATGGGGGATGGAGCACGATGGGGAGTGCGCAGCATGGCGGATGGAGCACGTTTGGAAGTGCGCAGCATGGCGGATGGAGCACGTTTGGGAGTGCGCAGCATGGCGGATGGAGCACGTTTGGGAGTGCGCAGCATGGCGGATGGAGCACGTTTGGGAGTGCGCAAGATGGGAGATGGAGCACGATGGGGGGTACGCAGCATAGGGGATGGAGCACGATAGGGAGTGCGCTGCATGGGGGATGGAGCACGATGGGGAGTGCGCTGCATGGGGGATGGAGCACGATGGGAAGTGCACACCCCCCCAACACACACACACACGCGCGCGCGCACTGCACAACACACCACACACACACACTGGGAACCACAAACAACTGCCCTACACAGACACCCACACACAGACAACGCTGCACACACAAATATACGCACATACCGCACAACACACACATTGCACAAAACATACCTCCCCAAAACACACACACAACGCTACAGACACACAGCGCTCCCCAAACAACGCAACACACAAACAACACCGCTCTCACCCCCCGCCACACCCAGACAACACCCAGAACATGTACAGCGCCCTACACACCCCCCATCGTGCTCCATCTCCCATCCTGCGCACTCCCAAACGTGCTCCATCCGCCATGCTGCGCACTCCCAAATGTGCTCCATCCACCATGCTGCGCACTCCCAAACGTGCTCCATCCGCCATGCTGCGCACTCCCCATCGTGCTCCATCCCCCATGCTGCGCACTCCCAAACGTGCTCCATCCGCCATGCTGCGCACTCCCCATCGTGCTCCATCTCCCATGCTGCGCACTCCCAAACGTGCTCCATCTGCCATGCTGCGCACTCCCAAACGTGCTCCATCCGCCATGCTGCGCACTCCCCATCGTGCTCCATCTCCCATGCTGCGCACTCCCAAACGTGCTCCATCCCCTATGCTGCGCACCCCCCATTGTGCTCCATCTCCCATCCTGCGCACTCCCAAACGTGCTCTATCCGCCATGCTGCACACTCCCAAACGTGCTCCATCCGCCATGCTGCGCACTCCCAAACGTGCTCCATCCGCCATGCTGCGCACTCCCCATCGTGCGCCATCCCCCATGTTGCGCACTCCCAAACATGCTCCATCTGCCATGCTGCGCACTCCCCATCGTGCTCCATCTCCCATGCTGCGCACTCCCAAACGTGCTCCATCCGCCATGCTGCGCACTCCCAAATGTGCTCCATCCCCTATGCTGCGCACCCCCATCGTGCTCCATCTCCCATCCTGCGCACTCCCAAACGTGCTCCATCCGCCATGCTGCGCACTCCCAAACGTGCTCCATCCGCCATGCTGCGCACTCCCAAACGTGCTCCATCCGCCATGCTGCGCACTCCCAAACGTGCTCCATCCGCCATACTCCGCACTCCCCATCGTGCTCCATCCCCCATGCAGCGCACTCCCCATCGTGCTCCATCCCCTATGCTGCGCACCTCCCATCGTGCTCCATCTCCCATGCTGCGCACTCCCAAACGTGCTCCATTCGCCATGCTGCGCACTCCCAAACGTGGTCCATCCGCCATGCTGCGCACTCCCAAACGTGCTCCATCCGCCATACTCCGCACTCCCCATCGTGCTGCATCCCCCATGCTGCGCACTCCCAAATGTGCTCCATCCGCTATGCTGCGCACTCCCAAACGTGCTCCATCCGCCATGCTGCGCACTCCCAAACGTGCTCCATCCGCCATGCTGCGCACTCCCAAACGTGCTCCATCCGCCATGCTGCGCACTCCCAAACGTGCTCCATCCGCCATGCTGCGCACTTCCAAACGTGCTCCATCCGCCATGCTGCGCACTCCCAAACGTGCTCCATCCGCCATGCTGCGCCAGCATCAGCCTCTCTACCTGCAGCATCAGCCTCTCTGCCCGCAGCATCAGCCTCTCTCCCCGCAGCATCAGCCTCTCTGTCCCCAGCATCAGCCTCTCTGTCCCCAGCATCAGCCTCTCTGTCCCCAGCATCAGCCTCTCTTCTCCCAGCATCAGCCTCTCTGTCCCCAGCATCAGCCTCTCTGTCCCCAGCATCAGCCTCTCTCATCCCAGCATCAGCCTCTCTGTCCCCAGCATCAGCCTCTCTGTCCCCAGCATCAGCCTCTCTGTCCCCAGCATCAGCCTCTCTCATCCCAGCATCAGCCTCTCTAATCCCAGCATCAGCCTCTCTCATCCCAGCATCAGCCTCTCTGTCCCCAGCATCAGCCTCTCCATCCCAGCCTTCCCCAGGATCAGCCTCTCTCATCCCAGCATCAGCCTCTCTGTCCCCAGCATCAGCCTCTCTGTCCCCAGCATCAGCCTCTCTCATCCCAGCATCAGCCTCTCTGTCCCCAGCATCAGCCTCTCTGTCTCCAGCATCAGCCTCTCTGTCCCCAGCATCAGCCTCTCTGTCTCCAGCATCAGCCTCTCTCATCCCAGCATCAGCCTCTCTAATCCCAGCATCAGCCTCTCTCATCCCAGCATCAGCCTCTCTGTCCCCAGCATCAGCCTCTCCATCCCAGCCTTCCCCAGGATCAGCCTCTCTCATCCCAGCATCAGCCTCTCTGTCCCCAGCATCAGCCTCTCTGTCCCCAGCATCAGCCTCTCTGTCCCCAGCATCAGCCTCTCTTCTCCCAGCATCAGCCTCTCTGTCCCCAGCATCAGCCTCTCTCATCCCAGCATCAGCCTCTCTGTCCCCAGCATCAGCCTCTCTGTCCCCAGCATCAGCCTCTCTGTCCCGAGCATCAGCCTCTCTCATCCCAGCATCAGCCTCTCTAATCCCAGCATCAGCCTCTCTCATCCCAGCATCAGCCTCTCTGTCCCCAGCATCAGCCTCTCCATCCCAGCCTTCCCCAGGATCAGCCTCTCTCATCCCAGCATCAGCCTCTCTGTCCCCAGCATCAGCCTCTCTGTCTCCAGCATCAGCCTCTCTCATCCCAGCATCAGCCTCTCTCATCCCAGCATCAGCCTCTCTCATCCCAGCATCAGCCTCTCTGTCCCCAGCATCAGCCTCTCCATCCCAGCCTTCCCCAGGATCAGCCTCTCTCATCCCAGCATCAGCCTCTCTGTCCCCAGCATCAGCCTCTCTGTCCCCAGCATCAGCCTCTCTGTCCCCAGCATCATCCTCTCTTCTCCCAGCATCAGCCTCTCTCATCCCAGCATCAGCCTCTCTGTCCCCAGCATCAGCCTCTCTGTCTCCAGCATCAGCGTCTCTGTCCCCAGCATCAGCCTCTCTGTCTCCAGCATCAGCCTCTCTCATCCCAGCATCAGCCTCTCTAATCCCAGCATCAGCCTCTCTCATCCCAGCATCAGCCTCTCTGTCCCCAGCATCAGCCTCTCCATCCCAGCCTTCCCCAGGATCAGCCTCTCTCATCCCAGCATCAGCCTCTCTGTCCCTAGAATCAGCCTCTCTGTCCCCAGCATCAGCTTCTCTGTCCCCAGGATCAGCCTCTCTCCTCCCAGCCTCCTCCAGCACGCCATGCTCCTCTGCCGACACTCACAGATCCGATCGCATACACTCACACACACCGACACACACCCGATCGCATACACTCACACACCCGATCGCATACACTCACACACACCCGATCGCATACACTCACACACACCTGATCGCATACACTCACACACACCCGATCGCATACAGTCACGTACACACACATTGACGATATTGCACATACGCGCTCATACTCACAACATCCGGAGATACCACATGCTTCTGGCCATGTGATCCTCCGGCAGGTCCTGGAAGGTCACAACAGCACAGTATCGAGGCCGAGAAGCAAGCGATATCGCCGGATGCTGTGAGTGTGTGAATGCGATGTGATGTATGTGTGATGTATGTGTGATGTGTGTGTGATGTGTGTGTGAGGTGTGTGTGAGAGTGAGTGTGAGCCGGTGTACACTGGTAAATATGATACACATCGGGTAACCAAGGGACCTTAGTTACCCGATGTGTATAATGGTTACCAGCGTTCACGGCCTCCGTCAAGATCCCAGCATCGCAAGGTTATGTCTGGCGCTGCTGGGATCCTGACGGAGCCGGTGTAGAAGCAAGCGATATCCCAGGATGTTGTGAGTGTGTGGATGTGATGTGTGAGGTGTGTGTGAGAGTGAGTGTGATGTGATGTGTGTGTGTGTGTACTCACCTGGGAATCGGAGCTCCGTGTCAGTTGGGCCAGAGCGAGCGTGCATTGCGTGAGGGGGGCGGGGCCTGCAGAGAGCCGGGGCGAGAGGCCAATCCATGTGGGGGGGCGGGGCCATGGCGAGCCCAGCGGCCAATCAGCTTTGTGTCACCGTAAGGACACAATTTTTGAGCATGACAGACAGACAGAATAAGGCAATTATATATATAGATAACAAAAATCATACATGAACTACACAATACGTAAATTCTAGAATACCCGATGCGTATAATCGGGCCACCTTCTAGTAAAAAATAAAGGTTTTTATGAATAGTCGTGAGTAGCACAATTTTTGTAGGCTATATAATACTTAGCACTGACTTGTGTCCAGTAGTGGTTATTATATAGGTCGATATATTGGTTTTTATATTACTGACCTGTTTTAGTACAATTTTGAATAACATTTTTTTTCCTGTAAAATCCATTTTATCTTTGGTTTTGTATGTTTTATTGTCAGTCCATAAAAATGGCATTATACTCTGACAATATTGCTACGATTAGCAACCTGGAAGTCAAGGATGCATCCAGGCGTCATTCCCATGCTGTTCCCATTCCATCCATTTCAGTGATTTTACTGCCCCCCAGGCCCCATTGGGGGAGCATCCGGAAAAATGCTAGAGTTTCCCATTGATTCCATTACCGCATATTTGTTCCTTGAGAAGAGCACTTGAAATCCCTAATATTTCTCATATATTTCTCAGTTTAGTCACAATATACTTAAAGTGTAACTGTTGTTTCAATTTTCATTTTATAAGTCAATAGTACACTTAAAAATAAGCCACTTTGTAATATAAGTTATCAGACAAATTTCCTTCTTTCTCCACCAGAATTGATCAGTCATTATTCATCCTGAGGTAAAATCTGTATTCAGTGAAGATTTTGCCATTACTGAGATAGGAGATGGCAGTTGGTGCTGATGAGATTCTATGAGGATGGGAAGAGGCAAGAGCTAGAGGCAGAGGGAGGAGCTAGAGGCAGAGGGAGGAGCTAGAGGCAGAGGGAGGAGTGTGAGTAAGAGCTCCGCCCCCTCCTCTCTCTTCTATCTACATAGAATCTAATCTGTAACAACAGCCATCTCTGATCTCAGTAATGGGAAAGTCTTCACTGAATAAAGATTTTATCTCATAATTGAGACTTTTGATAATCACTGATCAATGCTGGCGGAGAAAGAAGCAAATTTGTCTGATAAGATTAAACATTAGAAATTTACTATTACATTATTATTCCCAGTCAATTCTGGACTATGAATGGGCAGAATTTTAATTTTCAGAAAAGCATATTTATTGTTCACTCTTTATGACCTGGAAATGGGAACATTTATTTTTGGTTGGAATGACTTTAGATTTGATATACACTACTCACAGAAAGTCACTGCACAAAAGCCAACACCAGTGGTGGGTATACCCCAAAAATGTCAATGTCTCAATAATTTGCCATGGGGCCTTCCTTTCATAGAGATGAGTGAACCTGTTCGATAAAGCTTCGCCAATTTCAAATTCGGTATGAGCCTTAGGAAGGCTTTGCACACTACGACATCGTAGGTGCGATGTCGGTGGGGTCAAATCGAAAGTGACGCACATCCGGCGTCGCAGTCAATATTGTAGTGTGCAAATCCTTTTTGATATGATTAACAAGCGCAAAAGCGTCGTTATCATATCATCGTTGTAGGGTCCGACATTTCCATAATGCCGGTTCAGCGACAGGTACGATGTAGTTCCTCGTTCCTGCGGCAGCACACATCGCTGTGTATGAAGCCGCAGGAGCGAGGAACATCTCCTACCTGCGTCCCGGCTGCAATGAGGAAGGAAGGAGGTGGGCGGGATGTTTACGTCCCGCTCATCTCCGCCCCTCCGCTGCTATTGGCTGCCTGCCGTGTGACATCGCTGTGACGCCGCACGACCCGCCCCCTTAGGAAGGAGGCGGGTCGCCGGCCAGAGCGACGTCGCAGGACAGGTGAGTGCATGTGAAGCTGGCGTAGCGATAATGTTCGCTACGCCAGCAATCACAAGATATCGCTGCTGCGACGGGGACATCGGCTTGCGATGTCGCAGCGTGCAAAGTACACCTTAGCCTGTTCGGTTCGGGTTCAGTAACCCGACCACTTTCCCCAAAAGTTGGCAATGTTCGGTTTTGTTCAATCACTGATCCCGATTTAAAAAAATGCTTTTCTAATAACATGGTATGCTTTTGGATAGGATTGTGGCGCCTTTCTTTTTCTTCTTAACTTTATTTGCATATATTCCTGCAGTAAATCACGGCACATCAAGCATCCACAAGGTTCAGACACATGGGCTTGTATCAGTGGTTGTCTAAAGCCTGCTTTAGACGTTGCAATTTCGCGTACGATATCGTATGCGATTTGCAACGCCCCCATCGTATGTGTGGCACGTTCAATTTGTTGAACGGGCCGCACAAACGATTAACCCCCGTCACACACACTTACCTTCCATACGACCTCGATGTGGGTGGCGAACGTCCACGTCCTGGAGTGGGAGGGACGTTCAGCGTCACATCGACGTCACACGGCAGCCAGCCAATAGAAGTGGAGGGGCGGAGCTGAGCGGGACGTAAACATCCCGCCCACCTCCTTCCTTCCGCATTGTGGGCCGGGAGCCGCAGAACGTAGGTAAGATCTGTTCATCGTTCCCGGGGTGTCACACGCTGCGATGTGCGCTACCCCGGGTACGATGAACAATCTGACGTGGAATTCTAGAGAAAGTTACGATGTGTATGCGATGAATGTTTTAACGTTCAATCGCAATCGCACGTACCTGTCACACACTGCAATGTAACTTACGATGCCGGATGTGCGTCACTTACGACATGACCCTGCCGACACATTGTAAGATACATTGCAGTGTGTAAAGCGGGCTTTAGTCACATGTCCATCGGCATTGGCACCATTTTGTGAATGTGAAACGTTAGGGAAAATGCTGCTGCCGGTGCTACCCCCGGAGCTGCTAGACAGTTAGCTTTGCTAGGGAATTAATAAAATAGTGTCCAATAACAATGTGCAGTGTAGAGAAACCTTTGTGCCACAAATTGGCATTTAATGATAGAAATAAAGGTAGGTACTTGTCAGTGCCTACTAAAGAGTTGCCAGTGAAGGATCTAAATAGCTATTACTACTTATTATGGCCTGCTTCCAATTAGCCACTCAATCACATTTTTAGGTATTGTTCGTACTGGCTGCTGTAAATTTGTTAGTAAACTGGGTAAAAAGGTCTTGTCAGTTTTAATCACCTGTTCAAACTGACACAGTCAATCACATTTCTAGGCATTGTTAGTTAGTACTGCCTGCTGTCAATTTGTTAGTGAAGTAGGTAAAAAGGGCTTGGCAGTTTTCATTGTCTGGTCAAAATTAACCAGTCAATCATATTTGTAGGTATTGTTAGTTAGTAGTGCGTGCTGTAAATTTGCTAGTGAACTAGCTAAAAAAGTCTTGTCAGTTTTCATTGCCTGCTCAAAATGACACAGTCAATCACACTTGAAGGTATTGTTAGTTCTGCCTGCTGTCAATTTGCTAGTGGAGTAGCTCAAAAGGTCTTGGCAGTTTTCATTTCCTGGTCAAAAATACGCAGTCAATAACATTTGTAGGCATTGTTAGTTAATAGTGCCTGCTGTCAATTGGGTAAACGTCTTGTCAGTTTTCCTCACCTGCTCAAAATTATGCAATCAATCACATTTGTGTAACACTCACCGCCAAGGGATAGTACTGCGGCGATTTGAAGTGGACCCACTGGACCACAGGGAGACCCCTGGTCTACTCAAATGTGGGGTAGAGGACCAATACTGCGGCACCTGACCCCCAGGACAGGGTGGACACAGGAGCACACAGGACTGAGTCTCAAGTGCATACAGGGACCACCAGAGTGGCTCAAGGCAAGTTGCACAGCCAGCACGGACAGGCAAAGTCACTAGCAAAGCAGATGGCATAGCCAGGGCAGGACAGGCAGGCAGAGTCTCTACTACCAAAAGGGCAGGCAGAGTCTATAGCAACGACAGAGCAGGACGGACAGGCAGAGTCCGGGTACAATCAGGATGGGACTGGAACCAGGTGCCAACAGGCAGGATGGGCTAGTGGCCAGGAACAGACAGAACCGAATGGACCCAGGTGCCAACAGGCGGAATGGACTGGGAGCCAGAAACGGGCAGGACAGCATAGGAGCAGGACAGGATGGGACCAGACGGCAAAGGCTGGAACAGGACAGAATGGGACCAGACGGAACAGGTGTCCTAACAACTGACTAGACAGAAACAACTGACTAGCAGGATCTATAGTTTTGAACAGGCAATTCCCCTGTGGGAGACAACCTTAAATACCCATTGCCTCTCAGCGATAGGCTGAGAGGCACTTCCTAGGAGTAGCACACTGACCCTTTAAAAGAGAGGCAGCAGCATGCACGTGCACTCCCTAGGAGTGCTCCCAGATATCCTGTGAAGCGCACACAGACAGGAGGCGGGCAGTAGAGGTATGCACATGGTGGAACGAGCAGAGATGCTGGGCAGCATGGGAGCTAGCCACGACCGTGAGTCAAAGAGCATTCCTGCAGGAGGGTGGAGGCAGGGGTGCAGAGTTACAATTTGTAGGTATTGTTAGTTACTACTGCCTGTGTCAATTTGCTAGTGAACTAGGTAAAAAGGTCTTGTCAGTTTTCATGGTCTGCTCAAAATGACGCAGTCAATCCCATTTGTATGTACTGTTAGTTAGTGCTGCCTAATGTCAATTTGCTAGTGAAGTAGGTAAAGGGGTCTTAGCAGTTTTCATTTCCTGCTTAAAATTCCACAGTCAATCATATTTCTAGGTATTGTTAGCTAGTAGTGACTGCTGTAAATTTGCTAGTGAACTAGGTGAAAGAGTATTTGCAATTTTTCTTTACCATCTCAAAATTATACAGTCAATCACGTCTGTAGGTATTGTTAGTCAGTACTGCCTGCTGTCAATTTCCTAGTGAAGTAGGTAAAAAGGTCTTGGCAGTTTTCATTGCCTGGTTAAAATGAAGCAGTCAATCACATTTCTAGGTATTGTTAGTCAGTACTGCCTGCTGTAAATTTGCTAGGGAAGTAGGTAAGTTGGCAGTTTCCATTGCCTGCTCAAAATGACGCAGTCAAACATATATCTACGTATTGTTAGTTAGTACTGCCTGCTGTAAATTTGCTAGTGAACTAGCTAAAAAGGTCTTGGCACTTTTCTTTGTCTGCTCAAAATTACACAGTGAACCATATTTCTAGTTATTGGTACTTTTTAGTGCCATCACAATATTGCCAGCTCAGGCAGGAAATAAAATATCTTCTGTGTCAGGTGTCTGATAGGTGTAGCCGTAGGGTTGCAAAACATCTGTTTGAAAGGGCAATGGTACATCAACCATGAGTGATAAATGACGACAAGGATGTGGTGGAAAAGTGAATAGGTGGGGTGTTGTAGGTGTACATATGGGAAGTTCTGTTAGGGTACTTTCACACTTGCGTTATTTTCCTTCCGTTACAATCCGCCCTTTTGGGAAACAGCGGAATCCGTTAACGGATTCCGCTGTTTCCCATAGACTTGTATGGTTGACGGATTGTACCAAAAGGAGCTGCGTTGCTTCCGCTGGGCGACGCTCCGTTGCTTCCGCCCAGCGGGAGGAACGCAGCATGTAACGTTATTTTGAGCAGCGGAATCCTCTGGATTTCACTGCGCATGCTCTTTTTTTTTTTTTTTTTTTTTTTAAATCAAACTTTATTTTGGCTCGCGGTGGCCGAACGTTCAGCTGAGCGCCCGGCCGTCGGCAAGCGACAGCGCTCAGCTGAATGACCGGCCACCAGCATGCCCGGCCGCCGGCAAGTCACAGCGCTCAGCTGAGCGCCCGCCCGCCGGCATGCCCGGGCGCCGGCAAGTGACAGCGATCAGCTGATCACCCGGCGGCCGGCTGCAGGGAGCGATCAGCTGATCACCCGGCGGCCGGGAGCGATCAGCTGATCACCCGGCAGCCGGCTGCAGGGAGCGATCAGCTGATCACCCGGCAGCCGGGAGCGATCAGCTGATCACCCGGCGGGCGGGAGCGATCAGCTGATCACCCGGCGGCCGGCTACTGGGAGCAATCAGCTGATCACCCAGCGGCCGGCTGCAGGGAACGATCAGCTGATCGTTCACTATAGTCTGCCGCTGGTAAAACCGGGAAAAAAAAAAATCAAAACGAATTGCGTTGTTTTGCAGCATCCGTTGCATCCGTTGTGTCACTATATGCAACACATCCGTTGCATCCGTTACACAACGCAATGCAACGGATACCGTTCAACGCAAGTGTGAAAGTAGCCTTAGTCAAAGCTCTAATGAGCAAACATCAAATCATCCTTTCCCAAGAGAAATGAGAACAACTTCCGTTACCGGACAGCTTACTCCATTAGATTTCTTTGGCAGCCGCACATCAACTCCAAATGAAACTGATAAACAGCATGTGCTAGAGTGAATGGTAAGTGCTGCATCAAGTGGCCTCTCCTCCTTTTCCTGCAGCTCAACATCATAAGCAGTTCATTTCTCAGAGGTGCCACCCTAATTAATCTTCCTTCTTCTTCTTCTTTCCCCAACATCACAAAACTCCAACCGCCAAACAGACTGTGGTGAACCACACATGGACAAGTGTGCAGAGCTGTTCACACATGCTATTCCAAAAATTTTCAGACTCAAGAGGAGGAAAGAATCTGCACCAAGGCCCGAAATCTTTTTCAGTTGCGTCCTGCCCCAGAAAAAGTAGGGTTAAAGCAGGATCCTGACCCTTGTCAACTGATCTTAACCCCCGGGGAATGAGGTGAGGATGATGAGAGTCAAACACCTGAGGTGCACACATACTAATATGTGATGTCAGTCAGGATGAGGAGGATTGGGACAATATAAAGCTTGATGATAAAGTTGCAGATCCTACATGGTGTGAACCCAGAGGCACACAGCTTTGTAGCTCAGCAGATGAGGAGGCGGACGTTGAAGAGGATGTCGAGGAGGCTACATTAGCAATTCCCACACAAACTCGTAGTGATGCAACCATGAGAAGCACTGCATCCTCAGCCACAATGGTGGCTGTGGCCAGAAGCAGTTTGCAGGAAAGGACACTTTACATGCTGCGATATCGCTAGCGAGCGTACCCGCCCCCGACGGTTGTGCCTCACAGGCAAATCGCTGCCCGTGGCGCACAACATTGCTTACACCCGTCACACGGACTTACCTTCCCTGCGACATCGCTGTGGCCGGGAAACCAACTCCTTTCTAAGGGGGAGGTTCATGCAGCGTCACAGCGACGTCACATGGCAGCCATCCAATAGAAGTGGAGGGACGGAAATGAGCGAGGGAATATCCCGCCCACCTCCTTCCTTCCTCATTGCCCGTGGACGCAGGTAAGGAGATGTTCGTCGTTCCTGCGGTGTCACACATAGTGATGTGTAATACCGCAGGAAAGACGAACAACCAGTGGCATGCACCACCAACGATATTATGAAAAGGAGCGACGTGTCAACGATTTTTGACGTTTTTGCGATCGTTGATCGTCGCTCCTAGCTGTCACACGCTGCGATGTCGCTAACTACGCCGGATGTGCGTCACAAACACCGTGACCCTGACAATATATCGTTAGCGATGTTGCAGCATGTAAAGCACCCTGAAGAGTTGCCTAGCCAGGGAAACCGCAAAGGATGACCCAACTTTCGTAATCTGGCCATATTGTAAACAACGACTCAAGTAGAGGCAAAAATTAAAATAATTTGACTACTACATGCATAAACTGGCACATGCACAAACAACGTGCATTACTGTGGGAATCTTACTGAGCTTAAATGCGGACTACCGGGCCTACCCACCGGCTGCCAAATCAACCGCATCTGCTACTTCTTCGTCTTCCTGCGTCACCGTCAAAACTTTTCTCACACCAGTCCTGGATCACAGAACCTCCACCTGTTTGTTCGCTACAGTCAGGGTGAGTGAGAGCCCATTAGCTGTTAAGGAAGTAATCATGTCTGGTATTTTTGACCCATGTAAGACACCGAGGCCACATAGTGTGTGTTGCATGGACCATGCCTCACTGGTGTGCAATCACACAATTGGGAAATGAGGGGGAATTGATGCCACTGTCTGCCTGCAATGTTTATAAATATGAAGACTCCAATATGAGTCTCCAAGTTCTCTGTAGTGCCACGGTTCTGGGAGCAAGATGCCTACGCCTGTCACTCATGCATCTCTTTATATTTTAAAATGAAAATGCTAGTCCAGATCTTGTGTGTTGCATGGACCATACTTCCCTGGTGTGCAAACACACTATGGGGAAATGGCGGGAAAATTGATGCCACCGTCCTGCTGTCTGCCTGAATGTTTTTTAAATGTCGAAACTCCAAGATCAGTCACAAAGTTGTGTCTTGTCTGTATTGCCATGGTTATGGGAGCAAGACACCTACACCTGTCACTCATGCATCTCTTGATTTTTAAAATTACATGCCAGCCCACATCCTGTGTGTAGCATGTACCATAATACGCTGCTGTGCAGACACACTATGGGAAAGGGGGGTGGACAATTGGTGCCCCTGTCCTGTTGTTTGCCTGAAGGTTTTTTGATCTCAAGACTCCAAGATGGGTTTACAAATTGTCTTTTGTCTGTAGAGCCAAGGTTCTGGGATCAAGAGGCCTACACCTGTCACTTATGCATCTCTTGATTTTTAAAATGAAAATGCCAGGCCACATAATCTGTTTAAGTCAATGAAATCAGGCAGCGCTTAAATATATATGCATTGGAGATCGCAGTCACACAGCTACAGCATTGTGGACCCCTATCTAGTCCCAGTTTTATAGTTTCAATGGCTGTCTCCACTGAACCTGGAGCCAGGGAAGGTCGTGTGCGATAACAGTGCAAACCTGGTGGTGACACTATGCCTGGGCGACACATCACATATGCACTGCATATATAAAGCTGGTCGTACCAAAATGTCTAGAGCATTATTACGGCCTGGATGTGCTGCTGCAGAAGGGACGGTCGCTGTGTACTCACTTTTCAAATGAAAATGTGAGGCCACATCTTGTGTGTTGCCTGGACCATACCTGACTGTTGGATGGGTTTCTAAGTTGTATGTTGTCTTTACTGCAGGGGTGTAAGAGCAAGAGACCCAATCCTGTCACTCATCCACCTCTTGATTATTAAAATAGAAATACCAGGGTACATTCTGTGTGTTGCATGGACCATAGCTGATTGTTGTGCAAAGACACTATGAGGTAATAGGAGGGGGAGCAATTGATGCTGCTGTCCTGCTGCCTGCCTGAAAGGATTTTAAATATTAAGACTCCAAGATGGGTCTCTAAGTTGTGTCTTGTCTGTACTGGCAAGGGTATGGGAGCACCAGCCCTACACCTGTCTCTCATCCAACTATATATTTCTTATGTCAATAGTCTAGGAAGCTAATAGCTATGCCAAAACAGTGGTACTGCACTGGAAAATGTATTTTTTGCTATTTTAACAGTTTTTTGACCCCCCCCCCCCCTTAAGGTATTTTCTCTGCCTTACGTTTGGTCTCCCATTAAACCCCAATGGGGTTCGAAGAGTTTGAAAAGGTTTGGAGTTTGGTTTGGTAAGGCTTGGTGAACCGAACTTTGAAAGGTTCGCTCATCTCTAGCCTTGAGCATCAATTCCAGCTGAGAATGATGTTGCCTTTTGGTCTCAAGTGGAGTTATTGTCTGCGCGGACATGGCATCCCACTCTTCTTGGAGGATGGCCCTCAGGTCATTGAGGTTCTAGGGTACAGAGATATGAGCCTCTACATAGTGACCAGGGACGGCGTTAGCACTTGGCACACCCAGGCAAGTGCCAGGGTCCTGGACATCTGGGAGGGTCCACTCACCATCATCAAGGGTTATGATCAGTTCTGCGGCCCCCGGGCCAAGATAGCTCATCATGTGTTATGCTCCTGTCCCACAGATGAAGAGAGAGAAGAGCCACAGCATCACCCGAGCGCATAGCTGTATGTGCCCACCCAGTTGAATGGGCCCTCAAGAGCTGTCTGGACCCCCCAGAGCTGTATGTGCCCCCCTTCAGAGCTGTATGTGCCTCCTCAGAGTGGTATATGGCCCCCCAGCCCCGTATGTGCCCCCCAGAGCTGTATGTGCCCTTCAGAGCTGTATGAACCCCCCAGACAAGTATGTGCCCCTTTGAGCTATATGTGCCCCCAGAGCTGTATTGGCCCCGCAGAGTTGTATGCCCCACAGTCCAGTAATGTATATGCCCCCCCAGTAATGTGTATGCCCTCAGTAACGTCTATGCCCCAGTAACATCTATGCCTCCCAGTAACATATTTTCCCCTCAGTAATGTCTATGCCCCCAGTAACATCTATGCCCCCCAGTAACATATTTTCCCCTCAGTAATGTCTAGGCCCCCAGTAACATCTATGCCCCCCAGTAACATATTTTCCCCTCAGTAATGTCTAGGCCCCCAGTAACATCTATGCCCCCAGTAACATATTTTCCCCTCAGTAATGTCTATGCCCCCAGTAAGATCTATGCCCCCCAGTAACATATTTTCCCCTCAGTAATGTCTATGCCCCCAGTAACATCTATGCCCCCCAGTAACATATTTTCCCCTCAGTAATGTCTATGCCCCCAGTAAGATCTATGCCCTCCAATAACATATTTTCCCCTCAGTAATGTCTATGCCCCCAGTAACATCTATGCCACCCAGTAACATATTTTCCCCTCAGTAATGTCTATGCCCCCAGTTACATCTATGCCCCCCCAGTAATGAGCATGCCCCTCAGTAATGTGTATGCACCGTTCAGTAATGTGTATGTCCCCTAGTAATGTCTATGCCCCCCAGCCCATCCTGTGATGCATATACATAAAAACAACTGGGTACACCTTGTCATTGGTGGGATGGCTTTATGCTTTTTTTGATCAAAAAGAGTATTTACTAAGTACTCTATGTTTATATGCATTATGCTTTTATTCAGTTACAGCAGGGTATACGTCCACAATTTTTTCCCCTTGATTTTTCTTTGTGATGCATATACTGTAGCCTCAAGCCCTTCTTGTGATGTATATATTGTAGCCCCAGCCCCACCTGTGATGTATATATTGTAGCCCTTAGACCTTCATCTCTAGTCTTGAGCATCAATTCCAACTGAGAATGACGTCGCTTTTTGGTCGTAAGAGGAGTTATTGTCTGCAGTGTCATGGCATCCCACTCTTGTTGGAGGATGGCCCTCGGGTCATTGAGGTTTTGGGTTACAGAGTTATGAGCCTCTACATGGTGACCAGGGATGGCGTTAGAACCTGGCTTACCCAGGCAAGTGACGGGACCCTGGAAAGTTTGGAGGGCTTACTCGCCGTTGTCTGGGGCAGTGGTCAGTTCTGCAACTTCCAGGCCAAGCTAACGCGTGATGTGCTATGCTCCGATCCCACAGATGAAGAGAGAGTAGAGCCACAGCATCACCCAGACCCATAGTTGTATGTGCCTCCTAGCTGTATGGGCCCCAGAGCTGTATATGCCTGAGAGCTGTATACTCACCCCCAACTGTATGTGCCCTCCTGAGCTGTATGTGCCCCAGAGCTGTATGGACCCCCCCCCAGAGTTGTATCCCGACATTCCAGTAATATGTATGCCCTCCAGTAATGTGTATGACGCCAGCAACATCTATGCCCCCAGTAACGTGTGTGCTCCCAGTAACATCTAGGCCTCCAGTAACATGCATGCTCCCCAGTAATGAGCATGTTCCTCAGTAATGTTTATGCCTTTCAGTAATGTGTATGCTCCCCTCAGTAATATTACATAGTTACATAGTTACTTAGGTTGAAAAAAGAAACATCTAGTTCAACCTTCCTCCACCAGTTCTACATTTGGTCACTAAGTAATTTATAACCAACAATGTTTTGTGTACTGAGGAAATCATCCAGCCCTTTTTTGAAAGCTGTTATAGTATCTGCCATTACTACCTCTTGTGGTCGCATTCCACAGTCTGACCGCTCTAACTGTAAAGAACCCTTTCCTATTTAGGTGTCGGAATCGCTTTTCTTCCACTCGCAGTGAGTGCCCCCTGGTCCTTAGTATTGTCTTTGGAAGAAATAAGTCATGTGCCAGTCCTTTATATTGACCACACATGTATTTATACATATAAATGAGATCTCCTCTGAGACATCTTTTTTCTAAGTTAAACAACTTTTTCAACCTGTCATCATACGGGCGGCCTCCATTCCTCATCATACGGGCAGCCTCCATTCCTCATCATACGGGAGGCCTCCATTCCTTGTAGTAGCCTAGTTGCCCGCCTTTGAACTGACTCTAACTTCTGAATGTCCTTTTTAAAATGTGGAGCCCAAAACTGGATTCCATATTCCAAATCTGGCCTTACAAGTGATTTATAGAGGGGTAACAATACATTGGGATCACGGGATCTAATCTCTCTTTTTATACACCCTAAAATCGTGTTTGCTTTAGCAGCTGCTGCCTGACATTGAGTGCTGCTGCTCAGCTTATTTGTAATGAGAATACCCAAGTCCTTCTCCTGTTCTGTAGTCCCGAGGTTACTTCCATTTAATGTATACTAAGCTATAGGATTACTCCGTCCTAGGTGCATTACTTACATACTGTGTATGTCCCCCAGCCCATCCTGTGATGCATATACTGTAGCCCCCAACTCCTCCTGTATTGTATATACTGTAGCCCCAGCTCCTCTTGTGATGTATATACTTAGCCCCAGCCCCTCCTGTGATGTATATACTGTAACCCTCAGCCCCTCCTGTGATGTATATATTGTAGCCCCAGCTCCTCCTGTGATGCACATACAGCAGTCTCAGTGTGCATTGTGTGCAGCAATGTCTGTTAAAGTGACAGACATCAAGCAGCGAGCCCAGCAGAGCCAGATGCCCGGGAGGAACTGGATGGGAGACAAGCTGGGGAGGTGCGTGAGATTTGTTGGCAACTTTCCCATTTTAAAAGTATCTATAATGTGTCTGCGTGTGCATGTATGATGTGTGTATCTATGTATGTCAGTGTGTATGACTGTATATACTTTTGTCTGTTTCTATGTATTTTTGTGAATTTGTCTTCCAATATGTATATGTACGTATGCCTGCGTGTGTATGTATCTGTATATGTGCATGTCTGCGTGTGCATGAGGCCCACTGCGACTATTTTGCCTGGGACCCACAAAAAAATGGAGGTGGCCCTGATGGTGACTCAGCTCATCCCATAGGTTTTCTATTGGATTCAGGCCTGGAGAAAGTGCAGGTTGCTCCATTTGAGGTCTCCCAGTCTCCAGCAGCTGTACCCTAATGATTCGACGTTGATAAGTTGGAATATTGTCATCTATAGAAATGAAATTAGGCTGGTATTATTTATGCAGAGGCACAATGACTGGATTAATTATGTTATTCCTGTAATAGGGGCTTGTCACTGTACCAATCACACAGTTTAGGGCCGTTCTGTATTGACTAAACATACCAGCCTACACTGTAACATCACAAGAGGCTCATCTAGTGACAACACTGGCTAAGGGACAGTGCTCTCCTTGATGTCTCTAACATCGTTAGTGGCCATAATTTCTACTCTGCGTGAATAGACTTTCATCAGTAACCAGCACTGAGGCTGACTGGTCCCTTGTCAAGCGTAGATGCTTTCTGTACAAGGTGGGGTGGTTAGGTACCCTTGCAGGTCATCTACCATGCAGACAATGCTAATGTAAATGGTTTAGAATGGTCTGACGTGACACTTGGGGGTCTCTCACTTCCTGGAGTTGTGTGGCATTCATAACCCAGTTCTGAAGGGCATTGTTCCCTATGCAGTCATCAGTGTGGGATGTGATGGGAGGATGTCCCCTTCTATGACTTTCTGTGACTCATCCAGTCTCTCTGTGTCTCTGTACAACCTGCTGGTGACACTCTGTGATGCTCTAAGCTCACTGGCAACTTCCACATGAGAACATCCTGCTTGAAGCCTCACAATCGCGTAGTACTGCTGATCAATTGTTAGGTGTCGTCTTGGTCATGCCAAAAAGTGAACAGCATCATGAGGAGGACTGTTTAATACGAATTCAAATTGAGTCTGAAAATGTATTTGGGGATTCATGGATCAAACACTTGTTGTGAATTTTGCCATTAAGCTCCTTGTTAGAGAAAAGCAAGTTGTGCCAAATGTCCTGAAACATTGACCAATTGGACATTTGCATTCATAAGTCTAGACAATTTCACATTAAAGTTCACCTGAGGAGGTCAGAGGGCATTTTAGGGTCATCCTAAATTTCACCTGAACGCCAAATAGCCTTAACTTTTCCTGAGTATTGTAATATGGTGTTTTGCTGTTTACAAAATCCAACATGTAATTGAGAGTGTAGTGATTTCATCCAGTCCATCCCTTGTGAGATGCTCCCCGGTGTCATCGATCTATTTCTCTCCAGAAAATGTAAAAATGTAACACAGTTTTGTGTGATGAAGAATAGGAGACATAAGATATATAAACCTCCTCATCACAGCGGAGAATTCACCATATTATTATGAGCCTGTGCTGCCGTCAGTGATGAGAGGACGCAGATCTGAGGATGGCTCCGACTTATTGCAGATTCCTCAATTGTGATTTTGTGCAGATTCCGCTCTGGTTCCTTCTTTTCTCTCTGATCTGTAAATCTGGTGCTCAGGAGGATCCTAGATGTGGTCTTCTCATCTATGAACACTTATTTGAGTATGAGTATTATAAGGATGGAGACGTCTTCATTGGGGGGATATTCACTGCACATTCTATGGTATCTCAGATTACTTATGAAGGGATTGTCAATAGCGAGCCTCATAGATTTTGCACTTTGTAAGTCACTAAACAATCTTTCATCAGGGTTCTCAAACCCATTTTTCTTCTGCTCAGCTCTTACAGCTGCTGTTAGACCACGTAGACTGTTTATGTTCACAATACTGGCCAACCATAAAGAGTGAGAACCCGGCCTAGCTTCATCTGTGGTTCTTCCCCATCTGTGGTTCCACGCACGCACTGATTCATTTTTATCTATAACCATGCACACAAACACTAGAGATGCGACTTTGGTTAAAGTTGTCCGGATAGCTTGTATATTTTACAATTTCTGCAATTTGTTGTTTCTTTTTTACTGGTTGTACTTCAGAAAATCCAGGTGGGTCACCATGAGCTAGAACCATCCATGGTCATTCTGTAAGTTTCTGATGGAACCTCAGAAACACTTGATGACAGCTGGTTGCCATTCATCTAGAAAATCCCAGGCAGTCCATAAAAATTGGGCACTTTTTTGCCCTGTACGTAAACAAGGTTTAAGGAATCCATGATTATTTTTGAAACTGAAGAAACCTACAGATTGTTCTGACTAATTATCATCATTAAACAGTTCACAATAACTGCAGCTAATATCTTTATATCAGAATTATGGGCTGTAGACACGTATCACTGATCATCATAATGATTTCTTATGGTTATACAATGTGTCCATAAAAATATTATTTGTCTGTGATTTTTTTATAAGCTTCCGATAAAAAAAATTGAAAAGTCAAGTTGGCTTTTCCCCGGTTAACAGTAAGTTGATCTTTCATAATGTGGCTTTGAAGTACAATGTTCTGCCGCATACATCTCAGACGTAAAGATGAGCAAATATGTTCAAGGTAAACTGAATTTGTCTTCAATTTTACAAAAAAAATTGAATTTCCCAAAATGATATTCAAATATATTTTTTTGCATATTTTCTTCGCACACATTCAGTGATGTTATGCCATTTTGATAACTATTAGGGAGCAAAATGGTGAAAAAATAAAGGATCATGACAAATGATGAGCGAGAACTACCATGCTCGGGTGCTCAGTACTGGTAACTAGTGATGAGCGGGCACTACCATGCTCGGGTGCTCAGTACTGGTAACTAGTGATGAGCGGGCACTACCATGCTCGGGTGCTCAGTACTGGTAACTAGTGATGAGCGGGCACTACCATGCTCGGGTGCTCAGTACTGGTAACTAGTGATGAGCGGGCACTACCATGCTCGGGTGCTCAGTACTGGTAACTAGTGATGAGCGAGTACTACCATGCTCGGGTGCTCAGTACTGGTAACTAGTGATGAGCGGGCACTACCATGCTCGGGTGCTCTGTACTGGTAACTAGTGATGAGCGGGCACTACCATGCTCAGGTGCTCACTACTCGTAACTAGTGATGAGCAAGCACTACCATGCTCAGGTGCTCAGTACTCGTAACTAGTGATGAGCGGGCACTACCATGCTCAGGTGCTCTGTACTCGTAACTAGTGATGAGCGGGCACTACCATGCTCGAGTGCTCAGTCCTCGTAACTAGTGATGAGCGGGCACTACCATGCTCAGGTGCTCAGTACTGGTAACTAGTGATGAGCGGGCACTACCATGCTCAGGTGCTCAGTACTGATAACTAGTGATGAGCGGGCACTACCATGCTCAGGTGCTCAGTACTGGTTACTAGTGATGAGCGGGCACTACCATGCTCGGGTGCTCAGTACTGGTAACTAGTGATGAGCGGGCACTACCATGCTCAGGTGCTCTGTACTTGTAACTAGTGATGAGCGAGTACTACCATGCTCGGGTGCTCAGTACTGGTAACTAGTGATGAGCGGGCACTACCATGCTCGGGTGCTCTGTACTGGTAACTAGTGATGAGCGGGCACTACCATGCTCAGGTGATCTGTACTGGTAACTAGTGATGAGCGGGCACTACCATGCTCAGGTGCTCACTACTCGTAACTAGTGATGAGCAAGCACTACCATGCTCGGGTGCTCAGTACTCGTAACTAGTGATGAGCGGGCACTACCATGCTCAGGTGCTCTGTACTCGTAACTAGTGATGAGCGGGCACTACCATGCTCAGGTGCTCAGTACTGATAACTAGTGATGAGCGGGCACTACCATGCTCAGGTGCTCAGTACTGGTAACTAGTGATGAGCGGGCACTACCATGCTCAGGTGCTCAGTACTGGTAACTAGTGATGAGTGGGCACTACCATGCTCAGGTGCTCAGTACTGGTAACTAGTGATGAGCGGGCACTACCATGCTCAGGTGCTCAGTACTGATAACTAGTGATGAGCGGGCACTACCATGCTCAGGTGCTCAATACTGGTAACTAGTGATGAGCAAGCACTACCATGCTCAGGTGCTCACTACTCGTAACTAGTGATGAGCAAGCACTACCATGCTCGGGTGCTCAGTACTCGTAACTAGTGATGAGCGGGCACTACCATGCTCAGGTGCTCAGTACTGGTAACTAGTGATGAGCGGGCACTACCATGCTCAGGTGCTCAGTACTGATAACTAGTGATTTGCGGGCACTACCATGCTCAGGTGCTCAGTACTGGTAACTAGTGATGAGCGGGCACTACCATGCTCAGGTGCTCAGTACTGGTAACTAGTGATGAGCGAGCACTACCATGCTCGGGTGCTCAGTACTGGTAACTAGTGATGAGCGGGCACTACCATGCTCGGGTGCTCAGTCCTCGTAACTAGTGATGAGCGGGCACTACCATGCTCAGGTGCTCAGTACTCGTAACTAGTGATGAGTGAGCACTACCATGCTCGGGTGCTCAGTACTCGTAACTAGTGATGAGCGGGCACTACCATGCTCAGGTGCTCAGTACTGGTAACTAGTGATGAGCTGGTACTACCATGCTCAGGTGCTCAGTACTGGTAACTAGTGATGAGCGGGCACTACCATGCTCAGGTGCTCAGTACTGATAACTAGTGATGAGCGGGCACTACCATGCTCAGGTGCTCAGTACTGGTAACTAGTGATGAGCAAGCACTACCATGCTCAGGTGCTCACTACTCGTAACTAGTGATGAGCAAGCACTACCATGCTCGGGTGCTCAGTCCTCGTAACTAGTGATGAGCGGGCACTACCATGCTCAGGTGCTCAGTACTGGTAACTGGTGATGAGCGGGCACTACCATGCTCAGGTGCTCAGTACTGGTAGCTAGTGATGAGCGGGCACTACCATGCTCGGGTGCTCAGTACTTGTAACTAGTGAGCGGGCACTACCATGCTCAGGTGCTCAGTACTGGTAACTAGTGATGAGCGAGCACTACCATGCTCGGGTGCTCAGTACTTGTAACTAGTGATGAGCGGGCACTACCATGCTCAGGTGCTCAGTACTGGTAACTAGTGATGAGTGGGCACTACCATGCTCAGGTGCTCAGTACTAGTAACTAGTGATGAGCGGGCACTACCATGCTCAGGTGCTCACTACTCGTAACAAGTGATGAGCGGGCACTACCATGCTCAGGTGCTCACTACTCGTAACTAGTGATGAGCAAGCACTACCATGCTCGGGTGGTCACTACTGGTAACTAGTGATGAGCAAGCACTACCATGCTCGGGCGCTCAGTACACATAACTAGTGATGAGCGGGCCCTACCATGCTCAGGTGCTCAGTACTGGTAACTGGTGATGAGCGGGCACTACCATGCTCGGGTGCTCAGTACTGGTAACTAGTGATGAGCAGGCACTACCATGCTCGGGTGCTCAGTACTGGTAACTAGTGATGAGCGGGCACTACCATGCTCAGGTGCTCAGTACTGGTAACTAGTGATGAGCGGGCACTACCATGCTCAGGTGCTCAGTACTGGTAACTGGTGATGAGCGGGCACTACCATGCTCAGGTGCTCAGTACTGGTAACTAGTGATGAGCGGGCACTACCATGCTCGGGTGCTCACTACTCGTAACTAGTGATGAGCGGGCACTACCATGCTCGGGTGCTCAGTACTGGTAACTAGTGATGAGCGGGCACTACCATGCTCGGGTGCTCAGTACTGGTAACTAGTGATGAGCGGGCACTACCATGCTCGGGTGCTCAGTACTGGTAACTAGTGATGAGCGGGCACTACCATGCTCGGGTGCTCACTACTCGTAACTAGTGATGAGCGGGCACTACCATGCTCAGGTGCTCAGTACTGGTAACTGGTGATGAGCGGGCACTACCATGCTCGGGTGCTCACTACTCGTAACTAGTGATGAGCGGGCACTACCATGCTCAGGTGCTCAGTACTGGTAACTAGTGATGAGCGGGCACTACCATGCTCGGGTGCTCACTACTCGTAACTAGTGATGAGCGGGCACTACCATGCTTAGGTGCTCAGTTTTGCAAAAGAGAATAATACTGAGTATAATGGAACAATAAGAGGAAAAATTACAAGCTCACCCACCTGGAGAACTACCAAAAGGAACGGTGCAGTGATCAGGAAACAGCCAGCCCGGGCTGCAGGCAATCACTGAACGTGAAGAAAAAAAAAGGATCCAGCATCCAATTAAATTAAAAAAATGTTCTTTATTCAACAAACATAAAAGGGTTCTTCCATAACAATAAAACCCAATTTACATGGCAGGGTAGAAAAAACAGAACGCGTTTCGGAATGACAGCTCCTTACGCTGAGCTAAGTTCAGAGTAAGGAGTTGTCATTCCGAAACACGTTCCGTTTTTTTTACCCTGCCATGTAAATTGGGTTTTATTATTACGGAAGAACCCTTTTATGTTTGTTGAATAAAGAAAAAAAATGTAATTCAATTGGAACTTGGATGCTGGATCCATTTTTTTTTTCTTCAAGTTCAGTGAGTATAATGGAAGTCACTGGTAAACTTGAGCATTTGTTCGGAAGATTTTCTGGGAAAATCCTTGAGTTTTAAATTGACTTCCGTTATATTCGGAACTTGAGTCGAGCCTGTCCTACCTACTCATTTCGAATACCGCGCACCCGAGCATGGTAGTGCTCGCTCATCACTAATCATGGCATCACAATGTGCATTGCCTGTAGATACTCAAGAGCACATTAATAGATTAATGCATTGTGTCTATACCGTATATGTGTTTTTCAGCTGTTTTATATCTTCTTTCCCCGCAGTGTAAGTATCAGAGAATATCAGCAGCTGATGGCTTTTATTTTCACCATTGATCAAATTAATCGGAGTCCAGATCTCCTGCCTAATATCACCCTGGGGTATCACGTCTTTGATTCGTGTGGAAATATAAATAAAGTTATTAGAGACGTTCTGCATATAATGACCGGGATAAAGAGCAAATTTGCAATTCCCAACTATTCCTTTAATATACACGGAGTACTGGCCGGTTACATCGGAGATCTCCATCCTTATACCACTAATCCAATGGCAGAGTTACTGAGCATTTTCGGATATACTCAGGTAAGTGCCGCTCCCTATATTACTAAGAATATTCAATGACAAAGAGTTGTCCCAAATTTAAGAAATTGTCCCTGGAGGTTGGAGTCATAAGGACACTGATACAACTCAGTTCCTTCCTCCTCTATCTATTATATGTAAAAACTAGAGCTTCTGCCAGGACTTTCTCAGTGACCAGGTAGGAAAGACGTGGAGCAGGACACAGGCAAGATGGGTGTATGGCCGGTGTCCCACTAGCGGTTACAGTGCGTATATCTCGCGCGAGTTTAACGGTGCATCACCCGTCATGGACTCACACTCTGCTCACAGGAGCGGGTCGGTGGCATGCATCTCTATGCAGCCAACCCGCTCCTGTGAGCAGCATGTGAGTCTGTGACGGGTGATGCACCGTGAAACTCGAGCGAGATATACGCGCGGTAATCGCAAGTGGGACACCGGCCTATATGGTGATGTAGCAAAGCTGTGTGTGTTGACGTAGTAGATCTGTGTATGATGATGTAGCAGAGTTGTTTTTTCTTGATGTAGCAGAGTTGAGTCTGTTGATGTTGTGTGGTTAGTATAAAATCTCCTATCATGATGCTGACACAGGTAATAGGGTGTAGGGATGACAACGTTGGAGTAATGAAGAGGTAGAACAGTTTCACTTGCTGGTTTTACAATACCTACAGCTGGATCCTTGAAGAATTTTATTTAAGACAGAATTTCTAAGATAAGGGGTCTGAAAGAAAATGTATAGGTGTGTTTCACACGATGAGGAGGCCATGTTTTCAATGGCGAAATGTTTTCCATCTTAGTTATGTAGACATTTTCAGAACTAAAGTGATGGATGTCAAATGCAAAGTCTGGAGTGTCTTATCTAGCCAATGTATTGTATATAATAAAGGTAATATATTAATGTGTATTATTATTATTATTATTATTATTATTATTAATAATATTTATTTATTGAGCACCATTGATTCCATGGTGCTGTACATGAGAAGGGGGTTACATACAGAATACATATACAAGTTACAATAGACAAACTAGTACAGAGGGAAGAGGGCCCTGCCCTTGCGGCTTACACTTTATAGGATATTGGGGAGGAGACAGTAGGTGGGGTGTTGGTCGGGTGGCAGTTCTGATACAGTGGCGAGGCGGCAGCTCAGGTGGTGGTGAGGCGGCAGCTCGGGTGGTGGTGAGGCGGCAGCTATGGTGGTGTTGAGGCGGCGAGGTCCTTGGAGATTATAGGCATTTCTGAACAGATGAGTTTTCAAGTTCCGTTTGAAGCTTGCAAGTGTGGTGGATAATCTGACGTGTTGAGGCAGTGAATTCCAGAGTACAGGGGATTCTCGGGAGAAGTCTTGGAGGCGGTTGAATGAGGAGTGAATGAGAGAGGTGGAGAGAAGGAGATCTTGGGAGGACCGGACATTACGTGTTGGAGTGTAGTAGGAGATTAGTTCGGAGATATACGGAGGAGACAGATTATGGATGGCTTTGTAGGTCTGTGTTAGTAGTTTGAATTGGATTCGGTGGAGGATTAGGAGCCAATGGAGGAATTTGCAGAGGGGAGAAGTGGGGTGGTGTTGAGTAGAAAGGTGGACCAGTCAGGCAGCAGAGTTAAGGATGGACTGGAGAGGTGCGTGAATCTTGGCAGGGAGGCCACAGAGGACGATGTTGCAGTAGTCTAGACAGGAGATTATGAGGGCATGCACTAGCATTTTTGTAGATTGAGAATTGAGGAAAGGACGGATTCTGGAAATATTTTTGAGTTCAAGACGGCAGGAGGAGGTGAGGGATTTGATGTGTGGTATGAAGGACAAGGCAGAGTCAAAGGTCACTCCGAGGCACCAAACTTTGTGTGCTGGGGAGAGCGTGATGTTATTTATTGTAATAGATAGATCAGGTAGAGAGTGTAGGTGAAATGGAGGAAATATGATTAGTTCAGTTTTGGCCACATTGAGTTTTAGGAAACGAGAGGAGAAGGAGGATATGGCTAATAGACACTCTGGGATTCTGTACAGCAGAGATGTGACATCTGGGCCAGAGAGGTAGATCTGAGTGTCATCGGCATATAGGTGGTACTGAAACCCATGGGACTTTGAGTTGGCCCAGGCCGAATGTATATAAGGAAAAAGGTAAGGGTCCCAGGACAGAGCCTTGAGGGACTCCAACAGACAGATGGCGGGATGAAGAGGTTGTGTGGGAGTGGGAGACACTAAAAGTGCAGTTGGAAAGGTAACCCCTTGTATCTTAACCCCTACACCCCCAGGAGATTTTCCATTTTTCTGTTTTTGTTTTTGTTTTTTGCTCCCCTTTTTCCAAAAGCTGTAACTTTTTTACTTTTCCATCAATCTTGCCCTATAAGAGCTTATTTTTTGCATCTCAACCTGACATTTTTAATGTTACCATTTTTGCACACATGCTTCGTTTTGATTGCCTGTTATTGCATTTTGTGCAAAATTTGTGGTGACCAAAAAACGTAATTTTGGTGTTTGGAATTTGTTTGCCACTCTGCCATTTACTAATCAGATTAATTACTGTTATACTGTTAATGCTGGCCATAAATTTACTGTGATGCAATCTAATCGTGCATCTACCTTAAACTGTCTGCAGTCCAAATTATGAGTCAATTATGGTAGCATGCATATCATTCTCTTTCATACACACTAGAGACGTACTCGGATATGAATAGAAAGTAAGACTGATTTAATACGGAAGTGAACAATACATTTAAAGGGAATTATTGGCTAGCAGCCAATAATACGTAACACGTCTCCTATTGGATAAAGTAGAACAGCTTATTCTGTGATATACAATATACTGTAATGTGCTTGCTTCCTCATTTCTATTAAGCAATGTCAGCATGATTCACCCATCACATGAAAAGTCCAGACTGTCTGAGTCTTATGTCTGAATGCAGAACTAGGTGGGGTACACTGTTACGGTTGCTGTGGCACTGGAGACTATGTTCGGATTTCTTGCTACTGCACATGTGCAAGCGCTGGAGACTAAGTCCTATCTTGGAGCCATTGCACATGTGCGGGTGACATCATCGCTGACACGAGGTCACATGTCTCTGACACCTTCTAAGCTGATTGGCCGCTGGTCATTTGCTTGTGACACATGGTCACATGTCTCTGACACCTTCTATGCCGATTGGTCGCTGGTCATGTGCTTGTGACGCTTTGCTCGGTGATAGGCCAGCGTGATGTCATTGCTGTCATTCTGGCAGCGGATTGGCTCTGGTGTCCTCCATCTTGGATGAGGCACAGAGTCTATATAAGACCCTGACGCACACGGCGCCCGGCGCTCAGTCCTCTTGGTTCATGCATGAGAGTAGACGCTCTGTGCACGTCCCTCTAGGCATCTCTCTGTCTATGCTAGGTGAGCGCTACCGGCAGGGTAGCGTTCTTATACCTTACAGCTTCGGCTGTGGTCCGTATCCTTACCTCTTAGTGGAGCGGACATAGGCAGGTGCCTGAGGCACATGGTCCGGCTGGGCCTTGTGAATCTACTCGTAGGTGGACGTTGCCGCTAGGGTAATGTTCCTTATACTGCGTCTGGCAGTTGTTCGTATCCTCGCACACTAGGGGAGCGAACATAGGTAGGAGCTTTGTGCGGCTTATGCTGCTGTCCATCTCTTTTGCACCACTAGTGGAGCGGACCTAGGCAGGTGCCATATCTAGTGGTTCGTGTCCTCGCACACTAGTGGAGCGAACGCAGGTAGAAGCTTTGTGCGGCTTACGCTGCTGTCCGTCTCCTGGCACCGCTAGAGGAACGGACCTAGGTAGGTGCCATTTCACACTGACTGCTTTTGTCCCTGTGACCATTAACAGAGACCATACCACACACCCTCCAAGTGGGGGAGGAATTGCTTTTTTTCTAATTATATTCCTCTGTGAGTTTAACAGAGATATTGCACTCTGCACTTGTGCTATTACTATTTACAGTGGCACACTTATATACCCCTTATCCTCTGCCATAGTCTGCAGCAGAGTCTTTGCACGGTGGACCCTGACTGTCTGATATTCCTTTGGGTTTTATTATCATACAGCCCCCCGTAACATACACAGTCTCAAACAGCATCTTAAATCCTGGTTTTTGGATATCTTCATATATACTCCTAATAGTTCATAATCTTGTCCTTAACAGTCCCCCCTTTGGAGAAAGCCAAAAGTCTTTCCTTACTTTCCCAAGTCTATTGATCTGTCCTAATGCCGATGGTTACCTCACTCACATACGAGATACCCCATCCCTTGTGGATGAATCTTCCCACCCAACAAATTATGCATAGGAAGCCAGATCCTGACCGTATTCTCTAGACTGTCCTCATGGCTATGATCCGCTGGCAAACGTTATTCAGGAAGGGGAACGTGGATGTAGTCCTCTAATTAGCTCATATTTATCAGGGTTGGTTTCACTCAAAGTCTCATGCTCCTCAGTCCTCAGGCGGTAATGGTGGGACATCATCAAAGGTGGGATACACAGTCATCTTCTGGTCCACAGGCTTAGATATCATCGTGCTGGCACAAAGTATCGGGTAGAAGAGGGAAGACAGCCATCTCCTGGTCCCAGGTCCGCCATCTTTTGTAGTGGGATGCATGGATCTTCGTAAGAAGGAAAGAGAGAGAGAGAAAAGAGAGAAGATTGAGATGAGAGAGAGAGAGAAGGAAAGAGAGAGAGAGATTGAGAAGAGAGGAAGAGAATGAGAGAGAGAAAAGAAGAGAGAGAAAGAGAGAAAAGAGAGAAATCTAGATCTGGTTGGATCTGGAGGAGAAAACTCAAAAACATATATTAGGCAAATGTTTAGTTAAACAAACAACAAGCTTAGTTGAAGTATCTGGGGGTACTTCTAAACAGGATTTCATAGGGTCTCAACCTAGTGGTCCCTGCTGGGGTGTGTCTGACACTGAACAATTCAAGGGGAAGACTCTCATGCCCTTGCTTTCTACACTGCCCCATCTTCCCAACCTTCCCTCTATTCTGTGGCTGGTATGGGGTGTGTAGAGTCAGTTCTGTGTCTAAGGCCTGCCATATCTCTTTCGCTGGCAGTAAAAGCAGGTCACTAGCCACTTTCTATGGTCTCCGGGAGCCCACAGCTGCACCCCATCTCAGTCCTCTTCTTCTTCTGAGACTTGCTCTTGAAGGGTCAGTACAACATTTTCTCAAGACTTTCCATCTTCCCTTTCTTCTTCACATCGGGGTCATTCAAAGAACACATTGACTGACTGTTTCTTTGGTAAGTGGTCTTGGGGCTTCTTTGGATGTTCTGTCAGTGAGGGCACTTCTTACTGCTTCCCATGACTCCTCCAATGTAGGCCTCAACCCTGCTCACCGCGACTCTGTCTGGCAATAGCAAAGCTTCCATCAGCTCTTCTATGGCCTCATGGCGGCGTACAGTTCCATTGGCAGTGATCAAGTCTCTTGTCTTCCATACAGAGTAGATGCTGGCTGCCATCTTCGAGGCTTCAGCGAGAGCACATACATCTGCTTCTTCATAGACAGGCATGCGGGTAGCGACTGCTCTATCAGCACAGCGTCTTCTGCTACCACCACCATACCCATGCGGAACCGTCTTCTTGATGTACATCTTGATCCATCCGCAAAGGAGTTAAGTCAGGGTCCAAAGGTGTATCCGTCACTGTATCGAATCCAGAGTTTCCTTAGCTATGCCAGAGTCGACTACCTCTTCCACCAAGGTGTCAGAGGTGGGACACTCCCCCCTTGGAAGAGGGAGACGTTTAGCAGCATTAAGGACCCCACACCGGGAGATGGTGACTTTGTCAGGGAGCAGTTTGTCACTGGTGCTTTAGGTAGGTGTTCAATCTGGCTGAGTAGTAGTAGTCAAAGGGCTGCTGTCTTCCTCCATGGCAAACAGGTAGAATGACTTCTGGGCTGGAGATGACGTGATGATACTCTTCAGGTGACTGTGACTGTGACTCAGGTGACTGTGACTGCAGCACATCTGTATGTGGGGTGATCTTGTAAGCTGCTAGATTCATCTCCAGACATCTTGCCACTTGAAGGAGGGTGTCTTGGTCCTTACCAGCTGTAGTTTGCATGTGGGCTCTCGGAGACCTGATACAAAGGACTATACCCAGGTTTGTAAAAAAGGGCAATGGGTGTAACTTGGGGTCAGGAGAGCACTCAAATTCTAAAAACTAAGATCCCCTAAAACCCCGGGGAAAGAGAAGAGAGCACAAAAGTGTTTGGAAACTAGCAAGCAGCACCCCCTGACTACATATACACAACTAGAAATAACAGTGGAGCGTATCTACTCTACCTCTCCTGTGTTGACCCTGTAACTGGGGGCCCTACACTCTCCCTCATCCCGACGGTAGACCTGATGGTGGTCAGGGTCGAGCCTCCAGCGTATCCCTATCTCCTGTCAGACCTTGTAAACTAAGACACAAAGGATTACTGGGTGCTGCCAACAAAAACCCTAATATATGCCAACTCCTGATGATCAAAGTTCCCTTAGGACCACATGATCCTCCACTCTCTATACCAGGGAACTCTTGTGCAATATACCAGGCAGGATAACATACAAGCGAGAATATCTCAAAATTAGGCTAAGCAGCAACTGCCATAGGCAGAAAAATATTCACTGTCCACCAGGACTAATAGTGAGCAGTCTATATGGTCTAATAAATTGTATACTAGGTACAGCAAAAACAAACATGCAAAAGTGAAGGGAAAAGGTTTCCACGGGACTATAAGCAATATCCTCTGCTAAGGTTCATTAGTGGGAACACAATGGGGCACAACTGCATATATGACCAAAAATGTAGTGTGTATTTCAGGTCTCCAGGTCTCTCCTTTGCAGCCTCTGCTGCATCAGCAATAAACAGAGCAGTGGCTAAAAATGGCGTCAAAAGAGGAACTATGTAGTGTCTGAGTTAAAACGGCCGCTAAAGATAATTACCGATAAGAAACAACCGCTAAAAGAGGAAGAAGGTGTTGGCCAAAAATGGCGTCTGAAGAGGCCTGGGAGGGAGGGAGTGACATGGGTTGTGACATGGGTTGTGCCATCTACATTCAGGAGGTATTCAATCTGTCACTGGGAATACGGATTATATACAGTCATATGAAAAAGTTTGGGCACCCATATTAATGTTAACCTTCTTTCTTTATAACAATTTGGGTTTTTGCAACAGCTTTTTCAGTTTCATATATCTAATAACTGATGGACTGAGTAATATTTCTGGATTGAAATGAAGTTTATTGTACTAACAGAAAATGTGCAATCTGCATTTAAACAAAATTTGACCGGTGCAAAAGTATGGGCACCTTAACATAAAAGTGACATTAATATTTTGTAGATCCTTCTTTTGTAAAAAATAACAGCCTCTATTCGCTTCCTGTATCTTTTAATGAGTTCCTGGATCCTGGATGAAGGTAGATTTGACCATTCCTGTTTACAAAACAATTCCAGTTCAGTTAAGTTTGATGGTCGCCGAGCATGGACAGCCCGCTTCAAATCATCCCACAGATGTTCAATGATATTCAGGTCTGGGGACTGGGATGGCCATTCCAGAACATTGTAATTGTTCCTCTTCATGAATACCTGAGTATATTTGGAGCGGTGTTTTGGATCATTGTCTTGCTGAAATATACATCCCCTGCGTAACTTCAACTTCGTCACTGATTCTTGCACATTATTGTCAAGAATCTGCTGATACTAAGTTGAATCCATGCGACCCTCAACTTTAACAAGATTCCCGGTGCCGGCATTGACCACACAGGCCCAAAGCATGATGGAACCTCCACCAAATTTTACTGTGGGTAGCACGTGCTTTTCTTGGAATGCCGTGTTTTTTTGCCTCCATGCATAATGCCTTTTTGTATGACCAAACAACTCAATCTTTGTTTCATCAGTCCACAGGACCTTCTTCCAAAATGTAACTGGCTTGTCCAAATGTGCTTTTGCATACCTCAGGCGACTTTGTTTGTGGCGTGCTTGCAGAAACGGCTTCTTTCGCATCACTCTCCCATACAGCTTCTCCTTGTGCAAAGTGCGCTGTATTGTTGACCGATGCATATTGACACCATCTGCAGCAAGATGATGCTGCAGGTCTTTGGAGGTGGTCTGTGGATTGTCCTTGACTGTTCTCACAATTCTTCTTCTCTGCCTTTCTGATATTTTTCTTGGCCTGCCACTTCTGGGCTTAACAAGAACTGTACCTGTGTTCTTCCATTTCCCTACTATGTTCCTCACAGTGGAAACTGACTGGTTCAATCTCTGAGACAACTTTTTGTATCCTTCCCGTGAACAACTATGTTGATCTTTGTTTGCAGATCATTTGAGAGTTGTTTTGAGGAGCCCATGATGCCACTCTTCATAGGAGATTCAAATAGGAGAACAACTGGCAAGTGGCCACCTTAAATACCTTTTCTCATGATTGGCTACACCTGCCTATGAAGTTCAAAGCTCAATGAGGTTACAAAACCAATTTAGTGCTTTAGTAAGTCAGTAAAAAATAGTTAGAAGTGTTAAAATCAAGAAATTGATAAGGGTGCCCATACTTTTGCACCGGTCAAATTTTGTTTAAATGCGGATTGCACATTTTCTGTTAGTACAATAAACCTCATTTCAATCCAGAAATATTACTGAATCCATCAGTTATTAGATATATGAAACTGAAATAGCTGTTTCAAAAACCCAAATTGTTATAAAGAAAAAAGGTTAACATTAATAGGGGTGCCCAAACTTTTTCATATGACTGTAGGGACCCCTGGGCTGACCCTGTAACTAGGGACCCTGTACTCGCCCTCATCTCGACGGTAGACCTAATGGTGGTCAGGGCCGAGCCTCCAGCGTATCCCTATCTCCTGTCAGACCCTGACATAATATCCCCATACCATACCCCACCCAGGGCTGGGCAAAACACAGAGTGACGGAGAGAAATCTACATTCAGGACAGGAAATAATGGGGTGGGCTTACGTGGACACAGTGCTCCACAGACAGTACACAAGTCCACCCTATGGGACAGCTTATATGGTGGAGGGCGCTGCTTCTAATAATGTGCTTGGAGAAGCCATTTTCACAGACAGGTAAAATACACATAGTGTAGTTGCTAGATTCAGAATTACATCTCTTCAAATCATCTCAATACTTTCACTATATTGACATTCAATATAACATCCTGTACCTTCAATCAATTCTCATCTAATCTCCCCCCTTGGGAGAATTCTCTTTTTCAGCATACGTGTGTCATTTACATTGTTAAGCTTGCTGGTCCACTATGACCTCATTCACAGAAATTGAAACAGAAACTAACACGTCTCTTTTTTTTTTCCAATTTCAACTCTACGGTGTTCCACACCAAAAACTGCGTACATTATACATACAAACGTCTTCCAGGAAAAACTAGAGCACCAGTGTCACTTGGGTGATAATAAGGTACACTCACCCTCACTGTAAACCTGCAAACCTGGTTCCATTACTGGCCAGAAAGAATCCCCAGCTTTAATTTGGGTGAGCCCATACAAATCAGCATATGTGGCAGAGTGGGTTTTCTGGATTTGGCACATGTTCCTATAAAAAAGGCATGGGATGCAAATCAGGATCAGGGAGAGAATTCACAAGGACTGCAGCCTCCTGGGGCTTCCATGTCACATATTTAGAGCGTTCTTGTCTGGGACTTATCGGAATAATGGTGCGTTGACATGTGTGGGCTGACGTCCTCAAATAAGGACAGCACCTGTGGTTTATCTCTATAGCTGGAGATTGTGTGTTTGGTCTCTGCTGGGGACAGTTTTGATGGTGGGGTGGATCATTGTTAAATCATTGTCATCTTCCTGCCCCCCCCTCGGTGGCTTCGGTTGCTCCAGCCACAAATAGGCCAGTGGCCTTGGAACTTAAGATGGCTGGAAAAGGGAACTAGGTGCGGCCCGACCTGAAATGGCATCTGGAGACGACTGATAAGGAGGGGGGCGTTGTTTCCTAATGGGATTGGCCACTTCCTGAGGTGCCATTTTCTGAGCTGGTGCAATATAGAAATATCTGCCATCTCCATCACATTCCTCTTTCCATGCCAATTTTTTTTTTTAACATCTTTAGACGTTCTATACCATGCCTCAGCATCTATAAGGAGATCTTTGTCCTTCTAAACCCCTCGCTTATTTAACAAGACATCTTTCTATTCCTGCTCCTCTAATCTCCCTCTCTTGGCAGTGATCCCTGCCACCTTGAGGAGCGTCTTCATATTTTTAACATTTTTAACATCCACAGAATACACAGATTTCTATCTCAGTTCACAACACAAACAGGCTGTCCTACCGCGAAGAAGTGTCACATGGGTGATAAGAAACTAAATTCACCCTCACTATATCCTAAGTACTGGTAAACTCTGTTAACACTACATTAACCACATGAGGACGATCCATCCAATACTCAATACTCAATACTCACTGATTAAGACCAAAGTTAAGGATTTTACTAATGTATTTCTTAAAATACACCGCCATCCACCAAGCAAACAATGAGCCAGTGTACAAACGTTCAACTCACTGCTTAGCAGAAACCGTACCAGGTAACAATCAGGGCTCTCTCACCCACTTTTATAACTCTGCACCAGTACCTTTAAAATCCCCCTTTCAAATCCTCTTTCCATCGAGGACCAGGCTCTCGGGCCTTATCAAACATCAATTATTGATGACACGTCACTCATAGGTGTATATCAGCAGTCAGTATACCTTCTGACTCACAGTTAACTTTTTCCTTACAAAGTACAAGTTTCAATTAATTCTGTTGCTATTCACCGTGACACTTCCTCATTTCTGGCATAAGCGAACAAAGCACAGGACTTCCTGTTTTCCCTTAAGTAACACGTAACTACCTCTGCTTGCTTCAAACAACCACACGCTTCAACAGGTTTCAACAGGTAAACACAATGACATATCAAAATTAGGGACAAAGCCCGGGAATATTTATAAACAGTAGAGGTACGTTATTCCCATTAACAATATTTTATTAAAGATATAAAACACACCATCAGTGTAAAAATAGACCAACAGGTCACAGTGTAATAAATACAGTAAACACATGCAGAATATAAAAATCCAATTTCTGTGGGACCAGAGGGCTCAAGACTTAACTTGGAAACAGAAATACATTCAGGCAGCGCCACAATTAGGAAGTTTTGGATGCTTGCTGTCCATGAACGTCCAGATAATGTAAGTCAGTGCTCTCCAGGCGTCCCCTTGTTTCTTGTAAAATCAAGGAATGGCAACTATTTCATTCAGTTTAGCAGAAGTGAGCCATTAAATTCAAGATTTACATCAGTCTCCACCTCGACGCGTTTCCCCACATAATAAATATGTGGTTCATCAGGAGGCTACAAAACAGATAAGCTCTATCAGCAACAGGTTGGAAAAAATGTTCACCTAGATTGCACACTCATACATTACATCACAAATAGGCATGTAGGATAACAGAACAACACAGTAATACAAAACAGTAATACAATAGTACTTGCCCAGGGAGAAAGGGGTATTTAGATGTGCAGATCCATGGCGCCCATCACACAGGATCCACGGCTAGTCAGACAATGCTGAAGGAAATGTACTGCCATAGTCCAGAGAGGCGTCATGGAGCTGCACATCACTTAGAGATTTAAATAGCCCACGGTCTTCTGATCAGCTGTAGGCGGTCAAGGCAATCAAGCTGATGCCGATATCGCCACATGTGCGCATGCCTAATAAAATGCGCACACCTGAGAAAAACCCAGGAGACTGATGTATTAGAGGCTGCTCCGTCCGCATCACAACTGCGCCTGCCCAGATTCTCATTGGCAGCATGCATGTGCCGACGGAGGCCCTCATGTGCCAAAAGATAGGTGGATGTAAACAAAAGGACGGCGCATGTCTGAGGATCATGGAAATCGTGACGCCCACAGGAACGCCGCCGTCCACATCACCACTGCGCCTTCGCCAATCAACAGGCAGCGCGCACATGTGGACGGAGGCCTCAAGATGCCAAAGTTAAGAAGAAGTAAATAGAAGCACAGCGCATGCGCCAAAAACCAACGGAGCCTGCATATAGATAATAAGATAGTGCAGAAGACCATATATATGCGCAGGCGTAAGAAAAAAAGATACTTAGTGCCTCCTCCATAAATACAATATTAGCCTTTAGCCCCCATTAATATAAATATACCCTTACTTATATTGATAAGGATAATAGTGATTAGGGGGTCCCTTAATTGGGGAAAATATAGATAAGAAAGCTAATAAAAAGGACGCCACGACAGACATGACCCTCATTTGTGACAATATATACCACATGAGCGTCCAGGATCATGAAAAGACGCCATGTCAGATCGAACCCCTAGTAGGCACTTAATTTACATAGGCATAGTATGGAATTTGATGAACAAACTGATAACATAGTGATACATCAGGTAATGTCAAAAAATTCAACAGAAATACAAACATTCCTAGTCAGACATATCCCCCACAAAGTGAGGGTACATCTGTAACCAGGCTCCCATGGCAAGGACTAAAATGCATAGATATTCACCAACAATATGGTCCATTCCAAAAGGAAAGGAGGTTTGCAAAGTAGAGCAAATCAGGTTTAAACTAAACAAATTTTGACACCGCTTCAAAGCTAAGTGGGAAGGAAGCAACCAAAGGAGAGCTGTTCGTTCAGCCCCCCTGGGGTTAAAGATCCCATTTTGAATATCCAAGCGGATTCCTTCTGCAATAATGTCCTATCAAAATCCCCTCCCCTAAGGTTGGGTTTCACCACTTCTAAAATGGAAAATCGGATTTGGGCTACATCCCCCCCATGTATCATATTAACATGGCGGGAAATTGAAGTGTCTCGTTCATTCCTAATATCCGAAAGATGTTCACCTACCCGCCTCCGGAGTTCTCTTAGGGTCTTACCTATATAGTCAAGGGGACAGGTACAGGTAGCCCTATAGACAACTCCGGAGGTTTTACAATTGCCAAAATCACGCAAAGGGAAAATCTTCCCTGTAGCTGCACTGATCACCCTCTTACATTGTTCCATAGATCCACAATATTTACAATTCCCACAACGAAACATCCCACAGATGCGTCTATCTAACCAAGTCCCCTGTGGTCTAGGTCCCTGGTACATGCTATGTACTAGCTTGTCACCTATGGTACGACCCCGCCTGTAAGTGATACTTGGAAACTTATTGATATGCTTCACCAGATCAGGGTCAGCCCTCAGAATCTTCCAGTGCTTTTTTATCACTGAAAAGACTCTTTCGGACTGTACATCATATGTACCAATAATACGTGTGATGTTATGATCATTATCACGGACTCGTGGGACCATGATGTTATGCCTCTTGGTATTCTTAGCAAAGGCATAGGATTGCTGAATGATCTTTTTTGGGTAGCCATGGTCTAGAAATCGACCGAACAGGTCAGTGGCCTGTGCCTTAAAGTCTTCTTCCCTTGAGCAGTTTCTGCGTATTCGCAGAAACTGCCCTTTAGGAATACCCCTCTTAAGGGGAATGGGATGGTGGCTATCCCATTTCAAAAGGGAATTGGTCGCTGTGGGTTTCCGGTGGGTCAAGGTGTGAATCTTGCCCCCCTCATCTTTTTGTATGACCAGATCCAAAAATGTAATGGATGTCGGGTCGCAGGTGTGGGTGAATCTCAGGCCTAGGGAATTGTTATTGAGGCCCTTCACAAATTTCTCAAACTCAAAAATAGACCCTGTCCAGAGGATGAGAATATCATCAATGTATCGGACCCATAGTCCGATACATTGATGAGGTTCCCCATCCTCTCCCCCAAAAACTACTGTTTCTTCCCACCAGCCCAGGTACAGGTTAGCATAACTGGGGGCACAAGGGCTCCCCATTGCTGTACCCCTGAGCTGGTGGAAATACTTAGTGTTAAATAAAAAATAGTTATGATACAGGGTAAAGGACAGGAGCTCTCTAACAAACCTATTATGCCTCACACAATCCACATCCCTTGATCTCAGAAAAAAATCAACTGCCCTGAGTCCCAGGTCATGGGGAATGGAACTGTAGAGTGCCTCGACGTCAATGGAGGCCAGGATAGTATCCGGGCCCACATCGACGTCTTCAAGGATTTGCAGTAGGTGGGGGGTGTCCCGGACATATGAGGGGAGGGATGTAACGAAGGGGCGTAAAACCTTGTCGACATAGTTGCCAACATTCTGGGACAAGGAGTTAATGCCTGCCACAATGGGCCTACCCTTCAAAGGTTCAAGACCCTTGTGCACCTTTGGAAGTGCATAGAAAACTGGTATCACTGGGTGTTGCGGTACCAGATATTCATATTCACCCAGTGATATCAGGTTATTCTGCCTAGCCTCATTAAGTATAGTGTGGAGAATATCAGTGTAGGCTTTTGTGGGGTCACATGTTAACCGTTCATAGGTATCCAAATCATCAAGCAAGGCGTGACACATGTCAAGATATTTCATGTGGCTCAGGACCACAAGATTACCGCCCTTATCTGATTGCTTGATGATAAGATCTCTATTTTTTGATAGTCGGTCCAATGCCTGAAGTTCACCTTCCGAAAGATTAGACCCTATGCCATATAGAGACTGAGGTATTTTTTGGAGGTCCTCTTGTACAAGTTTTAGAAAGATATCAACACTAGTACAATTGGTGGTAGGGGGATATTTTTTACTTGGTCTCCTTAAATCAGTAAAGGGACCATCACCCCTTCCCCTAAAGTTGTCCCTAAGTAGATCAGAAAGGGACTGAAAACATTCAAAGTCCTCCTCTAATATACCCAAGTCCCTACATTGTTCCCTAGTGTGGTGTTCAAAAAACAATTTCCACCTAAGCTTTCTTCCAAAGAGTTCCAGGTCTTTAATCCAACCAAAACAATCGAACCTATTGGAGGGAATGAAGCCCAACCCCTTAGATAACACTGTATAGTCTTCATGAGATAAAGGGGTATCGGAAAGATTTAATATCCTCCCCTGGCTTGATGGGCTCTGGTATGGGGGTACTGGCCCCCCATATATCGCTGCTCCAAAAAAGAAGAAGAACCAGAGGGGCCAGATGGCACGTACTGGGGCCCTCGATACCCAAATTGGCCCCCTTTTCTTTTCCTTGATTTCCTTGGGCCTACCCATGGATGAGGGTTTTGAGGTAATACAGCAGAAGAATTTGTATTGGTCCTAGATCTCTCGGAATCTGACGTATCCAGATCCGAGGATGATACTGCTGAAGGTTGTCTAGTGGGAGGTTGGAAAGCCCTATCTTCCCTATATTCTGCTAGGTCCCTAACAAACTGAGAGTGTTTCCTCTCTTTAAGGTTGTTTTGAAATCTTTCTACTGAGGTCTGCAACAACCCTTCCCTTCTGATAAAATCTGGGTCACTTTTTAAGCGGAGAATACTATCAATAGCCGTATTCAACGCAGTGGTAGATGTTGTAAAGAGCTTTTTCTCCTCATCAAGTAACAAATTCATTAGCCTTAAGGAGGATGCTAGAGATTCCTTCCGCCACAGAATCAAAAAACTCTCAGATGCTGTTCTTGGGGATGGATGTATATTAATTCTAAGCCCCCTAGGGACGATTTGATGTTTAAGATAGTTTTCAAGGCCTTTAATCTCCCACCAAGACCGGATGTTATTCTTATAAAGGGCCAATAGTTCCTTAAAGGAATCTTTCAAAGTAGAACCCGTGTTACTAGAGGAAAATTCCTCAGTAGAAAACACTTGGCTGGCTTCCTCAACCCAAGATGCTGTATTAACGGGACCTGTTAGAAATCCTGCCATACTTCACAAATTAGATCTATCAAAATTAGGGACAAAGCCCGGGAATATTTATAAACAGTAGAGGTACGTTATTCCCATTAACAATATTTTATTAAAGATATAAAACACACCATCAGTGTAAAAATAGACCAACAGGTCACAGTGTAATAAATACAGTAAACACATGCAGAATATAAAAATCCAATTTCTGTGGGACCAGAGGGCTCAAGACTTAACTTGGAAACAGAAATACATTCAGGCAGCGCCACAATTAGGAAGTTTTGGATGCTTGCTGTCCATGAACGTCCAGATAATGTAAGTCAGTGCTCTCCAGGCGTCCCCTTGTTTCTTGTAAAATCAAGGAATGGCAACTATTTCATTCAGTTTAGCAGAAGTGAGCCATTAAATTCAAGATTTACATCAGTCTCCACCTCGACGCGTTTCCCCACATAATAAATATGTGGTTCATCAGGAGGCTACAAAACAGATAAGCTCTATCAGCAACAGGTTGGAAAAAATGTTCACCTAGATTGCACACTCATACATTACATCACAAATAGGCATGTAGGATAACAGAACAACACAGTAATACAAAACAGTAATACAATAGTACTTGCCCAGGGAGAAAGGGGTATTTAGATGTGCAGATCCATGGCACCCATCACACAGGATCCACGGCTAGTCAGACAATGCTGAAGGAAATGTACTGCCATAGTCCAGAGAGGCGTCATGGAGCTGCACATCACTTAGAGATTTAAATAGCCCACGGTCTTCTGATCAGCTGTAGGCGGTCAAGGCAATCAAGCTGATGCCGATATCGCCACATGTGCGCATGCCTAATAAAATGCGCACACCTGAGAAAAACCCAGGAGACTGATGTATTAGAGGCGCCTCCGTCCGCATCACAACTGCGCCTGCCCAGATTCTCATTGGCAGCATGCATGTGCCGACGGAGGCCCTCATGTGCCAAAAGATAGGTGGATGTAAACAAAAGGACGGCGCATGTCTGAGGACCCGACATCCATTACATTTTTGGATCTGGTCATACAAAAAGATGAGGGGGGCAAGATTCACACCTTGACCCACCGGAAACCCACAGCGACCAATTCCCTTTTGAAATGGGATAGCCACCATCCCATTCCCCTTAAGAGGGGTATTCCTAAAGGGCAGTTTCTGCGAATACGCAGAAACTGCTCAAGGGAAGAAGACTTTAAGGCACAGGCCACTGACCTGTTCGGTCGATTTCTAGACCGTGGCTACCCAAAAAAGATCATTCAGCAATCCTATGCCTTTGCTAAGAATACCAAGAGGCATAACATCATGGTCCCACGAGTCCGTGATAATGATCATAACATCACACGTATTATTGGTACATATGATGTACAGTCCGAAAGAGTCTTTTCAGTGATAAAAAAGCACTGGAAGATTCTGAGGGCTGACCCTGATCTGGTGAAGCATATCAATAAGTTTCCAAGTATCACTTACAGGCGGGGTCGTACCATAGGTGACAAGCTAGTACATAGCATGTACCAGGGACCTAGACCACAGGGGACTTGGTTAGATAGACGCATCTGTGGGATGTTTCGTTGTGGGAATTGTAAATATTGTGGATCTATGGAACAATGTAAGAGGGTGATCAGTGCAGCTACAGGGAAGATTTTCCCTTTGCGTGATTTTGGCAATTGTAAAACCTACGGAGTTGTCTATAGGGCTACCTGTACCTGTCCCCTTGACTATATAGGTAAGACCCTAAGAGAACTCCGGAGGCGGGTAGGTGAACATCTTTCGGATATTAGGAATGAACGAGACACTTCAATTTCCCGCCATGTTAATATGATACATGGTGGGGATGTAGCCCAAATCCGATTTTCCATTTTAGAAGTGGTGAAACCCAACCTTAGGGGAGGGGATTTTGATAGGACATTATTGCAGAAGGAATCCGCTTGGATATTCAAAATGGGATCTTTAACCCCAGGGGGGCTGAACGAACAGCTCTCCTTTGGTTGCTTCCTTCCCACTTAGCTTTGAAGCGGTGTCAAAATTTGTTTAGTTTAAACCTGATTTGCTCTACTTTGCAAACCTCCTTTCCTTTTGGAATGGACCATATTGTTGGTGAATATCTATGCATTTTAGTCCTTGCCATGGGAGCCTGGTTACAGATGTACCCTCACTTTGTGGGGGATATGTCTGACTAGGAATGTTTGTATTTCTGTTGAATTTTTTGACATTACCTGATGTATCACTATGTTATCAGTTTGTTCATCAAATTCCATACTATGCCTATGTAAATTAAGTGCCTACTAGGGGTTCGATCTGACATGGCGTCTTTTCATGATCCTGGACGCTCATGTGGTATATATTGTCACAAATGAGGGTCATGTCTGTCGTGGCGTCCTTTTTATTAGCTTTCTTATCTATATTTTCCCCAATTAAGGGACCCCCTAATCACTATTATCCTTATCAATATAAGTAAGGGTATATTTATATTAATGGGGGCTAAAGGCTAATATTGTATTTATGGAGGAGGCACTAAGTATCTTTTTTTCTTACGCCTGCGCATATATATGGTCTTCTGCACTATCTTATTATCTATATGCAGGCTCCGTTGGTTTTTGGCGCATGCGCTGTGCTTCTATTTACTTCTTCTTAACTTTGGCATCTTGAGGCCTCCGTCCACATGTGCGCGCTGCCTGTTGATTGGCGAAGGCGCAGTGGTGATGTGGACGGCGGCGTTCCTGTGGGCGTCACGATTTCCATGATCCTCAGACATGCGCCGTCCTTTTGTTTACATCCACCTATCTTTTGGCACATGAGGGCCTCCGTCGGCACATGCATGCTGCCAATGAGAATCTGGGCAGGCGCAGTTGTGATGCGGACGGAGGCGCCTCTAATACATCAGTCTCCTGGGTTTTTCTCAGGTGTGCGCATTTTATTAGGCATGCGCACATGTGGCGATATCGGCATCAGCTTGATTGCCTTGACCGCCTACAGCTGATCAGAAGACCGTGGGCTATTTAAATCTCTAAGTGATGTGCAGCTCCATGACGCCTCTCTGGACTATGGCAGTACATTTCCTTCAGCATTGTCTGACTAGCCGTGGATCCTGTGTGATGGGCGCCATGGATCTGCACATCTAAATACCCCTTTCTCCCTGGGCAAGTACTATTGTATTACTGTTTTGTATTACTGTGTTGTTCTGTTATCCTACATGCCTATTTGTGATGTAATGTATGAGTGTGCAATCTAGGTGAACATTTTTTCCAACCTGTTGCTGATAGAGCTTATCTGTTTTGTAGCCTCCTGATGAACCACATATTTATTATGTGGGGAAACGCGTCGAGGTGGAGACTGATGTAAATCTTGAATTTAATGGCTCACTTCTGCTAAACTGAATGAAATAGTTGCCATTCCTTGATTTTACAAGAAACAAGGGGACGCCTGGAGAGCACTGACTTACATTATCTGGACGTTCATGGACAGCAAGCATCCAAAACTTCCTAATTGTGGCGCTGCCTGAATGTATTTCTGTTTCCAAGTTAAGTCTTGAGCCCTCTGGTCCCACAGAAATTGGATTTTTATATTCTGCATGTGTTTACTGTATTTATTACACTGTGACCTGTTGGTCTATTTTTACACTGATGGTGTGTTTTATATCTTTAATAAAATATTGTTAATGGGAATAACGTACCTCTACAAACACAATGACATAACAATAAAGACACTATATATACCATCCAGGTGGCTAATCTCACCTGCACATATAACCAAATATATATATATATATATATATATATATATAACCAGCGTATATAACAACTTCCTCATTTTCCTCTCCCGTTAACTCAGCGAAAAACGAAACTTGGAACTTCTGCTTTCTCCCAGAGCAAACAAAAACCCCAAACCACATTACATTTCATGTGATTTAGAATTACATTTATACAGACAGCTTAAGGTGAACCTGACCACCTTGGTGTGGGATCTCTTAGGACGGCTTATTTCATGCAAGATGGCGGTCATTAGGTGTCTAGACTGGGACAGCTCAACCCCCCTTTCGAAATACAAGTACACGCATGAGGTTTGCAAGGTGAGATTAGACAAATTTTCTCACCTACATTTGGAGTGCGCATCTCCATCCCCTCTTGCGTAGTTGCCTTTCGAATCAAGGTGTCAGCATGGCCATCCGTCACCGAGACTCCGTCCTAAGGTTCGTTGGGTGCCACTGTTAATGCTGGCCATAAATTTACTGTGATGCAATCTAATCGTGCATCTACCTTAAACTGTCTGCAGTCCAAATTATGAGTCAATTATGGTAGCATGCATACCATTCTCTTTCATACACACCAGAGACGTACTCGGATATGAATAGAAAGTAAGACTGATTTAAAACGGAAGTGGAAAATACATTTAAAGGTAATTATTGGCAGCCAATAATACGTAATACGTCTCCTATTGGATAAAGTAGAACAGCTTATTCTGTGATATACAATATACTGTAATGTGCTTGCTTCCTCATTTATATTAAGCAATGTCAGCATGATTCACCCATCACATGAAAAGTCCAGACTGTCTGAGTCTTATGTCTGAATGCAGAACTAGGTGGGGTACACAGTCTCAAACAGCATCTTAAATCCTGGTTTTTGGATATCTTCATATATACTCCTAATAGTTCATAATCTTGTCCTTAACAATACTTTGATAGATAGGGCTTTTCTGAATGCGGTTATACCAAATATGTGTATATTTTTTATATTTTTTAACCCTTTAATTTTCAATGGGCCGAATGGGGGGTAATTTGAACTATTTTCTATTTTTTTAAATTTTTAAAAACTTTTTTTTAAACTTTTTTCTTTTATTTTACCAGCACCCTTAAGGGACTTTAACGATCAGCAGTTTGATCGCTTTTCCATTTCTCCAGATCACAGCTACACAGCTGAGATCTGGAGAAAACCTGCTTTACTCTCACACACGTCAGTCTACCAGCAGTAAGAGAAAGTGACACTTGATAGCTACAGGAGTCATCACATGACCCTGTGCTACCATGGCAATTACCGGAAGTCACATGATCACATCACATGACTTTCAATGGTGCTGGGTAAGTTATTCTTACCCCGGCGAAATGTTACATCTCAGTGTCAGATTTTGATAGCGAGTTGTAAGGAGTTAATAGGCGCTTGTGGAACGCGATTCCACTCACACCTGGCAGACACATGTCAGCTGTTGAAATCAGCTGACATGTGCGCGGATCGCTGTGGACTGCCCATGGCAGCCTGTGGGGATTACAGTGACAGGATCCATGAGGTACCCAGTACGTCATGTGTCGTGAAGAGGTTAAAATTCTATCATTGAGTATACTGCAGCCAAGTACACGGAGCCAATTAATTAATGACCAGGTCAAGTTTTGGGACCAGCGTCACTATATGTGGTAACACTTTTCCTATTGATTTTGACACCGTTTTTCTCATGAATTTTACATTAGTGGTAAATTCAGGATAATATGTTTTGCATTTATTTGTAAACTTATGAGAATTTTGCTGAAAATATTTTCCATCATGTATTTTACATCTGCATCATTTTCGAAAAGTCATTTTACTTTTTTAAGATGTTAGAAGGGTTAAATGTTTAGCAGCAATTTCTCATTTATTGCAGAAATTTACACAACTTGTTTCTTAAAGTTACTCAAATACTACCCTTCACATGCTTCACAGGAATTAATGCACAGTAGAATGAAAAAAAAAAAATTTTTCAATATGAAATGTTGCTTAACCAAAATTTCCTATCAAAAACCCTATCAGCAGACAGCAGCAGTACAGTAGAATCAATTGCCCCCCCCCCCCATAGGGCCTTAAAAGAGCAGGGAGGTACAGTCCATGCCACACACAGGCTGTGGCCCAGCATTTTAATTTAAAAAATGAAGACATGCCTGAGTGGCAGATATAGGCCTCTTGCTCCCAGAAGACTGGCACTACCAAAGACACAACTTTAAAACCCATGTTGGAGTCTCAACATTTAAAAACCTTTCAGACAGACAACAGTACAGTAGCATCAATTTCCCCCTCCCTATAGGGCCTTAAAATAGCAGGGAAGTACGGTCCATGCAACACACAGGCTGTGGCCCGGCATTTCAATTGTAAAAATGTAGACTTGCTTGAGTGACCGGTGTAAGCCTCTTGCTCCCAAAATAGAAGGCGGAAAAGAACAAACGGTCCAGCGAGGCGCCAAAAAGGAGATTTTCTTCTGTCTTTTTAAAGCCCTTATTGAGTATAAACAATCAGTGGTTCTTTTCCGCCTTCCACTCATATTTTCCCCTTTAGGGATCAACGGTAGGAGCAGCCTGGGTTAAATCAACTACTTCACTGACCGATCCGTAATCCTCTGTGAGCTGCTAGGACCTGTGGTGATGCTATCCCGTGTGACCAATCACATGACTTTCTGAAGGACACGTCCACAGAAACACAGACAGAGGAATTGTCAGCATTTGGCTGGATTATTTTCCTACTTTGTTTCACAATTTACCGCTGTTGTAAAAGGGTGTGCAACCCCCCCAGGAGAGCGCCCTTAGCATTTTTGCTAGGGTCCAATTTACTTAGGTCCTTCACAGAGCTTCCTTCTTTCCTCTTGCTCCCAAAAGACTGGCACTACCAAAGACAAGACCAAACTTGGAGACCCATGTTGTAGTCTTGATATTTAGTAGCATCAATTGCCCCCCCTCCCATAGGGCACTAAAGGAGCTGGGAGATACGGTCCAAGCAACACACAGGCTGTGGCCCGGCATTTCAATTTTAAAAACTGAGCACACAGTGACCGAGCATTCTGTAGCAGTGCATCCAAGACATAATAGTGCCCTAGAAATTTCTGTACAACCAGTTTAATCTGTGCAGAGCATATGTGATGTCACCCAGGCATAGTGCCGCCACAAGGTTTGCAGTGTAATTGCACATGGCCTTCCCTGGCTTCAGGTTTAGTGGAGACAGCTATTTGCCAAACTCAGTCTGGATAGTGTTCCACAACTCTGTAGCTGTGTCACTGCGTTCTCTGATGCATATTAATTTAGGCACTGCTTAATTACATTTGACTTATACACTGAATGTTGCCTAGCATTTAAATTTGAAATCTCTACACAAATGTTTAAAAACCTTTCAGGAAGACAGCAGGACAGTGACATCAATTGCCCCCCTTCATTTCACCATAGTGTCTTTGCACAGCAGTGAGGTATGGTCGATGCAACACACAGGATGTGGCTTGGCATTTAAATGTTAAAAATCAAGAGATGCATGACAGACAGATGTAGGCCTCTTGCTTCCAGAAGACATGGCATTACAAAAAAAATCATCAAACTTGGAGTGACTCATCTTCACCCTAGTTTGGCAGCGTTGCTGCCGTTGCATTCACTAATGAATGAAAACGCCATTTAGAAAGGCCGCAGCTCAGCAACCAAAAGGTGATGCTGCACATGCAGGCATTTCTGCAAATATGATGAAGAAAAGGAGCTCTCACAACTAACATCGAAGCAATATGGAACATGGAAAAGTGCCAAGAAGACCTTTTTAGCTTGCTCAATAGCAAATTATAAGCAGCCATCAATAACAATACCTATAAATGTATTTCACTGCGGAATATTGAGCAGGCTATTAAGTTGACAAGAACCAATTTTTAGACACTTCCCTATCAACATTTTTAGGTCAGGCACTATTAAGTAACAATACCTATAACTTTGCAGAATTTTGAACAGGCAATTAAAATTGCCAAGAAATACTGTTTACATATTACCCTACCAACATTTTTAGGCCAGGCACTAACAAGTAACAATACTTATAACTGTGTTTGAAGAATTTTGTGCAAAAAATTTAATTACAAAGAAACACTTTTACATACTCCCCTAGCAATATTTTAGGCCAGGTACTAATAAGTAACAATACCTATAATTGTTTTTGCAGAACTTATGAGCAGACAATTAAAATTGCCAAGAAACACTTTTTACATACTTCCCTAGCAACTTTATTAGGTCAGGCACTATCAAGTAACAATACATTTAATTGTGTTTGCAGAATTTTGAGCAGGCAACCAAATTTGCGAAGAACGACTTTTAGATACTTCCCCATCAACTTTTTTTTAGGCCAGGCACTAATAAGTAACAATGCCTATAACTGTGTTTGCAGAATTTTGAGCAGGTAATGAAAATTGCCTAGAAACAATTTTTATATACTTCCCTACAAACTTTATTAAGCCATGCAGTATTTAGTAACAATACTTACACTCCCTGACAGAAGTTCTGTCGCTTATCCATGTTATGTATATAAAAGCTTATAACCTGACTTTAAATTCCTCCATTGGTTTTATAAATTACTCTTTTGAAAGCTCAAACCCTCCCAAATTTGGTTTAGGTTATGAAAATAAAATTGCTGCAAAGCTGAAATATTGATCATTTAATGAACACAGAAAGGTCACATTTTGGCAAGACAAACGTTTTGTCACCTAGTCATATAATGCACCCAATCCTAGCTTACATCCTCACCTGTGATCACTAAATCGGTCAATTAGTGTGTGTGTGTGTGTGTGTGTGTGCGTGTGTGTGTGTGTGCACGTGTGTGTTTGTGTGTGTAAAAAGAAACCCAGCAACCCAGACTTACACTTGAACTGCAACTTGACCTCTGACAACTTGCCAAAAATCCACCCTGCGACCAAAGCCTTGATTATCAAGAGGCTGAAGACCAGATGCACTGCAGAGGTGTCTGGCACCTTTAATGTGGCTCAGCATCAAGTACAAAGAATTAAAAAAAGATTTTTGGAGATGTTTTTGACAAGCCCAGATTCTGCAGACCCCGCAAGACAACTGCTCAGGAGGAACGTTTGTTGGTTAGAAAATCCAAAACCAGCCACTCTTCCACTGCAGCAGAGCTCCAACAGGCCTGGTCACCTCAAGTCCCTGTGTCAACTAGAACAGTTTGTAGGATTCTGGTAGGAATCAGTGCCCAGAAGCCAGCACTAAACAAAAGGCAATTAAAAAACCGTGTGACATTTGCCAAGTCCCACAGCCTGCTAAACAGATGGACGCTGGAAAAGTGTCAGAAGGTGGATTTCTCTGATGAATCTTCAGTTGAATTACAGCACAGCCACCGCAAATACTGCAGGAGACCTACTGGAGCCCGTATGGATCCAAAATACACCCAGAATACAGTTAAGTTTGGTGGTGGAAAGATCATGGTCTAGGGTTACATTCAGTATGGGGGTGTGCAAAACATTTGCAAGGTGAAAGGCAACATAAATAGCCTAAAATATCAAGAAATATTAGCTACCTCTTACATTCCCAATCATAAAAGGGTCAAATTCTGCAGCAGGATGGTGCTCCATCTTATACATCCATCTCTACAACAAAGTTCCTCCTGGAAAAGAAGATCAAGGTGCTCAAGGACTGGCCAGCCCAGTCACCAGACATGAACATCATTGAGCATGTTCGGGGTAGGATGAAAGAGGAAGCTTGGAAGACAAAACCAAAGAATCTAGATGAACTCTTGGAGGCATGTAAGACTGCATTCTTTGCTATTCCTGATGACTTCATCAATAAATTGTATGAACCCTTGTTGAACCGCATGGATGCAGTCCTTTAAGCTCATGGAAGTCACACAAAATATTAAATATGTCTCTAATAGCACCACAACTTCATTCACCAATGTTCTGCAACATATCTTTGTATTAGAAGTTAATTATTTGTTTGAATTTCACATTACTTTCTGCGGGCGACAAAACTTTTGTCTTGCCAAAATCTGACCTTTCTGTGTTCATTAAATGATCAATATTTCAGCTTTGCAGAAACTTTATTTTCATAACCTAAACCAAATTTGGGAGGGTTTCAGCTTTCAAAAGAGTAAATTATAAAACCAATGGATGAATTTAAAGTGAAGTTATAAGCTTTTATTTATATAACATGGATAAGCCACAGAACGTCTGTCAGGGACTGTATAACTGTGTTTGAAAAATTTTAAGAAGGCAAATAAAATTGCAAAGAAATACTTCTTACATTCTTCCCTTGCAATTTTTTTAGGCCAGGCACTAACAAGTAACAATACCTTTAACTATGTTTCTAGAATTTTGAGCAGACAACAAAATTTGCCAAGAACGACTTTTTAGATACTTCCCCACCAACTTTCTTCGGTCAGGCACTAATAAGTAACAATACCTACAACTGTGTTTGCAGAAATTTGAGCAGAAATCGACAAGAAACACTTTTTACATACTTCCCTAGCAACCTTTTTAGGCCAGGCACTATTTAATAACAAAAAAGACTGACTGCACTCACCAAACTGACGTGTGAACAGGTGCATAACTGAACATGACATAAAATACAAAAAAAGTCAAAAAATGATAGTTTGCACTCTGATAATGCTAAAGTATGGAAACCATGAATGTGTGAACATGGACCTGCATTACTGCTAAGGAAAATCTGAGAAAAATGAGATATTTAGCATATATAAATGGCCATTTGTATATCTGCCCAGTTGCCCCTTCATGGCATATCTCTTAACTGGGTACCTACTGTGAGGTATCAACCGGCTGTATTACAAAGGGCCGGTATGTTTTGCAGAAGCGTGGGTGCTCTGCAATGTGAAGCTGGCTGGGACCTGTGGTTCCACAGGATTGCATTACATGCAGAGCCATGGAAGGGTGTGTGATGCTGATTACACACTCCTTACCACCTGTGGGTGTGGCTCCATGGGTTAAAGCAATCCTGTCTCTGAACCTGGGAGAAGTGTGTATAGGGCAGTCTAGAGAGAGACTGGCTCTAGATGTCCAGTGTGTGGACTGGAAACAAGTGAGAGCAGAGCCAGGAGCTTTGGGTGTATCAGCCTGCATGGAGGCTGATCACAAGGCTCTGATATTGAGTCTGAGGTGAGTGCAGCCAGGCCAGGGCTGTAGGGCCGAATCTCTCCTGGAGGAGAGACAGACAGGGGTCTGCAGAGGGCCCTGGGGGCTGGAAGGAACCTTGGCTAGAGTTGTACGCTGGCAGGAGCCAGAGAGTGGGGAAGTTGCTAAACTTCTATTATGGACTTATTGTTTATGTTTGAGGGCAGTTTATGCTGAGTGTTTTTAAATAAACTGCCAGAATTTCTATGAAGAGACTGTGTACGTGTGTTGCTGAAGCTACCTCACACCGCTGCAAGCGAGTGAAACCCCCACGTTGCAGGGCGCAACGTTCACACTACACTATGCTGAAGCCTCTCTCTGGGTTAAAAACCTCCTGTGTATGGGCAAATAGGAACCTGCTATATATGATAAGATTACCTGTGGCAAGTGGGGGAGGGGTGCACGGTCAGAAGGTATGACCCTCTTAATATAGACAAAAAGACTGACTGCACTCACCAAACTGACGTGTGAACAGGTGCATAACTTAACATGACATAAAATATAAAAAAAGACAGTTTGCACTCTGATAATGCTACTTATTCCTACTTGCCCATACACAGGAGGTTTTTAACCCAGAGAGAGGCTTCAGCATAGTGTAGGTACCCAGTTACGAGATATGCCGTGAAGGGGCAACTGGGCAGATATACAAATGGCCATTTATATATGCTAAATATCTAATTTTTCTTAGATTTTCCTTAGCAGTAATGCAGGTCCATGTTCACACATTCATGGTTTTAGCATTATCAGAGTGCAAACTGTTTTTTTCCTATTTAATAACAAGACTTATCATTGTTTGAAGAATTTTGAGAAGGCAATTACAGTTGCCAAGAAACATTTTTTACATATTTCCCTAGCAAATTTTTAGGTCAGTCACTAATAGGTAACAATATCTATAACTGTGTTTGCAGAATTTTGCACAGGCAATTAATATTGCCAATAAACACTTTTTACATGACTCTGAAAATTTTAGATTCACATTGAAGGCATCAAAACTATGAATTAACACATGTGGAGTGAAATACTTAAAAAAAAGTGTGAAACAACTGATAATATGTCTTATATTCTAAGTTTCATCAAAGTAGCCACCTTTTGCTTTGATTACTGCTTTGCACACTCTTGGCATTCTCTTGATGAGCTTCAAGAGGTAGTCACCGGAAATGGCCTTCTAACAGTCTTGAAGGAGTTCACAGAGATGCTTAGCACTTGTTGGCCCTTTTGCCTTCACTCTGCGGTCCAGCTCACCCCAAACCATCTCGATTGGGTTCAGGTCTGGTTATTGTGGAGGACAAGGTTATTTGGCGTAGCACCCCATCCCTCTCCTTCTTAGTCAAATAGCCCTTACACAGCCTGTAGGTGTGTTTGGGGTCATTGTCCTGTTGAAAAATACATGTTGGTCTAGCTAAACGCAAACCGGATGGAATAGCATGCCGCTACAAGATGCTGTGGTAGCCATGCTGGTTCACCAGCAAAGCACCCAAACACCATCACACCTCCTCCTCCATGCTTCACGGTGGGAACCAGGCATGTAGAGTCCATCCGTTTACCTTGTCTGCGTTGCACAAAAACATGGTGGTTGGATCCAAAGATCTCAAATTTGGACTCATCAGACCAAAGCACAGATTTCCACTGGTCTAATGTCCATCCCTTGTGTTCTTTAGCCCAAACAAGTCTCTTCTGCTTGTTGCCTGTCCTTAGCAGTGGTTTCCTAGCAGCTATTTTACCATGAAGGCCTGCTGCACAAAGTCTCCTCTTAACAGTTCTTCTACAGATGTGTCTGCTGCTAGAATGCTGTGTGGCATTGACCTGGTCTCTAATCTGAGCTGCTGTTAACCTGCGATTTCTGAGGCTTGGACTCGGATAAACTTATCCTCCACAGCAGAGGTGACTCTTGGTCTTCCTTTTCTGGGGCGGTCCTCATGTGAGCTAGTTTCTTTGTAGCGTTTGATGGTTTTTGCCACTGCACTTGGGGACACTTTCAAATTTTTCCCAATTTTTCGGATTTACTGACCTTCATTTCTTAAAGTAATGATGGTCACTTGTTTTTCTTTATTTAGCTGCTTTTTTTTTGCCATAATACAAATTCTAACAGTCTATTCAGTAGGACTATCAGCTGTGCATCCACCAGACTTCTGCACAACACAACTGATGGTCCCAACCCCATTTATAAGTCAAGAAATCCCACTTATAAATCCTGACAGGGCACATCTGTGAAGTGAAAACTATTTCCAATGACTAACTCTTGAAGCTCATCAAGAGAATGCCAAGAATGTTGAAAGTAAAAGGTGGCTACTTTGAAGAACCTAAAATATAAGACATATTTTCAGTTGTTTTACAATTTTCTGTTAAGCATTTAATTCCACATGTGTTAATTCATAGTTTTGATGCCTTCAATGTGAATCTACGATTTTCAGTCATGAAAATAAAGAAAAATTCTTTGAATGAGAAGGTGTGTCCAAACTTTTGGTCTGTACTTTACTTCCCTAGCAACTTTTTTAGACAAGGCACTATTTAGTAACAATACTTTATAGTTGTGTTTGCAGCATTTTGAGCAGGCAATCCAAAAAACACTTTTTACATACTTCCCTAGCAATGTTTTTAGGCCAAGTAGTAACAAGTAACAATACATATAACTGTGTTTGCAACATTTTTAGCAGGCAATTAAAATTACCAAGAAATTCTTTTTTACATATTTCCCTAGCAACGTTTTTAGGCCAAGCATTACTTAATAACCATACTTATCATTGTGTTTGAAGAATTTTGAAACTTAATTAAAATTGCCTAGAAACACTTTTTACATACTTCCCTAGCAACTTTTTTAGGCCGGGCACTAATAAGTAACAATACCTATAACTGTGTTGCAAAATGTTTAGCAGGCAATTAAAATTGCCAAGAAACACTCTTTAAATATTTCCCTAGCAACTTTTTTAAGCCACGCACTAAGTAACAATACCTATAACTGTGTTTGCAGAATTTTAAGCAGGCAATAACAAATTGCTAAGAATAACTTTTTAGATACTTCCCTAGCAACTTTTTTAGGCTAGGCACTAATAAGTAACAATGCCTATGACTGTGTTTGAAATATTATGAGCAGGCCAAAAAAGATTTTTTTACATACTTTCCTAGCAACTTTTTAGGCCAGACACTAACAAATAACAAAACCTATAACTGAGAACCTATAACTGAGGCAATTATAGTTGATAAAAATGACTTTTTAGATACTTCCCTGCCAACTTTTTTAGGCCGGGAACTAATAAGTAACAATATCTGTAACAGCGTTATTCTTTTATTTAGTACAGCAGGGTATATGTTCATATTATTTTCTTCTTTGTTTTTCCATAACTGTGTTTGCAGAATTTTGAGAAGGCAATTAAAATTGCCAAGAAACACTTTTTACATACTTCCCTTGCAACTTTTTTAGGCCAGGCACTATTTACCTCTGAAGATGAGGTTGATGACAACTGCTTGAGTCAGCAGTGAGAAGTGGAAGTTTATAAATGTGTCCATTGGGTCAGGATATAGATTCTTTTAGTTTCAATCAGTGACCTCTATGAGGCATCCTACATCAGGGGGAAAGTAAAGGGTAACCGTCATTTTAATTTATATTTAATGAGTCAATAGTACCATGAAAATATTTAGCTTTGCAATATATTTTATTAGACAAATTTGCTTTTTTATATAACAGAATTGATCAGTCATTATTAAAATTCTCAGTTCTGAGCTAAAATCTGTATTCACTGAAGTCTTTCCCATTACTAATATACGAGATGGCACTTGATACTGATGAGATTCTATATAGATAGAAGAGGGAGGGGGCGGAGCTCTGCCTTTAGCTCCTCCCTCCTCCCACCTTTATAGAATCTTATCAGTAACAACTGCCATCTCCTCTCTGAGTAATGGGAAAGTCTGTGCAAAATACAGATTTTACACTAAGAATTGAGAATTTTGATAATAGCTGATCAATTCTGGTGATAAAGAAAATTTGCCTTATACGATATATTACAAAATTGCTTGTTTTCTTGTGTACCATTGAGTTATTAAATAAAAAAGTAAACAACTTTTACTCTTTAAGTGTTTTAGACCGTACCAGGACCCCCCCCCCAGTGTGTGTAGTCCCTTATTATTATCCAATTTTATGGCCAACCACAATAAGTGACATATTTGCAGACATAGAAAGATATAATATAAGAAATATAGTTGAAGAAACGTTGACGTACAATATTGCATTTATTAAGAAGGCTGGTGACTGATATGACTAGTAGAAACTTAAAAGCAGCACATTCTCCTGATACATTCTGAGTTTGTGTCCTCAGAGGACAGTAAATCTTAGGCACATGGGAACTTTGTGCATTTATTGTTGAATTAATTTGATCCTTTTTGTGTGCTACCTCTGCCTCAAGGATAAAAATGGAAGGCAGGGACTGAGTCAGATAAAATAGAATATATCCTCACTATGAGAGTTTGAAAATAGAGATTATTTCAAAGTGTTTAAAATTAATTTCCTGAAAGTGTAGAGATTATTTCCAGGTAACGGAAATGAATTTCATAGAAGGAATCCAAATTATGAACCTAGAGATTATTTCAAGGTACCGGTAATTTGTCTTATGGATATAATGAGTAAAAGCATGAGCATTAGTGCATGGAAAGTTATTGATAAAGGGCAATAGGAATTAACTCCCAGTACAATGACACCACAATTGATGGACGTGCGACCTTCCTGATTCTCAAGTGGAACGATTAAGCCTGCTTTACACGGGACGACCGATCGTGCGATTTCACGATCAATCGTACCCACCCCCGTTGTTTGTGCGTCACAGGCAATTGATTGCCCATGGCGCACAAACTCGTTTAACCCCCGTCACAAGTACTTACCTCCCGTGCGACGTCGCTGTGGGTGGCGAACATCCACTTCCTGAAGTGGGAGGGATGTTCGGCGTCACAGCGACGTCACATGGTGGCTGGCCAATAGAAGCGGAGGGGCAGAGATAAGCGGGATGTAAACATCCCGCCCACCTCCTTCCTTCACATAGCCGGCGGAAGCCGTGGGATGCAGGTAAGCGATGTTCATCGTTCCCAGGGTGTCACACGGAGCAACGTGTGATGCCACGGAAATGATGAACAACTGGCGCCATGTTTCATAAACGATTTTATGAAACCTAGCGACGAGTACACGACAATTTGTGAGCGATACAGCGTGGCTAGGAGGTGTCACACAGGCCCATGTCGCAAGCAATGCCGGATATGCGTCACAAAAACCGTGACCCCGACGATCTATCGCACGATAGATCGTCTCGTGTAAAACACCCTTTAGTGTGGGGAAGAAAATCCCCAATGACAAGTCACCCATTAATAAGCAGAGTGCATACCCAGTTATAAAATTGATTTTAGGCAAGTTTAAAAATCAATAGATTATGAAAAGTGGCTTGTAAAGAAGTATATAAAAGGGATCAAAACTGATAGAATCCCCTTAATTATAGTGTTGTACAAAAAACTAATGCAGCTAGAATATGGGAGCAGCTAGCAGCTGTAGAAGCATGACTACCACCTCTGGCACCATGTATCCAGGCAGTAGTTCTACCAAATGCAGGTCACAATCAGCCTCCAACAAGGCTATTACTGGGGAAGAAATTGGTATTCTGGAAAATATGGCACATTACTCATCACCAGTGTGACTCAAGCTTCTGCACAGAACTATCTCTCTGATCACAAACGGCTAAGATCAATAATGTACTATTCTTTAACTAATAAAAAAACATGAAAAGTCTGTTTATGTAGAGTGTTATTGAGAGGGCTGCTGGCCACTACAGGCTACAGTCCATTTCTATGGAAGGTAAATTTTGCATTACTGTGTTTTATCTTTCACCATTTTGTTTTCATGTTCAAATGAACTAATAATGCACACTGTATTTGTGACTGCAGAGCAGCATAAAAAGGTGATTTATTTTTTTTTTAAATTTGGCCTCACCATTGCAGTTATATTAGCAATCACATATTTGGCACCTAGAGAGTTAACTTTAGTTAAGTTAGTTAAGTTTAGTTTACTTTAGTTAAGTCCAAGCGGCTGTTATTAGACATCTTTCATTGTGGGCTGCACTTCCACCTCCTTTATGATACTGACCAATAAGCAGGCAGCAGCATAAAAGGGCAGAAGGACCTATGTCATCAGAGTCACCTGACCAAAGTCCACAGGTCCTGCAAGAAGAAATGTAAAGCCCAAATAAGTAGAGGATTTATTACACAGCACAGAAGTGTGGACCTAATAACTCCAGTAAATATTTGCAGAACATCTGCAGAGTCTATAATATCTTCAGTGCTTATTTAGGCTGCACACTCCGGAGGGTAGGACCTGTAGACTCAGATCGTGCCACACTGATGACATCATTAAAGCTCCTTTTCTACTTCTTTGTTTCTGGCTGCTTATGACTGGTTAGGATAAAGGAGGCAGAAGTGAATGGTCCCAGTGAAAAATATCAAATACCATCCACTTAAAGATAACTCATTAGGTGCCGAAAATCGGTATGCTAATATTTCCACATTGGTGAAGCCAAATAAACAGAAAGCTTCATTCCGCTATGTAGCCACTATTATATTGTGCGTCTGGTTCAACCTGAACATTTTGATGAAAGATCCTGCTTGAAAGGTGTTTGCACCAGTCTTATCTGACCTCAGAATGTTCTCCTTTTCAGAGCATTTGGAAGCTTTACATCAATGTGATTTGCTGCTAACAAATTTTGGTAAAAAAGTTGTCAGAGCTGGAAAATTTGAATTACAAACTGTATCTTCATCTACAGATGCCATTCAATGTGTCCTTATGTTGTTTTGTATTTTTTTTTTTTTTTTTTTTTACTGCTAAGATATTTTTTTTTCTGTGTTTTATGCTTTTTGCATCAAACCTAAATTTCTATTTATGGATGCAGTTTTACTACTCAATTTAGTTTAGGAAATACTTCCTATGGTGCACCTACAAGTGCATCTCAATAAATTAGAATATTATCAAAAAGTTAATTTATTTCAGTAATTCAATACAAAAAGAGAAATACATATATAATGTAGAGTCATTACACACAGAGGGATCTATTTCACCTGTTTATTATATATTATGTAGAGTCATTACACACAGAGAGATCTATTCCTATATATTATATAGAGTCATTACACACAGAGGGATCTATTCCTATATATTATATAGAGTCATTACACACAGAGGGATCTATTCCTATATATTATATAGAGTCTTTACACACAAAGGGATCTATTCCTATATATTATATAGTCATTACACACAGAGGGATCTATTCCTATATATTATATAGAGTCATTACACACAGAGGGATCTATTTCTATATATTATATAGAGTCATTACACACAGAGGGATCTATTCCTATATATTATATAGAGTCATTACACACAAAGGGATCTATTCCTATATATTATATAGTCATTACACACAGAGGGATCTATTCCTATATATTATATAGAGTCATTACACACAGAGGGATCTATTTCTATATATTATATAGAGTCATTACACACAGAGGGATCTATTCCTATATATTGTATAGAGTCAATCCACACAGAGGGATCTATTCATGTGTGTATTATATATTATATAAAGTCATTACACACAGAGGGATCTATTTCACGTGTTTATTTCTGTTAATGTTGATGATTATGGCTTACAGCCAATGAAAACCCAAAGTCATTATCTCAGAAAATTAGAATAATTACCACAAAACACCTGCAAATGCTTCCTAAGCATTTAAAAAGTTCCCTTAAGCGGGCTTTACATGCTGCGATATTGCTAGCCGATGCTAGCGATGGCGAGCGTGATAGCACCCGCCCCTATCGTTAAGCTGATATGTGAAGATCGCTGCCGTAGCAAACATTATCGCACCGGCAGCGTCACACGTACTTACCTGCTCGGCGATGTCGCTGTGACCGGCAACCCACCTCCTTTCTGAGGGGGCGGTTCGCTCAGCGTCACAGCGACGCCACTAAGCGGCCGCCCAATCAAAGCGGAGGGGCGGAGATGAGCGGGACGAACATCCCGCCCACCTTCTTCCTTCCTCATTGCTGGCGTGTGGAAGGTAAGGAGAGGTTCCTCATTCCTGCGGCATCACACGTAGCGATGTGTGCTGCCGCAGGGACGAGGATCAACTTCGCCCAAGTGACAGCAGCAATAATTGGAAGAGGACCCCTGTGTCAACGAGGAGCGATTTTGGACGTTTTTGCAACGATCCAAAATCGCTCCTAGGAGTCACACACGAGATCACTACAGCGGCCGGATGTGTGTCACAAAATCCGTGACCCCAACAAGATCGCTGGAGCGATCTCGTAGCGTGTAAAGCCACCCTTAGTCTGGTTCAGTAGACTACACAATCATGGGGAAGACTGCTGACTCAGATGTCCAGAAGGCAGTCATTGACTCACTCCACAAGGAGAGTAAGCCACAAAAGGTTATTGCTAAAGAAGCTGGCTGTTGACAGAGCGCTGTACCCAAGCATATTAATGGAAAGTTCAGTGGAAGGAAAAAGTGTGGTAGAAAAAGGTGCACAAGCAACTGGGATAATCGCAGCCTTTATAGAATTCTCAAGAAATGGCCATTCAAAAATTGGGGGAGATTCACAAGGAGTGGACGCTGCTGGAGTCAGTGCTTCAAGAGCCACCACACACAGACGTATCCAGGACATGGCCTACAAGTGTCGCATTCCTTGTGTCACCACTCATGACTAATAGACAACGCCAGAAGCGTCTTACCTGGGTCAAGGAGAAAAAGAACTGGACTGTTCTCAGTGGTCCAAGGTGTTGTATTCAGATGAAAGTAAATTTTGCATATAATTTGGAAATCGCGGTCCCAGCGTCTGGAGGAAGAGTGAAGGACACAACCCGAGCTGCTGAGGTCTAGTGTGAAGTTTCCACAATCAGTGATGGTTTGGGGACCCATGTCATCTGCTGGTGTAGCTCCACTGTGTTTTACAGTATCAAGATCAAAGTCAGCGCAGCCGGCTACCAGGAAATTTTACAGCACTTCATGCTTCCCTCTGCAGACAAGCTTTTTAGAGTTGGGAATTTCATTTTCCAGCAGGACTTGGCCGCTGTCCACACTGCCAAAAGTACCAATACCTGGTTTACTAACCACAGTGTCACTGTGCTTGATTGGCCAGCAAACTCGCCTGACCTAAACCCCATAGAGAATCCATGGGGTATTGTCAAGAGGAAGATGAGAGACACCAGACCCAACAATGCAGACTAGCGGAAGGCTGCTATCAAAGCAACCTGGGCTTCCATAACACCTCAGCAGTGCCACAGGCTGATCGCCTCCATACCACACCGTTTTTATGCAGTAATTCATGCAAAAAAGCCCCAACAAAGTATTGAATGCATTTACTGTACAGTCATGGCCAAAAGGTTTGAGAATGCTACAAATATTAATTTTTACAAAGTCTACTGCCTACGTTTTTCTAATAGCAATTTGCATATACTCCAGAATGTTATAAAGAGTGATCAGCTTAACAGCAATTACTTGTAAAGTCAATATTGGCTAAGAAAATGAACTTTAACCCCCAAAACACATTTCAACATCATTGCATTCCTGCCTTAAAAGGAGCAGCTAACATTGTTTTAGTGATTGTTCCATTAACATAGGTGTGGGTGTTGATGAGGACAGGGCTGGCGATCAATCAGTCATGATTAAGTAAGAATGACACCACTGGACACTTTAAAAGGAGGCTGGTGCTTGGTATCATTGTTTCTCTTCAGTTAACCATGGTTATCTCTAAAGAAACACGTGTAGCCATCATTGCTCTGCACAAAAATGGCCTAACAGGGAAGAGTATCGCAGATACAAAGATTGCACCTCAGTCAACAATATATTGCATCATCAAGAACTTCAAGGAGAGAGCTTCCATTGTTGCCAAAAAGGCTCCTGGGCGCCCAAAAAGGACCAGCAAACGTCAGGACCATATCTTAAAACTGTTTCAGCTGCGGGATCGGACTACCAGCAGTGCCGAGCTAGCTCAGCAATGGCAGCAGGCTGGTGTGAGTGCTTCTGCACGCACTGTGAGGCGGAGACTCTTTGAGCAAGGCCTGGTTTCAAGGAGGGCAGCAAAGAAGCCACTTCTCTCCAGAAAAAACATCAGGGACCGACTGATATTCTGCAAAAGGTACAGGGAGTGTACTGCTGAGGACTGGGGTAGAGTCATTTTCTCAGATGAATCCCCTTTTCGATTGTTTGGGACATCTGGAAAACAGCTTATTAGGAGAAGAAGAGGTGAGCGCTACCACCAGTCTTGTCTCATGCCAACTGTTAAGCATCCTGAAACCATTCATGTGTGGGGTTGCTTCTCAGCCAAGGGAATCGGCTCACTCACAGTCTTGCCTAAAAACACAGCCATGAATAAAGAATGGTACCAGAATGTCCTCCAAGAGCAACTTCTCCTAACTGTCCAAGAGCAGTTTGGCGCCAAACAATGCCTTTTCCAGCATGATGGAGCACCTTGCCATAAAGCAAAGGGGATCACTAAATGGCTCATGGAACAAAACATAGAGATTTTGGGTCCATGGCCTGGAAACTCCCCAGATCTTAATCCCATTGAGAACTTGTGGGCAATCATCAAGAGACGGGTGGACAAACAAAAACCAACAAATTCTGGCAAAATTCAAGCATTGCTTATGCAAGAATGGACAGCTATCAGTCAGGATTTGCTCCAGAAGTTGATTGAGAGCATGCCAGGGAGAATTGCAGAGGTCCTGAAGAAGAAGGGGCAACACTGCAAATATTGACTTGCTGCATGAACTCATTCTAACTGTCAATAGAACCATTTGGTACTCATAATATGATTGCAATTATATTTCTGTATGTGATGTAAACATCAGACAAACACAATTAAAAACCTGAGGGCAATAGATCATGTGAAAATATAATTTTGGTGTCATTCTCAAAACTTTTGGCCATGACTGTACAGACTTTTCAGTAGGCGCCAACATTTCTGAGTTTAACATCATTTTTCAATTGGTCTTATATAATATTCTAATTTTCTGAGATAATGACTTTTGGGTTTTCATTGGCTGTAAGCCATAATCACCAACATTAACAGAAATAAACATGTTAAATAGATCCTTCTGTGTGTAATGACTCTATATATTATATAGTAATAGATCCTTCTGTGTGTAATGACTCTATATAATATATGCATTACCCTTTTTGTATTGAATTACTGAATAAATTAACTTTTTGGTGATATTTTAATTTATGGAAATGCACCTGTTCATTTCTGGAGTCCCATTTCCAATAATTTTCACCACAACTCTACGTGAAGTCTATAAGATAACGTCCAGGTAAGAAGATACGAGTGTATTATAATATCATATTCGCCATTAGTTTGAAGTATAAAATTCTCATTTCAGGTTCCCTTTAAAGCTTCCCCTTAGCCATCTTGACACTGAATTGAGGCATGATTACTGAGGTCTTTTATAGGGTCAGGCACAGTTCTTTTGAACACCTGACACTTATATTTGAAGCACGCCTTTTATGAAGGGAGTAAACATGTTAAGGATGTGACTCAACCGGTCACTCAGGATGTGACTGCTGTTTCAAATTATATTGTCATGTGTGCACACGAGACTAAATAACGGACAACGAGTCAGTTATATCTATCTCCATGACTGGCACTGACCAAGTGGTCTTTATTGTTTGAAACTTTCTATAGCTCTTGAGAAGTGAAGGGTGTAGCCAAAATACAGTCCAATCAAGTATCGCAGGCTGGACTTCAAGACGTATAGAAATTAGCATAATCTCTTCTTGATTGGACAGTCCAGGCTTTTAGGAATTCCTTTGTTCATCATCCCGGGTGTAGACAGGATGTGGCAGCCATCTTCAAATTACATATACTGATATATACTGTGTTAAGGAAAATACACTGAATATGCAATATACATATATACGTATTAGTAAGGAACAAAAGCATTCATAAATATGTGTTAATTTACATCTACTAAACTATATACCTGAGTCTATGAAATGGCTGAATTTAGTATTTTTGGATACTCAATTCTTATCCTTAACAAACACGTGCATTATCAGGTCTTAATTTTCTATTTCCAGATTAGTTATGGAGCCAGAGATCCGCTTCTTAGCAATAGAAAACTGTATCCAAATTTTTTCCGAACCGTCCAAGACTATGAGACACAACATGTAGGGATTGCAAAGTTAATTAAACATTTTGGATGGAACTGGGTTGGGATAATAACATCAGACGATGAGCCTGGAGAACGTGAAGCCGAACATCTCATCCAAACGCTCAGTAAATACGGAATTTGTACTGAATTTAAAATTAAGATTTTGCGAACTTACTTACCATATTTTGAAGAGTTGGTAACGTCATCTTCTGAGATTATTATCATTTGCGGGACATTAGCAATAAATTATTTAAGATCATTTGGTCAATTAGCATATTTTCTGAGGCAAAGAACCATTATCCTTCCGGCATCGTGGTCAATTGCCATAGAACTCATATACCAGAAAAAGGATGATAGACTGGATCGCAGTTTGATGTTCGCTCCTCCAATACGTTACGTCACTGGATTACAGGAACATTTATATACTTTCCATCCATCCAACCGACCAAATGATAAGTTACTGGAGGACGTCTGGATGTACTCATATTATTGCCTCTCAGGAGATAATGAGAAAAATGAATACTTTATAGATGTTACTAACTTCTCCCTTCATAACTGTACTGGAAGGGAGACATATGCAGAGCTATTTAATTATTTTAGAGATTCAGCAACCTACAAAGTTCACATCTCAGTCATGATTATGGCACACGCTCTACATGATTTATATACCGTCTTACAGAAAAATGGAGGAAAAGGATTGAAACCATTTCAATTCCAGCATAAAGTAAGTGATAGAATCCTATATACTTATAATATAGTTTTACATTATCGATTACTCTCATCTACAGTCATGGTCGAATGTGTTGGCTGCCTTGAAATTGCTACAGATAATGAAGAATTTTAACAAAAATATTATTGCAATTACATGTTTTGTTATACATGTTTATTTCCTCTGTCTTGGAACATGGAACACGAAAAAAAAAACTAAGAAAAAGGCAAATTGGACGTAAATTCACACTAACTGCAAAAATGGGCAGGACAAAATTGTTGGCACTGTTGACTTAACATTTGGTTGCACACCCTTTGGAACAAACAACTACAATCAATCGCTTCCTATAACCATCAAAAAGATTCTTACACCTCTCAACTGGAATTTTGGACCACTTTTTTTTTGTAAACCGCTCCAGGTCTCACATATTTGAAGGACGCCTTCACCCAACAGAAATTTTAAGATCTCTAAACAAGTGTTCAATGGGATTTAGATCCGGACTCATTGCTGCCACTTAAGAACTCTCCAGCACTTTGTTTCCATCCATTTCTGAGGGCTTCCTGAAGTATATTTGGGGTCATTGTCCTTCTGGAAGACCCATGCCTAGGACAGGCAAAGCTTTCTGACACTGGGCACTAAATTGCTACCCAAACTTTTTTGTAGTCTTCAGATGTCATGATGCCTTGGACACAGTCTAGGCACTGAGTGCCAGAGGAAGCAAAATAAGCCAAAACTATTTTTGATCATCCACCATACTGTAGGTACTGTGTTTTCTTTTCTTTATAGGCCTCATTCTATTTTTGATAAACAGACGAATGATGTGCTTTACCAAAATGCTCTTTCTTGGTCTCATCTGTCCATTAGACTCTTTCCCAGAAGGATTTTGCCTTACTTACATACATTTTGGCAAACTACAGTCTAGTTTTTTTATGTCTCTGGGTCAGCAGTGGGGTCCTCCTGGGTCTCTTCCATGGTGTTTCATTTCTTTAAGATGCGGACAGATAGTTCACACTGACATTGATGCATCTCAACTTGCAGGGGAGCTTGAACTTCTTTGGACACTGATTTGGTCAGCTTATCCACCATCCAGATTATCCTGTGTAGCAACCTTTCATCAATTTTCCTTTTCTGTCCATGACCAGGGAGATTAGTTACAGTGCCATGGATTGTAAATTCCCTTATTATTTTGTGCAGCATGGACAAAAAACATTGTTGATATTTTTTAAAAAAAGTTTGTTCTCAAGTCACCAGACAGTTGTCTTCTCCTCTTTTTGTGCTCCATGCTTAGTGTTGCACATACAGAAACAAAATGTCAAGACTGAGTCAACTTTTCCCATTTTTATCTGGTTTCAGGTGTGATTTTCATATTGCCCTCACCTGTTACTTGCCACAAGTGAGTTTTTCCAGGGCCATCACATAGTTTCATAGTTTCATAGTTTTTAAGGTTGAAGGGAGACGGTTGAAGGGAGACTCTAAGTCCATCTAGTTCAACCCGTAGCCTAACATGTTGATCCAGAGGAAGGCAAAAAAAACCAAGGGGTCAAATAAGCTCCAATGGGGAAAAAAATTCCTTCCTGACTCCACATACGGCAATCAGACTAGTTCCCAGGATCAACACCCTGTCATAAAATCTAATATACATAACTGGTAATATTATATTTTTTAAGAAAGGCGTCCAGGCTCTGCTTAAATGTTAGTAGTGAATCACTCATTACAACATCATGCGGCAGAGAGCTCCATAGTCTCACTGCTCGTACAGTAAAGAATCCTCGTCTGTGATTATGATTAAACCTTCTTTCCTCAAGACGTAGCGGATGCCTCCGTGTTCCAGTCGCAGGCCTAGGTGTAAAGAGATATTTGGAAAAGTCTCTGTACTGTCCCCTCATATATTTATACATTGTGATTAGATCCCCCCTAAGCCTTTGTTTTTCCAAACTAAATAACCCCAAGTGTAATAACCTGTCATGGTATTGCAGCCCACCGATTCCTCTAATAATCTTGGTCGCTCTTCTATCTACCTGTAAGATTATGCTATTTATAACCTTCTATACTTTTGCTATCAAGAAAAGCCTCCATTCCTCTCTTACATTCTTTCAGTGAGTGGCCGTCACCACTTCCTCAGGAAGAGAGTTCCAGAGCCTCACTGCTCTTACCGTGAAGACCCCTCTTCTATGCTGATGTAGGAATTTTCTTTCCTCCAATCGAAGAGAATGCCCCCTTGTTCTTGTCACAGTCCTTGGTACAAACAGATCATGGGAGAGATCTCTATATGGCCCTCTGATATATTTGTACATATTTATTAGGTCTCCCCTAAGTCTTCTCTTTTCTAGAGTAAATAGACCTAATTTTGATAACCTTTCCGTGTATTGTAATGCACCCACTCCATTTATTATTTTAGTAGCCCGCCTCTGAACCCTTTCAAGTTCAGTAATGTCTTTCTTGAGCACCGGTGCCCAAAATTGCACACAATACTCCAAGTGTGGTCTGACGAGTGATTTGTACAGAGGGAGAATGATGTTTTCATCTCGTGCCCCCAGACCTCTTCTAATGCATCGAACATGCACGAAACAAAGTTATTTACCCATCGTTTGAAACGGTGCCAATGATTTTGTCCAAACCATTTTTGAACTCTTGTGTGAAATTATGTTTCTCTTCTTTTTTTTTTGTTGTTTCAATACACACACATGTGTATAACAAAACGTGTAATTGCAATATTTTCTGGGAGAAGCACTTCTTTTTCTGGAACAATTTCAAGAGAGTCAACACTTTCGGCCATGACTACACATCAGAAAAATATTTCATAACTAGTGGTCTGAAAAAGAAGTCACTCGATCATCTAGTTTAACCTCCTAAGTGCAGTGGTCAATAAAGATCATGTAGTTTGTTAGACAGAGAAAGAAATGTATTTTTGTCAGCCCATGACTTTCCCTTCAATCCATCGACCCAATCTCAAGGGTGCTGGGGTGTTGTCATTGCAGAAAGGAGCTTAACAATAGACCCCATTGGAGATGATTGAATTGATCAATTGCATATCAACTACAAATCAAATTTCAAGAAATTTGCAGGTCCTGGTGATTTTGAACAATTTGCAATTCAATTTGTGCGAATCCGTAGCAGAGAAATGTTTGGGGTTATCATTTCACATTTTGTCAAAGTTTGCTTCAACCAGAGTATGTGTTCAAATGAAACCAGGCTTGGTCACGCCGGCCTCCCTATAATGCCCTGCAGCTATTACATCACATGGTCTAATGCAACCACTTAGAGAGGACAGCCACCACATTGGATGATAGAGGAAAAGCATTCAGTTTTACAGCATATGGATAGAAGGTTAGTGCGGATAGCTCATCATTACAGATAGAGATAGAAAAGCCTTAATCAAAATGTGATGTACTACTGCAGCACTAAACAACCTATAATATTACTTCAGTTACAATGATTGAGCGATTTTCAGGTTGCACATTATTTTTTTCATCCCCCTCTTCCAAGTGAAGGAGGGAGGCGCTAGGCCGCTCGGGTGCCACTTTCCTTTGTTAAGAGGTTTCTGCATGTGTGCATGTACTGTACTTGGAGAGAGTGTGTGACACCCGGCTGCCCCTCGGAAGCTCAAAAGGCTTCCTCTTCTGCAAGTGCTGAAGTCATACGTCACACCAGGTTTTTTTAATCAAACTTCTTTTACTTGCATTTAACGCCTTCATGGCTCACATGGTAACCGACATCCTTTTTTCCTGGCTGATCTGACATAAGTCTTCGTTCTTTGGTACTTCAGGATCGTTCCCTCTTTACCTCTTCCAGCTCTTTGTCTGTTTGATCCCCTGATGGCTTTTCCTAGCCTGCCTTGATAAGCTCTGGGCTCCAGACCTACAGAGGTGGACTTGGGAATCAGGAGTCATCTTCACAAATAGGCCCATGTCCTGTGGCCTTAATTTTTAATAAAATTCCACCTGTCGCCAGTGTGCAGCTGGGTCTGTGGCTTCAGATAAAAAAAAAAAAAAGCAGTATTCACTGTGTACCAGGTATTGTAGGATTCATCTGTCACAAACCTGTAAGTGCCTTGCATCAGGCACAGTGTTGTGGAGCACTGAAAACCATCTGTATTACAGCACTGTGCAACAGTGTTGGATCTCGGACAATCGGTTGTGAGGGTCAACCAGATAAAAAGACTGTTACAGGCTCGTTGTAAAAATTGGGTGCTCTGTATTGGATCTTTGGCAATATTGTGGCGGCTTTGCACGTTGCAACATCGCACGTGCGATGTCGGTGGGGTCAAATCGAAAGTGACGCACATCCGGCGTCACTTTCGACATCGTTGTGTGTAAATCCTAGCTGATATGATTAACAAGCGCAAAAGCGTCGTTATCGTATCATCGCTGCAGGCTCCGACTTTTTCATCATTACGCTGCCGCGACAGGTACGATGTTGTTCCTCGTTCCTGCGGCAGCACACATTGCTGTGTGTAAAGCCGCAGGAGCGAGGAACATCTCCTTACCTGCCACCGGCGGCTATACGGAAGGAAGGAGGTGGGCGGGATGTTTACATCCTGCTCATCTCCGCCCCTCCGCCGCTATTGGCCGCCTGCCGTGTGACGTCGCTATGATGCCGCACAACCCGCCGCACTATCGCATGTGACATCGCAGAATCGGCTTGCGATGTTGCAACGTGCAAAGCCCGCCTTGGTTGTGAGGGTCTACAAAGAAAACAGGCTCTGTCGGGGGCCTTTTATAATATTTGTTGCTCTGTGGGGGATATCTGTGAATGTACTGAGTGATGGGTTTGCTCCATGTAGTTACTGTTGTGAGCTAAATACTTTCCTTCTATGTCATTGGAACTTCAAATTAGTAAGATTTGTTTTACAAGTGCTCGGGAAATCGTTGCAGCACACACGTTTTGTGGTGTACTGAAAGTTTCTGCTTTATTACATCATGTGACCAGTTTATATAGTATCCCAAGCAAAGAAATAACTCCCCTGAACTATGTACCAATAAGAGCTACATGGGTGTGTATAGAAATGTGAAACTTTCCCTTCCATTAGTATTAGCTGAGCCCTATGAAATCATTCAGTTGTAAGACAAGATGGTTTCTATAAGAACAAAATGGACTGTATTCTCCCACAATCCCCCTTTTGTGACCAATTATGTGTATATTAGGAAATCACTATATCCTGCTGAATCTGAAGTATCTGTGTGAAATATAATCATGTTCTAGGTGCTAATTCAAAAAAATGTCTAACATAGAGACCTATTCATTAAGAAAAGAAAACATGCATTAGGTCCACGACTTGCCAGTTTCCAGCTCTACCTTCTGTATTTTTACCTTTTCAGCCTTTTTCACCTTCATATCAATTATGTACTTTTAAAATTTCCAGACCCCCGTTTTTATATACCACCTTCACCATGTGCTATTCAGCAATAACGTCGTTTTCTGCACTAGAAGGCCTCAGGTCAAGCCTAGAAAGAAATTTACACAAAACACACAAGCTTGCATAAACCTACTCATGGTATACCTATATAATCCATCTGCAATCTCTGGAATGGGTAGAGCGGATAAGAGGTGTGTTTCTGCGGGATCTTTACAGTTTTTCCTACATTGTTTTAGGCACATGTCTTACAAGACTGGGTGTGTCTGGCCACCTGGATACTGAACTCAGGATGGGACATTAAACAAGTTGTGGAACGAATTGTCAGCATTGCAATGATTTCCTATGGGAAATCTTGCTTTGCTAGACGAGCAACTTAGTTAAAACGCACACTCCCAGAACGGATTGTTCTCGTTAACCAAGGCTTCACTGTAATAGGTGAAATCTTTCCCCTCTTTTTGAATGCAGTGTCATCTTTATAGCTGGATTCAAAATAGTGTATCAATTGAGTACCACATTTATGGCATGAGGAAAGGCACATTGCATCAGGATTATCATTTAGGCAGGATATATATATATATATATATATATATATATATACGGCAGATTTTACTTTGTGTTACTACATTATTGGGTGGTCTTTTCAACCCAAGCTTGAATCACAGTATCACAGAACTGGCTGTGATGCAGCCCTTGTGTCAGGATCCAGTCTAGCGAATAGACCACAGGTTTCTGCTATAGAGCATGTTTTGGGGCCAATTTAGGCTGCTATTCTATAACCTTCCTTTCCTCTGTTGAAATGAAAACAAAAAGGAAAATAAGCAACTCATTTCGTAAGGTGTGAATAGGTCAGCAGGCAATAATTATCTAAATACTATAAACTAAAGAAACACAACCTCCAGAAAGTCCATTTAGTTATATATATATATATATATATATATATATATATATATATATATATATATATATATATATATATATATATTTATTTTTTTTTTTTTCAGAATTCATGTTGTTGCAACAGTACACATTACCAGTAAATTTTGGTCACCTTGTGATAACACGGTCCATGTATACTGTAAACTGTATCTGTGAAAGGAAAAAAAAAACAAAGTAAAATACTGACAGTATGTGAGCAGAGACACAGAATAAAAATGTATTTTGCAAGTAAATCACCATAAAATGCTTTGATGATTTTCAACAAGAAAAAACTATAAAATCTAATTTTCTCTGCAAAGTTAATTTAATTATTGGGGTAGGATCAGTAAAATAAAAACAAATTATTGCTAATTTATTTTGTCAATTTATTAATGCTAACAGTTGAAGAGACAATAAGACCTTGCTACACCAGTTGGGAGGTGTTGCATACCAAACTTATCTTACTTTTTTCAGAGGGGGTTGTTTTCCTACTAGAAGTACAGTAAAGAAAACTCATCTTTCTTTGTTCAGTTTGAAAGAATACTACTGCTCCTCTTCCCTCCTCCCTTCAGCCAAGTAGCAAAGGCTTTTTTGTATCTTTTCTCTCCAAAACACATCTCTGTTGGATCTATTTAATTCTTGTACAAATGGATAAAATATGTCTATCATCTTTTTGGGCTAAGTCCTTTAAGATTTTTGGATTGTTCCTCCTATTCTTTCAGATATAATGCTGCAGGATTTTAAAATACTGATCCCTGAGTCTCAAATCTAAATACTCAGGTCCATAACTACTAATTATTTTGTATGTGCAGTTACATCTTTCTAGTTTATGTTTATCAATTTTTCAAGGTTTCCCCCTATTTATATCTGACTTGCATTTATTGGATGTCTGATTAAGCGAATATACTATTTAAATTTTGTAGTTGTTATTAATGCAAGGAAAACCGCAAAAAGTTTATAAGGGGTGGGATTTCAACTTTTAAAGAAAGAACTATTGAGAGGGGCCTGGCTAAGCTGGGTGTATGCTGGGAGTGTCTGCATTACTATGCAGTTATGAACATTGCTCTTTGCCACCATTCTATGAATGCCCACATTTATGCATGATTCGTATGCAGCATACAACAAAGGGGTCCAATCTTCAGGAATTCGAATTCACAAAGAGATTCTGAATTTATAAACTTCCTATATTCTCACCAAGCTGAAAGAATCCCAAAAATCTCTGATTATTAAAAACTGTTTTAACATAGTAAACCTAGCATAATTACTTGTTCATTTAACACCCAGTCATGTTTTTTTTTCCTTCTACAGCTGCCAAGAGCTGCCTAGCCCCCTCCCTACAGATATGAGGGGGCTGTAATGACTGTTTATCTGCTCCGGCTACTCTTTTGCTAGAATAATCAAAGGGCATTTTAAAAACTGACCTTTTTTTGATCACTCCACAATCTCCATCATAGATTCTCTACAACACATACTACACACGTCCATCGTACTGGTCCATTATCAAACATTTATGCAACATATACTTTGGTCAACAAACCTTTGAACAGCAGCCCCAGCTATAGGCAATCTGTAACTTCCTGTACTGATCCCCCAGTTTCTGTCTCTTTCAACAGCTAGGTAAATATCCACCACACTCAAAATGTGACTCAGCTTATTGAAAGCACTCAGGGTACAGAAAAAAATAATTTTCTTTAGATGACAAAATAAAGTAAGATTTCGACCCTCCTGGGTCATACAGTCACTTATATTTAGTGAAAGGAAGATGATATCAATAAAAGGCTCAACTGGCCAGGGCTGTATAGATAGCTGTACCAAGGCTATGCCAGTGCTCCCGCACTTTGGCTCATGTGATGGGTCAGGTGATAATAGGGTGAAAAAAATTCTCTAGAGGAGCTGACCTTTGGCAGTTGTGTGAGTCACAACTGACTGTAAAGGCCCCGTCACACACAGCGACATACCTAACGATATATCGCCGGGGTCACGGATTCCGTGATGCACATCCGGCATCATTAGCAACATTGTTGCGTGTGACACCAACAAGCTGCCGTTAACGATGGAAATTACTCACCATATTGTCCATCATTGACACGTCGTTCATTTTCCAAAAATCGTTGATTGTTGAGAACGCAGGTTGTTCGTCGTTCCCAAGGCAGCACACATCGCTATGTGTGACATCTCAGGAACGACGAACTACATCGTACCTGCGGCCGCCGGCAATGAGGAAGGAAGGAGGTGGGCGGGATGTTACGGCTGCTCATCTCCGCCCCTCCGCTTCTATTGGGCGGCCGCTTAGTGATGCCGCTGTGACGCCGCACAAACCACCCCCTTAGAAAGGAGGCGGTTCGCTGGCAACAGCGACGTCGCTAGGCAGGTAAGTCCGTGTGACGGCTCCTAACGATATTGTGCGACACAGGCAGCGATTTGCCCATGACGCACAAACGACGGGGGCGAGTACGCTTGCTAGCGATATCGCTGCATGTAACGGGGCCTTTAGGAAGCTGAAAGCCACGGATGCTGCGGCTTCATGTGGAGAAGAGGATGACCGTTGGATAGAACTTTACAATGCTAGACATCTCCGTGCCCGCTACATTGTACTCAACACTGCGGATTTCCATTAGATATGCGCACACAGCTGTAATTGTCCAATATGATCCATAATTATGTTGTACGGCTGCCGGGAGGCATTTCCTCTTCAGTATACACAAACATGAACCTGCTTCCAAAGTATCAACAATTTTCTCATGACTTCTCAACAAGTCGTTGCCTATTCCCTTTGAAAACACCCAGCCTGTTCCTGCTCCTTAAATTTAGGGTTATATTGAACACCTTGATAAAATCCATTGTAACTTTATTTATTTTGTGAATAGCAAATCTGATGCAGATTAGATAAAATTATATTTTTTTAACTCCTGGTTTAGAAGCCATATCTTACAAAATATGAGAATGCAAAGAACAATATATTTTTTTAAATATTTCATTGAGCTATAGTTGGAAAATGTCAAACAAATCTATACATTTGATATTCCAAATGATTAGGATGGTTGAAAAAATGAAAAGATCATTGTTTGCTGGGTTTTTTCGTCCCCTCTACAAAAATAAAACTTTTTCAACACATTATTTGTACCATTTGTACCCTTTGCTGTAAGTAATACTTAATTTTTGGAGGATTTTTATTCCTCTTTAGTTGCTATCTTTTTATTTGTACCCTGAAACAATATGCTTTCCATGGCTTATATATACAGTATATACCATACATGACTTCTAAAAAAAACCCACAAGCCTTCATATTTGTATGTTGAGTGAAAAATTAAACTGCTGCATCCTGAAGACCCAAAGTGATTACACCTTTAGAGGTGGTCTTGAATTTATCTGGCTGCCATGAAATCTCAAGCAATGGTTCTGTTACTTGACCTTTCCTGCTTGAACATTAATAATAGTTATAGATTCTTGGGTATACGACAACTGGAATTGGTGATTTCAAATGAAATGTTTTGTATTTTTAAAGCTAAAATTTTTTCTAAAGAAAATCAAATTTTACGATCAGTACAATGAGTTATGCCTCTTTAATGAGAAAGGAGAAATTCCTGAAAATCTAGAGATTGTGAACTGGGTAAAGAGAGAAGACAACCAAGAATATCATACCAAGGATGTTCCCTACTATCGAGCTTATGTTGGTGCTTTTAATCCATCGCTACAGGAAGATCAACAGCTGACTATCTATCCAGAGACGATAACATGGCGGCATGGAAAGGTAAGAACATTCCAAACATTCCAACTATGATAGATATTTACAACACCATGTGCAGAATTATTAGGCAAGTTGTATTTTAGAGGATTTTTTTTATTGATCAACAACTATGTTCTCAATCAAGCCAAAAGACTCATAAATATCAAAGCTTAATATTTTTGGAAGTTGGAGTGGGGTTTTTTTAGATTTGGCTATCTTAGGAGGATCTGTTTGTGCAGGTGACTATTACTGTGCAGAATTATTAGGCAACTTAATAAAAACCAAATATATTCCCATCTAACTTGTTTATTGTCACCAGGTAAACTAATATAACTGCACAAAATGTAGAAATAAACATTTCTGACATGCAAAAACAAAACCCCAAAAAATGAGTGACCAATATAGCCCACTTTCTTTATGATGACACTCAGCAGCCGACCATCCATAGATTGTGTCATTGCTTGATCTGTTTACTATCAACATTGCGTGCAGCAGCCACCACAGCCTCCAGACACTGCTCCCAGAGGTGGACTGTTTTCCCTCCCTGTAGATCTCACATTTTATGAGGGTCAACAGGTTCTCTATGGGTTTCAGATCAGGTGAACAAGGGGGCCATGTCATTATATTTTTATCTTTTAGACCTTTACTGGCCAGCCACGCTGTGGAGTAGTTGGATGCATGTGATGGAGCATTGTCCTGCATGAAAATAATGTTTTTCTTGAACGATACCGACTTCTTCCTGTACCACTGCTTGAAAAAGTTGTCTTCCAGAAATTGGCAGTAGGTCTGGGAGTTGAGCTTCACTCCATCCTCAACCCGAAAAGGTCCCACAAGTTGATCTTTGATGATACCAGCCCATACCAGTCTCCACCTCCACCTTGCTGGCGTCTGAGTGGGAGTGGAGCTCTCTGCCCTTTACTGATCCAGCCTCTGGCCCATCCATCTGGGCCATCAAGAGTCAGCTCATTTCATCAGTCTATAAAACCTTTGAAAAATCAGTCTTAAGATATTTCTTGGCCCAGTCTTGACGTTTTATCTTATGTTTCTTGTACAAAGCTGGTGGTTTTTTAGCCTTCCTTACCTTGGCCATGTCCCTGAGTATGGCACACCTTGTGCTTTTTATACTCCAGTAACGTTGTAGCTCTGAAATATGGCCAAACTGGAGGCAAATGGCATCTCGGCAGCTTCATGCTTCATTTTCCTCAATTCATGGGCAGTTATTTTGCAACTTCTTTGCCCAGCACGCTTCTTACGACCCTGTTGTCTATTTGTCATAAAACGCTTCATTGTTCGATGATCACGCTTCAAAAGTTTAGCAATTTCGAGACTGCTGCATCCCTCTGCAAGACATCTCATAATTTTGGACTTTTCAGAGCCCATCAAATCTCTCTTCTGACCCATTTTGCAAAAGGAAAGGAAGTTGCCTAATAATTAAGCACCCCTTATATAGGGTGTTGATGTCATTACACCGCACCCCTCCTCATTACAGAGAGGCACATCACCTGAGTTACTTCATTGGTAGTTGGCTCTCAAGCCTATACAGCTTGGAGTATATACAGTGCTGGCCAAAAGTATTGGCACCCCTGCAATTCTGTCAGATAATACTCAGTTTCCTCCTGAAAATGATTGCAATCACAAATTCTTTGGTATTATTATCTTCATTTATTTTGCTTGCAATGAAAAAACACAAAAGAGAATGAAAAAAAAATCAAATCATTGATCATTTTACACAAAACTCCAAAAATGGGCCAGACAAAAGTATTGGCACCCTTAGCCTAATACTTGGTTGCACAACCTTTAGCCAAAATAACTGTGAACAACCGCTTCCGGTAACCATCAATGAGTTTCTTACAATGCTCTGCTGGAATTTTAGACCATTCTTCTTTGGCAAAATGCTCCAGGTCCCTGAGATTTGAAGGGGGCCTTCTCCAAACTGCCATTGTGAGATCTCTCCACAGGTGTTCTATGGGATTCAGGTCTGGACTCATTGCTGGCCACTTTAGTAGTCTCCAGTGTTTACTCTCAAACCATTTTCTAGTGATTTTTGAAGTGTGTTTTGGGTCATTGTCCTGCTGGAAGACCCACGACCTCTGAGGGAGACCCAGCTTTCTCACACTGGGCTCTACATTATGCTGCAAAACACAGTAACTTTCAGGTCTTTGGAGATGGACTTGTAGCCTTGAGATTGCTCATGCTTCCTCACAATTTGGATTCTCAAGTCCTCAGACAGTTCTTTGGTCTTCTTTCTTTTCTCCATGCTCAATGTGGTCACACAAGGACACAGGACAGAGGTTGAGTCAACTTTAATCCATGTCAACTGCTGCAAGTGTGATTTAGTTATTGCCAACACCTGTTAGGTGCCACAGGTAAGTTACAGGCGCTGTTATTACACAAAATACAGAAGCATCACATGATTTTTTTCAAACAGTGCCAATACTTTTGTCCACCCCCTTTTTTATGTTTGGTGTGGAAGTATATCCAATTTGGCTTGATGACAATTTTTTTTTTTTTCATTGAAGACAAATTAAATGAAGATAATAATACCAAAGAATTTGTGATTGCAATCATTTTCAGGAGGAAACTGAGTATTATCTGACAGAATTGCAGGGGTGCCAATACTTTTGGGCAGCACTGTACTTATATTGGAATTTAGGGCTTTTGATGTTGCGCTGTTCTCCAAAACTCTCTTGAAACTGACCTATTGGGAACTAACAATTTGATAAATATATTTTTTTATTCTTAGACTCCAGTAGGTTTGTGCTCTCTAGCTTGTCCTCCAGGATCTCGACAGTCTCCAAAAGAACACTATCACTCATGCTGCCATGATTGTATTCCTTGCCCAGAAGGACATATATCCAATATATCTGGTAACTATCTCATACTTTATGTAACAATTATATGGTGGATTGGATTAGGCTGGTTCTGTATTTGCAGCTGACAACAAGCTGTGTGTAATAGTTTAGTCTATGGAAGATGGTCATAAGTTAAGTTGGACAAATGCAGTATTTGTGCATCCACTTGGCAATGGCAAAGTTAATGGGATTGTCCTCTACTAATACATCCCTTTCTTAAATACTATATTCTCCCCTTTTAAATAAAAAATAGCCTATTCTCACCTCATATACTGGTGCTATTCCATTGTAGTTGGTGCCGGGTCTCCTGAGGCTCACCTGACATTGTTATGCTACATGACTTCTGCAGACAATCAGTGTCTGACATTGAGCTTCTCACGTCCTTTGGAAAAATCTTAGTATTCTGGGGCAGATGAGACCACTGCCACTGATTAGTGACTGGTGATTGGCTGCAGTGCCTAAATGGCATAAAAATGTCATGCAAGCAACGGAAGACCTGAAGAAAACATTGTTGAAGTGTCATCACTATGGGAGGAGAGTTTAGGGTATAAATATTACATATATATTAGAAAGGAAGAACATAGTAATTAAAAAAGGTTTATCCAAGTAGTGGACAACTACTTTAAGCATCTTGGAACCAGTATCCTATGTTCTACAGCAGAAAAAACTAGGAGAGTCACTTGTAGAGAAGGATCTGTGAGTAATTTCTAAACCAAGAACCTTATGTTCAGGTATTTAATTTTTTACCTGGCGGCATTAGGTCAACTTATGAATTTTGGATGTGCAGCCATTTCTTTTTTCTACCACATTGTTACTATCATGGATTAACCCCTTGATCACTCGACAATTTTACGTTTTTCTTTTTCCCTCCATTTCTCCCAGGAGCCATAATGTTTTTATTTTTCCATAACAGCCGTACGAGGGCTTGTGTTTTGCAGGATGAGTTGTACTTTTAAATTAAACCATTTATATTACCATATAACATATTGGAAAATGGGAAAAAAATCCATCTGTGGTGAAATTGCAAACAAGTGCAATTACGCAATTGCATTTTTTTTTGGGGGGGGGCGTTATTTACCATATACCCTACATGGTAAAACTGACCTGGCAGTATAATTCTCCAGGCCAGTATGAGTATGCAGATATCAGATATGTATAAATTGTCTTTAATTTCATTGGTGAAGAAAAAAAAATCAAAAGTTTGTAAAAAACAAAAATTTGCTTTCGGCGCCAATTTCCAATTCCTGTAACGTTCTCCTTTTCAGGATCTGGGATTACGTGAGGGCTTATTTTTTGTTCTCTAAGCTGATATTTTACGGATACCTTTTTGGGTAGATGTGATCTTTTGATCGCCTCTTACTGTATTTTATTGTAATGTTGTGGGAGCCCTAAAAAATTACGGTAATTCTGGCGTCTTGAGTTTTCTTTGCTTTAGGTTGTTTACAGAACAGATGAATTTATTTTATATTTTGATAGCTCAGATATTTCTAAACATGGTGATTCAAATATGTGTATATTTTAATGTTTTATTTTCAATGGGGCCAATCACACTGACCACACTGCCGAATCTGAAACGACACCTGATGCTGTTGAGTCACTGGTGATTGGTCTAGCAGGCGTCAATTCCTGCAGGCCTGAAAATTGCTGCTGGGGTCACCGGTTGCTAAAGACCTATGACAGCCGTCTCCGCCCTTTAAAAGATGGTGAAACCTGGTCCCTCATGCCAATTATAGCTTTAACTTTGCTCCAGCGATAATGGTCTTTGTGCATGGGGATCCAGTTGTTGGTTAACTGTTGTATGCTATTTGGAGTGCAGTGGAAATATACTTGTTGTTTCATTATTTGCCCCCTATACATTATTTCTCCCTGTGTTACCCCCTGTGTGTTCTCGCAGTGAGTTTGAGTCTCGGTTTTCCCCTGTCTGTCAGAATTTTCAGGATTCATTACTCCTGTCTCAGTCTTCCCCAGGGGTGTTAGACAAGGGCTATTCAGGAGTCAGAGCTACAATGTCGGTCCAGACCTTGCCACCATCTGGCATACCTCTAAGGGACAGTTTAGAGCCCTATCCAAATTGCACTTAAGTAAAGGGGAGGGAAAAATTAATTGAAGGATGTCATTAGCGAATATTGAAATGAGAATATGCATTACTGCCTAGAAAACATGAAAAACATTTTTAGAAAAAATGAGTTATTTTGCAAATAAAATTGGCCAAATTTACTTGAGCCCACTTACCACTCATTTTATATCAATCCTGACATCCCATATGGGTTAGAAAAGAACCTGCAAAAAAAAAATTAAAACACCTGAGCTCACTGGGAGGAGTGCGCAGACAAAGAACATGACTCCATTATACAAACTAGATAAATTGCTGGCACTTCCTAAACTGGAGCTCTGAACTGTTGCAAACTGAACATGGCATACATTATCCAAGTTAACAGTTGCACTCAAGTAAACGGGAGGGAAAAAATAACTGAAGGATGTAAATAGTGAATATTGAAATGAGAACATGCATTACTGCCCAGAAAACATGAAAAATGTAAAAATATAAAGTTATTTTGCAAATAAAATTGGTCAAATTTACTCGAGCCCAGATACCACGCCAAGGTATAACTCTAAACTGGGTCCTAATCTACATTTCTGCTTTTTTTTGTTTCAATCCTGACATCCTATATGGGCTATAAAAGAACATGGAAAAGAAAAATTAAAACACCCTAAGGTCACTGGGAGGAGTGCACAGACAAAGGACATGACTCCGTAATACAAACTAGAAAAATGGCCGGTACTTCCTAAACTGAAGGTCTGAACTCGTGCAAACTGAACATAGTATACATTATCCAAATTTACAGTTGTACTCAAGTAAAGAGGAGGGAAAAAATAACTGAAGGATGTAAATAGTGAATATAGAAATGAGAATATGCATTACTGCCCAGAAAACATGAAAAATGTAAAAAAAATAGTTATTTTGCAAATAAAATTGGTCAAATTTACTCGAGCACAGTTACCACGCCAAGGTATAACTCTCAACTGGGTCCTAATCCAAATTTCTGCCTCTTTTTGTGTCAATCCTGACCTTTCTTTATAAGGGTTAGAGAAGAACCTGCAAAAGACAATTAAAATACCTCAAATCACTGGGAGGAGTGCGCAGAAAAAGGACATGACTGCATAATACAGAATAGAAAAATTGCTGGCACGTCTTCTCGTATTTAGTTTAGGGTCCCTAGTCTGAGGGCCAGTCTAGGTGCCCAGAGATTGACATTTGTTAATAGCATGGGCATATCTCCTTTCCACTTGCAGCTGTTAAATGCACATGATGACTGAGCACATCGGCCGACATGTGCAGAAAAAGATGTGGGATCGGAGTACGAGCCCCCATCAAAGGCAGGGACACGACCTTGGACATACTTGGACTAGTATGTCCAAGACCATGAAGGGTTTAAAAGAGGCATGGATACAGGGACAGGGAGGGAACATTACCACTTTACAAAACATTTGTATGTCCCATTCTAGAACATGCTGTTCTGTCCTAGCCAACAGGTTCATAGAAAGGAGGCTCTGAAGTTAAAAAATTACAAACAGCTACAAAACTAATAAAGGACATAGAGGATCATAATTATAGGGAAAAACTGAAAAACAAATTATTTGGTCATGAAAAGCGGTGTCTAAAGAGGAACATGATTAAAGTATTAAAGTGTAAAAGTATAGTTCTGTGCAAAAGTGTTAGACAGGTGTAGAAAAAAATGCTGAAAATTAAGAAAGCATTAAAAAAAATAAGAAGTGTTAATAGTTTAATAATATTAATTAACAAACTGCAAAGTCAATGTACAAAGGAGAAATCTAAATCCAGCAGAATTTGGTGTGACCGCCTTTTGCCTTCAAAAATACATCAAAGCATCAATTCATCCAGGTACAAATCCACAGGAGCTCGGCAGGGACGTTGTTCCAAACATCTCGGAGAACTAACCACGAATCTCCTGTGACTGTATTTCACATCATCACTTCCAGGACTCCGGCTTCTCCTTTACGCTGAATATATATACATAGTTCTGAATGATATCGGTTCTACCTTCTGGTTATTGTCCTGGTGCAGAATTGAAGCCAGACACCTCCCTGATGGTATTACATGATGGATAAGTATCTACCTGTAATTTCTCAGCATTGGGAGCTCCAAGATATGGGCAATATTGCAGACCATAGATGCAGTGCTGAACATTGGGAGAATTATTCAGAGAAGTCTGCTCATAAGTGGTCTTCATTAGAGATGAGCGAACCGGTCCCGGTTCGGCTCGAGGCCGGTTCGCCGAACGGGGGTCCCGTTCGAGTTCGGTTCGTCGAACGTTCGACGAACCGAACTCGAACGTATAGGCTATAATGGGAGGCAATCACAAACACATAAAAATGCATTATAAATGTACACAAACAGTTAATAAACATTGCCATAACACTTACCGGTCCTCGCGATCCCTTCTGCACTCTGTCTCCTGCCGCTATTCCATCCGATGATCGCTGAATCCTCCCGGTGACCTGCACTGCCAGCAGAGAAGCAGGACCTATCGTGACGTCAAAATAGCCATGTGACCAGTCACGTGGCTATTATCTCATTGGCTACAGACTGGTCACATGACTATGACACGTCATGTAGGACCTGCGAGTGCATCTCTCCGGTACACGGTGCACATATGTGTATCGCCGTGTACCGGCGACATGCTCTAGCACACGGTCGACTCCCCGTTCCGTTAGGGACCGGTCATTAACGGAGATCACCGTTGCCATAGCAACGCAGTTAGCGGTGACGTCACCGCTAACCGCGGCTCCGGGAGCACCGTTGCTATGGTAATGCGTCTGTCAGCGTTACCGCTAGCAGCCAGCAGTGATCACTCACGGAGTGAAGGCTGCACGCTGCTTCCCGATTGTAGTGAGCATTGTAGTTAGGATGGAGGTTCCCCAGCCCCAAGTGATGCCCCTCACTACAATCGTCACTACTACTACACTAGAAAGAAAGAAGACAGAAGAGCAGGATCGTGGAGGGCTGACAGGGGTAATAAAGATGGAGTCTCTAATGTGTCTGTGTATTTATTTCTATTAAAGTATTTTTTCTCTGTGTGGTGTCTTTTTTTAACCCTTTATTGGAGATTCTTAATGGCCGGGTCAAACGTGCCTGACATTAAGAATCTCTGGCTTAATACTGGCTGGTAAAACAAAGCCAGTATTAACTCATGATTACCCAACAAGCCACCCGGCTCCAGGGCTGTTGGAAGAGTTGGATACAGTGCCAGATGATGGCGCTTCTATGAGAGCGCCATTTTCTGGGACGGCTGCGGACTGAAATCCGCAGCAGAGGCGCCCACAAACCTCGGGCTAACCTGTGCTGCGGATTCCAATCCCCAGCTGCCTAGTTGTACCCGGCTGGACACAAAAATAGGGCGAAGCCCACGTCATTTGTTTTTTAATTATTTCATGAAATAAGTGAAATAATTTAAAAAAACGGGCTTCCCTATATTTTTGGTTCCCAGCCGGGTACAAATAGGCAACTGGGGGTTGGAGGCAGCCCGTGGCTGCCAGCTGTACCTGGCTAGCATACAAAAATATGGCGAAGCCCACGTCATTTTTTTGGTGGGCAAAAAACTTCTGCATACAGTCCTGGATGGAGTATGCTGAGCCTTGTAGTTCTGCAGCTGCTGTCTGCTCTTCTCCATACAGACAGACAGCAGCTGCAGAACTACAAGGCTCAGCATACTCCATCCAGGACTGTATGCAGAAGTTTTTTGCCCCCTGAAAAAATTATGTGGCTTCGCCATATTTTTGTATGCTAGCCAGGTACAGCAGGCAGGTACGGCTGCCCCCAACCCCCAGTTGCCTATTTGTACCCGGCTGGGAACCAAAAATAAAGGGAAGCCCTTTTTTTATTATTTCATGAATTTCATGAAATAATTAGAAAACAAATGACGTAGGCTTTGCCCCATTTTTGTGTCCAGCCAGGTACAACTAGGCAGCTGGGATTGGAATCCGCACCACCGGTTGGCCTGAGCTTTCTGGGCCCCACTGCTGCGAATTGCAGTCTGCAGCCACCTCAGAAAATGGCATTTTCATAGAAGCGCCATCTTCTGGCGCTGTATCCAACTCTTCCAGCACCTCCCTGCTATACCTGGCTAGCATACAAAAATATGGCGAAGCTCACGTCCTTTTTTTGTAGCTTTTTGGCAAAAAAAAAAAAAAATGCTTCCCTGGATTTTCCATTGCCAGTGAAGGTAACACCAAGCAGTGGGGGTTAGCAGCCAGTAGCTGCTTGGATTACCCTTAGCTAGCAATACAAAAAATGCAGTGGGAGCTAACATATATTTTTTTTAATTATTTATTTAAATAACTAAAAATAAAATGGGCTTCCCTGTATTTTGATTGCTGGACATCACAGTGCTGTAAAAATAAATCTTTAAAAAAATGACGTAGCGCTCCGCGGTATTTTTGATTCTCAGCGCAGATAAAGCAGACAGCTATGGGTTGCCACCCCCATCTGCCTGCCGTTACCTTGGTTGGCAATCAAAATACAGGGAAGCCCATTAATTTTTTCTATTTAAAAAATAGTTAAAAAAAAAAAATTACGTTGGGTCCCCCCATTTTTGATAGCCAGCTAGGGTAAAGCAGACGGCTGTAGCCTGAAAACCACAGCTGGCAGCTTTACCGTGGTTGGGGATCCAATGTGGAGGTCCCCTCAGGCTCTTTTTTATAATTATTTTATAAATATTAATAATTACACAATAAAAGTAGGGGACCCCCCAAATTGGATCACCAGCCAAGGTAAAGCGGACAGCTGTGGTCTGGTATTCTCAGGGTGGGAAGGTCCATAGTTATTGGGCCTTCACAGCCTAAAAATAGCAGGCCGCAGGCACCCCAGACGTGGCGCATCCACTAGATGCGCCAATCCTGGCGCTTCACCCCAGCTCATCCCGTGCCCTGGTGCAGTGGCAAACGGGGTAATAAATCGGGTTGATACTAGCTGTAAAGTCACCTGAGATCAAGCCCAGCAGTTTGTGATGTCATGGCGTCTATTAGATACCCAACATCATAAACTGTCAGTACTAACAAAAACAAAAAATCGACAAAAGAAATTTATTTGAAAAAACAGTCCCCAAAACATTTCCTCTTTCACCAATTTATTGTAAGAAAAAAAATAAAGGGGTCCCACGACGACTCTGGACCGTCTAGAATATGGGGGGGAGACACTCAGGGAACGTATCCCCCATTTTCTAGGAGTGCGGACCCTTCATGTGAGGAGTGTGGGTGCAATGAATCTGCACTCACTCTCCCCGGGTCCACAGCAGCAGAGTCCATGCCGTAATGGTTGCTACCAAAGCTGCAATGCCCTGCTCATGAGGTAAGGGCATGCCTAATCAGGAGAACTACTGTAGAGGAAGCTCTGCTCACTGGTATATAGGTGCTCAGAGGTAATAATAGATAAAATTAGTGAGTAACCTCGGCACTCTATATCTCCCAGACTAAGTCAGTAAGTCACAACGGATAGTAATGCAAAATCACTCTTTATTGGTCCGTATTAAGAAATTTTTTTTTTCATAAGCATATATGTTTTTGTCCAAAACAAGTTACAAATGACGTTTCGGCCTGAGCCTTCGTCAGATTGGACTTATCTGCATGTAATCATGAAAAATGACAATAATCAGTATCACATAAGAGTGAGAGAACAATAACATAAACTCGAACAATGTAGAGGTACAATTGGGATGCAGCAAAAAAATTGCAACACAGCAAGAAATGAAACACATGATACAAATGTCATAATACAGTACAAGGACAATATAGTAATGACAAATATGGGGTCAGAGTAGACTTAGACAGCTCTGGTACGAAAGAGATGTCAATCATAAAGTAACATGTGCAGTAGGTGTAGAGCTACACTATGCATGGCAGAGCTAATGGGTAGACCGACCATAGAAAAAGTAGAGAAAAAGTGGAGAAAAAGTGGAGAATAAGTGGAACATTAGAGGAGAAAAAGTGGAGAAAAAGTGGAGAAAAAAGTGGAGAAAAAGTGGAGAAAAAGTGGAGAAAAAGTGGAGAAAAAGTGGAGAAAAAGTGGAGATTAAGAGGAGAAAAAGTGGAGAAAAAAGTGGAGAAAAAGTGGAGAAAAAGTGGAGCATAAGTGGAGAAAAAGTGGAGAAAAAGTGGAGAAAAAGTGGAGCATAAGAGGAGAAAAAGTGGAGAAAAAAGTGGAGAAAAAGTGGAGAAAAAGTGGAGCATAAGAGGAGAAAAAGTGGAGAAAAAGTGGAGAAAAAGTGGAGCATAAGAGGAGAAAAAGTGGAGAAAAAGTGGAGAAAAAGTGGAGCATAAGAGGAGAAAAAGTGGAGATTAAGAAGAGAAAAAGTGGAGAAAAAGTGGAGCATAAGAGGAGAAAAAGTGGAGAAAAAGTGGAGAAAAAGTGGAGAAAAAGTGGAGCATAAGAGGAGAAAAAGTGGAGATTAAGAGGAGAAAAAATGGAGAAAAAGTGGAGAAAAAGTGGAGAAAAAGTGGAGAAAAAGTGGAGCATAAGAGGAGAAAAAGTGGAGAAAAAAGTGGAGAAAAAGTGGAGAAAAAGTGGAGAAAAAGTGGAGATTAAGAGGAGAAAAAGTGGAGCATAAGAGGAGAAAAAGTGGAGAAAAAAGTGGAGAAAAAGTGGAGAAAGTGGAGAAAAAAATGGAGAAAAAGTGGAGAAAAAGTGGAGAAAAAGTGGAGAATAAGAGGAGAAAAAGTGGAGAAAAAGTGGAGAAAAAGTGGAGAAAAAGTGGAGAATAAGAGGAGAAAAAGTGGAGAATAAGTGGAGAAAAAAATGGAGAAAAAGTGGAGAAAAAGTGGAGAAAAAGTGGAGCATAAGAGGAGAAAAAGTGGAGAAAAAGTGGAGAAAAAGTGGAGCATAAGAGGAGAAAAAGTGGAGAAAAAGTGGAGAAAAAGTGGAGCATAAGAGGAGAAAAAGTGGAGAAAAAGTGGAGAAAAAGTGGAGAAAAAGTGGAGCATAAGAGGAGAAAAAGTGGAGAAAAAGTGGAGAAAAAAGTGGAGAAAAAGTGGAGAAAAAGTGGAGAAAAAGTGGAGAAAAAGTGGAGATTAAGAGGAGAAAAAGTGGAGAAAAAGTGGAGAAAAAGTGGAGCATAAGAGGAGAAAAAGTGGAGAAAAAAGTGGAGAAAACGTGGAGAAAACGTGGAGAAAAAGTGGAGAAAAAGTGGAGAAAAAGTGGAGCATAAGAGGAGAAAAAGTGGAGAAAAAAGTGGAGAAAACGTGGAGAAAAAGTGGAGAAAAAGTGGAGAAAAAGTGGAGCATAAGAGGAGAAAAAGTGGAGATTAAGAGGAGAAAAAGTGGAGAAAAAGTGGAGAAAAAGTGGAGAAAAAGTGGAGAAAAAGTGGAGCATAAGAGGAGAAAAAGTGGAGAAAAAAGTGGAGAAAAAGTGGAGAAAAAGTGGAGATTAAGAGGAGAAAAAGTGGAGCATAAGAGGAGAAAAAGTGGAGAAAAAAGTGGAGAAAAAGTGGAGAAAGTGGAGAAAAAAATGGAGAAAAAGTGGAGAAAAAGTGGAGAAAAAGTGGAGAATAAGAGGAGAAAAAGTGGAGAAAAAGTGGAGAAAAAGTGGAGAATAAGAGGAGAAAAAGTGGAGAATAAGTGGAGAAAAAAATGGAGAAAAAGTGGAGAAAAAGTGGAGAAAAAGTGGAGCATAAGAGGAGAAAAAGTGGAGAAAAAGTGGAGAAAAAGTGGAGAAAAAGTGGAGCATAAGAGGAGAAAAAGTGGAGAAAAAAGTGGAGAAAAAGTGGAGAAAAAGTGGAGCATAAGAGGAGAAAAAGTGGAGAAAAAGTGGAGAAAAAGTGGAGCATAAGAGGAGAAAAAGTGGAGAAAAAGTGGAGAAAAAGTGGAGAAAAAGTGGAGCATAAGAGGAGAAAAAGTGGAGAAAAAGTGGAGAAAAAAGTGGAGAAAAAGTGGAGAAAAAGTGGAGAAAAAGTGGAGAAAAAGTGGAGAAAAAGTGGAGCATAAGAGGAGAAAAAGTGGAGAAAAAAGTGGAGAAAACGTGGAGAAAAAGTGGAGAAAAAGTGGAGAAAAAGTGGAGCATAAGAGGAGAAAAAGTGGAGATTAAGAGGAGAAAAAGTGGAGAAAAAGTGGAGAAAAAGTGGAGAAAAAGTGGAGAAAAAGTGGAGCATAAGAGGAGAAAAAGTGGAGAAAAAAGTGGAGAAAAAGTGGAGAAAAAGTGGAGAAAAAGTGGAGATTAAGAGGAGAAAAAGTGGAGCATAAGAGGAGAAAAAGTGGAGAAAAAAGTGGAGAAAAAGTGGAGAAAGTGGAGAAAAAAATGGAGAAAAAGTGGAGAAAAAGTGGAGAAAAAGTGGAGAATAAGAGGAGAAAAAGTGGAGAAAAAGTGGAGAAAAAGTGGAGAATAAGAGGAGAAAAAGTGGAGAATAAGTGGAGAAAAAAATGGAGAAAAAGTGGAGAAAAAGTGGAGAGAAAGTGGAGAAAAAAATGGAGAAAAAGTGGAACACCCTTTGGTACCTTTCATGTGGCACTAAGGGGTGCTTAGCTTTGTATTTAGCCAAAAAAATGAAAAAAAAATGACATAGGGTTCCCCCTAGTTTTGTAGCCAGCTAGGGTAAAGCAGACGGCTGCAGCCTGCAGACCACAGCTGGCAACCTCACCTTGGCTGGTAATCCAAAACTGAGGGCACCCCACGCTGTTATTTTAAATTAAATAAATAATTAAAAAAAAAAACACGTAGGGGTCCCCCAAAATTGGATCACCAGCCAAGGTAAAGCAGACAGCTGGGGCCTGATATTCTCAGACTAGGGAGGTCCATGGTTATTGGAATCTCCCCAGCCTAAAAATAGCAGGCCGCAGCCGCCCCAGAAGTGGCGCATCCATTAGATGCGCCAATCCTGGTGCTTCGCCCCAGCTCATCCCGCGCCCTGGTGCGGTGGCAAACGGGGTAATATTTGGGGTTAATACCAGATGTGTAATGTCACCTGGCATCAAGCCCTGGGGTTGGTGAGGTCAGGCGTCTATCAGATACCCGACATCACCAACCCAGTCAGTAATAAAAAAAAAATACACGACAAACACATTTTTATTTGAAAAAACACTCCCCAAAACATTCCCTCTTTAACCAATTTATTAGATTGAAAAACAAATCCAGGTCTGGTGTAATCCAAGGGGTTGCCATGACGATGCACACTGTCCCAGTCAATGAAGAGCAGGATGTTCCCCATTGGCTGGGAGAGCAATGCAGTGACCTGAGCTAATATCAATGGGTCAGCCCAGGTCACTGCAGGGGGGTGACAAGTGCTGCTGTCAGTGAGGTACATTACCTGCGCTGATCTCCAGCACACTGACAGCCCCTGTCACTGAGGTCAATGACCGGCGCCTTCACACCAAGTATCGCGAGAGGACCGTGACGTCACCGCTAGTCAGTCTCGGGTCGGAAGCGAGAGGTGATGTGACAAGCGGCGGCCATGGAGGACAGTGACAGCGCTGAGGTCGGGATGGCGGGACTTCATCACCGCAGGTAAGACGAGCGAGCGAGTGTGTGTGTGTGTGTGTTTGTGTATGTGTATGTATGTGTACATGCCGCGGGCAGGAGGGGGTGGAGCGAGCTGAGCGGGAAAGTGTGGGCTTCCTGCACGTAACTAAGATAAACATCGGGTTACTAACCAAAGCGCTTTGCTTGGATACCCGATGTTTATCTTGGTTACCAGCTTGTGGCAGGCTGCCAGCGATGGCTCCTGCACACTGTAGCTGTAAAAAGCCCTGCTTTTTGCTGCTAGAACCGTTCTCGAACGTATCTAGAACTATCGAGCTTTTAGCAAAAAGCTCGAGTTCTAGTTCGATCTCGAACAGCCCAAAAATCACTCGAGCCTAGAACTGGAGAACCACGAACCACGAACCGCGCTCAACTCTAGTCTTCATGGAAGAATTGGAGCCAATTTAATTCTATGTCTGTACATTCATCATGTCTGGAATCACATTTTGCTGTATATTATTACTGCCTGGTGGTATAAATTGCTGTTCATGATTGCTCTTATAGTGCTTTCTGTGTGCTACTATCTTGGAGCTTTTTTTGCACAGGATTGCATATTACCTATTCAGACACTTTATATTTATTGCTGTGCATGTTTGTTTTCACAGTGCTTTGTACAGTTAGGTCCAGAAATATTTGGCCAGTGACACAATTTTCGCGAGTTGGGCTCTGCATGCCACCACATTGGATTTGAAATGAAACCTCTACAACAGAATTCAAGTGCAGATTGTAACGTTTAATTTGAAGGTTTGAACAAAAATATCTGATAGAAATTGTAGGAATTGTCACATTTCTTTACAAACACTCCACATTTTAGGAGGTCAAAAGTAATTGGACAAATAAACCAAACCCAAACAAAATATTTTTATTTTCAATATTTTGTTGCGAATCCTTTGGAGGCAATCACTGCCTTAAGTCTGGAACCCATGGACATCACCAAACGCTGGGTTTCCTCCTTCTTAATGCTTTGCCAGGCCTTTACAGCCGCAGCCTTCAGGTCTTGCTTGTTTGTGGGTCTTTCCGTCTTAAGTCTGGATTTGAGCAAGTGAAATGCATGCTCAATTGGGTTAAGATCTGGTGATTGACTTGGCCATTGCAGAAGGTTCCACTTTTTTGCACTCATGACCTCCTGGGTAGCTTTGGCTGTGTGCTTGGGGTCATTGTCCATCTGTACTATGAAGCGCCGTCCGATCAACTTTGCGGCATTTGGCTGAATCTGGGCTGAAAGTATATCCCGGTACACTTCAGAATTCATCCGGCTACTCTTGTCTGCTGTTATGTCATCAATAAACACAAGTGACCCAGTGCCATTGAAAGCCATGCATGCCCATGCCATCACGTTGCCTCCACCATGTTTTACAGAGGATGTGGTGTGCCTTGGATCATGTGCCGTTCCCTTTCTTCTCCACACTTTTTTCTTCCCATCATTCTGGTACAGGTTGATCTTGGTCTCATCTGTCCATAGAATACTTTTCCAGAACTGAGCTGGCTTCATGAGGTGTTTTTCAGCAAATTTAACTCTGGCCTGTCTATTTTTGGAATTGATGAATGGTTTGCATCTAGATGTGAACCCTTTGTATTTACTTTCATGGAGTCTTCTCTTTACTGTTGACTTAGAGACAGATACACCTACTTCACTGAGAGTGTTCTGGACTTCAGTTGATGTTGTGAATGGGTTCTTCTTCACCAAAGAAAGTATGCGGCGATCATCCACCACTGTTGTCATCCGTGGACGCCCAGGCCTTTTTGAGTTCCCAAGCTCACCAGTCAATTCCTTTTTTCTCAGAATGTACCCGACTGTTGATTTTGCTGGATGTTCTGCTTCACCTCAATTGAGAGTTCCTTAGACCGCATATTGTCTGGTCACAGCAACAGCTTCCAAATGCAAAACCACACACCTGTAATCAACCCCAGACCTTTTAACTACTTCATTGATTACAGGTTAACGAGGGAGACAACTTCAGAGTTAATTGCAGCCCTTAGAGTCCCTTGTCCAATTACTTTTGGTCCTTTGAAAAAGAGGAGGCTATGCTTTACAGAGCTATGATTCCTAAACCCTTTCTCCGATTTGGATGTGAAAACTCTCATATTGCAGCTGGGAGTGTGCACTTTCAGCCCATATTATATATAGAATTGTATTTCTGAACATGTTTTTGTAAACAGCTAAAATAACAAAACTTGTGTCACTGTCCAAATATTTCTGGACCTAACTGTATATTACTCTTTTTCAGCTTTGCTGCATAATATTCTGTGTTATCTATTTTAGGCACTTTATATAACTTGAAGACATGTAAAGGGTTTATATATGTTTTTAAATTTTGTTCAATAAGACTTTATCTACTTTTCTATATTATGAGTTGAGTGCTATATGGTTTGCCTTCGCTTTCTCTCCTTGTTTACCTGGTATTCGTAACTAGTGATGAGCGGGCACTACCATGCTCGGGTGCTCAGTACTCGCAACTAGTGATGAGTGAGCACTACCATGCTCGGGTGCTCAGTACTCGCAACTAGTGATGAGTGAGCACTACCATGCTCGGGTGCTCGGTACTCGTAACTAGTGATGAGCGGGCACTACCATGCTCGGGTGCAAGGTACTCATAACAAGTGATGAGCGGGAACTACCATGCTCAGGTGATCTGTACTCATAACTAGTGATGAGCGAGCACTACCATGCTCGGGTGCTCAGTAATGGTAACTAGTGATGAGCGGGCACTACCATGCTTAGGTACTCTGTACTCGTAACTAGTGATGAGCGAGCACTACCATGCTCGGGTGCTCAGTAATGGTAACTAGTGATGAGCGGGCACTACCATGCTTAGGTGCTCTGTACTCGTAACTAGTGATGAGCGGGCACTACCATGCTCGGGTGCTCAGTACTCGTAACTAGTGATGAGCGGGCACTACCATGCTCGGGTGCTCAGTACTCGTAACTAGTGATGAGCGGGCACTACCATGCTCGGGTGCTTGGTACTGGTAACTAGTGATGAGCGGGCACTACCATGCTCGGGTGCTCGGTACTGGTAACTAGTGATGAGCGGGCACTACCATGCTCAGGTGATCTGTACTCAAAACTAGTGATGAGCGGGCACTACCATGCTCGGGTGCTCGGTACTGGTAACTAGTGATGAGCGAGCACTACCATGCTTGGGTGATCAGTACTGGTAACTAGTGATGAGCGGGCACTACCATGCTCAGGTGCTCAGTACTGGTAACTAGTGATGAGCGAGCACTACCATGCTCGGGTGCTCAGTACTGGTAACTAGTGATGAGCGGGCACTACCATGCTCGGGTGCTCAGTACTTGTAACTAGTGATGAGCGGGCACTACCATGCTCGGGTGTTCAGTACTCATAACCACTGATGAGCGGGCACTATCATGCTCGGGTGCTCAGTACTGGTAACTAGTGGTGAGCGAGCACTACCATGCTCGGGTGATCAGTACTTGTAACTAGTGATGAGCGGGCACTACCATGCTCAGGTGCTCGGTACTGGTAACTAGTGATGAGCGGGCACTACCATGCTCGGGTGCTCGGTACTGGTAACTAGTGATGAGCGGGCACTACCATGCTCAGGTGCTCAGTACTCGTAACTAGTGATGAGCGGGCACTACCATGCTCGGGTGCTCAGTACTCGTAACTAGTGATGAGCGGGCACTATCATGCTCGGGTGCTCAGTACTGGTAACTAGTGGTGAGCGAGCACTACCATGCTCAGGTGATCAGTACTGGTAACTAGTGATGAGCGGGCACTACCATGCTCAGGTGCTCAGTACTCGTAACTAGTGATGAGCGGGCACTACCATGCTCGGGTGCTCAGTACTCGTAACTAGTGATGAGCGGGCACTACCATGCTCAGGTGCTCAGTACTGGTAACTAGTGATGAGCGGGCACTACCATGCTCGGGTGCTCGGTACTGGTAACTAGTGATGAGCGGGCACTACCATGCTCGGGTGCTCAGTACTGGTAACTAGTGATGAGCGGGCACTACCATGCTCAGGTGATCTGTACTCGTAACTAGTGATGAGCGGGCACTACCATGCTCGGGTGCTTGGTACTTGTAATAACCAGTCAGACACTTGGACGGACTCGACTCGAGTAACAAGTATAATGGAAGTCAATGGAGAACTCGAGCGTTTTCAGGAAGATTTTCCCCATTAATTTCTACAGTATTATACTTGGTACACACATCGAATCCATCTGAGCATCCACCTGCTCATTACGAGTACTAAGCACCTGAGCATAGTAGTACTTGCTCACAAGGCGTCTAAAATTATCTCTTTATTTAATGAGAAAATCACAGGTGTGTTGAGCACTTTGGAAAGAGAAGAAGCAATGGCTTCTCCACCGTTATGGAAAAAATATCCCTTTTTTAGGTATCCGAAACAGGTTTCCTGTTCTGAAAGTAAGTAAACAATTACAAAGGCTTTTTAACAAACTACCTGAAAATTATCTCTTTTTTGAGGGAGCAGGAGCAAGATGGCTGTTTTCAAAGTGAAGACGCAATGGCTTGTTGTCAATAAGCTGTGAGGTAGCGCGGTCGGCTGCGCGGCAGAAGACACGGGATCCAGGCACCAAGGCTCACAGCACACGGTTTATTGCACAAACCAAAAGTCCAATACAGCATACAGTTGTGTCTCCGGCAGAGACTCAGGGAGTTGTGTTCACTCCCTCACACACTAGGCCACCACGCCCATGTTCCTGTTTCCTTTTAACCACCCTTTCAGCCTGTAGGGAAACAGGATTAACCCTGGAGTGGAGTTGCTTACTATACATGGAGGGAGCACAACCGGGGCGAGACGTACCGGCCGTCATGGACCCGCCCGGTCACAGTCTCACATACCCCCCCCTCAGTTCAAGCGTGCGGGGTTGAACTCCCGCCAGCAAACACGGGCCGCGGGACAAGGCATCGGCGTTGCCCTGCAACCTACCGGCCCGGTGTTCAACCATAAAACAGAAGTTCTGCAGAGAAAGGAACCACCGGGTAACCCGGGCATTCCGTTCCTTGGCGGACCTCATCCAGACCAGCGGAGAGTGATCAGTCACCAAGCGAAACCGCCGTCCCAGCAGGTAATAGCGTAGGGATTCCAGGGCCCACTTAATCGCCAGGCACTCCTTCTCCACTACGCTATAATTCCGCTCGGGAGGGGTGAGCTTCCTACTCAAGAAGGTGACGGGGTGTTCCACCCCCTGAACCACCTGAGACAGCACTGCCCCCAGGCCGACCTCAGAGGCGTCAGTCTGAACTATGAACTCCTTCCGGAAATCAGGGTTGACAAGAACGGGCTGTCCGCACAGGACCCCCTTCAAGGCCCGGAAGGAGTCCTCGGCCTGCGGAGTCCAGCGCACCATGACGGACTTCTTACCTTTGAGAAGGTCCGTCAAGGGGGCCGATAGTTCCGCAAAATTCTTCACAAACCTCCTGTAGTACCCCACAATACCCAGGAAAGCCCTAACCTGCTTTGTGGTCAGGGGTCTAGGCCACTTCTGGATCGCCTCAACTTGGTTAATTTGGGGCTTAATCACTCCTTGGCCTATTACGTAGCCCAAGTAGCGGGCTTCCGTGAGCCCCAACGCACATTTCTTGGGATTGGCTGTCAATCCGGCTGTTCGGAGCGCGTTCACCACCGCTTGTACCTGTTCCAAGTGGGTCTGCCACTCGGAGCTGTAAATAATGATGTCATCAAGGTACGCTGATGCATACGCCTGGTGGGGTTCCAGCACCAAGTCCATCAACCTCTGGAACGTGGCCGGAGCGCCGTGTAACCTAAAAGGCAAGACAACATAGTGGAAGAGACCCTCCGGCGTAACAAACGCGGTTTTCTCCTTGGCGGACTCCGTCAGTGGCACCTGCCAGTACCCCTTGGTCAGGTCGAGCGTGGTGAAATATCGCGCCTGTCCCAGCCTATCAATCAGCTCATCCACCCGGGGCATGGGGTAGAGATCGAACTTGGATATTTCGTTCAGTCTCCTAAAGTCATTGCAGAACCTTAAGGAGCCATCGGGTTTTGGTATTAGGACAATGGGACTAGCCCATTCACTCCGGGACTTTTCGATGACCCCTAGGCGTAGCATTGTCTTCACTTCTTCTGATATGGCTTGTCGTCGAGCCTCCGGTACCCGGTATGACTTCAGGCGTACCTTCAGGTGAGGCTCGGTGACAATGTCATGTCGTATCAGACTTGTCCTACCAGGCAGCTCGGAGAAGACATCGGGGTTCTGCTGAACCAGCCGTCTGGCCTCTCGCCTCTGTTGCTTGGTGAGGGCTTCTCCAATCCTTACTTCTGGTTCGTCCTCTCCGGAGGTCGCTGGAACCGGGGTTGAACGACCCGAAGAGGAGGGAGATGGGGAAAAATCAACCATCAGGCTTTCCCGTTCCTGCCAAGGTTTTAATAGGTTGACATGGTATATTTGTTCTGGTTTCCGCCTACCGGGCTGCAATACCTTATAGTTAACCACCCCGCTTCTTTCCTTTATCTCGTAGGGGCCTTGCCACTGAGCCAGGAATTTACTCTCTGCCGTGGGGATCAATACCAACACCCGATCCCCGGGTTTAAAGGTCCGCACGGTGGCTTGTCTATTGTAGCCGCCGCTTTGCGCGGCCTGAGCCTCCTGTAAATGCTCCTTCACAATTGGCATGACCGCGCTTATGCGGTTCTGCATTCCTAAAATGTGTTCAATCACACTTTTATGGGGGGTGGGCTCCTGCTCCCATGTTTCCTTTGCCAGGTCCAACAATCCCCGGGGATGTCGCCCGTATAACAACTCAAAAGGCGAAAACCCCGTGGATGCCTGTGGCACCTCTCGGATGGCAAACATCAAATATGGAAGCATCATATACCAGTCTTTCCCGTCTTTGGAAATAACCCTTTTGAGCATGGTTTTCAGGGTTTTATTGAAACGTTCCACTAAACCGTCCGTTTGAGGATGATACACAGACGTACGCAACTGCTTGATCTGGAGTAGCCGGCATAGCTCTTTGGTCACTTTAGACATGAATGGGGTCCCCTGATCCGTAAGGATCTCCTTGGGCAACCCCACCCGGCAGAACACAGAAAACAACTCCCGAGCTATAAGCTTCGCCGCAGTATGTCTGAGAGGTATCGCCTCTGGATACCGGGTGGCATAGTCAACGATCACTAGGATGTGTTGGTGCCCTCGAGCGGACTTTACGAGGGGCCCCACCAGATCCATCCCTATCCGTTCAAAGGGGACTTCTATAATGGGTAACGGTACCAACGGACTGCGAAAGTGGGCCAGGGGTGCGGTAAGCTGACACTCCGGGCAGGTTTCACAGAACCGTTTCACCTCCCCAAAGACCCCGGGCCAATAGAACCTTTGCAATATTCGCTCCTGCGTTTTCTTGACCCCTAGGTGGCCACTCATCAGGTGTTTATGAGCCAAGTTGAGGACCCGCCGGCGATACGGCTGGGGCACCACCAACTGCTCTACCCCCACGCCCCGTATTTCATCTACCCGGTAGAGTAAATCCTGCTTAAGAGCGAAATGGGGGTACCTTACCTGGGCACCGGGCAGCTGTGCCACCCCGTCAACCACTGTCACTCGACTCCGGGCATGTATTAATGTAGGGTCCTGGAGTTGGGATGTCCCAAACGTATCCAGGGACGCCTCCAACTCCGGGATGGGCTCGACCCTCTCAGCCTCTCCTGCCAATACCTCTAGGGGCGACCTATCGGGTTCACATTCTGTCCCTATCATGGGGACCCCTACGGCAGGCGTCCCGGACTCGGGATTGTCGGGCTCAGGTCCCGGACTGTCCAATACCTGAAGGGACTTAGGAGGCCCCTTCCATAGAGTCCAAAAATACGGCAGATCCCTTCCTAGGATCACGTCATAGGGAAGAGAGTTCATAAGTCCCACCTCATGTTGCACCTGTCCGCAGGGTGCTGTGATGGTGACAACCCCCGTGGGATAGTCTCGGCGGTCCCCATGTATGCAAACCACCCCCACGGTACGTCCTGTGGCCTTTATTTTAGCCCTTAGGGTTGATCGCACAAGGGTCACTAAGCTTCCGGAATCCAACAGGCCTGTAACCGGACATCCATTCACCTGTATTTGGCACAAGTGGGGCTCAGTCCCCGGGGAGACAAGGTCCGCGGTATACACCGCCTGAGCATACATTGAACCCCGCCGGGTAACCCCACAGTCCATGGGCTCCATGGTGAGTGGACACTGAGCTTCCAGATGTCCCACCTGTTGGCACCGCCAACATCTAATAGGGAAGGATACCCCCTTGACGAGTTGTCGTTTAGGGTACCCGGCCTTGCCGACCTCAGGGACGGCGGGCGCGGCCTCAGCAGGGACGGTAGCGGAGTCCCACACCGGTGTCAGCGGGGGGTCCTTGGCCCGAGGCTTGGAGGGGCCTGACCGACGGGTGGCACGCAAAGTCTCAGTGTCCCGTATCAAGTCCTGCGTCGCCACATGCCGCTCTACCAGGCACACTAATTGGTCCAGGGTACTTGGGTCGCCCTGTCCTACCCACCGTTGAATGGTGACGGGTAAAGTACGCACAAAGCGATCAACCACCACCCTTTCCACCATTTGCACCGGGCTCAGAGTATCGGGTTGCAACCACTTCTTTACTAGATGCAACAAGTCATAGGCCTGGGAGCGTACGGGTTTGGCTTCCTCATAGAACCACTGATTTACCCGCTGAGCCCGTACATAGGTATTCACCCCCAACCGAGCAAGTATTTCGGCTTTCAGGGTCGCATAGTCTATGGCGTCCTCGGTACAGAGGTCCAGGTACGCTTTTTGAGGCTCCCCCGTCAGATAGGGCGACAATACCTCAGCCCACTGGGGGGTCGGCAGCTTTTCCCGCTCGGCCACCCGCTCAAACACCGCCAGGAACGCTTCCACATCATCCCCCTGGGTCATCTTTTGCAACGCTTGTCTCACCGTTTTCCGGACGCTGCCGTCATCACCCGGTCCTGGGGTTGTTGCTGCCGGTCCGGCACGGATCGCCTTGGCCAGTAGAACCATCTGTTCTTGGTGCCTTTGTTCCTGCAATTGCAAGGCTTGCTGCTGACGTGCATTGGCCTGAACCAGCTGCTTTAGGATGTCCTCCATGGCGTCGCCGGGTTTGGGCTGTAGTATAATGGAAGCTACACCTCACCGGGCTGGCATGCCCGCCGATTCTCCACCATATGTGAGGTAGCGCGGTCGGCTGCGCGGCCGAAGACACGGGATCCAGGCACCAAGGGTCACAGCACACGGTTTATTGCACAAACCAAAAGTCCAATACAGCATACAGTTGTGTCTCCGGCAGAGACTCAGGGAGTTGTGTTCACTCCCTCACACACTAGGCCACCACGCCCATGTTCCTGTTTCCTTTTAACCCTCCTTTCAGCCTGTAGGGAAACAGGATTAACCCTGGAGTGGAGTTGCTTACTATACATGGAGGGAGCACAACCGGGGCGAGACGTACCGGCCGTCATGGACCCGCCCGGTCACAGTCTCACAAAGCTTTCCAACATATTAGCCCATTTTGTGAGCTGTTTGATGTTTTTGTACTCTAAGGGGTACTTTACACGCTGCGACATCGCTAACGATATATCGTCGGGGTCACGTCGTTAGTGACGCACATCCGGCCCCGTTAGCGACATCACAGCATGTGATACCAAGGAGCGACGATCAACAAGCGCAAAAACGTGAAAAATCGTTGCTCGTTGACACGTCGCTCCTTTTCCAAATATCGTTGCTGCTGCAGGTACGATGTTGTTCGTCGTTCCAGCGGCATCACACATCGCTATGTGTGACACCCCGGGAACGACGAACATCTCCTTACCTGCATCCACCGGCAATGAGGAAGGAAGGAGGTGGGCGGTATGTTCCGGCCGCTCATCTCCGCCCCTCCTCTGCTATTGGACGTCACTGTGACGCCGCACGAACCGCCCCCTTAGAAAGGAGGCGGATCGCCGGCTAGAGCGACGTCGCAGGGAAGGTAAGTCCGTGTGACGGGTGTTAGCGATGTTGTGTGGAACGGGCAGCGATTTGCCCATGACGCACAACCGACAGGGGCAGGTACGCTCGCTAGCGATATCGGTACCGATATCGCAGCATGTAATGTACCCTTAAGACAGTAAGTTTTTCATCAACCATACAATATATCACAATAAACCAATGAAGTGTGACCTGTGTGACTGTGCAGTAGTTGAAGCAGCAGAAGCCATACGGTAAAGAATTCAGTTGGGTCATGCAGGGACATGTGTGGTAGTATAGGGCCAGAAGGGGCAGCCTCAGCAGTGGCAGTATAGTCTAGCACAGACCTGGGCAAGGGGCGGCCCGCGGGCCACATCCGGCCCGCCTACTCTCTGTGACCGGCCCGCCTGGCTCCGGGCGTCCTTGCTGGCCGGTCACTGATGAGGGCAATCTGACCTGTTGTCCGGAGCTCCAGGCTCTGGGCGGCCCGTGGTCAGATTGCCCTCATCACACGCTGCGTGCCGGCAAGGAACAGAAGACAGATACTGCAGCACCGCACAGTGCAGCAGCGGAACGCAGGAATCTGTCCTCTGTTTCCTGCCGGCACTTTCTCTGTGACACACACGCGCGCGCCCTGATGTCGTCAGTACGGCGCGCGTGTGTGTCATTTGAAAAGTTCCCGCCCCGGCAGGAGAAGAAGATGCAGCTGCCGGAGCCCGTACGGAGAGAGGAAGCAGCTCAGCGGGGGGCAGTACAGGAAAAGAAGGATGTCAGCGGGAGCCCGTACGGAGGTGCCTGAGGAGGGAAAGGTGAGTGGTGACTAGTAACCTGAGGGGACAATGGGAGGAGTGGAGGATAGGGGGGGTAACTGGTGAGTAATATTTGGGTGTAGTGATGTAGTATATGGCAATGTAGTTTTACAGGTGTAGTATATAGGGGTGTAGTGATGTATATGTGGATGTAGTGATGTATATTACAGGAGTATATAGCAGTGTAGTGATGTATATTACAGGTGTATATAGGGGTGCAGTGATGTATATTACAGGAGTATATAGCAGTGTAGTGATGTATATTACAGGTGTATATGGGGGTGTAGTGATGTATATTACAGGAGTATATAGCAGTGTAGTGATGTATATTACAGGTGTATATGGGGGTGCAGTGATGTATATTACAGGTGTATATGGGGGTGCAGTGATGTATATTACAGGTGTATATGGGGGTGCAGTGATGTATATTACAGGTGTATATAGGGGTGTAGTGATGTATATTACAGGTGTATATAGGGGTGTAGTGATGTATATTACAGGTGTATATGGGGGTGCAGTGATGTATATTACAGGTATATATGGGGGTGTAGTGATGTTTATTACAGGTGTATATGGGGGTGCAGTGATGTATATTACAGGTATATATGGGGGTGTAGTGATGTATATTACAGGTGTATATGGGGGTGCAGTGATGTATATTACAGGTATATATGGGGTGTAGTGATGTATATTACAGGTGTATATGGGGGTGCAGTGATGTATATTACAGGTGTATATAGGGGCGTAGTGATGTATATTACAGGTGTATATGGGGGTGCAGTGATGTATATTACAGGTGTATATGGGGGTGTAGTGATGTATATACAGGTATATATGGGGGTGCAGTGATGTATATTACAGGTGTATATGGGGGTGCAGTGATGTATATTACAGGTGTATATGGGGGTGCAGTGATGTATATTACAGGTGTATATGGGGGTGCAGTGATGTATATTACAGGTGTATATGGGGGTGTAGTGATGTAGTATATGGGGATTGTTTGTGTATATATGTATATAGCGTGTGCGTGTGTGTATGTATGTGTGCGTGCGTGCAGAGAGAAAAGCCCGTAACTGCGAGTGGTACTGGAGTTACATCGGGTACCACGTGCTCCCTCCCTGCCCCCTGCAGCGCTGTATCGCCATTACAGGGCCTGATTGTGTTTCTCCGGTACCTGTTTGCATACATGTGACAGGTACCGGAGAAAACACGGGTCTGTGAAATAAAAAGATTTTCCATATTTACCTGCTTTCTTCAGCTCTGCTGCCTCCCGCTCCTGACCACTGCTCATTCATTGATTATTCACCGCACTCAGGACCTGGAAGCCGGAGCATCGTGATGACAGCACCGGGCACAGCACCGTTGAGGACATCACCGCAGGGACAGGTGAGTATTCTGCAAGCACAGTGCCCTCCAGGAGGTCATCAGAGTTTCCAATGAACTTTGATGACCATCCTGCGACACCCACGCTACAGCTTCATGGGTTCATCAGAGTTCATTGGGAACTGTGACGAGTCCCCGAGATGCTTCCAGGTTCTCAACATACACACACACCTGTATACTCACCCAGCGATGCGGTCCCCAGCGCTGTCCCTGCTTCCAGCTGCTCACTGCAGTGAATATTCAGTGAGCATAATTACCGGCGATAAGGAGCGGGAGGCAGCAGAGCCAGAGACAGCAGCGCTGGAGAGAGGTAAATATAGAAAATCTTTTTATTAAAAAGACCCGTATTTTCTCTGGTATTTGTCACACTGATGTCACACAGATCACATCTGTGTGCGGTCCGTGTGACACCCGTGCTGCCAGAGAAAAAACGGACATGTGTGCGTGCAGGGCCACGAGGGGTCACACAGTCCGTAACTTACTGTTTGTATATGAAGGGATAGTATATATGCTATATACAGTATTGGGTAAAACTGAGTTAATTATATTAGTCCGGCCCTCTACAACCATCCCAATTTCTCATGCGGCCCCATGGGAAAATTAATTGCCCATCCCTGGTCTAGCACTATATAACACAGTGGGCAGGTAGAAAAATTATTACAAAAACGTTACTGTCATGTAAAACTCTAAGGTCCCATATACCGCCACCAGAGCCGGGGGGTGGGGGGGGCATGTAGTAATTAAAGGGAAAAAGTGCAGAGAAAGACATCCCCTTGTTCTTCTAAGTAAAAAAAGCTATGAATTCAGATTTCAGGTGCCACGTTAATATTAGAAATATGAAAAGCATATTATTGGAATCCTGGCTTAGCAGCAATCGCAAAGCACTGTTCTGCTTTGCTGGACGATTGCTGGTATCCCTACAAAGGGTATTGATCAATAAAATCATGCTAGATGTGTCGTGTTTTGTATCTCACCAAAGGAAAAATCAAGATTTAAAATATGACAGTAATATCCCTCACCTGTGTGTCCCAGGAGCAAAGATATGCTAACAACTAAAATTTCCTAATTTTCTGAAGCTCCTGGCACAGCCCAAAAGATATCCCAATATGAGGTCACAGAGGGGAGGGTGACCTGAGGTCATAAAAGTCAGCAGCCCAAAACCCAGAAGTCATATCTATGGAACGAGTTTAGTAAGTTTCATGTTTATCCCTTTTATTTTTATGTAACTGTCTATGTAGTATTTGTATTGTTTCCCTTTTGTAACATCTTGTATATTTTTTATAAACACTCCCTATTCTTTTGGATTAAATAAATAAAATTTAATAGCTTCTTTCCTCGTGCTCTATATACAATCACCGAATCCAAAGAGCCTTACGCTTTCTGAAATCGATGTCCGAACTACTTGTAAAGTTTGGTGGTGGCAGTGAGATTATTTTTGCATAGAATTATTGGAATGCTACCAGTAAGGGTACTGAGGTATGCATAATGTAGCGGGGTGGGGGGTCCCCCAGGACTACAAAGACGCAGTGACCCAAATAGTCCGATCCAAACAGCTTTATTGTCCTCGCTGTACAGGTAAAGTCACCCGGAACACTGCCGGGTTATGCACCGTCCATACGGGTCCCCGTCACACAGGCACCCCTTGCCGTAGGAGACTGTCTTACGATGCCCCGTTCGGCTGTTCCAGGAGGGTCCACAAACTTATAATCGCTCCACGCAGGCCTGGAGCTTTTCCAGGCTTCCTGCTCTGCAGCTTACAGAGCAGACTCTATTACAAGTTCATAGTGGAAGATTAACCACTTTCCCCACTCTCTGGCACCTGGTAGCAGACACCTCTAGCTGAGGTTCCTTCTCGGCCCCAGGGCCCTCTGCAGACCACTGGGTCTGTGTCTCCTCCAGGAAAGGTTCGGCCCTACAGCCCTGGTCTGGCTGCACTCACCTCAGTCTCGACTCAGACTTAATATCGGAGCCCTGTGCTCAGCCTCCACACAGGTTGCTCCATCCAGAGCTCTCGGCTCTGCTCTCACTCTCTAGAACACACACTGCCAGTCTCCTAAATCAATCTGGCCACACCCACAGGTGGAGGTCTGTGATTCTCAGCCCTGCACAGCACCCTGGGATTATTAAAGGGAACCTGACCCTTATATGTAGCAAGAAGCCTTTGTGGACTACAAGTCCCATAGCAACCTCTTCCGTTTAGATATCGCAGGTACCTTCTCCACTGTGACATATAGCAACCATTTACCACATTGGTGGTCGCTACCTCACAATATATATATATATATATATATATATATATATTCTATTAGCGGGAATCAGTGATATGTGCATTACCCTTTCTGGGAGACCTTCAATATTTGGCACAATAGTGGATCAGCAGCCTCATTTACTTATTGTTCGGCAGTTCTGAAATTGACCAGACAAAAAGGGGGCGCTATAGAGCAGTCTGATCATGACAAATTGGTGACTGCGGATGGGATCTTGTGTGCCCCCCTCGGCTATTCATGACAGTTACTATAAAACAATTATTATATCTGTAGAAAAAACTAGTATGGATTGCTATATTAGGCCTGAAACACACATCCGTGAAAAAACACGCACGTGTGTTACGTCCGTTTTTCGGGTCCGTGTCCCGTTTTGTGTCCGTTTTTATAGTCCATGTGGCATCTGTGTGACCTGCGTATGCTAGCCGTGTGTGCGTGTGGAATGTCCGTGTGTGCGTGTGAAACTAAACTGACGTGTGTGTGTGTGTGTGTTGTCCGTGTGAAATGTCCGTGTGTGATGTAAAATGTAGTTGCTACATGTCGGCTGACAGCAGACAGAGTCGCGCGCTGAGAATGAACTCGGGTGAACTTCACCCGACTTCATTGTCATCCCGCGGCTCTGTCTGTGTCATGTCCTGATTAGCGGTCACCCGTGAAGGACTCACCGGTGACCGCTAATCCCCGAGAGACAGTAGTGAGCAGTGTGATTAGCGCTGCCGTCACTCAGGTTACCCGCGGCTAGCTGGATCCTCCCCCCATGACCGCAACTCACCTGTGACTTCATCGCTGTCACTCGGGCGACTTGCTGTCACAGTTATATGATCCAGCGGTGGCCGCCAGTAACCTCAGTGACATCGCTGATCGCGCGGCTGTCTTCAGTTGCTGCATGAAGCTGTCAGGAGTGGCGGTGTTCTTCTGCCGCTCCTGTCACCTTTATGTAGCAGAGCTGGAAGCGACGCGGGACCTCCGTGGATTACACCGGACATGGATGGGTATTTGGGGCATAATAAATTGGTGAACGAGGTTTTTTTTTAGTGTTTATTATTTCAAATAAAGGATTTTTTCGGGTGTATGTGTTTATTTACTGTAATTTTCAGATTAATCATGGAAGGTATGTCATAGACGCCTGCAATGATTAATCTTGGACTTAGTGGCAGCTATGGACTGCCATTAACTCTTTATTACCCCGATTGCCAACACACCAGGGCAATTCGGCAAGAGTCCCAGAACTGTCGCATCTAATGGATGCGGCATTTCTGGGCGGCTGCTGGCTGATATTGTTAGGCTGGGGGGCTCCCCATAACGTGGAGCTCCCCATCCTGAAAATACCAGCCTTCAGCCGTGTGACTTTACCCTGGCTGGTATCAAAATGGGGGGGACCGCACATCATTTTTTTTAATTAGTTATTTATTTATTTTACTGCTCGATATAGACACGCCCACCGGCGGCTGTGATTGGCTGCAGTGAGACACCTATCACTCAGCGTGGGGGCGTGTCTCACTGCAACCAATCATAGGTGCCGGTGGGCGGGGAAAGCAGGGAATACGAGATTATTTAATGAGCGGCCGGCTTTTTCAAAATAGTAAAAGCCACTAGAGTTTAGTGAACAGCCGTGCAGCGCCGTGACGGTGACCGGGGATCGGTAAGTATGAGAGAGGGGGGAGACTGACCGACAGACAGAGAGAGGGACAGACAAGACAGACAGACAGACAGAGAGAGACCGACCGACAGACTTTGGGAGATTGACCGACATAGACAGAAAAAGAAAGAATGACCGACATCGCTACAAAAAAAGCACAAAACGTACAAGGAGCATACAGAGATGCATCCGTGTCACGTTATTGTGCGCACATACCCATTGACTTTCATGGGGTCCGTGTCTGCATGTTCAGTGCAAAAAACGGACATGCTTCAGTGCAAAACGGAAACACATACGGATCACGGACACGAACACACGGACCTTATGGAATAACGCACGTGTGACCTCAATGATCGATTAACATTGGTGCGTGTTTGTCTGTGTCTCCGGTACATATGGAGACGGACCAAACATGCACATGTTTAACGGATGTGTGTTTCAGGCCTTAAAGGTATTTTGAAATTAATTAATTAAATGTCTGAAACTAACATTAGAGTTACTTTTGAAATGTTTGATGAGCCGTGTAGTCATTTATATTCCGTATATTAATTCCAGATAGTGAAAATTGCCTGAAGTGTCCTGATGGGAAATGGCCAAATGAAGACAAAGATGAGTGTCTTCCAAAAATAATAGAATATCTGTCCTATGAGAAGGATGTAATGGCCGCCGTCTTTTCCTCCACGTCTGGACTATTTCTTATCATAACCATCCATGTGTCAGGGATTTTCATTTTCTTCTCGGACACTCCTATAGTAAAAGCCAATAATCGGAACATCAGCTTCATTCTTCTTCTGTCCCTCAAGCTGAGTTTATTATGTGTGTTCCTGTTCATTGGTCGCCCGGATGATACAACCTGCATGCTACGACAAATCTCCATTGGAGTCACCTTCACTATTGCGGTGTCTTCCATTCTGGCCAAGTCCATCATGGTTTCCATCGCGTTCAAAGTCACCAGACCTGGAAGCTCCTGGAGGAGATGGATGGGGCCGATACTGCCCAATTCTGTAGTACTGATCTGCTCCTTCATTCAGTTTTTGGATGGTATTATTTGGGTGTCAGTTTCTCCTCCATTTCAGGAGCTGGACGTGGACTCTTATCCAGGGAAGATCATCCTTCAGTGTAATGAAGGTTCTGTTGGGGCATTTTATTTCATGTTGGGTTATCTGGGGTTCCTGGCCGCTGTGAGCTTTGTTTTGGCTTTCATGGTGAGGACATTACCTGATATCTATAATGAGGCCAAGTACATCACCTTCAGCATGCTGCTCTTCTGCAGCGTCTGGATCTGTGCTATCCCAGCGTATCTGAGCAGTAAGGGGAAGAACATGGTCATGGTGGAGATATTCTCCATACTGGCCTCAGAAATTGGGATATTGGGCTGTATATTTTTCCCCAAATGCTACAATATTATTATGAGGCCGGAGATGAAGAGTAGAAGACAGCTCTTGGAGAAACATTAATTCATGTATGGATTATATGTAGGACATGTCAATAACATGGATTATTTACTCCTACAATGTTATAATGAACAATTAAATGAAATATAAAGAACAAAATCCATAATATTAGATACTGTATGAGTTGTGTATATTACAGTAAGCTAGGAGGCTCGGGTGCTCCAAATGCGTGGGCGTCAGTAAAATTGGAAAAACACAAGGAAGCAAGGTAAATAGGCATCAAACAGTAGAGATCTGCCGGATGAGCAAGTGATGTAATGTTAGGGGGTGAAGGATCATTTCTAATTTATTTCTCTTGTGACATATTTTTCTTTCTCTCCCTTATATCAGCTGTTAGTGTGAGATGTGAGGTGGGTATCACCTATCTGCTCTAACCTAGAATGACTGAATGAACAAATGAATGAATGAAATAGTTCATTTTGAAAAATATCAATTTTACATCCAATCATCTCCTAACATGATTGCAATATGTGGATTTCTTCTACACTAAAGGCCGCTTTACATGCAACAACATCGCTAATGAGATGTCGTTTTTGTCACGGAATTCGTGACGCACATCCGGCCTCGTTAGCGACGTCGTTGCACTTACGAGTGACCGCTAATGATGCAAAATACTCACCTAATCGTTGAACGTTGACACATCGTTCCTTTCCCAAATATCGTTGCTGCTTTTGGACAAAGGTTGTTCGTCGTTCCTGAAGCAGCACACATCACTACGTGTGACTGTTAAAAATACACACTTAAATATATTTTTCTTCAAATACGTAAAGGCGCATGAAAGAAAGAACTTCAAAAATGTAAAAAATAAATGTATTTTATCTATTTAAAAATGATTGCCAGGGTTCAGTTACAGAAAGGAAAAATAATATACTTCATTAGCTTACGGAAATGAGTTAATTTAGTCCATACTGATCAATGGGAAATCTTCATCCATCTCTCCTTGGATTCTGAATGGCAAGCAGGGGTTATATCCCCTAGGCTGGACAGCATGTGTTCATCTTGCAGCCTCGGAGCCTTCTGGGACAGCTGACAATGTGCAGGAGCGACAATAGCCCCCTCCATCGTGTGTTATATGACAACTGTTCAATCCATATAGGGAAATCACTGCTGGACGCATGTCACATGGTGTACTCTCTAGAAGCTTCCAAAAGAATATATATATACATCCTTCCATATCAGCACTTATGTAAATTCAATATGGATATGTTAATATTTATTCCTTATAAGAACTTTATTAATAAACTATGGCCTCTAACATAAACAGAACTGTGAACATATATGTCCTACTATAAAATGTTTGATAACTAGATGTATTAATTTTAATGTTTTTACAATCCCCCCTTGAAGCGGGTGAAGTAACCCTGAAAATTAATTAATACATCATTAAAATAACAAATCTTCTTTCCTTATTTGGCGATAACGGATTAATATCAATAATAATGATGAATAATAATTAATTTGCATTATTCATGTTGTAAGTTCAATAATATAATAATGTGGATTCATGTTATGGTAGGCCGTGACTGATCAATCATATAAAAATATATAACTATACTTCGCTAGACCTAAAAAGAAATGCAAAAAACAAATCCGGTCACCATATGATGTCCTCTGAGTTGATGTCTTCTTATCTCCGATGTAATCTGGCATAAACACAGTCTCTTAGAAATAAATCCTTTGATAAAAAAAATGAATGGTTACCAATTTAATACAGTCCCGTATTGCGTTTATCGCGTTTGCGTTAGATCAAGTCCATAAACCATATTCTTTATTACAAAGTCCATAGCCAATGTTGATAAACCACAGTTCATGAGTGTAGAAGAATAACAGAAGTCTTTGATGTCTGTGCAGTGTAATTTACATTAGTCACCTTTATCCTCCATGCTGCCTGTTGTCAAATCCTGGAACAGATGTTAAGACGTTCTTGGTCAGCACGACAGGGGTTAACTTTAACACGTCATTGCTCTTCTTAGTAACTGTAGTGAGGTCTTAATGCACAGACCATGTGTCATTGTCCATCCTGGAACCATAGGATCACTGTGTTTCTGAGGTGCAAACGCGGTAAGTGTATTTTGTATGTAACAGTCTTATTTGAGACGTTACCTTTTGGACCTTTTTGCAGAATCCCTTTTAACTTTAGGAAAATTATAAAGTCTTTTTATCTTCTGTAATCTTGATTGAAGACTTCATTCAATAATCTAGATACCAAATATGGCAATAACTATCACTAATAAATGTCACAGCGTATCATAACTCTAATACTATAATACCATGTCATTATTATCGTAGAAGTATTAATATAATTGATACTTAGAATGATGTAATAATACTGCATAATGGTATAGACAATAGTATTCTCATGTAATAACCTTTTTTGTCATTGGTGCATTACCCTTCCAAACCCATAGGTGGCAATGTGTTGAATGTAACCAAAATATAATATAAAATATGAAATAATATAATGTGTACCTATAACTTGTATCATATTATAAATATGAAAGGCAACAATGTAGCTTATTTAGTTAGATCATTTGTAAAATTATAAACCAAAGCAAATAACCTTTTAGGAAAGACTGGATGATTCCATCAAAACACAATAATACTCATTATCAATTATTATTGATTAAGAATATAATATAAATATTATTTGTAAATATAGGAAGGTAAACCTAGATGTACCTCGATCTTCCATCTTTATTACTCTAATTTAATTTATTTGATTTGTCTATTATTTATTAAATAACCTACTATATAAGAAAATGTGTAACTATAAGTAATATTTCATCCTTATTGTGTTAACATACTAATATAAAAATAATGTATAACTAGGAAGTATTCTTTTCTTCCAAAAAGTGGAACTTTCCCTTTTAATATGATTCATATTTAATAAAGTAATATTCTTATATTAGATATTACTTAACTAAATATTGAAGTGTTTTCTCAATTGAGATATTTAAAATTTGAAGAAAAAAATAAAAATTGTAGAATTAAGATTTTGATTAAAAAATGTGAATATTAAATAATAATAATTAATATAAAGAATAGGAATAAAAGGAAAAATGAAAATCGGAATAAAAATAAAAATTGAAATAAAAATAAAGCCTTCTATGTATATAACACCTATGTCTTTAATAATACATAACCTTAATGTTACCAGTATCTTATAGGATTTCCATACCTATCATATCAGTAACCTATAAAAATAATTAAGTCATGTAACCTTGCAAATAATACTCTTCTCTTAGTATATAAATGCATTATGATATACTTCAAATATATTTTTTTATTCCCAATTCTTCCTTTGTACTTGAAATATTAATTATTAAAGTATCCTGTAAACACATATATTTATCAAATATAAATGTGTGATTGAGACCAAACCTTTCCCTTTCAATATCATGAAATATGATATTAATTTTTATAATATGTCAAGATTAAATTAAATTAAAATTTATGTTGTATATCTTCAAGACCATATTATAAATATCACTTCCATATTTGAAAAGAAAAATGATTACCAATCTATGTATCAGTAAAAGAAGTGACTAACACAAAAGATCCTAACATCTCTATATTAAAGAAATATGTCTAAGAGTAAGATATATTCGGTATAAATTCCTCCATTTATACTTATGTACTATAACTTATTTATTCTAATAGTATACATATATATATTATAACCTCAAAGTTAAAACAAAAAGTCCCTTTTTTTTTTTTCCTGGATCCAAGTACTTGACATCGGCAGCTGCTCAGACAATCAATCATTCATAGACACACCTATGCACACAAGACTGCCATGGTTCTTTAACATATATTATTATTATTATTATTATTATTATTATTATTATTATTTATTATTATAGCGCCATTTATTCCATGGCGCTTTACAAGTGAAAGAGGGTATACGTACAACAATCATTAACAGTACAAGACAGACTGGTATAGGAGGAGAGAGGACCCTGCCCGCGAGGGCTCACAGTCTACAGGGAATGGGTGATGGTACAATAGGTGAGGACAGAGCTGGTTGCGCAGTGGTCTACTGGGCTGAGGGCTATTGTAGGTTGTAGGCTTGTTGGAAGAGGTGGGTCTTGAGGTTCCTCTTGAAGCTTTCCACGGTAGGGGAGAGTCTGATGTGCTGAGGTAGAGCGTTCCAGAGTATGGGGGATGCACGGGAGAAATCTTGTACACGATTGTGGGAAGAGGAAATAAGAGAGGAGCAGAGAAGGAGATCTTGTGAGGATCTAAGGTTGCGTGCAGGTAGGTACTGGGAGACTAGGTCACAGATGTAGGGAGGAGACAGGTTGTGCATGGCTTTGTATGTCATGGTTAATGTTTTGAACTGGAGTCGTTGGGCGATGGGAAGCCAGTGAAGGGATTGGCAGAGTGGCGAGGCTGGGGAGTAGCGAGGGGAGAGGTGGATTAAGCAGGCTGCAGAGTTTAGGATAGATTGGAGGGGTGCAAGAGTGTTGGAAGGGAGGCCAGAGAGCAGGAGGTTGCAGTAGTCGAGGCGGGAGATGATGAGGGCATGCACTAATGTTTTTGAAGATTCTTGGTTAAGAAAAGCACGGATCCGGGAGATATTTTTGAGTTGTAATCGGCATGAGTTGAAGAGGGCTTGGATGTGTGGCTTGAAGGATAGAGCAGAGTCGAGGGTTACTCCAAGGCAACGAGCTTGTGAGACTGGGGTGAGTGAGCAACCATCAAGTTTGATGGAAAGGCTTGTTGGAGGAGGTGAGTGAGGAGGAGGAAAGACAATAAACTCTGTTTTGTCCATGTTAAGTTTTAGGAATCGTGCAGAGAAGAAGGATGAAATAGCAGACAAACATTGTGGTATTTTGGTTAGTAGAGAGGTAATGTCAGGTCCAGAGAGGTAGATCTGTGTGTCATCGGCATAGAGATGATACTGGAAGCCGTGGGACTCTATGAGCTGTCCCAAGCCGAAGGTATAGATGGAGAACAGCAGGGGTCCAAGAACTGAGCCTTGAGGGACACCGACAGATAGGGGGCGAGCTGAGGAAGTGGTGTGAGAATGGGAGACGCTGAAAGTTCGGTCGGTTAGGTATGAGGAGATCCAAGATAGGGCCAAGTCCGTGATGCCCAGAGATGAGAGAATCTGTAGTAGGAGGGAATGGTCTACTGTGTCGAAGGCAGAGGACAGGTCCAGGAGGAGGAGGATAGAGTAGTGTCGCTTGGCTTTGGCGGTTAGTAGATCATTGGTGACTTTGGTTAGGGCAGTTTCGGTAGAATGATGTGGTCGGAAGCCAGATTGAAGCCGGTCAAAGAGGGAGCAGGAGGAGAGGTATGAGGACAATTCAAGATGGACATGCTGTTCCAGTAGTTTTGAGGCATAGGGGAGAAGGGATATGGGGCGATAGTTTGACACAGAGGATGGGTCAAGGGAGGGCTTTTTGAGGATGGGTGTAATAGAGGCATGTTTAAAGCATGAAGGGAATACACCACTTGCTAGTGATAGGTTGAAGAGATGGGTTAGGGCTGGGATGAGGACTGCGGTGATGTTGGGGATGAGGTGCGATGGGAGCGGGTCCAGTGCACAGGTGGTTAGATGTGATCTTGAGAGTAGAGTGGAGAGATTGTTTTCTGTCATGGTGGAGAAGCTGGATTTGGAGGAAGAGGGATGAGTAGCTATGATGAGGGGATGTGGTGATTGTGGGCCAAAGCTTGCTCTGATATTGTCAATCTTCCGCTTGAAGAAAGAGGCAAAGTCTTCAGCTGAGATGAGAGGAGAGGGAGGTGGTGCCGGAGGACGGAGGAGAGAATTGAAAGTGTTGAATAGCTGTTTAGGGTTGTGAGAGAGAGAAGATATGAGGGATGAGAAGTAGGTTTGTTTTGCAGCAGTGAGTGTGGACTTGAAAGTGGTGAGGGACTCTTTATATGCAATGAAGTGCTCAGTGGAATGAGACCTCTTCCATCTGCGCTCAGCAATTCTGGAAGCCCGTCTAAGTTCTTTAGTCTGCCTTGTGTGCCAAGGTTGCCTGTTGATTGTGCGGGTTTTGGTGTGTGTGAGGGGGGCAGCTGATTCGAGAGCTGCAGAGATTGTAGTGTTGTATAAAGTTGCAGCGGCATCTGCATCATGTAGAAATGCAATGTCTGTGAGGGGGAGAAGGGACTGAGAAAGGGCGTGTAAATCAATGTGTTTGATATTTCTGCGAGGGTATGAAAATTTGTGGAGGGGGGGTTGCATACTTGGAGAAGAGAGGGAAGAGAATGTGAGTAGGTTGTGGTCAGACAGGGGGAGAGGTGAGTTAGAGAGGTTAGATAGGGAACAGAGGCGAGTGAAGATGAGGTCCAGCGTGTGGCCATCTTTGTGAGTAGCTGCAGAAGACCATTGGGTGAGGCTGAAGGAGGAAGCGAGTGTTAGAAGTTTGGAGACAGATGAGTGGGAAGTGTCAATGGGGATATTGAAATCACCCATAATGATGGTGGGGATGTCGGTGGAAAGGAAGTGTAGTAGCCAGGTGGTGAAATGGTCAAAAAAGGCAGTGGCTGGCCCTGGAATAGACACTGACAGACACATACCCTTTTTTTTCCCAATTATTCTATGCGCATTTCAAAAATTATGTTACTAATTTGAAGTACTTCTTGAAAAATACAAATTCCAATGTATTACATACTGTACATTTGACCAGAGAACAAACATTTATTATTAGCTTTAGTAATTCAAAAGTCACATGCTCTGGTTACGTGCAAAGAACACCATTCCAAAACAGCAAGCAGTTTTACTACACTCCAAAGCTCAGATTACATTTCTAATAACTCTAAAGAAGATATATATATTCATAAAAGAAACGTTAAAGTAATAGTTCTCTGGCAATTGGTACCTGAGAAAATAATAATTATTATTATTAATCATGCTTTGGCGATTAACCTTACACAATAAGATATATGTTACCTGATTGAGGACAAGAACAAATGTATAAATAAAAAGTTAATACTTCATCAATCTGCTTTACTGATAAATTCTGAGGGAAATAAAAGAATAAAATTATTATCATATTTATGATAAAAATGAAACACTTAGAATCTGTTACTTTATCTTATTATTTTATTTTAAATATTATTATTCATATACAGAGATCAAATTATTAATTTATAACATTAAACTATCATTTTACTAAATGAAAATATGACCTTGATTTACTATCACTACCTTTAATATAAATATATATATATATATATATATATATGCATAGATTCACTGTATATGAATAATCATATTTATCAAACAATAAAATTAATTTACCCAGAAATCCACTTTATTTAGCTGAAGACCAAACCTAAATTTTTCTTCAAAGATTCGATTTATTAGATTCATTTTAAACTTATAGGAATCTGTGAACTTATTTTGTAACTCAAGTTTTGTTCTTAAATGAGAAAGAATGTCTCCCAGCTGTCGCTGGCTATCAAATTCTAACCCGGGGAGAGGATCTGCCCAAGACACCTGTTTCTGTCTTTCAAAGCTTTTACTCATCATTTGTCTGGGATCCTCAATCCCAGTGACCAATCCCTTCACTGGAGACAAGGGAAACAAAGGTTTTTCCTGTGGAAAAAGATTTTTAGATGATAATAATTGGGATTGATTGTATGGTTTGTAACACGTATGCATTTTCCTGCGAATTTCATATATCCTGTCACAGAAATATCTGGATCTGGGAGACACTGTTGGTTTTTCACAGAAACTCTCCCTTTTTCGTGTTGGTTTTTCAGAATTAATTAATTTCTGTTTTGATTGACTTTGGTGATTTCTAACAAAATCGATAAATGTCGTACATTCGAATAGGGACTTTTTATTTAATGCCACCGCACAAGCTGCATTATCAAGGAAATTAAATTTCTTGATGAATAAATGTATCATTCCATCCAATCTGACATTTGGAATGACCGCCCTATACAAACGTTCAAAAACGGACATAAATGAGAACATACTCTCATTCTGTTCAATTTGTAATTCCTTTAACATCTCATAATTTGGATCAGATTCATTCCTTGCACAGAAGATGAGATTTTTCAGCCTTATGATATCGTTATCATTTGAACAATCAAATGTCTCATTATCAGAAGACTTTTTTAATGCCAATTGTCTAAAGAAATGCTGAGGTATCCACATACGGAATAACTGATTCGTCTCACTATTGGTTAAATTTAACTTCTCAACGGAACTTTCAAATATCTCTGAATTTCTGCAAACATGTATTTTAGGATTATATGCGGGAATTAATTTGCATATGTCCAATAGACTCTTTCTAAGTTTAATTCCTAACTTAGTCTGTTCTATTTTTTTAAACTGATCGTCGCCATTTTCTCTCTGCACGTCTCCCACTCTGGCTCCTCCCCCTTCTGGCTTCACTACATCATTTCCTGCTTCTTTCTCAGTATCCTGAAAGTCACCGTGATTACGTAGCACGTGTCTGTCGCCATTGTCAAGATTCTGATTTGAATTACAGTCTAAATCTGACTTTTCATTTCCAACATTACAGTCAGAATTCACAATATCACTGACTGATATTCCAGGTTCTAAGCAGTCTTTGGATTTCTCTATCACTGACCTTCCTGACAATTCAGGTTGTCTATTTCCACCATTTTTACATTTTTCTACGATTAACTTGTGAAATTCATAGACTAAATGACAGACATTTCTGATTTTCTGTTTCTCTCTATTAAAAGACCTTGCACATTCTATACGTGAATTCTCAAGTTCACACTCCCCATAAAAGCGTAACCAAATCTCTTCCACATTAGAAATATCTGAATAAGTGAACTGAATTTTACTTTGCTTAACATATGAAGAGATAAAATACATTTTCTTACCTGAACTGATCAGATGATCTGATGGATGATCCTCTAAGACTTGATTCACCTTGTTCAGCAAGTACAATACTTCTTATGGACTGACTTATTCTTTCTTGCTCAAAAATACGTCAAAAGTTAACTTCTGTAGCTTTATAAAGTCTTTAAAGTTCATTTAAAAAAACATTCATGCAACTTGACTTATACGTATTTCCTAGGTTCTGCATGATTTTTATAAATTGTCGATTCCCTCTCACTTTGCAGGAGGCATATGTCTCTGACTGTCCCCCTTTATGCAAAATGAAGGAAGAAGCACAAAAATGAAAAAAACCCACGAATGACTGAGCTCGCCAAAATGTTAAAAATATACACTTAAATATATTTTTCTTCAAATACGTAAAGGCGCATGAAAGAAAGAACTTCAAAAATGTAAAAAATAAATGTATTTTATCTATTTAAAAATGGTTGCCAGGGTTCAGTTACAGAAAGGAAAAATAATATACTTCATTAGCTTACGGAAATGAGTTCATTTAGTCCATACTGATCAATGGGAAATCTTCATCCATCTCTCCTTGGATTCTGAATGGCAAGCAGGGGTTATATCCCCTAGGCTGGACAGCATGTGTTCATCTTGCAGCCTCAGAGCCTTCTGGGACAGCTGACAACGTGCAGGAGCGACAATAGCCCCCTCCATCGTGTGTTATATGACAACTGTTCAATCCATATAGGGAAATCACTGCTGGACGCATGTCACATGGTGTACTCTCTAGAAGCTTCCAAAAGAATATATATATACATCCTTCCATATCAGCACTTATGTAAATTCAATATGGATATTTTAATATTTATTCCTTATAAGAACTTTATTAATAAACTATGCCCTCCAACATAAACAGAACTGTGAACATATATGTCCTACTATAAAATGTTTGATAACTAGATGTATTAATTTTAATGTTTTTACAGTGACACCCCAGGAACGACGAACAACACCGTACCTGCGTACTCCGGCAATGAGTTGGGCGTGACTTTCCTGCGTCTGCTCTCCGCCCCTCCGCTTCTATTTGACGCCTGCCGTGTGACGTCGCTGTGACGCCGCACAAACCGCCCCCTTAGAAAAGAGGATGTTCACAGGCCACAGCGACGTCGCTAGGAAGGTAAGTCCATGTGACTCGTACTAGCGATTTTGTACGCCACGGGCAGCGATTTGCCCATGACGCACAAAGCACAGGGGCAGGTGCAATCGGCAGCGACATCGCTAGCGATGTCGCTGCGTGTAAAGCAGCCTTTAGTCTTAGTCATGGCCTAACAGATATACAGTATGTACTGTATATACATTTATAAATATATACATTCATATGTATTTAATATAAACAGATCTTCTCTACTCTCATTAGTGCCAGGAGTCATTTTTCTTGGCTTTGTATCCAATATGGTTTTGGCTGGCTCTTGTGATCCTTTTACATAAATTTTAAATATGAGACATCTAATGGTCTATATCCATGGACAGATGAATTAGGGATGTTGGAAAATATATGGCTAAAAAAGTCAATTGAATGTGCTAGCAAAGCATCTTACAGAGGATATCATCACCAGCTGTCCTATTGAAGACCATCAGGAAAAGGTTCTGAAGACCGAGCCTAAGCAATATTAGTTACGAAGACAAGAAAAAGACTCCTGGCACTAATGAGAGTGGAGAAGATCTGTTTATATTAGATCTGGAGAGCAATCAGGGGAACTTGAAGCAGCAATGAATAGTGTTTTTGATAAGTACAATCATCCTTTTCCCGATAATGTTGATTTACATATGAGGCGCCTAATGGTCAATGTCCATGGACAGGTGAATCGGTGATGTAAAGAAATATGGCTAAGGAGAGTCCATTGAATGTGCCAGCAATGTCAGCTTCATCTGTCCTATTGAAGACCAGGAAAAGCTTCAGAAGCGCCAGCCAAAACCATATTGGTTACGAAGCCAAGAAAAATGACTCCTGTCACTGAAGGTGGAGAAGATCCATTTATATTAAATCTGGAGAGCAATCAGCAGAAATTTGAAGCAGCAACGAATTTCGGGTTTGATGAGTACAGTCATCCTTTTCCCGATGATGTTGTGAATATGGAAGATTTTACATATGAGATGCCTAATGGTTGATGTCCATGGACAGGTGAATCGGTGATGTCAGGAAATATGAGTCAATTGAATGTGCCAGGATTGCGTCTTACAGAGGAAACCATCTCCATCTGTCCTATTGAAGACCAGGAAAAGGTTCACAAGAGCCAGCCAAAACCATATTGGTTACGAAGCCAAGAAAACAAACTCCTGGAGCAAGAAAAGTCCAGAAAAAAACTCCCCACAGTACTGCCTTCACTCCCATTCATGAATTCCTGTTAGGAAGATCGATAAGCCATCGGCCACAGCTGGGCAATAACAGTAAACCAAAAGGGAAAGAATGTTTCGGTAATCCTCTAAAATGTTCAATTTATTATAAATTCATAAAATCCATATCAATTGCCAGGGAAATAGTCAATGTTGATGCGTTTCGACCAACTGGTCTCAATCGGAACATAATCTGCTTTCAAGGTAAAATGTTTAAAAACAGCCCCTCCCATTTCATGACATCATCAAATAAAAACCACCATAATTAATTATATACACAGTCCGAACAAAGTATTACAAAATTAATCTCCAAAAAGCTCATCAAAAGATATACATTAAATTATTATGATAGGTCATGCCAAAAGGAATCCTAGTACTAACACTAGAACTACTGAGGTAGTCATTTTGACTACTTTGCACCATGTATTTCTATATAGGTGTCACGAGTGCAGTAGTTCTAGTGTTAAAATGTAATATCCATAAAGCTTCTGCCTTTAACAATGCTTTTCTCCAATTACCTCCACGTTTGAGTTTATTGAAGGGAACCTGTCACCAGATTTGGGGCCTATAAGCTGCAGCAAGTACCAGTGGGCTCTTATATACAGCATGTTAACATGCTGCATATAAGAGCCCAGGCCACTGTGTAGAACATAGAAATCCCTTTATAATACTCACCTAAAGGGCAGGCCAGTGCAGAATGGCCAGATGGGTGTCTCCATTCTCCGGTACCAGCGCCACCTCTTTTGGCCATCTTTGTCCTCCTTCTTCTGAAGTCTGGGTCCATGATGTGTCCCACGTCATCCACAATCGCCGGCATTGAAATAATGCTTGGGACCTCAATTCTGGCGAGTGTGGATGACGTGGGACGCATCATGCACCCAGGCTTCAGAAGAAGGAGGACAAAGATGGCTGAAAGAGGAGGCGCCGGTACTGGGAATGGAGACACCCATCCGGCCAGTATGCACCGCCCTGCCCTTTAGGTGAGTATTATAAAGTGATTTTTATGTTCTACACAGTGGCCTGGGCTATGATATACAGCATGTTAGAATGCTGTATATAACAGCCCACTGGTGGTGGCCGCAGCTTAAAGGCCCCAAATCTGATGATAGGTTCCCTTTAAGCCTCAGAAAACCAATACATTTGATATTACTGAGATCACCATTGTGTTCCTCTGAAAAGTATTTGGCTGCACCTGAGGTATTGATAAATTTATTTTTCTTTATATCAGCAATATGTTCTGCCACCGGATTTTTTTAATTTCCTAGTAGTGCAGCCAATATACGCTAAATCGCACTTTTCACATTTAATCATATCACTACATTCTTAGGGGTACTTTGCACGTTGTGACATCGCACCTGCGATATCGTCGGGGTCAAATCGAAAGTGACGCACATCCGGCACCGGTAACGATGTCACAACGTGTAAAGCCTAAGAGAGAAGATGAACGAGCGTGAAACAGTCAAAAATTGGTGATCTGTGTCACGTCGTTCATTTTCATAATGTCGGTGCATCCGCAGATACGATGTTGTCTCTCGTTCCTGCGGCAGCACACATCGCTGTGTGTGAAGCTGCAGGAGCGAGGAACATCGCCTTACCTGCGCCCACCGGCAATGCGGAAGGAAGGAGGTGGGCCAGATGTTTACGTCCAGCTCATCTCCGCCCCTCCGCTTCTATTGGCCGCCTGCCGTGTGACATCGCTGTGACGCCGCACAACCCGCCCCCTTAGGAAGGAGGCGGGTCGCCGGCCAAAGCGACGTCGCAGTGCAGGTAAGTGCGTGTGAAGCTGCCATAGCGATAATGTTCACTACGGCAGCTATCACAAGATATCGCATGTGCGACGGGGCGGGGACTATCGCGCACGGCATCGCTAGCATCGGCTAGCAATGTCGCAGTGTGCCAAGTACCCCTAAGTGTCACAATTAGGTGACCACATTGTTTTTATTTATATATGGACATACAGCACATTTATTGCCTGCACATTTCAAAGTGCCTACACATGACAACCCTGTACCAGATCTGATATCACTAACCTCAAACATGTTGGGTGATAACATATTCCCCAAAGTTTTACCTCTGCGTGCAGAAAAGTTGCAGCCATTCTTTAAAATTAGACGGTGATTCATCTTCATTTAACACTGGAAAGTATTTGCAGATAATACTCCTAATTTTGCCAAATTGTTCACTATATACCGTAACAAAATTAATTTGATTCCCATATAGAGTCATATTCCCACCACTCTCATTTGTCCGTTTGTTTTTGTAAAGAAGCTGTTCCGTAGGAAATCTCTTCACCTTCTCCTCTGCATCTCGTACTAATGTATTATTATAGCCTCTGTGATAGTCTGTTCCCAATTATATCACATTGTGTTGAAAAATTGGAACATTGGAACAAATTATTTTTGCGTTGACCATGGTATAGCCGCCACCGTATGCTGAGGGCGGCAGCTATTAGTCGCAAAAACGGTATTACCAAAAAATATCTTTCTAAATATAGTAATGTCCACTCCCGATCTCTGCAAATTAACTTGCAAGATAAGATCTTAGAATGGGACGGTTTTTACCGCACCTGTATCTGTGAAGTGTTTTTGGAAAGAGGTTTTGGTTTTTTGTTTTTTTTTTTAACTATTTTTATTCAAATTTTTCAATAACATATCACACTGGCATAAGCGAATTCAGCATTGTAAATTCAATTCAAAAACATCACATTGTCCTGTTTGATCATCACCAGTTTTTAGAATCAATAACCGTAACATGGCAAAATAAAGCAAAGGAAAGCAGCGACCCCTTAACCCATCATACTTATCATTCCCCCCATCGAACCCTTGTGAACATGGTAATGACATACAATAAAGAAGTCCCCATCAAAATCGGTTATTTCCCCCTCTCCTTTTAGTCACATTTCGGCCTTTCCTCCCCACCTCCAAGCCATCCAATGTATCCTTCAATTTATCGGTATGATACCAGACTGTGTCCTTGAAAGGTGACATAATCCTGACTATCTCCTCCCGAGTACAATAGGCCAGTATGAATTTCTTCCATTAGTTAAAGTGCTGTCGTATTCTATCCGCCCTCCTTTCTGCATCCAATCCTTCTAATTCAAGATGCATGAGCTGACCCAAGATCTCCTCAAACTCGGGGACCCTAGACTCCAACCATTTTTTAAGTATCGCTCTCTTGGCTGCCAGAAGTCTCACATGTATAAGTCTGGGTGGGTTAGTCATCTTCCCTTTGGTATCGTTCCCCTCCTCCCAGTGGTGAAAAAGAGCAAACCCAGGTGAGAGCCGAACTTCAAGACCCCACACCTTTTGTATACAACTTTTGATCTGTGACCATAATGGACTCAAATGGGGGCAGAACCACAACCCGTGAAGGAGATCAGTTCCACTACTCTTACACTTAGGGCAATACGTAAGCCTGACTGGCTTTGTTGCTGATGGAGGGAGATTGAAAACATAAATTGCCTTGTGCATAATTTTAAATTGGGTTTCTCACCAATGCTCATTTAAAATTGATTTACGAAGAGCATTCCACCCTCCCCTAGTTTTTACCCCCATAGACTGGTCCTCAAATTGTTTTTCCCAAGGTTTTGTTTTATATGCAAATACATTTTTTTTTTGGTTTCCATTAGGCAATGAATCCAACTAGTGTTTGTTCATAATAACCTATAATGAGAGTAAGTATAAAAAGCCGAAAAAAACACGTCGTAAAAGAAAAAATCTTTATTTAAACATTCATAATTAAAAGAATACTTAAAAAGAGGAGGTCACTAACAGAAAGGTTCAAGGTTGTCAAAACAAAATGATTTTTATTATTCCAATATTGCAAATATAGCAGATAAATATTTCTCATGTGAGTACTTCTCTGACCCCCTGGTTGTCCTTTTCATCTGGGCTTATGCTTATTTCTGATAGGTTTCCTATCTTTTTGTTCCCGTCTTCTCTGAACTGGCCATGTGATATTATCCCTGTGTCTTTATCTGATATATCCTGCTCTTGTGGCATTTTGTTTTGTATTTATGCCTTGACCACCATTATTGCTATTCTCCTTTTGGAGACCACAGTCTGTAAACCTGGGAAGCATTTACCGTATTTTTCGGATTATAAGATGCACTTTTCCTCCCAAAAATTTGTGGAGGAAAATGTGGGGTGCGTCTTAAAATTCGAATGTAGCTTTACCTGGGGGGGCTGTCTGTGTGGCGATCGGGTGCTTTCAGGCGGCCAGAGTGATGTATTCCTATATATTACCTAGAGTCATTACACACAGAGGGATCTATTCCTATATATTATATAGTCATTACACACAGAGTGATGTATTCCTATATATTATATAGTCATTACACACAGAGAAATCTATTCCTATATATTATATAGAGTCATTACACACAGAGTGATGTATTCCTATATATTATATAGTCATTACACACAGAGGGATCTATTCCTATATATTATATAGAGTCATTACACACAGAGTGATCTATTCCTATATGTTCTACAGTCATATGAAAAAGTTTGGGCACCCCTATTAATGTTAACCTTTTTTCTTTATAACAATTTTGGTTTTTGCTATTTCAGTGTCATATATCTAATAACTGATGGACTGAGTAATTTTTCTGGATTGAAATGAGGTTTATTGTACTAACAGAAAATGTGCAATCCGCATTTAAACTAAATTTGACCGGTGCAAAAGTATGGGCACCTCAACATAAAAGTGACATTAATATTTTGTAGATTCTCCTTTTGCAAAAATAACAGCCTCTAGTCGCTTCCTGTAGCTTTTAATGAGTTCCTGGATCCTGGATGAAGGTAGATTTGACCATTCCTGTTTACAAAACAATTCCAGTTCAGTTAAGTTTGATGGTTGCCGAGCATGGACAGCCGCTTCAAATCATCCCACAGATGTTCAATGATATTCAGGTCTGGGGACTGGGATCGCCATTCCAGAACATTGTAATTGTTCCTCTGTATGAATGCCTGAGTAGATTTGGAGCGGTGTTTTGGATCATTGTCTTGCTGAAATATCCATCCCCTGCGTAACTTCAACTTCGTCACTGATTCTTGCACATTATTGTCAAGAATCTGCTGATACTGAGTTGAATCCTTGCGACCCTCAACTTTAACAAGATTCCCGATGCCGGCATTGGCCATACAGCCCCAAAGCATGATGGAATCTCCACCAAATGTTACTGTGGGTAGCAAGTGCTTTTCTTGGAATGCCGTGTTTTTTTGCCTCCATGCATAACGCCTTTTTGTATGACCAAACAACTCAATCTTTGTTTCATCAGTCCACAGGACCTTCTTCCAAAATGTAACTGGCTTGTCCAAATGTGCTTTTGCATACCTCAGGCGACTCTGTTTGTGGCGTGCTTGCATAAACGGCTTCTTTCTCATCACTCTCCCATACAGCTTCTCCTTGTGCAACGTGCGCTGTATTGTTGACCGATGCACATTGACACCATCTGCAGCAAGATGAAGCTGCAGGTCTTTGGAGGTGGTCTGTGGATTGTCCTTGACTGTTCTCACCATTCTTCTTCTCTGCCTTTCTGATATTTTTCTTGGCCTGCCACTTCTGGGCTTAACAAGAACTGTACCTGTGTTCCTGCATTTCCTTACTATGTTCTTCACAGTGGAAACTGGCAGTTTAAATCTCTGAGACAACTTTTTGTACCTTCCCCTGAACAACTATGTTGAATAGTCTTTGTTTTCAGATCATTTGAGAGTTGTTTTGAGGAGCCCATGATGACACTCTTCATAGGAGATTCAAATAGGAGAACAACTTGCAAGTGGCAACCTTAAATACCTTTTCTCATAATTGGATACACCTGCCTATGAAGTTCAAAGCTCAATGAGGTTACAAAACCAATTTAGTGCTTTAGTAAGTCAGTAAAAAGTAGTTAGGAGTGTTCAAATCAAGAAATTGATAAGGGTGCGCATACTTTTGCACCGGTCAAATTTTGTTTAAATGCGGATTGAACATTTTCTGTTAGTACAATAAACCTCATTTCAATCCAGAAATATTACTCAGTCCATCAGTTATTAGATATATGAGGCTGAAATAGCTGCTGCAAAAACCCAAATTGTTATAAAGAAAAAAGGTTAACATTAATAGGGGTGCCCAAACTTTTTCATATGACTGTATAGAGTCATTACACACAGAGTGATCTATTCCTATCTATTATATAGAGTCATTACACACAGAGGGATCTATTTCACGTGTTTATTTCTGTTAATGTTGATGATTATGGGTTACAGCCAATGAAAACCCAAAAGTCATTGTGTCGCCCCCTTACCTTCAGGTTGTCTCTGGGTCTTCAGGGACGGCACGTCCTGGGTCCTTCTGGTCACCGGTAGGTTGATTTCTGTTGGATTTGTGACGCAACTCTCGGTACTGCGGTCAGGGCGACCGCCACTGCAGATTAGGGGACGCCTGGGGCTGATGTCGGATGCAGCTACATGTAGTGGCCTCCCGAGAGTGAGGCTAGCCCCAGGGCCCAGTTTGGGTGTGTGGAACCACAGGTCGCAGAATGACTCACACGCACAGCAAGAATGTCTTTCAGGGTTTTTACTCACTTTCAAGTAGCAGGGGTGAGTAACCCGGGCAAAGCTGTGATAGACAGGTGGAACCAGGGATTCCTTCAGGCTGACTTGTGAGGATGGCTACTGACTCACCTTCCTAGCCCTTGTGTTTTTGTGGTGACCCAGACTTGTAGTCCTACGGGGTCACCCAGGGAAGTTGCTTCTGCCTGTTCTTCCCTCTTTTTGGCCCTTCTGCTTGTAGCCTGGACCAGGTCACTCCAGCTGCTTGCCTCCTGTGAACTATGGGCCCTCTCGTTGCTACGTGGCTCCGGACTCTGTGGTGTTATAGTGGAGGGTATGAAGTACCCCCACCTGCAGGTTTGGCAGGCCAAATGAATGGGACCCTGTGCTGGGGACCTGTAACCCCATGTGGCCTGGTCCTCTCCTGGCAGTCCCCGTACTCAGCCACCCCTTTGCACTCCAGCCTTGGGTGGATTTCGGGCGGCACTACCAGGTGACCATTCTCCTCCGTCAGTAACCACTGCACCTGTAGTGTCTGACTAGTGACAGCCTCCAGGTCTCCTCCTTGTGACTGCTCTCCCTGAGCTTCACTTCAGACTGGCTCACTGCTCCCTCCCCTCTGTGCCTGACTACGCAACTCTAGCAACCAACCTCTCTACCACACCCCTTGAGTGGAGATGGAGGCCACGCCTCCTCCTGTATTCCCCAGGGGTCCCTTCAAAGGTCCATGTGGGAGATCTGATTACTATGTGCCTCTGTAACCACACCTCGGTCAGCCTTCTGGATTACCTGTATTGTACTGCCCCCAGCATGGGTGCAGTACTCAGTGGTGCCTGACCAGGTCAGGGGCACCACATTCCCCCTTAGTTATGAACAGCACATCCTCGGGCTGTGAAGACAAACATTTTAAAATGCATAAAACAGTAAAACATGTAAAAGCATCATAAAACATTATAAAACCACACCAGGTACCATTTTTCACCACCCTCCACCCACAAGTCCGTTACCCACCCAAAACCCTCTCAGGAGGCAAGTCACCGGTCCTTTTAGCAACCAGGTCTGGGCCAGCTCTATCCCAGCCTTTCCTCCAATCTTTCTCTCCCGTCGAGCCGCGCCTTCGGCCACTTCTGGCAGGATGTAGAGGCGGCTTTCTTGGTCTGGTGTTTAACAGGGTATACCCTGTTGTGGAGCCGCGCCTTTGGCCTCTTCTGGCAGGATGAGGAGGCGGCATCCACAGTTGGTCAGCCAGGGTACCCTCTTTGTGGTGGAGAGTCAGGCCCCATAAACAGGCGTGCTCTCTGGTCACAGGCGAGCCAGGCCCCTAAACAGGCAGGCTCTGGTGGAGGTACCATTCAAGGTAACTACATACACTGCGAGAGTTTGTGGCTATAGCCAGTTCATAGCCTTATGGTTCGTATTTTTCAAAAGTGCACAAAACCAGGTGCAAATGGACTTAAGTTTTCTCACAACAGTTTATGTGTGCGCTTTACTTAAACTTTTTTTTCTGTAAACATTGCAAACTCTTCAAACTTTAACTCTGCTGTACTTTTCTTTACTGTACATGGACTTTTCTTCCTTCTTATCAGGGCTTTGGCCTGTAGGGCTGTGGCACCTGTCATTCTCCACATCACTGTCGTCATCTGTAGTAATATCTTCCGCTTGTTCTTTGTCTTCTTTATCTGTGCTTTCCTCTGTTTCTCTAACTTGTTCTGTTGACCTTGGGGCAGGCTGGGTGGAGACAGCTGGGCTACTATAGGCATTTCGGGGGTATGGTGTAACATCGAGCGCAAACCAGCCACGTTCTCCCTGATGCTTTGTGAACTCCACCAGGTCTCCCATGTGCAAATTTCTTCCAGGATGTCCTCTGGGCAAATGGGCTCTCACATCCCTCTGGCTGACAAAGATTACTTCTCTGACACCAGGTGCAACGATGAAGCCGTATTCTGATTTGAGACTAAATTCTTCCACTACACCACGGCAAAGGGGTCCTCTTTCCTGGTGGCGGGTTTTTCTTAAGAACTGCTTATCTTCTAAGTCCAGGTGTTATGGACAAGATTATGAATTATTATGAGTATATAAGTATATAAGAGTTACATGGAGATATCCATAAAGAACAGGATTTAAGATGGTGTTTGAACTGTACCCCACATATCTCTTGGCATAAGACTCAGACAGACAGTCTGGGCTATTCTTGTGACAAGTGAATCATGCTGACATTGCTTAATATAAATGAGGAACCAAGCACATTACAGTAAATTGTATATCACAGAATAAGCTGTTCTACTTTATCCAATAGGAGACGTGTTACGTATTCTTGGCACCTAACCAATAAGGTTATATATATTTGTACAACTTCCGGAAATAAATCAGTCTTACTTTCTATTCATATCTGAGCACGTCTCTGGTGTGTGTGAAAGGTGGTTATGCATGCTACCACGAGTGACTCATAATTTGGATTGCAGACAGTTTAAGAGGGATGCATGACTAGATTGCATCAACCTAAATTACGGCCTTATCATTTGGCGCCCAACGAACCTTAGGACGGAGCTCTGGATGGCGGACGGCCGTGCTGACACCTTCAGTCGAAAGGCAACTACGCGAGAGGTGGAGGTGCACACTCCAAACGCAGGTGAGTAAATTTGTATAATCTCACCTTGCAAACCTCATGCGTGTACTTGCATTTCGAAGGGGAGGTTGGGCTGTCCCAGTCTAGACACCTAATGACCGCCATCTCGCATGAGATAAGCCGTCCTAAGAGATCCCACACCAAGGTGGTCAGGTTCACCTTAAGCTGTCTGTATAAATTGTAAATCACATGAAATGTAATGTGGTTTTTGTCTGCTCTAGGAGAAAAGCAGAAGTTCTGTGTTTTATTTTTCTCTGACTTAACTGCAAGGGAAAATGAGGAAGTTGTTATATACGCTGCATATATGAATATATATGGTTATATCTGCAGGTGAGATCAGCCACCTGGATGGTGTATATAGTGTCCTTATTGTTATGTCATTGTGTTGACCTGTGTCTACCTGTTGAGATGTCTGTCTATTTGCAGCAGGTGGAGTACTTGCTGGTATCGCTCTAATCACTGTGTTTGCAGCGAGGCTGCCAGAAAGAGGAAGTGTCACGTAATGTAGTGACAGCTGTCTTTGAGTGAAGAAAAAGAAAAAAAAAAAAAAACTCTGAAGATGTACTTTGAAGTATGATGTTTATGTATACTGCTATGTATACTATGAGATACACTGGTGTGTAACAAACCCGGTTGATAGTTGATGTTTGATAAGGCCTTGGACGGACCTGATCTTCGGGGATAGAAGATTTGGAAGGGTTTTCTATGTACGGGTGCAGTCTTGTATAAAGTTACAAAAGTGGGGGACTGACCCTGACTGTTACCTGGTACGGTGTTCCTGCTAAGCAGTGAGTTTAAGTTGTACTCATTGGTCTTGTTTTAGTGGATGTCAGTGTATTCTTACCTAGGAATTGAATATACTGGGGAAAACCCTTGATGTCAGGCTTAATCATTGAGTATTGATGTTCTGGACGGATTTGTTCAAAGAAGGTGTATATAGTGTGAACAGAGGTTACTAGTACATGAAGTAAGAGATAGTGAGGGTGAATTTAGTATCTATCACCCACGTGACACTTCCTGGTAGGACAACCAGTTTGTGTTTGTGGTTTGTGGACTGAGGTAGAAATTCTGTGTATTCTGTGGATGTGTATAGTCTATGGTCCAGAAGAGGAAGTGGATTACGGCATAGCAGACATCCAGATTGACGTGTTAGTTTTGGGTCGTATACCCTTGAAGCATGGGGTCTAATCAGTCCACACCTGTCAAGTTAACGGCAGAAGAATTAGTAAGCGAACGAGAAGGAATGGAAAGATGTTTTGTTAAACAAGCGAGGGATCTTGAAAGATAAAGATCTCCTTATGGATGCTGAAGCATGGTATAGAACGTCAAAGGACGTTAAAAGATTGGCCTGGAAAGAGGAATGGGATAGAGATGGTAGATATTTCTATATTGCACCAGCTCAGGAAATGGCTCCTCAGGAAGTGGCCAAGCCCATTAGAAAGCAATGCCCACCACCCTATATGTCATCCTCAGAGGGTTGGACTTGTGTAGTTTGTCCCCCTGCCCACCAAACGCCCTCCCTAGCCTGCCCAGACGTCATTTCAGGTTAGGCCGCACCTAGTTCCCTTTTCCAGCCATCTTCAGTCCCAAGGCCACTGGCCTATTTGTTGCTGGAGCAACAGAAGCCACCGAGGGGGGGCAGGAAGATGACAATGATTTAACAATGATCCACCCCACCACCAACACTGTCCCTAGTAGAGGTAAACCACAGGTGCTGTCCTTATTTGAGGACGTCAGGCCACACATGGCATCGCACCATTATTCCGATAGTCCCAGACAAGAACGCCCTAAATATGTGACATGGAAGCCCCAAGAGGCTGCAGTCCTTGTGAAGGAACACTGAGATATATACACCTATGAGTGACGTGTCATCAATAATTGATGTTTGATACCTTGGACCTGATGTACAGGTGCAGTGTTAAGGAAAAAGTGGGTGAAAGAGCCCTGACTGTTAGACTGTTACCTGGTACGGTTTTCCTGCTAAGCAGTGAGTTGAACGTTGTATGCGTACTCACTGGTCTTGTTTTAGTGGATGTCAATGTATTCTTACCTAGAATTGAATACATTGGGGAAGACCCCTAAACTTTGGTCTTAATCGGAATTATTGAGTAGTCGATAGACCGTTCTCATGGAGGTGTATGTATATCGTGAATTCTCTCTCTGATATAATATCTCATATATAGTTTTCCCTGAAAGATGTTTTCACCCAGATTAAAGCTGGGGATTCTTTCTGGCCAGTAATGAAGCCAGGTTTGCAGGTTTACAGTGAGGGTGCGTGTACCTTATCACCCAAGTGACACTGGAAGATGTTTTATGTATAATGTACGCAGTTTTTGGTGTGAAACACCGTAGGAGAGTTGAAAGGAAAGAAAAAAAAAAAACAGGGAAGTGTTAGTTTCCATTTCAGTCCTGTGAATGAAATTCTGTGAAGTTTAGTTGTAAATGACACACGTATGTTGAAATGGAGAATTCTAGATGAGAATTGATGAGTAATTCTGAATCTAGCAACTGCACTATGTGTATTTTACCTGTCTGTGGAGCACTGTGTCCACGTAAGCCCACCCCATTATTTTCTGTTCTGAATGTAGATTTCTTTCTGTCACTCAGAGTTTTACTCAGCCCTGGGTGGGGTATGGTATGGGGATATTATTGCAGGGTCTGACAGGAGATAGGGATACGCTGGAGGCTCGGCCCTGACCACCATCAGGTCTACCGTCGAGATGAGGGCGAGTACAGGGTCCCTAGTTACAGGGTCAGCCCTGGGGTCCCTATATAATCCGTATTCCCAGTGACAGATTGAATACCTCCTGAATGTAGATGTCACAATACATGTCACTCCCTCCCAGGACTCTTCAGACGCTATTTGTGGCCAACACCTACTTCCTCTTTTAGCGGCTGTGTCTTATCGGTAATTATCTTTAGTGGACGTTTTAACTCAGACACTACATAGTTCATTTTTAGACGCCATTTTAGTCCAGCCGACACCCAGTTCCCCATTTTTGTTTTAGCAGCCACAGCCACTGCTCTGTTTATTGCTGACATAGCAGGGACTGCAGAGGGGGGAGACAGGGACCTGAAACACACACTCCGTTTTTGGTCATATATGCAGTTGTTCCCCATTGTGTTCCCACTAACGAGCCTTAGCAGAGGTTATTGCTGATAGTCCTGTGGAAACCTTTTCCCTTCACTTTTGCATGTTTGTTTTTGTGCATCTAGACCATATAGACTGCTCACTATTAGTCCTGGTGGACAGTGAATATTTTTCGGCCTATGGCAGTTGTTACTTAGCCTGGTTTGAGATATTCTCACTTGTATGTTATCCTGCCTGATATCTTGCACAAGAGTTCCCTGATAGAGAGGGTGGAGGTTCATGTGGTCCCAAGGGGACATTGATCATCAGGAGTTGGCATATATTAGGGTTTTCGTTGGCAGCACCCAGTAATCCTTTGTCTTAGTTTGCAGGGTCTGACAGGAGAGAGGGATACGCTGGAGGCTCGACCCTGACCACCATCAGGTCTACCGTCGGGATGAGGGAGAGTGCAGGGACCCCAGTTACAGGGTCAGCACAGGAGAGGTAGAGTAGATACGCTTCACTGCTTTTTCCTAGTTGTGTAGATGTAGTCAGGGGGTGCTGCTGGTAGTTTCCAAACCCTCTTGTGCTCTTTTCTCTTTCCCCGGGGTTTTAGGGGATCTTAGTTTTTAGAATTTCAGTGTTCTCCTGACCCCAAGTTACACTCATTGCTCTTTCTTACGAACCTAGGTATAGTCCTTTGTATCAGGTCTCCGAGAGCCCATATGCAAACAACTACAGCTGGTAACTCCTGCGTTGCAGTCACAGTCACTCACCTGAGTTACAGTCACAGTCACCTGAGTTACAGACACAGTCACCTGAAGAGTATCATCACGTCATCTCCAGCCCAGAAGTCATTCTACCTGTTTGCCATGGAGGAAGACAGCAGCCCTTTGAACACTACTCAGCGCTGCAACGGCTTCCTTATGCCGATCTGGGGACTGCTGTATTGCGGCTTGTTTTGCTCTGGCGCGACGTCGTGCTCTGCTCGTGGGACTTTTCTGGACTGCAGGCTCGCAGGCTACATACATTCACGGTATGATGATGGCCAGTGATTCGTCTTCTGCGGGGGATGTCAGGCTCTCCTCATCCCAGCGGGAGTAGGGTAGCATTTCTGGCTCCGGGCCCCCTTCAATCATGCATGGCGCCGCATCCTCTTCTGATGGGGTCGACTCCTCAGCCTCCTGGCGTCCCCTCCCCCTTAGTTCTCCTTTGCACTCCTCTGACGGCAGCGCTGGGGACAGACTTCTCTCCTCGGGACAGGGCGATGGGCTTATCTGAGCCGGGACAGCAGCTGGGATCACTCCGTGTAACCGCCTGGGGATGACGTACTGGTCCACCAAGTCTTTTGGGAACCGCGCCTCCAGCTCTGCCTTGAATCTCAAGAACGCAGGGTCTTCTCCCGGCAGGGACGCAGGACCCGATTCCTGGGGCAGAGGCTGGGGTGCGGCGACTGCTTCGGCCTTGCAGGCCGGGGTAGATGGCCTTGCGGCCTGGTCTTGGCGGGCCGAGCCTGGCGTAGCTGCGGCCTGGACTTGGCAGGCTGAGCCGGGCGTCGCTGCTGCTTGATCTTGGCAGGCCGGGCTGGGCGTCGCTGCTGCAGCTTGGTCTTGGCAGGCCGGGCTGGGCGTCGCTGCTGCGGCTTGGCCTTGGCGGGCCGAGCCTGGCGTGGCTGCGGCCTGGTCTTGGCGGGCCGATCCTAGCGTGGCGGCCAGGGCCAGGCCAGGCGTCATTGCTCCAGGCGTCTCAGCAGGAACCGCGGGCTTCACAGCGTGGGCCGTGGCGGGCATCGCCTCCGGGGTCGCAGCAGGGATCTTCACGGGCGTGGCAGCGTGGCGCGCCGTGGGCATCGCAGCAGCCTCATGTTGGGACAGCACCGGCGGGGTCGGTGCACTCACGAGGGCAGGGGCAACACTGGACTCACCCATAGGCAGCATCATCGGAGTCTGGGTGGTCGTCGCCCGGTGTGGCACTTGTCGCGCGGTCCAACTCTCGTAGACCCGAACTGCTGTAGCCATCTCCCGGAGCTCGGTGCGTCCTTCCCTGAGCTGCTGCACGATCCTGGCCTCCAGCCATTCGCAGAACTGGGCAAGCTCCCAGTCCCACCAGGCAGCGGAGCCTGGCTCTGGATCTCTGTATGCAGACGCCATCCTCTCTGCTCTCTCTGCACGACCTTCCATCTTCACTTCCTGCAGCTCTGAGTCTTCCCGCCGTCTCTGGACAACTCCACCTCCAGCACTTGCGAGATCAGGATGCTGCAGGGGTTCTCTGGGTAGCCACACCTCTTTTTGCGCTGGCTGCTGTTGTTTCTTGGCACGCTTTTCATGGTGGCAATATGGCGGCATTTCAAACTTTTTTAGCGGACCGCCAAGGCACATGGTCACCTGTCTTAACAGGTCTAGTCCTTATCCTGTTCGTGACGCCAGAATGGATGTGTCACCCCCGTTACCTTGTCTCCGGGTCTTCAGGGACGGCACGTCCTGGGTCCTTCTGGTCACTGGTAGGTTGATTTCTGTTGGATTCATGATGCCACTCTCGGTACTGCGGTCAGGGCGACCGCCACTGCAGATTAGGGGACGCCTGGGGCTGATGTCGGATGCAGCTACATGTAGTGGCCTCCCGAGAGTGAGGCTAGCCCCAGGGCCCAGTTTGGGTGTGTGGAACCACAGGTCGCAGAATGACTCACACGCACAGCAAGAATGTCTTTCAGGGTTTTTACTCACTTTCAGGTGGCAGGGGTGAGTAACCCGGGCGAAGCTGTGATAGACAGGTGGAACCAGGGATTCCTTCAGGCTGACTTGTGAGTGTGGCTACTGACTCGCCTTCCTAGCCCTTGTGTTTTTGTGGTGACCCAGACTTGTAGTCCTATGAAGTCACGCAGGGAAGTTGCTGCTGCCTGTTCTCCCCTCTTTTTGGCCCGTCTGCTTGTAGCCTAGACCAGGTCACTGCAGCTGTTTGCCTCTTGTGAACTATGGGCCTTCTCGTTGCTACGTGTCTCCGGACTCTGTGGTGTTACGGTGGAGGGTATGAAGTACCTCCACTTGCAGGTTTGGCAGGCCAACTGAATGGGACCCTGTGCTGGGGACCTGTAACCCCGTGTGGCCTGGTCCTCTCCTGGCAGTCCCCGTACTCAGCCACCCCTTTGCACTCAAGCCTTGGGTGGATTTCGGGCGGCACTACCAGGTGACCGTTCTCCTCCGTCAGTAACCACTGCACCTGCAGTGTCTGACTAGTGACAGCCTCCAGGTCTCCTCCTTGCGACTGCTCTCCCTGAGCTTCACTTCAGACTGGCTCACTACTCCCTCCCCTCTGTGCCTGCCTCCGCACCTTAGCAACCAGGCTCTGTACCACACCCCTTGAGTGGACATGGAGGCCATGTCCCCTCCGGGATTCCCCAGGGGTCCCTTCAAAGGTCCATGTGGGAGACCTGATTACTATGTGCCTGCGTAACCACACCTTGGTCAGCCTTTTTGATTACCTGTATTGTACTGCCCCCAGCATGGGTGCAGTACTCAGTGGTGCCTGACCAGGTCAGGGGCGCCACATCATTATCTCAGAAAATTAGAATATTATATAAGACCAACTGAAAAAATGATTTTACACTCAGAAATGTCGGCGCCTCCTGAAAAGTCTGTACAGTAAATGCCATAATACTTGGTCGTGGATCCTTTTGCATGAATTACTGCACCAATGTGGCAATGTGGCAGGAGGCGATCAACCTGTGGCACTGCTGAGGTGTTATGAAGCCCAGGTTGCTTTGATAGCCGCCTTCAGCTCGTCTGCATTGTTGGCTCTGGTGTCTCTCATAGATTCTCTATGGGGTTTAGATCAGGTGAGTTTGCTGGCCAGTCAAGCACAGTGATACTGTGGTTAGTAAACCAGGTATTGGTACTTTTGGCAATGTGGACAGGGGCCAAGTCCTGCTGGAAAATGACATTTCCATTTCCATAAAGCTTGTCAGCAGAGGGAAGCATGAAGTGCTGTAAAATTTCCTGGTAGACGGCTGCACTGACTTTGGTCTTGATAAAACCCAGTGGATCTACACCAGCAGATGACAGCTCCCCAAACCATCACTGATTGTGGAGACTTCACACCAGACCTCAGCAGCTTGGATTGTGGCCTCTCCACTCTTCCTCCAGACTCTGGGACCGCGATTTCCTAATGAAATGCAAAATTTACTTTCATCTGAAAACAACACCTTGGACACTGAGAACAGTCCAGATCTTTTTCTCCTTGGCCCAGGTAAGACGCTTCTGGCGTTGTCTATAGGTCATGAGCGGCTTGACACAAGGAATGCGACACTTGTAGCCCATGTCCTGGATACGTCTGTGTGTGGTGGCTCTTGAAGCACTGACTCCAGCAGCATCCACTCCTTGTGAATTTCCCAAATTTTGAATGGTCTTTTCTTAACAATCCTATCAAGGCTGTGGTTATCCCGGTTGCTTGTGCACCTTTTTCTACCACACTTTTTCCTTCCATGCAACTTTCCATTAATATGCTTGGATACAGAAGTCTGGACAGCCAGTTTTGTTAGCAATGACCTTGACCTTTTGTGGCTTACCCTCCTTGTGGAGTGTGTCAACTAGGGTTACCTAAGAGAAGGAGCTCCCATCCACAATTTTGAAGAGTTCACTAGGGTTGTGCGAGCACATCCACACCAGGTGAGCCTCTAATGCTTGGAATTATATTTTGCACATGATCTACTACCTTAGTGGAGCACCATTATAAAGGGATGTGTTTTGGAGCATTTTTTAAAACGTAAGTTGTCTTAAGACGTCTGAGACTGCAGTGTGTTGTTGAATATGCTGTTGGTCATCGCCGGTTTCCATCCTACCCAGGTTGGTTGGCGTCACTTGAACATTAATTAGGCTGTGTTTACATTAGCCCTACTTCACCAGTGATTCTGGTACGTATGTTGCTGTTTTTACACCTACCGGAACCACGGACATACACAGACCCATTAAACTCAATGGGTCTGCGCACACATCAGTGAATTCTCACTGACCGTGTTTCCGTGTGGCGCACACGTGTGTCCATGTGCTCCGCGCTGAGACAAGTTAGTTTTTCTCTGGCATCACTGATGTCACAAGGACCACACAGTGGTGTGATCTGTGGTACACGAACCAGAGAAAACACATGTTAAATAAAATGATTGTTATATTCGCCTGTCTCCAGTGATGCTGTCTCCGGCCGCTCCTGTCTCCTGCTTCTAGGCTGGCTAAGCATGCTCATGAATATTCACTGCACCGCGGCCTGGAAGTAGCTGCAGAGTGGAGACAGCGGTGGACGGAGACATCAGCGCAGGAGACTTCAGCACCACAGACAGCAGTGGCGTGAACAGGTGAATATACGAGTGCCTGATCTCCGTGTGCTATCACAGAGCACACACAGAGGACACACTTGTGCCAAAATCATGGCACACGGAGGGCCAAATGCATCTTTAACACATCAATGAAAAACGTGTGTGTTTTTGACTGATGTGTAAAAGAGGCCTTACAGAGCTGAAAAGAGATTCAGTGCAGTCCTTGAAGACTTCAGAGAACTGAACACATTTTCTGGAAAATTAGAGTCTTTGTAGTATTGAAAATGTAACTAAAAATGTGATTATTGGTATATAAATTTGCATCGTATCAAACTTCGGAGGGAAATTCAGCAAATCTGGGTAATCAGAATTTCAAAGATCTGCTCATCTTGGCTGTTCATGTAATTGAAAATTACATCAACCACCTATTTTGTTTGAAGTAGGCCTGAAAGTGATGAAATATACAGCTCCTTCACGCTGAGAAGCCCAACCTGCTCCCGCCATTATGATTTTGTGGGGCCCATAAATCTCTGATGGCAGCAATGGCTTCAAGCATGGCAATTTGCAGAAAACAGTAGTAGTATTATGGTCCAAAAGACCTGTGAAGGTGACAATATCATAGAATAGGCTCGTGAAACTTCCCAAAATAATGCATAGGGTAGGGGGCAGATCTCCTTAAACCCTTAGTGGCAAGCAAAGTTGGACAAGGGCCATAGCCATCTTGGAGGTCATCTGACTCTTGAAGGATTTGTGGTGGCATACGCAGTCTTCCGAGCCTTGGTGTGAGTCCTTGTACATTTCTACACCTGTGCAAATAAATACCAACTGTGAGTGTAAATGCCCAGTTATTGCACTCGTCTTGGATGATGAATATTCTGGGGCTTCTATGGGATTTTACAGGTGTAATACTACTGTATGAACTGAGGATTTCGATTGCGTTAGGGCAATGACAACCAGAGACGGGTTCTTGGTGCAAAGACGTTTATAATATGCAACCAACAATATGTACACAGAACAGAACATAAACACAGTAGAACATAAACACAGTAAATACCTGCCAGGGTCGGAGCAAAGGGGAATTCCCGGGGCCACGCACCGGACTCCCCCAGGGAGACCACCAGGAGCGAACCCCTATACAGGGACTGTCTGGCGATCACCCCAGAAGGCCTAAATGCGCAGCAGCCGGGACACGAAAGGGCAACAGGTATAGTCCAAAAATGTCCGTACGTGATGTGAGTCCTAGGGTGGATATGAACGGAAGGAACCGGGCAGAAGTGCCGACCGGAGACGGCAGACGGAGTCTGGGCACAGCTTGATGAGACCAGGTGAACTCCAGAGCCGGTGTCGGGTGTTTTTCAAACAGGATCCAAATATCAATCAGGAACCAAGAGCAGCAGGGCAGGAGTACACAGGAAGCAGTATACTCAGGCAACTAGACTAAGCTTAGGGGCGGGCTTTTAAACAGATGAACAGGAAGTAGGGCAACAGAACAGAAAACTCCATGTTAACAAAGGGCAAGATCCTTCAAAAGAAAACTGGAAATCCTGGGACTCTGACAGTACTCCCCCCCCAGAAACGGCCTCAGGACGGATCAGGGCCAGGCTTGTCCGGGTACCTCCGATGAAACTGAGCAACCTTCCGGGGCGCTCGGATGTTACCCACAGGTTCCCAGGAATCGTCTTCGGGGGAGTACCCCTGCCAACGTACCAGATACTGAAGCCGATGCCGATGGAGCCGGGAGTCAATAATGTCCTCAACCACGAACTGCTCCTGGCCATCAACCATCACCGGCGGAGGAGGAGGCACGATACGACCATGAAACGTATTAGGGGAAAGTGGTTTTAGCAGAGAAACGTGAAAGACCGGGTGTACCTTTAAATTGTGCGGCAACCTCAGCCGACAGGCCACAGAGCTCACTATCCCGGTGATCTTGAACGGACCAATGAATTTCTGCCCCAGCTTCTGCGAAGGAACACCTAGTTTCAGATTTTTGGTGGATAACCACACCGAGTCCCCTACCTTATACATGGGTGCCTGTTTCCGGTGAGTGTCTGCCGACTTCTTGTAACGCTCCTGAGCCGAAGCCAAAGAGTCCTTTAAAACCTCCAGATTCCGTTGTAGCTCCGTCAATCTGTCCTCCACCGCTGGCACCGAAACCGCAACCGGTGACCTAGGCGAAATATTCGGATGGTAACCCAAGTTAGCGAAAAAAGGGCGTTACCTTAGTGGAGCTGCTCTGAGTGTTGTTATACGAGAACTCCGCCAAAGGAAGCAGCTGCAACCAATCGTCCTGCAGATGGCTGACATAACATCGTAGGTACTGCTCCAGGGTTTGATTAGTCCGTTCGGTTTGCCCATTTGTCTGGGGATGGTATGCAGAAGACAAACAGACATCAATATGGAGTGCCGAACAAAACCCTTTCCAGAACTTAGACGTGAACTGCACGCCCCGGTCAGAGATGATCTCATCCGGTACCCCATGCAATCGAAATATATTCTGGATAACCAAATCCACTGTCTCTGCGGCTGAGAGAAGACCGGTACATGGAATGAAGTGAGCAGCCTTTGTTAACCGGTCCACTACCACCAAAATGGTATTGTTACCGCCTGAGACGGGCAACTCCACAATAAAATCCATTGAGATGGATCCCCAAGGGCGAGAAGGTACGGGTAACGGTTGAAGGAGTCCCGTAGGAGCCACACGAGGGACCTTGCACCGGGCACAAACCACACATGAGTGGACATAGTCTTTCACATCCTTTAAACAGGTAGGCCACCAGAAAAAACGACTCAGAAATTCCTGCGTCTTCTGTACCCCCCTATGACCTGCCAACATGGAGTCATGGACCAACTTGAGAACCCGAAGTCTTACAGCCTCCGGGACATAAATACGTCGCTCTCTCAACCACACACCATTCCGAAGGACAAGAGTCACATCATTCGGGGGGGCAGCAAGAAATACGTCACCATCATAGGCCAGCTTGATGTCCTTCCACAAGTCCTGGTCCCGGATTACTCCAACAAAATTGGCATCTGATAAAACGGTCTGAGACGGGGTTCCAGGCACGGAGTCCATGGCGTGGATTCGGGACAAGGCATCGGCTTTCCCATTACGTGACCCTGGACGGTATGTAATGATAAAATTAAACTTGGTAAGGAACAGGCTCCAACGGGCTTGCCGTGGAGACAGGCACCTGGCAGATTTAAGGAATTCTAGGTTACGATGGTCTGTGAGAACTATCACTTGTTGCGCTGCTCCCTGTAAGTGGTGTCTCCATTCCTTAAAAGCAAAAATAATCGCCAACAATTCCTTGTCCGCAATGTCATAGTTCTTTTCTGCAGGGGACAACCGGCGAGAAAAGAAAGCACACGGGTGCAAGAGACTCTTGTCCCCAGTCCTTTGTGAAAGGATAGCCCCTAATGCATAATCGGAAGCATCGACTTGCACAATAAAAGGGAGTGCGGGATTCGGGTGTATTAGTATTGGTGCTGAGGTAAAACAAACCTTGAGACGATTGAAAGCTTCCTGGGCCTGGGCGGACCACACAAACTTCTGCCCTTTTTTTGTTAACAGAGTGATAGGACGGACGATCTCTGAAAAGTTACGGATAAAGCGTCTGTAAAAGTTAGCAAAACCGACATAGCGTTGTACCTCCTTGATGTTTCCCGGTTCCGGCCAGTCTAGAATTGCCCGTATCTTGCCAGACTCCATGTTCAGTCCCTGAGGAGAGATGACATATCCTAAAAATTGTATCTTTGAGCAATGGAATTCGCACTTCTCCAGTTTGATATACAGGTGGTTATCCCTCAGACGGGTAAGTACTGTCTTGACGTGCTCCTGGTGTTCCTGTAGGGAATCAGAAAAGATCAAGATATCATCCAGGTAAATCACCATGAACTGGTCCATTATATCCCTAAATATATCGTTGACTAGGTGTTGGAAAGCCGCTGGAGCGTTACAAAGTCCAAAAGGCATCACTAGATACTCATAATGTCCATACCGACATCTGAACGCTGTTTTCCACTCGTCCCCGGGACGTATGCGGAGTAGATTATATGCCCCACGGAGATCCAATTTAGTAAATATTTTGGCCTGTTGTACTCTCTCCAATAGTTCGGGAATCAACGGTAACGGATACCGGTTCCGGATGGTTATCTTATTTAGTTCCCGGTAGTCGATACAAGGTCTCAGAGTCCCCTCTTTTTTTTTCACGAAAAAGATGGGTGCCCCTGCTGGTGAGGTAGAAGGTCGAATAAATCCCTTGGCTAGGCTTTCATCGATGTAATCTTTTAGTGCTTGTAACTCAGGTGCCGCCAACGGGTAGACATGACCAAACGGGATCTCTGCCCCTGGGAGTAAGTCTATGGGACAATCATACGGTCTATGCGGGGGAAGCCGATCTGCTTTTCTTTTGTCGCATATATCAGCGAAGTCATTATAAACCGGGGGTAGAACAGGTACCTGTACAGTGCCCTCCGCATTCGGTGTTACTGGAACCGGTACAGTTGGACTAATGGTCGGACCATTCTGGGGTGGGAAGGATATTTCTTTAGTCTCCCAATCGATGACTGGATTTGTAGACCGCAGCCAAGGAATTCCTAAAATTATCGGAAAATGGGGAGAAGAAATTAACATGAAAACAAGGGTCTCCTGCTGACCTGGTTTCATAACACATTCAAGGGGTACTGTCTCCCGATCAACTGGTCCGGAAACTAATGGAGAACCGTCTACCGTCTCCGTGGTAACTGGTGAAGATCTTTGTTGAGTCTGGATACCGTGTTTCCTGGCAAAAGAAGAGTTCATGAAATTTCCCCCTGCCCCAGAGTCTATCATAGCAGATGTAGGAATTAACTGTCCCTCCCACCGGATCTGAATGGGAAGCGAGCAATGGGTGTATTTCCCTTCTGGGTCCTTAGGTGAAGTCGACATCAATGTCGAGGGAAATACCGCATCCAGGTGTAAACTTGCCTCAGAGATATCGGACTCTGCGTCCGTGTTGTCACACTCTGCCATTGCTGCCAGTACCTTATTCGGGCGATTTGGACGTTTTGGGCAGTCAATCAGAAAATTGTCCGATTGACCACAATAGAAACACAAACGCTCACGGAGCCGGTGTTCACGACGTTCGTTGGTCTCTCGCTTTAGTAGAGAGTCCACTTGCATAGGAACATCCTCGGCCTCCCGTGGCGTCTTGTAAGCGGGTTCTCTAGAAGGAAACGCAAAGTTGGTTACCCGGTTTACAGCTGCCCATTTTTCCTGTCGGCGTTCCGTCAAGCGGGTATCGATATGCACACAGTGTTGGAGAAACAGTTCAAAATCCCGTGGAGATTCGGCACGAGCTAACTCGTCCTTGATGGTACCGGACAAACCCTTTCTGAATACTGATAATAGCGCATTATTTCCCCAGTCGGTGTCTACCACTAACCTTTTGAACTCAGTGGCGTATTCGACGACAGACCGCTTTCCCTGATGTAAGGAAAGCAGAGCCGATTCAGCGGTAGCACGGCGATTAGGATCATCAAACATTTGCGCCATTGCTGTTAAAAAGTCATCCAGGTTATTTAAACGGATATCACGATTCTCTATCATAGGATTAGCCCAAGCCAGTGCTCGTGAGGTTAACAACATGATTATACATAACACTTTTGACCGGTCAGATCGGTAATAATCAGCATGTACATCAAAAAACAATATAAACTGGTTAACAAACCCCCAGAACTGACTTCGATCACCACTGAAACGAAATGGAGGTAACCTAGGCATACCGGGAGCTGATATGGACGTAGTGGGGGCGGCTTCCTGAGCTTTCATTCTGGTTTGCAAATCCTGAATAGCCGGACCCAGTACCTGGTGATCATGGCCCAGCTGTACCTCCACATCTCTAAGCTTAGTTTGCACCGCCTCCATCTCCTGCTGCAAGGAGTTAATCATGGAGAAAAGCTGATCTACTCGTGTCTCAGTCATTGCCCCAGCGAAATCCTCTTATGGCCTGAGTATAATGTAATACTACTGTATGAACTGAGGATTTCGATTGCGTTAGGGCAATGACAACCAGAGACGGGTTCTTGGTGCAAAGACGTTTATAATATGCAACCAACAATATGTACACAGAACATAAACACAGTAGAACATAAACACAGTAAATACCTGCCAGGGTCGGAGCAAAGGGGAATTCCCGGGGCCACGCACCGGACTCCCCCAGGTAGACCACCAGGAGCGAACCCCTATACAGGGACTGTCTGGTGATCACCCCAGAAGGCCTAAATGCACAGCAGCCGGGACACGAAAGGGCAACAGGTATAGTCCAAAAATGTCCGTACGTGATGTGAGTCCTAGGGTGGATATGAACGGAAGGAACCGGGCAGAAGTTCTGACCGGAGATGGCAGACGGAGTCTGGGCACAGCTTGATGAGACCAGGTGAAGTCCAGAGCCGGTGTCGGGTGTTTTTCAACAGGATCCAAATAGCAATCAGGAACCAAGAGCAGCAGGGCAGGAGTACACAGGAAGCAGTATACTCAGGCAACTAGACTAAGCTTAGGGGCGGGCTTTTAAACAGATGAACAGGAAGTAGGGCAACAGAACAGAAAACTCCATGTTAACAAAGGGCAAGATCCTTCAAAAGAAAACTGGAAATCCTGGGACTCTGACAACAGGTCTGTGACTAACGTGCCGGGATATTGGAATTCCTGAATATCAGACGCAGGGTTCAATGTCAAGTATCAGTTTTATTTCTGTCTCTAGTACAACACAGATTTATGTATTGTGATTTACAATTACAGATACGTTCAGAGGTGAAGCTGCTCAGGGAATTACCGAGCGAAGATGAGAAGAAGGAGCCTGGGGAGCTGCGAGAGCAGAGATGGAAGCAGAGGAGGGGCGGCAGGTCTATATTAATCAGCTTCTCCGGGGATTGGGAATCTTTACAGCATCACCTGGGATTACGCTTTACAAGGAAGTTCAAAATAATTTCATAGGTTGAGTAAAATAATATTATTAAAAATATTAGTAATATAGAAAAATGAAAAAAAATAATATATATATATATATGGAAAATTGGTGTTTTTAGCCTTGTGGGGCTGGAGGTGGAAAGGGAAGGCTGGACCTCCTGAGACCCTCATCATGGGTTTCCCAGCACATGCATTTGTCACTGCCTGATCCATGTGACAGTGTAGTGCCGGCGTCCCTGCATGGTCCTGCCTCTCCACTCCAGCAGGGACACTGACTTACTCACCACTACTATTTTGGCTAGCACCCTGTTCACATTTACAATGGTGTTCCAGCAGTCTTTTTGATTGTTACTCACCACTACGGCAGGACCAAGCGCTCCCTTGCCTCCCCGCGGCTCTCTACGTGCTCTCCTCCTGAATCCTGCCCCCAGGGCCTCGGCACTCCACACAGGTCTCCCTGGAGCATGCTTGGGACACACGGGCACTCATGCTCTACCTCTTAAAGGGCCAATACACCCTTACCTGTAGATGCCTTTGAGCCTAAGACTGAGAAGCACTAATTACTTAAGGCATCCACCAACTAGGAAAAAAACCTGGGCAACAAGGTCAGTTAGTTACTGTCTTGCTAGCTAGTTGTCATGACCCGTTTATCCTATGTGCCTGGCTTCCCATATCTGTCAATATCTTCTGTGCCCTCCATACCTGCCTGCATCTACAGTTCTGTCTGCATCAGCCATCTTGGCTGCACCTGCCTGCATTAGAGACTGTACCTCTCTATACCTGAGTCCATCCCTGCCCTGAGGGGATCAGCTGCCATAGTACCTCCTGTGGTCCAGTGGGTCCACAGTGAGTTGGCTCAGGCCTTGGATCCCGCTGACTCCAACACGCCACCCTTGTCTGAACTATATCGTAATATGTCGCACAAGTGGGAACAACAAGGTCAAATCATGTCTCACCTACGGTCGGTGAACATCCACCTGAATGCTTCAGCTCCATCCATGTCCGGACATTGTCTATCTGCACCACCATATGTCAACGGCGACCCAAAGCAATGCCGAGGATTCACCAACCAGTGCATGCTGTACTTTCAACATTTGGCCCTTCAGTTTTCTTAAGACTGGGCTAAAGTGGCATTCCTAATGTCACACCTCGTTGGGGAGGTTCTCGCATGGGTAAACTAGTCCGTGGAAGGGAAGAGGTCCAGTTACCTCTGACTTTCTGAAAGTCTTCAGAAAAGTTTTTGATGAGCTGGGCCATGTCGCTTCTGCTGTGTCCTCTCTTCTGCAGTTGCGTCAGAGTACAGACTGTGGGTTAGTATGCAAATATGCAAATCAATTCCACACTCTCTCCTCAGAACTAGGATGAAATAATCAGGTGCTGATGGCCACTTTTTGAAAAGCTCTATCTGTATAATTAAGGATGAACTGTCCAGCCATGGTATTCCCGCTACGCTGAATGATTTGGATTCTTTAGCTACCTGAGTCGATTGCAGCTTCCAGGAACGATCCATGGAAGTGACACGTCAAGGGAAATCTATGCACCTAGCTCCAACCCTCCAGAGGCAGCCAGTTTCCCAGTTTCCAGTTCCTACTCCAGCTCCTAAACCAATGCTGGTTGATTGTATCAAGATGTCTGAGCAATAATGAGAACATCACCGAGCCAAGTGCCTGTTTTTACTGTGGAGGAGAACACTTAAATCAAAGTTGTCCTGTGAGGCCGGAACCCTCTTGCCTTGGGCCAGTAAGAGGGGCCACCTTCGGTGAAAACAGTCTCTCTTCTTTGTGCCAGTGTTGAGGAGAGCCATAAGATTAAATACTTAATTAACCTCTTGACAAGGGATTGTGGGAAATGTCGATTTGCCTTACATAATTCAGGGTTCAGATCATATACATGACACAGATATAAAGATGGCTGCTATTGCCTGTTTCTCCAAACCTTGCCTGGAATGCAAGGAATGTCCAGATGAAAGAAGACCACCATATAAGGGAAGACGGACCAAACCATCAGCATGGATGCACCAGATGACGTCCCTCCCATCGTCATGGTTTCATCCACTGAAGTCAGACGCACCCATCAACAGCAACACGGATCTCCCCATTGGCTAGCTCATGAACTGTCCCACTAAATGTGCATATCTGAACTTGTGTACGCCCCTAGCCTATATCAAGAGGACGCATGCTCTTCTCTGTCTGTTTGGTGCCATTTTCTACTGTGACCAAGAAGAGACTTCATATCCGACTGTGTCTGGTGTGAATTCTTTTATGCATGCACTTGGTATATACCAATTCGGCCAGGCAGTAGGCAACTAGTGATCTCTGGTTAAGAGTTCACCTTAACATTATTGGTGCCCAACGTGCGGCCAATAGACGGAGACACCTGAAATCCTGATGAACCGGCAATTGGAATGGCATGACGTGCTGGACACCCCAGGAAACTGATCACTTCCGAACGAGAGTACGGTAAGTCTGCTGATTTTTCATAATCTGTAGTCTTCCCGTGGTCTCGGTGGGGTGTGTGGCACTGATTGCCTGACTGTGTCCGGTTTGTTGGGGTATCTGTTGACGGGCAGACGGTTCTCACGGCTATTGGCCATATTAATCTCGGAAGAACCGTCACATATTCAGTTGCCTGCTGCCTGTTGTGTATTTGTGAAGAGAGCATGTGGGTTTGTGAGTGGTGTCTGTAAAACGTGTAAAGTGTATGGTTTGTGGTTGCCTGTGATACGGTTTGTGGTTTTTGTAGTGCCAAGCTCAGATTGAGTGCAGAGCTTTTTGTAGTGCCAAGCTCACTGAGTGCAGAGCCAGATGTAAGGGCCCAGCTCACTGAGTGCAGAGCCAGATGTAAGTGCCAAGATCAGCTAGACTTAAGTGCAGAGCCATATGTAAGGGCCCAGCTTTAGCTAGACTGAGTGCAGAGCCTTACGTTATACATAAATCTAACCTTTTTAAAGTGTTTTCCTGGAGTGAATCGGCCGGTATAGACACCTTGTAGTCAGGGGTGATACTAGGTGGTTTTTTATTAGGCTAGTTAACATGTCCTCCAAGAGAGGCAGGTTAACGGAAGTCTGTGTTGTAGAGGCTAGTTAACATGTCCTCCAAGAGAGGCAGGTTAACGGAAGTCTGTGTTGTAGAGGCTAGTTAACATGTCCTCCAAGAGAGGCAGGTTAACGGAAGTCTGTGTTGTAGAGGCTAGTTAACATGTCCTCCAAGAGAGGCAGGTTAACGGAAGTCTGTGTTGTAGAGGCTAGTTAACATGTCCTCCAAGAGAGGCAGGTTAACGGAGGTCTGTGTTGTAGAGGCTAGTTAACATGACCTCCAAGAGAGGCAGGTTAACGGAAGTCTGTGTTGTAGAGGCTAGTTATAAGTCCTCCAAGAGAGGTGAATCGGCCGGTATAGACACCTTGTAGTCAGTGGTGATACTAGGTATTTTTTGTATATTACGGAACGCAGAAAGGGACCACGTGGCAGTATAAGGAAGGATTTGGAAGTGTGTGCTGCAAACTGCAGGTTTTCTTTAGTGTTTCAGTTATTTGTCATCTCCCCCGTCTTTTTGTTTGTCTGTTTTTATCTGGTATGCATAGAGAAAGATTGCTTGTTTGGTGTTGTTTATCTTGAGAGAAAGATGGAAAAATTGATGAAGCGGTGTCTAGTTGTGCCGGAAAGATCCGGATGAGTGGACTGTGTTGAGATGTGGGGACTCTAGGCCGCAATCCTGTGATAAACCATGTGCTAGTCATGGAGGCAGACATTTTAGGTAAGATTTTAAAATGGTGGACGAAGCACATGCCTACAGCATGATTGAGACAAAGAAAGCAAAGTGAGTCAGGGGTTTGTGTGAAGAAGACCATGTGCTCTGTAAATGTTTGAGCAATGGATTGGACGGAGTACTATATACTTAGACCGAAAAATAAGTGTTATTATCTATAATTAGACTTAGATCTAGGACATATGTGTGTGTGTATAAATATATATATATGTATAAGTACAGACTATAGAAAATGGGGAGAAAGAGTTTGAGCAGATGTGAGGTCAGTTTTCCCTTTTCTCTGCCACATGTTCCTACAGATTTTAAAATGGTGGATGAAGCACATGGCTGAATGGAGTAGTACATACTTAGACAGAAAAATTAGTGTTTTTAACTGTAGTTGGACCAGGACTGTGGATATGTAAATCTGTGTGTATATGTATAGAGTATGGAATATAGGCAGGAAGGATAATTGGTTAAACTTGTAAGTTTAGCAGAAGTAAAATCAGTTTCTCCCTTCCCCCTCTCATGTGGTTCAACCGCCCTTACACAAAGAAGCCATGTGCTATTCTGGCAGTGGCCATTTTGTTAGTAAAACCTTAAAATAAACGTACCTTTGCGGCAGATGTCATGATAAATAATACATATTCCAATTACGATGTGGCAAATAATCCTGAGAGTTGAATGTTTTAAGAAAATAAATAAATAAATAATAATAAAAAAAAAAAAAAATCCAACAGAAGGAGGGAAATTGATTTCACTTGTGTCCAGGGAAAATGAACAGTGTGTTTCTGGCTTTTGGGGGAAGGAGCAACTTTTAGAGATAAAAAAAAAAAAAAAAACCTGTAGTGCAGGATTTTTATCTCACCTTCGATCTATGGTGAGTCAGCTGTGAAAAAAAAAAAAAACAACAGGCCAAACATGGGGGGTTTATCCTGCATTTAATTCATTGCAAATTATATTGGAAAAAGGTTATTGACAGTAGTTTTATTTTTACTAATTTTATCCCAAAGAAATAAAAGTCAACTGTGGACATGTTTAGATTCATTGATAGCTTTTCAAGCATAGAGGTCTGTTAGATAATTTTTCTATGGCAAATCAACATTTTGTTTTCCCACATGGCCAATTTATTTGTTCTAGATTCTTTTATCCCTTCAAGTTATAGGACAGTATCACAGAGATGCTGATAATGTCCTCAATGTTTCAAATATGAACACCCCTACATCCAATATCCAGAGGTTGTGCTACGTTATTATTATAGTTATTAATAATAATCATAATAATAATAATAATCATTTATTAATAATTACAATAATTTGATTTAAGGAATGTGGATTATTTATGGAATTCTGTGTTTTATATTTAATGTATTGAATAATCTGTTTTCTTTTTATAGAAAGAATGATTGCAGTGCAGATTTCTGTGGTCCAAGCAAAGGTTATAAAAGCCATTGAAAGGGTTTTCCATTATTAAGTTACAGATAAAAACAATATTTCTGCTGTTCCTGATTAGGTACAATCTACACAATGTGACTTTTATTCCTAAATGTAGAGCTCCGGGGGCCACACACTTTTTGAATCTAATTATGTTTTGGATAATAGATTCATAAAGGGGGAGAAAGATGATGTGGAAAGTCACACATTATTTAAGGTTTTAATTTGTTCATCGATTGGGTTTTTCTATTAAGTGTTCTTTATGTTTTTATCTGTAAGGAGGATACAGCAGACAGACATATATCTCATGATTGCTCTGATGTAACAAGAATTGTCAGGTTTTGAACATGTCTCAGATGAGGCCATTGCTAATGCAGATTTTGAGTTTTTCCGTAGATGGATCCAGATACCAAGATGCTGGTTGATTCTGCACTGGATATGCTGAGGTTACACAACATGAGGTAATAAAAATCAAACCACTCCCATAGGAGAACGAGTTGAAGATTTGCGATCACTGTGGTTTGTAGAGCGGAGGGGGGTAAGATAGTCAAAATGTGGATATAGGCAGCAGCCGGAGGAGATGCTCGCACAGGTGCACAACAAAGAAGCAGTGAATGGGCCTAGAGTTGAGAGTCCTTATACAAAGCAGACCAGTACCTCGGTGGCTCCTGTCACGCCCGTGACATTGGTCACTCCTTGTGTTCTTAAATCCTTACAGGAACAAGCGATTCAGCAAGGAACGGAGTGTGAGACGCAGGGAGCCAGTGACTGAGGAAGGTCTGTGGATAAAGGGCGGTAAGCTTTCTCTGCCGTGAGCGTTCTACTCAATAATGGCCCAGGTAACCCATGTGACAAAGGTGTTGGGATGGACAAGATCTGGGCGGCACCACTGCTCAGTACCCAGGTGGCCAGACACCTCCAGTCTTGTAAGACGTGTGCCTATTAAGGTAGAAAAACTGTAAAGACCTCGTAGAAACACCCCCTCATCCGCTCTACTGCTCCGGTGATTGCAGATTAGTCATATACATCTACCATGAGTAAGTTTATATGAGTTTTGTGCGTGTTGTGTGAATTTCTTTTCAGGCCTGCTCTGAAACATATCCAGTATGGAAAACATTACTGCTGAAAAACTCATGATGCTGGTGGTATGTAAAGATGGAGTTCCTAAAAAGCGGTAAAAGTAGATATTCTATAGCAGAGGTCATTATAGAGCTCAGTACCTGGGGATGCCCCTGATGAACCCATCTGCCATTATGAAGAAGGGAGAAACGCGTTGCGCTTCTTTCATGCTAAGTGTCTGATAAATATGCGTTTATTTTATTAGCCTGAGTGTGAATTGGACAGTGGAGGCACTGGGTCTGTGATTGGACGAGATCTCCTCATGACTTTACCTGGCCTTATTATTATTATATTGATACAGTGGGTACATCTTATACATGTGATATATTTAATTTATTTTAGGGTTTGGTCCTTCAATTTTGCTATATCATATTTATTTAAGCTACAAACAGCTATGTAAAATACAGAGTGTGAATATTTAATCTTTGGGAATTAATTGGATATAAATAATTGCATATTGACGCCTCTTTATCCCTGTATCTCACGGTTTCTATATTCCCTCACTGACATTAGCAGCACGTATTAGCTTAGCAGTGTAGGGATAGGGAGGGTGAGCCGTCGGTGAGCGGGGGCGCCAATTCTGCTTATAGGGTGCCGACCTCCGCTGCGAGGTAGGGAGAGTTTAGGGCTATTGCCCCAATCCCTGCCCCCTCCTTTATTGGAATATTTAATTGTGTTTATAGTTACTCACATGGGTGTATGTTGTTTGGAATTTTAATGATTATAACATAAACATGTAACGATCCACAAGATAATGGTGAACGCTGCAAATCATGTAACAAATGTTCGTTCACAGCGACTTCCATGAAGCTTGAGGGAAAACCCATCTGGAGACAACAACCACTGTAAAGAGTCAATCGTACCAGCAGAATGAGGGTCACAACACACATAGTGCTGGATTATCTCACATAGAACTTTATGGAGAATTTCTAGATTGGGGATGATACATGGGAAATAACCATATGGGTACAGGAACATTACACAAATAAGGGCTCATGGTGGGAAAGACATTATCTGACCTGAACCAATCAATTATTTTAAGGGTTTAAGTGACTTAAGGATAACATACACTTATAGGTAACTGGTATTGTTTTATTTGTTGGAATTTGAAGCCGTAAAAGTGCTACTCTGTGTTACTGAAGGTAATCGGATCCATGTGTAAGGGAAATCTTGTTAAAAGCCTCCTGGTGGTAGATTATAGACCCGAGACAAGAAGAGATCCATTAGTGTTGTGATACAATCAGGTGTATTCGGGTAGAAAAGTCTCGAAAACGCGGACAGCACTCGGATATTGATTGAGAATCAGTCTTTCAGAAACAGTAACGCTAAAAGCTGCAGCATAACGGTAAGAAGCTTATTCTTACAATTACCTTACTCTTTCTAATCGATTAATCTCGAAATTTGAGTGAGCTCGTCAGCATTAAATAGTCTGTTCTAGTTACCTGTGCCTCTGTGAACTGTGTGTGCGGGATGTGATCAACTCTCTGATCAGCAGTCTGTATCAGTGGGGGCAAAGGCTTAGTATTGCTTGTATAGCGGATAGCAAAACGAAAAAAGGTTGCAGTTAAAACATTAGAGCTGATGTGTTAGAGGACCACGGTAGGGTCAGAAGGTTAATAAAGTATTTAGGGGGGACTGTTGAGGAGAGCCATAAGATTAAATACTTAATTAACCTCTTGACAAGGGATTGTGGGAAATGTCGATTTGCCTTACATAATTCAGGGTTCAGATCATATACATGACACAGATATAAAGATGGCTGCTATTGCCTGTTTCTCCACACCTTGCCTGGAATGCAAGGAATGTCCAGATGAAAGAAGACCACCATATAAGGGAAGACGGACCAAACCATCAGCATGGATGCACCAGATGACGTCCCTCCCATCGTCATGGTTTCATCCACTGAAGTCAGACGCACCCATCAACAGCAACACGGATCTCCCCATTGGCTAGCTCATGAACTGTCCCACTAAATGTGCATATCTGAACTTGTGTACGCCCCTAGCCTATATCAAGAGGACGCATGCTCTTCTCTGTCTGTTTGGTGCCATTTTCTACTGTGACCAAGAAGAGACTTCATATCCGACTGTGTCTGGTGTGAATTCTTTTATGCATGCACTTGGTATATACCAATTCGGCCAGGCAGTAGGCAACTAGTGATCTCTGGTTAAGAGTTCACCTTAACACCAGGATATTCCAAGCATACTCACTCATGAAAATGCTTTGTTGCAGTTGAAAGGCAGTCTCCAAGCATGAGATTTGCTGCTTGATGCACCTCAACTCATCCATTGTATAGCATTAGTCCTTGATGCTCTCAAGCTATAAAACTGCTTGGCAGTGCTTTACCTTGGATGAACAAAAAGCGGTATGCTATGTCTGTTAAGTAGGTTGTGGAGGTGGTGTATAAGAGGAGACAGGTAACTACAGCCTGGTGATGGGACTAAATGTAGCTTGCAGTCATGAGGATTTACTACCTATCCTGGTTACCACTCTAAATGTTTACCCAGTGGCCTTTAAAACTCATGTTTGCTCCCTGCCCATAGTGGCTGCTCCAGGTGTCTGCGATGCAGTCTGCATTAAAGCTTAGAGACAAGTCGGAAGCATGGCCTAAGTTCTCCTGCACGTGAAACCAAAGAGTGGGTGTTATGAACCAGGTCGGGAGGTCACACAGACATCTCTCTGCTCGGTAGTGACCTTGTCAATCAGTAACAGAACCACATCTCGCAGTTCCACCCTGACATCTCTAATATGTCGGAGCCATGCAATGCGACCGCGTCACTTCCGGCAACACGCTACATTCTGCGCTCGTAAGGGGTACATAAGGTCCACTTGGCACAATGCAGCACTTACACCTCCTTTCCCAACGGACACAGGGAGGCACGGGAAGTGGAAAAGAGTAGGCCGCGCAATCTCCGGTGTGGCACCCAACTTTCCCACAACCCTGACAGGCCAACAGAAACTTTCCACTAGCCCCAGTGGAACAGAATTCTGCCGGTCCGGTACAGTGCGGTAGACTGCCACCCGCCATGAGTTTCACGTTAGATATAGGCCTGGTCCGCTAACAGGACTATATCTGGCCAGAAACCAGCCCAGGTAGCATGTAAAACTAAGCCGAACTCAAGGATATGGGATTCAGAAAGCGAGATAAAAGCAACAGCCCAAGATTAAATTATATATTTAATCACCTTAAGGCCACACTGGATAATACAGTATAAACAAAATGGGATTACAGAATATATGTCAGAAGTACAGTTATAGATAAGATATGGATTACAATCAGATATACAGATGGATCAGTTACCTTACTCCTTATGAATATGCCTGCTGTTGGCTTGCACAGGGGGGCGCTGTGGAGCTACAAGTTCCTGGAACTCACACGCATGTCGCACATGACCTCTCAGAGAAGAACACCCACAAGATGTTTGCATTGATGTTATGAATCCCTGCACATTCCATGTCCTCTCCCATCTGGTGACCTAAAACTGTGCTAGACATGGGTGTGCCTTTTACCTTCCAGGGAAATATAGATTTTCAGTTTCCCCCCATATCATTGCCCCTGAGCGTCTCACACGGAAGATATGACCATTATATTTTCCCTCAGGATTTTATTTATCCATAGATAGGAAATTTGGGGTGCCTATGGTCTTCCTACATCCAGTTATTAATTATCAACTGCTAACCAAGTCTCACAATTTAGAGGAAATATTGGTGATATGCATCTTGCTGTCAGGAATCTGGAAACATGTGTGCCTTATTTGTGGGAGAAATACACTCCCCAATATTGTAACTGTACAGGCACCTCAAAACCTGGAGACTGTATTTGAAGATCGGTTGTAAAACTTATAAATCCTGAGGTTGTCTGCCCATCCTTCCTGCTGGTCAGCGGGGGGCTTTCTCTAGCTGGAGGTTCTTGATTGGATTTGTCACCTCCACCATTTGGCCCTTGAGGCAGAGCAGGATGATTTCTTCTGGCTGCAGGGCAGGAATGTGCAAATGGAATGGGACAGCTTGGGGACATGTATGAATGTCATAATATTCACAATATCTCTTAGAATATCCTCACATTGGGCACCCCTTTCTGAGAATAAAAATAGCAGCTGGGTACAGTCCCTGACAGAGGTTCTGTCACTTATCCATGTTATGTAAATAAAAGCTTATAACCTGACTTTAAATTCATCCATTGGTTTCATAAATTACTCTTTTGAAAGCTGAAATCATCCCAAATTTGGTTTAGGTGATAAAAATAAAGTTGCTGCAAACCTGAAATATTGATCATTTAATGAACACAGAAAGGTCAGATTTTGGCAAGACAAAAGTTTTGTCGCCTTGTCATATAATGCACCCCATCCTAGTTTACATCCTCACCTGTGCTCACTAAATGATCGGTTAATTAGTGGGTGTGTTTAAAAAGAAACCCAGCACCCCAGACCTTCACTTGAACTGCAACTTGACCTCTGACAACATGCCAAAAATCCACTCTGCAACCAAAGCCTTGATTATCAAGAGGCTGAAGACCAGATCCACTGCAGAGGTGGCTGGAACCTTTAATGTGTCTCAGTGTCAAGTACAAAGAATTAAAAAAAGATTTAAATAGACTGGGAATGTTTTTGACAAGCCCAGGTCCAGCAGATCCCACAAGACAACTGCTCAGAAGGAACATTTGTTGGTTAGAACATCTAAATCCAGCCCCTCTTCCACTGCAGCAGAGCTCCAATAGGCCTGGTCACCTCAAGTCCCTGTGTCAACTAGAACAGTTTGTAGGATTCTGTCTCGAAATGGCCACCATGGTTGAATCAGTGCCCAGAAGCCAGCACTAAAAAAAAAGGCAATTAAAAAACGTGTAGTCCCAGAGTCCCACAGCCTGCTAAAAAGATGGACGCTGTCAAAGTGGCAGAAGGTTGATTTCCCTGATGAATCTTCAGTTGAATTACACCACAGCTGCCGCAAATACTGCAGGAGACCTACTGGAGCCCGTATGGATGCAAAATACACCCAGAAAACAGTTACGTTTGGTGGTGGAGAGATCATGGTCTGGGGTTACATTCAGTATGGGGGTGTGCGAAACATATGCAAGGTGGAAGGCAATATCAATAGCCAAAAATGTCAAGAAGTATTAGCTACCTCTTACATTCCCAATCATAAAAAAGGTCAAATTCTGCAGCAGGGTGGTGCTCCATCTCATACATCCATCTCTACAACAAAGATCCTCCTGGCAATGAAGATCAAGGAGCTTAAGGACTGGCCAGCCCAGTCACCAGACATGAACATCATTGAGCATGTTTGGGGTAGGATGAAAGAGGAAGCTTGGAAGACAAAACCAAAGAATCTAGATGAACTCTGGGAGGCATGTAAGACTGCCTTCTTTGCTATTCCTGATTACTTCATGAATAAATTGTATGAATCATTGTTGAACCGCATGGATGCCGTCCTTCAAGCTCATGGAAGTCACACAAAATATTAAATATGGCTCTAATAGCACCACAACTTCATTCACCAATGTTCTGCAACATATCTTTGTATTAGAAGTTAATTATTTGTTTGAATTTCACATTACTTTCTGTGGTCGACAAAACTTTTGTCTTGCCAAAATCTGACCTTTCTGTGTTCATTAAATGATCAATATTTCAGCTTTGCAGAAACTTTATTTTCATAACCTAAACCAAATTTGGGAGGGTTTCAGCTTTCAAAAGAGTAATTTATAAAACCAATGGATGAATTTAAAGTCAGGTTATGAGCTTTTATTTACATAACATGGATAAGTAACAGAACTTGTCAGGGAGTGTATGGAGCAGGTTTTGCTTTTAGCCGCATGTTGCCTTTGTTGTGTATCGCCAAGGACAACACCCTCCTCCTTTGATTACATCAACTACTCAACCCCACGAAGTGTTTCCCAGGCCTTGTTCTCTACAGAATCACCATCATTATTGTCATCATCATCCCTTACTCAGCTGACAGTTGCCTGTCTATAGAAAAATATCCAGAATGCCCATCCCCACTTCACACCTGATTCCACCTCTTAAATGTGCCCTGACTTCGAGTAGCACTATCACTGTCAATGCCCCGACCACTATAGCTCACAGAATCAGCAACATACTTAGGGGTACTTTGCACACTACGACATCGCAGGTGCAATGTCGGTGGGGGCATGTCGAAAGTGACGCACTTCCTGCGTCGCTCTCGACATCGCAGTGTGTAAATCCTAGATGATACGATTAACGAGCGGAAAAATGTTGTAATAGTATCATCGGTGTAGCGTCGGCGAATTCCATAATTACGCTGACGTGACGGTCCGATGTTGTTCCTCGTTCCTGCGGCAGCACACATAGCTGTGTGTGAAGTCGCAGGAGCGAGGAACATCTCCTACCTGCGTCACCGCAGCTCCCGTCGGCTATGCGGAAGTAAGGAGGTGGGTGTGATGTTTACATCCCGCTCATCTCCGCCCCTCCACTCCTATTGGCCGCCTGCCGTGTGATGTCGCAGTGATGCCGCACGACCCGCCCCCTTAATAAGGAGGTAGTTCGCCGGCCAGAGCGACGTCGCACAACAGGTGAGTGCATGTGAAGCTGCCGTAGCAATAATATTCGCTACGGCAGCTATCACAATGATATCGCAGCTGCGACGGGGGCGGGGACTATCGCGCTCGGCATCGCAGCATCAGATTGCGATGTCGCAGTGTGTAAAGTACCCCTTAGGCATCAGAATCGTCTCCGCCATCTCCTCCGGGTGGTGCACACCAAGTAAGGAAAATACGGCAACGGTTTGCAGTATAGCTGTTCGGTGAATGGTTGCTAAATTGGAATAGTGAAACAGGTATGAAAAAAGTAAAACATGTGTAAAATGTATTTAGATTTTTATTCTAAACACTATTTTGTGTCCCCGACAAAAAGAAATAACTGAAAATTCCATGTTAGTAGGTGTGATGATCAACCATTAGGTGTCACTGGATCCAATTAGTGGAGGGGTAGCTAAACAAGCCGGAAGTCAGAGCCAGGAAGTCACATGGTACAAAAGAAAGAAAGCAGAGCCGAGGTCAGGGTACGAGCTGGAAGTCAAAAGCCAGGAAGTAATGTAAGGTACACAGGGAGAAAGAAGAGCCAAGAAAAGGGTACGAGACAGATGTCAGAGGCCAGGAAGTCTCGTAAGGTATACAGGGAGAAAGCAGAGTTGAGGTCAGAGTATGAGTCGGGGGTCAGAAGCCAGAGGAAACCATCAGAGTCAGGGGCACGGGCGGAGAAGGGTCACAAAGGTTTGGGGTAGCAGGACAAGATCAAAATAAAGCCCTTATGGGAGCCAGAGCAGGAACTATGACTGGTCGCGGCCCGGGAGAGATCACTCCCTAATGAAGCAGACCATTTACCTGGAACGAGGCACCTGAAAACATGCTCATCCCAACACGAGCGCAGAACCCGAGGCCGTGCACAACCCATCCACAGGAGCACAATACAAAACAGAGCATCAGCTCTGCAGGAGAGCAGAGCACCGCGGATCAGAACCATGACAGTAGGTACCAGCACAGATGAAACTGCAGCAACAGCCCATTGTTCTGATGAGTACGGTTGTTAAATTGTACAATGTTAAACTTTTACATAAAAGCCATAACAAGAAAAGCTACACTGCTAGGTAAGTGAAGAAAAAACAAAAAGCCAGCACTAAATGTGCACTTCAGCACTAAACATTCCAAACTGTACTTATTATAAAAATGTTGAGATTTTTGGCAAAAAATTGCAGTTTCTTGAGCTGCCTCGCCACGTCACGGCAAATCTCATTTGAGGCAGTCCTACACTAAAATATTTTTATAAAATGTGCCATACGGCCTCACATATGAATAGTAGAACAGCTATTTACTTCATGCAGCATTTTCTCTGACCTGTCCCGCCCACAGCCATGACTCAGTCATGGGTACGGGATTGAAATAGACGAGGTGAGTGCTGCTAAGAGCAGTTCTACTATTCATATGTGAGGCCGTATGGCACATTTTATAAAAATATTTTAGTGTAGGACTGCCTCAAATGAGATTTGCCGTGACGTGGCGAGGCAGCTCAAGAAATTGCAATTTTTTGCCAAAAATCTCAAAATGTTTATAATAAATACAGTTTGGAATGTTTAGTGCTGAAGTGCACATTTAGTGCTGGCTTTTTGTTTTTACTGCTAGGTAAGTGCATGACTGATAACGAAAATATGGCAACAGCACACAAGATCTACTTTAGACTACTAAAACAGGTACGCAAAAAGTAAAATGTGTACTTATAATTTAAAAAAAATCAAAACATAATCCTCTTCTCAAAAAAATGTGACAAGAAATGTTATGTAGATACAAAGAGCCAGCACCTGCAACAGGGCACTGTACTGAGTGGTGTGTATGGGTGTAAAATTGGACTGTTAAAAGATATGCATAAAAATACATATCCCAGTGTTTCTGAGATTGTCTTTTTTGGGACACATTGCACCTAATAGTAAATTCAGGTGGATATGTTTTGCATTTTTTTATGAGGCATCCTAAGAGGGAGAAAAGTAATATCGAGGAGGAAAGGAGTCCTGCCGAACAGAAGAAAAGTCCTACTGCCTACTGAGCAGAAATAGAGTCCTACTGGGGAAAGAAGTCCTACTGAGCATAGGACTGCTACCGAGAGGATGAGTCTTACCGAGAAGAGGTGGAGTCCTACACAGGAGAAGAGGAATCTTACCGTGTTCAGAAGGAAAGTTACACAGAGAAGATGAGGAATTCCACCAGGGAGAAGAGTAATCCTGCTAAGAAGAGGAAGGATCCTTTTGCTGAAAGCAGTAGTCCTGTTGAGGACAGAAAAATTCCTGCTCGGGGAAACTCCAACCAAGAAGAGAAGGAGTCCTGCTGAGGAATAGAGCAATTCTACTGTGGGGATGAGGAGTCCTACCAAGGAGAAAAGGAATTCTACTGGGGGATAAAAGTCTAAGGAGAGGATGCATAGTACCACAGAAAGCAGGAGAGCTGCTAAGGAGAGGAAGAGTACTGCAGGAGGTGGGAGAAACGCCTACTGGGGAGAGAAGGAGTTCTGCTTAGGAATGGATCAATTCCACTGGGGGGATGAGGAGTCCTACCAAGGAGAAAAGAAATTCTACTGGGGGATAAAAGTCTAAGGAGAGGATGCATAGTACCACAGAAAGCAGGAGAGCTGCTAAGGAGAGGAAGAGTACTGCAGGAGGTGGGAGAAACGCCTACTGGGGAGAGAAGGAGTTCTGCTTAGGAATGGATCAATTCCACTGGGGGGATGAGGAGTCCTACCAAGGAGAAAAGAAATTCTACTGGGGGATAAAAGTCTAAGGAGAGGATGCATAGTACCACAGAAAGCAGGAGAGCTGCTAAGGAAAGGAAGAGTACTGCAGGAGGTGGGAGAAACGCCTACTGGGGAGAGAAGGAGTTCTGCTTAGGAATGGATCAATTCCACTGGGGGGATGAGGAGTCCTACCAAGGAGAAAAGAAATTCTACTGGGGGAGAAAAGTCTAAGGAGAGGATGCATAGTACCACAGAAAGCAGGAGTGCTGCTAAGGAGAGGAAGAGTACTGTAGGAGGTGGGAGAAACGCCTACTGGGGAGAGAAGGAGTTCTGCTTAGGAATGGATCAATTCCATTGGGGGGAGCAGGAGCCCTACCAAGGAGAAAATAAATTCTACTGGGGGAGAAAAGTCTAAGGAGAGGATGCATAGTACCACAGAAAGCAGGAGAGCTGCTAAGGAGAGGAAGAGTACTGCAGGAGGTGGGAGAAACGCCTACTGGGGAGAGAAGGAGTTCTGCTTAGGAATGGATCAATTCCACTGGGGGGATGAGGAGTCCTACCAAGGAGAAAAGAAATTCTACTGGGGGAGAAAAGTCTAAGGAGAGGATGAATAGTACCACAGAAAGCAGGAGTGCTGCTAAGGAGAGGAAGAGTACTGTAGGAGGTGGGAGAAACGCCTACTGGGGAGAGGAGTTCTGCTTAGGAATGGATCAATTCCATTGGGGGGAGGAGGAGCCCTACCAAGGAGAAAATGAATTGTACCGGGGTGAGACTTTCTGTAAATAAGAGGAGAAATCTAACTGAGAGTAGAAGTCATGCAAAGAATGGGAGTCCTACCATGGAAAGGAGACTTGCTAGGGAGAGGAGGAGTGTTATTGGAGAGATAAGTCCTGCCAAGGAAAGGAGAACTACTGAGGAAAGGAGAACCCTGCCAATAATAAGAGTTTTACCATATAGAGAAGTCTTGCTAGAGTGAGAAGAAGTGCTATCAGGGAGATGAGGAGTCCTACTTTAAAGGTAAGAAGACATACGGGGGAGAGTAGTCATGCCGAGGAATGGAGCAGTTCTACAGGGTAGAGGAGTCCTACAGAGGAGAGGAGGAGTCCTAATGTGGAGAAGACTCATATTAAAGGGAACCAATCACCAGGATTTTCCTATATAACCTAAAACCAGTGCTATACTGACACTATCCGGCTGATTCTATACATACCTGTAGTGGTCAAATCGGATGTTTAGGTTTTGAAATCCAAGAAAGTAAAGTTTATAAAATCATCAGCTTCTTGAGTGACAGCAGCTGAGGATCAATATATAATATCTGGTGGTATGCATAGTTATTCCCTCCCCCTGTTAGAATTAGCATAAGTATTATATTATCGATGTTACTTTTCACTAGCAGGACCTGTGCTGAGGTCATGCCCATGTGACCAGAAAAGGCGGGGCCTCAGCAAATTGAAAAATGTTGCTTCCTGATACCAGCTCTGTTGGCTGAGGCCCCGCCCCTTCTGGTCACATGGGTATGACTTCACACAGGTCCTGCTTGTGAAAAGTTACATCATTGTATAATACTTATGCTAATTCTTACAGGGGGAGGGGATAACTATGAATACCCTCCCAGATATTATCTGATCCTCAGCTGCTGTCACTCAAGAAGCTGTCGATTTTGTAAACTTTACTTTCTTGGATTTCAAAACCTATACATCCGAGCTGACCACTTCAGGTATGCAGAGAATCAGCCTGATAGTGCCAGTATAGCACTGGCTTCAGGTTATATAGGAAAATTCTGGTGATTGGTTCCCTTTAAGGAGGGAAGGACTCCTACCAAGGAGAAGAGAGATCTTAGGCTATGTGCGCATGCTGCAGTTTTTGTTGCTTTCTTTGTCGCCTTTTTTGGTGTGCAGTTTTGTGGTCAGCAAGTTCTGACTTTTGACTTCCCAGCAAAGTCTATGAGAATTCAGATTTGCTGTGCGCATGTTGCACTTTTTTTTTTTTGTCTGCAGTTTATCACAAACTTCGTTTTTGTCACACTTTCTATAATGACAAACACATGAAATCAGAATTGACAAAAACGCGACACAAAAGCACCAAAAATGCACCATCATAAGCATGTTTTTTTTACATGTCCAGGCTCTCTGTGACAAGGTGCAATTTTGGTTGCAGATTTGGTGCAGTTAAAGCTATAGAGTGCGCATATAGCCTTACTGGGGGGAGCAGTATTACAAGGAAGAGTACAATCAAAAACAGGAGTCACATCAAGTAGAGAATGACTTCTGCAGACAAAAGAAGTACTACCAAGGCAAAGAGTCATATTGAGGAGAAGAATCCTACTGGTGAGAGGAGAAGAATCCTACTGATGAGAGAAGAATCCTACTGATGAGAGGAGAAGAATCCTACTGATGAGAGAAGAAGAATCCTACTGATGAGAGGAGAAGAATCCTACTGACGAGAGAAGAAGAATCCTACTGATTTGAGGAGAAGAATCCTACTGATGAGAGGAGAAGAATCCTACTGATGAGAGGAGAAGAATCCTACTGATTTGAGGAGAAGAATCCTACTGATGAGAGGAGAAGAATCCTACTGATGAGAGGAGAAGAATCCTACTGATTTGAGGAGAAGAATCCTACTGATGAGAGAAGAATCCTACTGATGAGAGGATAAGAATCCTACTGATGAGAGAAGAATCCTACTGATGAGAGAAGAAGAATCCTACTGATGAGAGAAGAATCCTACTGATGAAAGGAGAAGAATCCTACTGATGAGAGAAGAATCCTACTGATGAGAGAAGAATCCTACTGATGAGAGGAGAAGAATCCTACTGATGAGAGGAGAAGAATCCTACTGATGAGAGGAGAAGAATCCTACTGATGAGAGGAGAAGAATCCTACTGATGAGAGGAGAAGAATCCTACTGATGAGAGAAGAATCCTACTGATGAGAGGAGAAGAATCCTACTGATGAGAGAAGAATCCTACTGATGAGAGGAGAAGAATCCTACTGATGAGAGGAGAAGAATCCTACTGATGAGAGGAGAAGAATCCTACTGATTTGAGGAGAAGAATCCTACTGATGAGAGGAGAAGAATCCTACTGATGAGAGGAGAAGAATCCTACTGATTTGAGGAGAAGAATCCTACTGATGAGAGAAGAATCCTACTGATGAGAGGATAAGAATCCTACTGATGAGAGAAGAATCCTACTGATGAGAGAAGAAGAATCCTACTGATGAGAGAAGAATCCTACTGATGAGAGGAGAAGAATCCTACTGATTTGAGGAGAAGAATCCTACTGATGAGAGAAGAATCCTACTGATGAGAGGAGAAGAATCCTACTGATGAGAGAAGAATCCTACTGATGAGAGAAGAATCCTACTGATGAGAGGAGACGAATCCTACTGATGAGAGGAGAAGAATCCTACTGATGAGAGGAGAAGAATCCTACTGATGAGAGGAGAAGAATCCTACTGATGAGAGGAGAAGAATCCTACTGATGAGAGAAGAATCCTACTGATGAGAGGAGAAGAATCCTACTGATGAGAGAAGAATCCTACTGATGAGAGGAGAAGAATCCTACTGATGAGAGGAGAAGAATCCTACTGATGAGAGAAGAATCCTACTGATGAGAGGAGAAGAATCCTACTGATGAGAGAAGAATCCTACTGATGAGAGGAGAAGAATCCTACTGATGAGAGAAGAATCCTACTGATGAGAGAAGAATCCTACTGATGAGAGGAGAAGAATCCTACTGATGAGAGGAGAAGAATCCTACTGATGAGAGGAGAAGAATCCTACTGATGAGAGGAGAAGAATCCTTCCTAATGAGAGGAGAAGAATCCTACTGATGAGAGGAGAAGAATCCTACTGATGAGAGGAGAAGAATCCTACTGATGAGAGGAGAAGAATCCTACTGATGAGAGAAGAATCCTACTGATGAGAGGAGAAGAATCATACTGAAGAGAGGAGAAGAATCCTACTGATGAGAGAAGAATCCTACTGATGAGAGGAGAAGAATCCTACTGATGAGAGGAGAAGAATCCTACTGATGAGAGGAGAAGAATCCTACTGATGAGAGAAGAATCCTACTGATGAGAGAAGAATCCTACTGATGAGAGAAGAAGAATCCTACTGATGAGAGAAGAATCCTACTGATGAGAGGAGAAGAATCCTACTGATGAGAGAAGAATCCTACTGATGAGAGAAGAATCCTACTGATGAGAGGAGAAGAATCCTACTGATGAGAGAAGAATCCTACTGATGAGAGAAGAATCCTACTGATGAGAGAAGAATCCTACTGATGAGAGAAGAATCCTACTGATGAGAGGAGACCTGCAGAGTAGAGAAGAATGTAACCAAGGAGAGGTGAAGTCCTACTAAAGATTCTACCGGGAAGAGAAAGAGTCCTACAGAGTCAACATCACCGCTATGGCGCCTATACGCTGACAATACCAGGCCAGTAATGGCCAATGAGATATCTATCTATATATATATATATATTTATTTATACTATGTGTATATATATATATATATATATATATATATATATACAGTTAGGTCCAGAAATCTTTGGACAGTGACACAATTTTCGCGAGTTGGGCTCTGCATGCCACCACATTGGATTTGAAATGAAATCTCTACAACAGAATTCAAGTGCAGATTGTAACGTTTAATTTGAAGGTTTGAACAAAAATATCTGATAGAAATTGTAGGAATTGTCACATTTCTTTACAAACACTCCACATTTTAGGAGGTCAAAAGTAATTGGACAAATAAACCAAACCCAAACAAAATATTTTTATTTTCAATATTTTGTTGCGAATCCTTTGGAGGCAATCACTGCCTTAAGTCTGGAACCCATGGACATCACCAAACGCTGGGTTTCCTCCTTCTTAATGCTTTGCCAGGCCTTTACAGCCGCAGCCTTCAGGTCTTGCTTGTTTGTGGGTCTTTCCATCTTAAGTCTGGATTTGAGCAAGTGAAATGCATGCTCAATTGGGTTAAGATCTGGTGATTGACTTGGCCATTGCAGAATGTTCCACTTTTTTGCACTCATGAACTCCTGGGTAGCTTTGGCTGTATGCTTGGGGTCATTGTCCATCTGTACTATGAAGCGCTGACCGATCAACTTTGCGGCCTTTGGCTGAATCTGGGCTGAAAGTATATCCCGGTACACTTCAGAATTCATCTGGCTACTCTTGTCTGCTGTTATGTCATCAATAAACAGAAGTGACCCAGTGCCATTGAAAGCCATGCATGCCCATGCCATCACGTTGCCTCCACCATGTTTTACAGAGGATGTGGTGTGCCTTGGATCATGTGCCGTTCCCTTTCTTCTCCAAACTTTTTTCTTCCCATCATTCTGGTACAGGTTGATCTTTGTCTCATCTGTCCATAGAATACTTTTCCAGAACTGAGCTGGCTTCATGAGGTGTTTTTCAGCAAATGTAACTCTGGCCTGTCTATTTTTGGAATTGATGAATGGTTTGCATCTAGATGTGAACCCTTTGTATTTACTTTCATGGAGTCTTCTCTTTACTGTTGACTTAGAGACAGATACACCTACTTCACTGAGAGTGTTCTGGACTTCAGTTTATGTTGTGAACGGGTTCTTCTTCACCAAAGAAAGTATGCGGCGATCATCCACCACTGTTGTCATCCGTGGACGCCCAGGCCTTTTTGAGTTCCCAAGCTCACCAGTCAATTCCTTTTTTCTCAGAATGTACCCGACTGTTGATTTTGCTACTCCAAGCATGTCTGCTATCTCTCTGATGGATTTTTTTCTTTTTTTTCAGCCTCAGGATGTTCTGCTTCACCTCAATTGAGAGTTCCTTAGACCGCATGTTGTCTGGTCACAGCAACAGCTTCCAAATGCAAAACCACACACCTGTAATCAACCCCAGACCTTTTAACTACTTCATTGATTACAGGTTAACGAGGGAGACGCCTTCAGAGTTAATTGCAGCCCTTAGAGTCCCTTGTCCAATTACTTTTGGTCCCTTGAAAAAGAGGAGGCTATGCATTACAGAGCTATGATTCCTAAACCCTTTCTCCGATTTGGATGTGAAAACTCTCATATTGCAGCTGGGAGTGTGCACTTTCAGCCCATATTATATATATAATTGTATTTCTGAACATGTTTTTGTAAACAGCTAAAATAACAAAACTTGTGTCACTGTCCAAATATTTCTGGACCTAACTGTATATATATATAATATACTGTGTGTGTGTGTGTGTGTGTATATATATATATATATATATATATATATATATATAGTTAGGTCCAGAAATATTTGGACAGTGACACAAGTTTTGTTATTTTAGCTGTTTACAAAAACATGTTCAGAAATACAATTATATATATAATATGGGCTGAAAGTGCACACTCCCAGCTGCAATATGAGAGTTTTCACATCCAAATCGGAGAAAGGGTTTAGGAATCATAGCTCTGTAATGCATAGCCTCCTCTTTTTCAAGGGACCAAAAGTAATTGGACAAGGGATTCTAAGGGCTGCAATTAACTCTGAAGGCGTCTCCCTCGTTAACCTGTAATCAATGAAGTAGTTAAAAGGTCTGGGGTTGATTACAGGTGTGTGGTTTTGCATTTGGAAGCTGTTGCTGTGACCAGACAACATGCGGTCTAAGGAACTCTCAATTGAGGTGAAGCAGAACATCCTGAGGCTGAAAAAAAAGAAAAAATCCATCAGAGAGATAGCAGACATGCTTGGAGTAGCAAAATCAACAGTCGGCAGTCGGGTACATTCTGAGAAAAAAGGAATTGACTGGTGAGCTTGGGAACTCAAAAAGGCCTGGGCGTCCACGGATGACAACAGTGGTGGATGAAGGCCGCATACTTTCTTTGGTGAAGAAGAACCCGTTCACAACATCAACTGAAGTCCAGAACACTCTCAGTGAAGTAGGTGTATCTGTCTCTAAGTCAACAGTAAAGAGAAGACTCCATGAAAGTAAATACAAAGGGTTCACATCTAGATGCAAACCATTCATCAATTCCAAAAATAGAAAGGCCAGAATTAAATTTGCTGAAAAACACCTCATGAAGCCGGCTCAGTTCTGGAAAAGTATTCTATGGACAGATGAGACAAAGATCAACCTGTACCAGAATGATGGGAAGAAAAAAGTTTGGAGAAGAAAGGGAACGGCACATGATCCAAGGCACACCACATCCTCTGTAAAACATGGTGGAGGCAACGTGATGGCATGGGCTTGCATGGCTTTCAATGGCACTGGGTCACTTGTGTTTATTGATGACATAACAGCAGACAAGAGTAGCCGGATGAATTCTGAAGTGTACCGGGATATACTTTCAGCCCAGATTCAGCCAAATGCCGCAAAGTTGATCGGACGGCGCTTCATAGTACAGATGGACAATGACCCCAAGCATACAGCCAAAGCTACCCAGGAGTTCATGAGTGCAAAAAAGTGGAACATTCTGCAATGGCCAAGTCAATCACCAGATCTTAACCCAATTGAGCATGCATTTCACTTGCTCAAATCCAGACTTAAGACGGAAAGACCCACAAACAAGCAAGACCTGAAGGCTGCGGCTGTAAAGGCCTGGCAAAGCATAAAGAAGGAGGAAACCCAGCGTTTGGTGATGTCCATGGGTTCCAGACTTAAGGCAGTGATTGCCTCCAAAGGATTCGCAACAAAATATTGAAAATAAAAATATTTTGTTTGGGTTTGGTTTATTTGTCCAATTACTTTTGACCTCCTAAAATGTGGAGTGTTTGTAAAGAAATGTGACAATTCCTACAATTTCTATCAGATATTTTTGTTCAAACCTTCAAATTAAACGTTACAATCTGCACTTGAATTCTGTTGTCGAGGTTTCATTTCAAATCCAATGTGGTGGCATGCAGAGCCCAACTCGCGAAAATTGTGTCACTGTCCCAATATTTCTGGACCTAACTGTATATACATACCAGCTATTGCACCCGGCGTTGCCAGGGATAGTAACTGTCTCTCTGTCTCTCTCTGTCTCTTTCCCTGGCTATCTCTTTGTCTGCTTTGTCTGTGTCTGTCTCTTTGTCTATGTCTGTCTGTCCCTTTGTCTGTCTCTGCATGTTTCTGTCTGTCTTGTTTCTTTTCCTGTCTGTATCTTTCCTTGACTGTCTGTCTCTTTCCCTGTCTGTCTGTCTCTGTCTGTCTCCTTCCCTGTCTGTCTCTGTCTGTCTCTTTCCCTGTCTCTGTCTCTTTCCCTCTCTGTGTTTGTCAGTCTCTTTGTCTGTTTGTGTCTGTCTGTCTGTCTATGTCTGTCTGTCTCTTCCCCTGGCGGCATTGTGACAGGCATTCTTCTGAAGTTCTGCCTACATTTTGGCTCCCAGCTCCATTGACTTTAATAGAGGCAGGTTTTTGGTGAATAACTGTAAAGCACAGTGTTAAAATTTCCCCTAAAAACATAGTCTATGACGTTCCCTGAGTCACATGAGGCGTCTGTGCAAAATTTTGTGATTGTAAATGCGACGATGTGGATTCCTTTAGTGGACATACATACAGTTAGGTCCAGAAATATTTGGACAGTGACACAATTTTGGCGAGTTGGGCTCTGCATGCCACCACATTGGATTTGAAATGAAACCTCTACAACAGAATTCAAGTGCAGATTGTAACGTTTAATTTGAAGGTTTGAACAAAAATATCTGATAGAAATTGTAGGAATTGTCACATTTCTTTACAAACACTCCACATTTTAGGAGGTCAAAAGTAATTGGACAAATAAACCAAACCCAAACAAAATATTTTTATTTTCAATATTTTGTTGCGAATCCTTTGGAGGCAATCACTGCCTTAAGTCTGGAACCCATGGACATCACCAAACGCTGGGTTTCCTCCTTCTTTATGCTATGCCAGGCCTTTACAGCCGCAGCCTTCAGGTCTTGCTTGTTTGTGGGTCTTTCCGTCTTAACTCTGGATTTGAGCAAGTGAAATGCATGCTCAATTGGGTTAAGATCTGGTGATTGACTTGGCCATTGCAGAATGTTCCACTTTTTTGCACTCATGAACTCCTGGGTAGCTTTGGCTGTATGCTTGGGGTCATTGTCCATCTGTACTATGAAGCGCCGTCCGATCAACTTTGCGGCATTTGGCTGAATCTGGGCTGAAAGTGTATCCCGGTACACTTCAGAATTCATCCGGCTACTCTTGTCTGCTGTTATGTCATCAATAAACACAAGTGACCCAGTGCCATTGAAAGCCATGCATGCCCATGCCATCACGTTGCCTCCACCATGTTTTACAGAGGATGTGGTGTGCCTTGGATCATGTGCCGTTCCCTTTCTTCTCCAAACTTTTTTCTTCCCATCTTTCTGGTACAGGTTGATCTTTGTCTCATCTGTCCATAGAATACTTTTCCAGAACTGAGCTGGCTTCATGAGGTGTTTTTCAGCAAATTTAACTCTGGCCTGTCTATTTTTGGAATTGATGAATGGTTTGCATCTAGATGTGAACCCTTTGTATTTACTTTCATGGAGTCTTCTCTTTACTGGTGACTTAGAGACAGATACACCTACTTCACTGAGAGTGTTCTGGACTTCAGTTGATGTTGTGAACGGGTTCTTCTTCACCAAAGAACGTATGCGGCGATCATCCACCACTGTTGTCACCCGTGGACGCCCAGGCCTTTTTGAGTTCCCAAGCTCACCAGTCAATTCCTTTTTTCTCAGAATGTACCCGACTGTTGATTTTGCTACTCAAAGCATGTCTGCTATCTCTCTGATGGATTTTTTTCTTTTTTTTCAGCCTCAGGATGTTCTGCTTCACCTCAATTGAGAGTTCCTTAGACCGCATGTTGTCTGGTCACAGCAACAGCTTCCAAATGCAAAACCACACACCTGTAATCAACCCCAGACCTTTTAACTACTTCATTGATTACAGGTTAACGAGGGAGACGCCTTCAGAGTTAATTGCAGCCCTTAGAGTCCCTTGTCCAATTACTTTTGGTCCCTTGAAAAAGAGGAGGCTATGCATTACAGAGCTATGATTCCTAAACCCTTTCTCCGATTTGGATGTGAAAACTCTCATATTACAGCTGGGAGTGTGCACTTTCAGCCCATATTATATATATAATTGTATTCTTGAACATGTTTTTGTAAACAGCTAAAATAACAAAAGTTGTGTCACTGTCCAAATATTTCTGGACCTAACTGTACATACATACACTCAGCTTTAGATATTAGATCTAATATATAAAGCTGAGTGTATGCATGTATGTACTGTATGTGTGTATGTCTGCTAAAGGAATTTGCACCATCGAATGTACAGTCACAAAATTTTGCACAAACACTCCATTTGACTCAGGGAACATCATAGACTATGTTTTGAGGGGAAATTTTAACCCCACGCTTTACAGTTATTCGCCAAAAATCCTGCCTCTATTAAAGTCAATGGAGCTGGGAGCCAAAATGTAGCCAGAACTTCAGAAGGATGCGCAGCCACGCCCTTAAATGGAATGTTGGCGTGTCCACAATGCAGCCAGGGAAAGAGAAAGAAAGACAGACAAAGAGACAGGGAAAGAGACAGACAGGGAAAGAGACAGACAGGGAAAGAGACAGACAGGGCAAGAAACAGACAGGGAAGGAGACAGACAGGGAGGGGGGCAGACAGGGAAGGAGACAGACAGGGAAGGAGACAGACAGACAGGTAAAGAGACAAACATGGAAGGAAACAGTCAGACAGGGAAAGAGACAGACAGGGAAGGAGACCTACAGACAGGAAAAGAGACAGACAGACTGGAAAAGAGACAGACAGGGAAAAAGATGGACAGACAGAGACAGGCAGAGACAGACAGACAAAGAGACAGACAGACAAAGAAAAAGACAGACACAGATAGACACAGACAAAGAGGCAAACACAGACAAAGAGACAGACACAGACAAAGAGACAGACAGGGAAACACATAGAGAGACAGACAGACAGGGAAAGAGACAGACAGGCAGGGAAAGAGACAGACAGACAAAGAGATAGAGACTGGGAGAAAAACAGAGAGACAGTTACTATCCTGGGCAACGCCTGGCCTCTTGCTCCACTTTCCTTCCCTACTGGGCCACAACCTGGTTGGTCTCTGTCCAAATGCTGATAATTTTTCTTTTGCTTCTTTTGCATTAGTTTGTGTTTATCATGTGTACTCACTTGCTTATTATCTCTGTCCTATCATATCCCAGGTGGGGCTATTTATACTCTCCTGATTACAGCCTTCTCTGCCGGTGTTATTTCTATGTGGATTTCTGCTAAAACATACTAGCTCCGCAGCTCAGGGATTTTGCCTGCTAGGCAAAGTCCGTAGTTGTATTTGCTCTGTATAGTTCTCATTTGCCTTTCCTACATCTTCCTTCTGATTTTGGTTAGTTTGTAGGACATTTCCCTTATTTGAATTTATTATTTCTCCTTTGTCCACTTGTGCACATCTTTTGTTTCCTTACCTTGGGTCTCCGTCTATTTCTGCATGCATTCCCTATCTTGGTTTGTTGTGCGTAACAATCTTCCCTCTGGTTCCTTAGGAGGTACAACAAAAAACTCAACGGCCTTTCAGGCGGACAGGTCCAAAATTGTGGGCACATGAGCTGCTAGTGTCAGGGGCACATGAGCTGCTGGTGTCGGGAGGCACATGAGCTGCTGATGTCGGGGGCACATGAGCTGCTGGTGTCGGGAGGCACATGAGCTGCGGGTGTCAGGGGGCACATGAGTTGCTGGTGTCGGGGGCACATGAGCTGCTGGTGGCGGGGGGTACATGAGCTGCTGATGTCGGGGGCACATGAGCTGCTGGTGTCGGGAGGCACATGAGCTGCTGGTGTCGGGAGGCACATGAGCTGCTGGTGTCGGGGGCACATGAGCTGCTGATGTCGGGGGCACATGAGCTGCTGGTGTCGGGAGGCACATGAGCTGCTGGTGTCGGGGGTACATGAGCTGCTGGTGTCGGGAGGCACATGAGCTGCTGGTGTCGGGGGCACATGAGCTGCTGGTGTCGGGGGCACATGAGCTGCTGGTGTCGGGGGCACATGAGCTGCTGGTGTCGGAAGGCACATGAGCTGCTGGTGTCGGGGGCACATGAGCTGCTGGTGTCGGGGGCACATGAGCTGCTGGTGTCGGGGGCACATGAGCTGCTGATGTCGGGGGGCATATGAGCTGCTGGTGTCGAGGGTACATGAGCTGCTGGTGTCGGGGGCACATGAGCTGCTGGTGTCGGGGGCACATGAGCTGCTGGTGTCGGGGGCACATGAGCTGCTGGTGTCGGGGGCACATGAGCTGCTGGTGTCGGGGGCACATGAGCTGCTGGTGTCGGGGGGCACATGAGCTGCTGGTGTCGGGGGGCACATGAGCTGCTGGTGTCGGGGGCACATGAGCTGCTGGTGTCGGGGGCACATGAGCTGCTGGTGTCGGGGGCACATGAGCTGCTGGTGTCGGGGGCACATGAGCTGCTGATGTCGGGGGGCATATGAGCTGCTGGTGTCGAGGGTACATGAGCTGCTGGTGTCGGGGGGCACATGAGCTGCTGGTGTCGGGAGGCACATGAGCTGCTGGTGTCGGGGGCACATGAGCTGCTGGTGTCGGGGGCACATGAGCTGCTGGTGTCGGGGGCACATGAGCTGCTGATGTCGGGGGGCATATGAGCTGCTGGTGTCGAGGGTACATGAGCTGCTGGTGTCGGGGGCACATGAGCTGCTGGTGTCGGGAGGCACATGAGCTGCTGGTGTCGGGAGGCACATGAGCTGCTGGTGTCGGGAGGCACATGAGCTGCTGGTGTCGGGGGCACATGAGCTGCTGGTGTCGGGAGGCACATGAGCTGCTGGTGTTGGGAGGCACATTAGCTGCTGGTGTCGTGGGCACATGAGCTGCTGATTTCGGTTGGCACATGAGCTGCTGGTCTCGGAGGTACATGAGCTGCTAAAGGAGGATAACCCCGGCACACTAAGTCTCCCAATAAGAGTAAAACGTCACACTGGATAGTAATGCAATAATTCTTTATTAAGTCCTTTTTTTTTAAAAAGTTGCATATACAGTTTGTGTCCAATTAATTTCAATTGACGTTTCGGCCTAAGCCTTCGTCAGATTGGACTTATCTAGATACAATAAAGAAAAAACAAAAATCAATACCACACAAAAAAATGTGAGAGGACAGTAACATACAATGCATTAATACAATTGGGATGAGACACTAATAAAAATTAGAGATAAACAATACTGTTACCCTAACACAGGATAAGATAGGTACAATGTAGGTACCATGACATCATGTACAAAGGGTCAGAGAAAATAGATAATAAGAGTCCGCCAACAATGAAAACTACAGTGCAAAGTGAAATGACACTGAAAAATGGCTGAGCTAGTGGGTAATCCGACCAAAGGAAAAAGATGTATGGAAAGGGAGAAAAAGAAAAAGTAAAAGAAAAAGCAAAAGAAAAAGCAACAGCTGTTCGTGAAAAAAGGGGTAGGGAGGAAAGGAAAAGGGAAGAGGGAAGGGGGGTTTTGACGTGTCTGACTCACCAGGTACATACAGTGGCAAGGAATGCGTCAATCAAGAGAGCTGGTCACGGCAGAACAGCTTATTATGAAGTATATAATGCTACAAAAAAGAGCATATATGTTAAGAAGGGGACTACAGGGACCAGGTAAAGTCCAGTACTTATGCGTCCGTGAAAAATAACATAGAGTACCTGTCATAGGATGACCCACTGGGATCATTTAATACTGTTAGTCACTAGTATATAGGTAATAGTCTTGGGGTACTAGAAACGAGCGTCAATCATGGAACGCGCTAAAATGAAAAATTAATTGCTTAAGCCTTGGTAAAGTAGAACTCTATTAATAGGTATAATGTTTACACTAACATAGCGTACCTGTATAATGTCTTAGCTGGATATAGCACTGTCATACGTGCTGTATAAAGGTTACTGGGACGTTCTCCACAGTCAGTATCTGTGGGTATTGTGCTGTGGAATACAAATGGTACTATAAGCTGCGTAACTGGTTAATAAAATAACACTGTATGGAAGCAATAAGCCCGTCTAAAAGGTAATCAGTGAGACAGCTAATCACATGGCTAAAAGTTACACAGTAGCTTATGCCAATATGTGCCTACTCAAGGGTGAGCATATAAATGGACTGGGAGACCACCATGACTAGTCCAGCGACCAATAGACATATAATAATGTATAAAGGAAATAGAATACCTGCTGTTACAATTCTGCAGAGATAATGCCCCAATGACAACACTGACCATATGCAATTAGATCACCGCCAAAGAGCGCCGTGGAGCATGTATAGGAAGCGTCTGATATAATGAAAATTAATGTTAGCACATTATTACAAAGCGATTCTCCACAGTATATTATATAATCTGCCATGTACCTGTGCAGCCACCTTGCAGTATGACACTATCACTTGAGCTATAATGAACTCCTACGAGACCCACACATTAACCATATAGGCAAAGGACAATTAAGAAGCGTCATCACCTATGTAAATGGCCCGGGTGTACAGCCGGTGGCACCGGAGGGTTAACAGGCCAGGGATCTAATATGTAAAAACAAGACAGTGGATAGTTAGAGCTGAAGGGTAGAGAAAGGACAGAGGGTCGGTTACCATAACTCACCTCGCCGTTGTGGACGTGTGTTCAGTGCTCGCGTGCTCCAGTGCAGTGAGCTCCGTCCACGTGCGAGGGTTCTTGTAAGAGGTGTGGGTGGGATTAACAGGTCACTTCCTGCCTTTGGAACGCAGGAAGCTAGGAGGTGGAACGCACACCGCGCATGCGCAGTGTGCGCTACATCTCCGGGAGTGTATCTGGGCGTGACTTGAGTGACGTCCTCATGTAGTGAATGGGCCAATGCGATGTATGGAAAGAATCCATTATATCAGTGTCAGGGAAGTCAGGAGGAAGTCGCTGCCAGTTTCTTAAGTGCCATATACGTTTTTAGAGTAATAGTGCAATTATCCTTAATGTAGTTGGTGAGTGCACTATTTCAGTAGTGTTTTAACGTTTCTGAAAAGAGAAAGATAATTATATGAGATTTCATCAGACATATTCATAAGCAGATATAATGCAAGAATAGCATATGTAACCAACCGAAGAGATGGACATATACATCAATATGCTTATTATAATGTACAACTTAGTGCTAATAGCTCACACATGTACACCTATGTATATCCTATAATGGACATACGAGAGGAAACAATACATATCGCAATATGGAATAAAACTATATAGATCAAGACCAGCTGTTAAAAACCAGGAAAAACTGGGATTTTGATAAAACTAATCACAGCCTAAAAAGGCGTCTCATATTTACGGTTAAGACCGTGGGGTTCCAATGTGCCTAAGGAATGTATCCACCAGGCTTCCCTGTCGAGTAACCTTTTAACCCTGTTACCACCCCTACGCGCCCTATCCACATGGTCTATCACCTGAAACCTGAGTTGTGAAATTTAATGACCAGCATTGCGGAAGTGGTGGGGAATGGGCAGCAGGGTGTTGCCACATCTGATGTCAGATTTGTGTCGGCTGATGCGGTCCCGGATATGCTGGGTGGTTTCCCAAACATACCCGAGACCGCATGGACACTTAATGTAGTACACCACATAGGTACTCTCACAAGTGTAAAAACCTTTTATCTCAAATTTCTTACCAGACCTACCATGTGTAAATGAACTCCCCTTTGTAACATTGGCACACTGCGCACAACCCAAACAGGGGAAAGTGCCCCTCTGTTGGGTATCCAGAAATGTCTGGCGTGGCACAATATTCTTAGAGCCTATGTCAGCCCGTACCAATTTATTCCTAAGATTTGGCGATCTCTTATGACAGAAAAGAGGTAAATTCTGGAAGGCATCAATTTTCGGATACGCTGTTTTAAGGAGAGGCCAGTGTTGGCAGATTATCTTTTTGACCATGGGTTGAAAAGGGTGATAAGTCGTGACGCACGCCACCTGATCCTGACCTGTAATGTCACGTCGAGTCGTGGAGGTTTTTGTGGCAGCTAGGTGTTTTGGGTAACCCCTCTGTATAAACTTCTGGCTCATCTCCTCATGGCGCAGTGTCCTAGTTTCTGGATTGCTGACAAGTCTGTCTACGCGGGTGTGTTGCGATATTGGTAGGGCCCTTTTAACATGCTTCGGATGGTTGCTGGTATAGTAGAGGAGGCTATTCCTATCTGTGGGTTTGACAAAAATGTCAGTTACCAAAAGGCCGCCATCATCTACTATAACCAGACAGTCAAGGTAATTAATCTGGTGTTGGTCCTGGTGGAGGGTGAAGGTAAGTCCTGGCATAACCCTATTGAGGTCAGAAAAGAATCCAAGGAGGACATCGAGCTCACCATCCCATACCAGAAATATGTCATCGATATATCTTCGCCAAAGTAAGGCGTGCTTATTGATCAGTGGATTGGGATGGATGAATCGGTCCTCGAAGGAGGCCATAAAGATGTTCGCATAAGGGGGCGCCATGTTAGACCCCATGGCGGTCCCCTTACGCTGCAAGTAGAACTGGTCCTGGAATAGGAAATAGTTCTTCTCTAGTACCAACTTCAGAAGATCAAGGCAAAATACCTGGTTATTATTAGGTAAAGTTGTGTATTCGTTAAGGAACCAGTGAACAGCCTTAATACCCTCATCATGTGAGATGCTGGTATACAGGCTGTTCACATCGAGTGTTACAAGGTATGCATTCTTTGGAATGTGGTGAAGGTCTCTAATTATATCGAGAAAGTGGGAGGAATCCTTCACATATGATGGTATGAGAGGTATAAAAGGTGAGAGTATTCTGTCAATAGTCTTGGCCAGAGGGGAAAGTACTGAGTCCGTAGACGCTACAATGGGTCTCCCTGGAGGGCGAGTGAAATTCTTGTGGATCTTTGGCAATGTATAGAAAACAGGAATCGTGGGGTATGGATTAATCAAGAAACTAGCCAGTTTCTGGTCAATAGTGCCCAATTGTAGGTACCTCGTGGAAAGGGATTTAATCAAAGAGGAAATGGATAATGTAGGGTCCCTCGATATAGGTTCATAGGTACTAGTATCAGAAAGTTGCCCCAAGATCTCACTAACATAATAGTCCCGGTCTAGTACTACTGTAGCTCCGCCCTTATCGGCTGGTTTGATAACGATATTGGTATTCTCTCTTAAGCTCTGAATGGCTCTGGACTCCTCTATACTGAGATTGTGACTCAAATGGAAATCACCCCTATGTATCCTAGTGTTCAATGCATCGATATCATTAGAAACCAAAGAAATAAAGGTCTCAACCGGGTGGTACTGTCTGGGTGGCATATATGAACTGGCCATGCTCAACCCCAGATCCTTAGTATTAAAACAGACAGTATCGCCCGGTAGAGGTCCCATAACACCCATGTCAGTGACAACTTTGTCAGTGACAAAATGTGCCCTTAATCTCAGAGACCTGTAGAATCGGTTAAGTTCCTGTTCCACCTGAAAGGTGTCATATCTGGAAGTGGGACAAAAGGACAATCCCTTCTGTAACACTAGATGTTCCGCCGGCGACAGGTTATAGGAGGAAATGTTGAGGACAAGATTGGTGTTACCTGTGACCGAGTCCATATCCGGCCCTCTCGATTGTTGGGATACCTTTCTCTTCCCCCGCCTTGTCTTCTTGTAGGTGGTCTGCGTTCTAAAAAATTCTGTTGACGGGGCGCTCCATAGTCTCCCTCGGAGTCGCTGGTAGATGCATAACCTCCAAATCTGTAGGGACGTTGGAAACGGGAGCCTTCCCCAGATCGCCATCTATAAACCGTACCCTTGGTATAGTCTTCCTGGTCTCTAAAGAATTTTTGTCGTTTCTTCGTTTCCAGGTTATAGCTCAAGTGATAGTGTCATACTACAAGGTGGCTGCACAGGTACATGGCAGATTATATAATATACTGTGGAGAATCGCTTTGTAATAATGTGCTAACATTAATTTTCATTATATCAGACGCTTCCTATACATGCTCCACGGCGCTCTTTGGCGGTGATCTAATTGCATATGGTCAGTGTTGTCATTGGGGCATTATCTCTGCAGAATTGTAACAGCAGGTATTCTATTTCCTTTATACATTATTATATGTCTATTGGTCGCTGGACTAGTCATGGTGGTCTCCCAGTCCATTTATATGCTCACCCTTGAGTAGGCACATATTGGCATAAGCTACTGTGTAACTTTTAGCCATGTGATTAGCTGTCTCACTGATTACCTTTTAGACGGGCTTATTGCTTCCATACAGTGTTATTTTATTAACCAGTTACGCAGCTTATAGTACCATTTGTATTCCACAGCACAATACCCACAGATACTGACTGTGGAGAACGTCCCAGTAACCTTTATACAGCACGTATGACAGTGCTATATCCAGCTAAGACATTATACAGGTACGCTATGTTAGTGTAAACATTATACCTATTAATAGAGTTCTACTTTACCAAGGCTTAAGCAATTAATTTTTCATTTTAGCGCGTTCCATGATTGACGCTCGTTTCTAGTACCCCAAGACTATTACCTATATACTAGTGACTAACAGTATTAAATGATCCCAGTGGGTCATCCTATGACAGGTACTCTATGTTATTTTTCACGGACGCATAAGTACTGGACTTTACCTGGTCCCTGTAGTCCCCTTCTTAACATATATGCTCTTTTTTGTAGCATTATATACTTCATAATAAGCTGTTCTGCCGTGACCAGCTCTCTTGATTGACGCATTCCTTGCCACTGTATGTACCTGGTGAGTCAGACACGTCAAAACCCCCCTTCCCTCTTCCCTTTTCCTTTCCTCCCTACCCCTTTTTTCACGAACAGCTGTTGCTTTTTCTTTTGCTTTTTCTTTTACTTTTTCTTTTTCTCCCTTTCCATACATCTTTTTCCTTTGGTCGGATTACCCACTAGCTCAGCCATTTTTCAGTGTCATTTCACTTTGCACTGTAGTTTTCATTGTTGGCGGACTCTTATTATCTATTTTCTCTGACCCTTTGTACATGATGTCATGGTACCTACATTGTACCTATCTTATCCTGTGTTAGGGTAACAGTATTGTTTATCTCTAATTTATATTAGTGTCTCATCCCAATTGTATTAATGCATTGTATGTTACTGTCCTCTCACATTTTTTGTGTGGTATTGATTTTTGTTTTTTCTTTATTGTATCTAGATAAGTCCAATCTGACGAAGGCTTAGGCCGAAACGTCAATTGAAATTAATTGGACACAAACTGTATATGCAACTTTTTAAAAAAAAGGACTTAATAAAGAATTATTGCATTACTATCCAGTGTGACTTTTTACTCTTATTGGGAGACTTAGTGTGCCGGGGTTATCCTCCTTTAGTATACGATTTTTTACCTCTGAGCACCTATATATCAGTGTAGCAGAGCTTCCTCTTTTGTACATGAGCTGCTGGTGTCGGGAGGCACATGAGCTGCTGAGATCAGGGGGCACATGAGTTGTAGGTGTCGGGGGGGCACATGAGCTGCTGATGTCGGGGGGCATATGAGCTGCTGAGGTCAGAGGGGCATATGAGCTACTGATGTCAGGGGTACATGAGCTGCTGGTCTCAGAGGTACATGAGCTGCTGAGGTCAGGAGGCATATGAGCTACTGGTGTTGGGGGGCTCATGATCTGCTGGTGTCGGGGGTACATGAGCTGCTGGTGTCGGGGGACACATGAGCTACTGGTGTTGGGGGGCTCATGATCTGCTGGTGTCGGGGGTACATGAGCTGCTGGTGTCGGGGGGCACATGAGCTACTGGTGTCAGGGGTACATGAGCTGCTGGTCTTGGACGTACATGAGCTGCTCAGGTCAGGAGGCACATGAGCTGCTGGTGTCAGGGGACACATGAGCTACTGGTGTCGGGGGCAAATGAGCTGCTGGTGTTGGAGGGCACATGAGCTGCTGGTGTCGGGAGGCACATGAGCTGCCGGTGTCGGGGGCACATGAGCTGCTGGTGTCGGGGGCACATGAGCTGCCGGTGTCGGGGGGAACATGAGCTGCTGGTGTCGGGAGGCACATGAGCTGCCGGTGTCGGGGGCACATGAGCTGCCGGTGTCGGGGGCACATGAGCTGCTGGTGTCGGGGGTACATGAGCTGCTGGTGTTGGGGGAACATGAGCTGCTGGTGTCGGGGGCACATGACCTGCTGGTGTCGGGGGCACATGACCTGCTGGTGTCGGGGGGTACATGAGTTGCTGGTGTCGGGGGCACATGAGCTGCTGGTGGCGGGGGGCACATGAGCTGCTGGTGTCGGGGGGCACATGAGCTGCTGGTGTCGGGTGCACATGAGCTGCTGGTGTCGGGGGCACATGAGCTGCTGGTGTCGGGGGTACATGAGTTGGTGTCGGGGGCACATGAACTGCTGGTTTCGGGGGCACATGAGTTCCTGGTGTCAAGAGGTACATGAGCTGTTGATGTCAAGGGCACATGAGCTGCTGGTGTCGGGGACACATGAGCTGCTGGTGTTCAGGGGTATGTAAACTTCTGGTTTTGGGGGCACATGAGCTTCTAATGTCGGGGGGCACATGAGCTGCTGGTGAAAAGGGCACATGAGATGCTGATTTTGGGGGGCATATCATTGATGGAATCATGAACTCACACATATGCTGCTCTATAGTGACAGAGAAGATGCCACAGTCACCTCGGCCCTCAGTAGACCAGCTCTTCTTCTACATAACAATGATACAGAACTCACATCTGAGGCCACTGCTGCATTTCTGGAGAAGAACAGGTGACACAGGGGCTGCTCTCGGATTTCAGTTACAAATACTGAGATAAAAAACTAATCAAATGCTCAACATGAGAATGAAGAAGAGAAGAGCTGGTTCTGGAGATAGAGGAAGACTGAGGTTGTAATTAGAGATGAGTGAACCTCTTCGATAAAGGCTCGCCAATTTCAAATTTGGTACGAGCCTTAGCTTGTTCGGCTCGGGCTGCGTAACATGAGCGGTTTCCCCAAAAGTCGGCAATGTTCGGTTTTGTCTGATAACCGATCACGTTTTCCAAAAATGCTTTATGCGTTATGCTTTTGGATAGAATTGTGGTGCTGTATGATGAATGGGGAATGTGGTTAATGAGTGGAAGGGTGGGGACTTGGAAGTAGCCTGAGGCGCTTGGCTTCTTTTTTTTGTTTTTCTCAACATTATTTGCGGATGATCCTGCAGCCAATGACGACACAGCAAAGGGCTTGAGTCATTGGCTGCCTAAGTCACATGTACCTCTGCATATAAAATAAGGACATGCGGCATCGGCGCCATTTTGTGAATATATGCAGAGGTACATGTGCTCCAAATTACGCAGTGAACCATATTTGCAGTTATTGGTACTTTTTAGTGTCTTCACAATATTGCCATCTCCGGCAAGAAATATATAATTTATCTTTTGTGTCAGGTGTCTGTCAGGTGTGGGCGTAGGGTTGCAAAATATCTGTTTGAAAGGAGAAGGGTACATCAACCATGAGTGGTAAATCACGTGGTTGTGGTGGAAGGGGGAATAGGCGGGGTGTTGGAGGTGCACGTATGGGACGTTCTAATGTTAGTCAAAGGTCTAGAGAGCAAACACCGACTCATCCTATCCCAAGAGAACTGAAAACTTCCGTTACTGGACAGACTACTCCACTAGATTTTTGACAGCCGCACATCGTTTCAACTTCCAAATGAGGCTGATAAACAGGAGGTGCTAGAGTGGATGGCAAGCGCTACATCACATGGCCTCTTCTTCTCTTCTTGCACCTCAACACCACACACAGTTCATTCCTCAGAGGTGCCACCCCAATTACACTTGTTTCCCCCTGCGTCACAAATCTCCAACCAGCAAACTGATTGTGGGGAACCACACATGGGCGAGTCTGCAGAACTGTTCACATATTGTATCCCATGGGCATCAGAGTTCTGCTCCAAAGATTCCCAGACTCAAGAGGAGGAAAGCATCTGCACCAACGCCCAAAATCTTTGTCAGTTGGATCCTGGCACAGACAAAGTAGGGTCCGAGCAGGATCCCAACCATCGTCAATTGACGTTAACCCCCAGGGGTGGAGGTGATGATGATGAGATTCAGATACCTGAGACGCAAGAGGAGGAGAGGGAACAACATAGAGCATGACGAAGAAGTTCTATATCCCTTTGGTGTGAACCCAGAGGCATGCAGCTGAGTAGCTCAGCAGATGAGAAGGCCGAGGATGTAATGGTGGCGATTTCCGCACAAACACGTAGTGATGCAACAATGAGAAGTACTGCATCCTCAGCCACAACTCTGGCTGTGGCCAGCAGCGGTTGCGGGTCTGCCGTTCCGAGGAAAGGTTGACTAGCCTGGGCCTTTTTTGAGACAGCAAATGATGACCCAACTTTCATTATCTGACAATTCAGTGGAAGCACAAATTCAAATAATTTGACTACTAAATGCTTGAAACCGGCACATGCGCAACCAACATGCATACTGTGGGAATCTTACTGTACTAAAATGCAAACTCCCGGGCCTACCCAATCATCGGCTGATAAATCAACCGCGTCTGCTGCTTCTTCCCCCTCCTGTATCACCGTCAAAACTATTCTCACACAGGTCCCCGACTGCAGAACCTCCACTTGTTTACCCGCTACAGTCCAGGTAAGAGCCCATCAGCTGTTACCAAAATGACCATGCCTGGTGTTTTTGACCCATGAGACACCAAAACCATATCCTGCGGGTTGCATGGACTATACCTCCCTTCTGTGCAAAGACACAATGAAGAAATGGGGGGGAGGCAATTGATGTCACTGTGCTGCTGTGTGCCTGCAATGTTTTTAACACTAGAACTACTGAGGTAGTCATTTTGACTACTTTGCACCATGTATTTCTATATAGGTGTCACGAGTCCAGTAGTTCTAGTGTTAAATATCAAGACTCCAAGGGTCTCCAAGTTGTGTCTTGTCTGAACTGGCAGCGGTGTGGGAGCAAGAACCTAATCCTGTCACTCATGCACCTCTGGATTTTTAAAATTAAAATGCCAGGCCACATCCTGTGTGTTGTATGGACCATACCTCCCTGCTGTGCAAACGATATGGGGTAATGAAGGAGGAAGGGGGGGGTAATTGATGCCACTGTCCTTCTGTCTGCCTGAAATGTTTATAAATATCAAGACTCCAAGATGGGTCTCCAAGTTCCGTCTTGTCTGTCCTGGTAGGGGTGTGGGAGCAAAAGGCCTAATCCTGTCACTCATCCCTTTTTTTTTTTTAAATTGAAATGCCAGGCCACATCCTGTGTGTAAGTCAACACAATGAGGCAGTGCTGAAATTAATATGCATTGGAGAATGCAATCACACAGATGAAGAGTTGTGGACTGTTATTCAGGCCGAGTTTGATCAATAGCTGTCTACTGAACCTGGAGCCAGGGAATGCTGTGTGGAATAACGGTGCAAGATTGGTGACGGCACTACGCCTGGGCGACATCATGCATGTGCCTTGCATGGCTCACGTCCTCAACCTGGTTGTACAAACGTTTATAGGCCATTATTCCAGCCTGGATGCACTGCTGCAGAAGGCACGATTACTGTGTGCTCACTTTTAAAAATGGAAATGGAAAGCTACATCCTGTGTATTGCATCAACCATACCTCACTGCTGTGCAAAGACACTATGAAGAAATAGAGGGGAGGGGAGGCAATTGATGCCACTGTCCCACTGTCCTGCTGTCTGCCTACAATGTTTTTAAATCTCAAGACTCCTAAGTTGTGTCTTATCTGCACTGGCAGGGGTGTGGGAGCAAGAAGCCTAATCCTGTCACTCATCCTCTTTTGATTTTTTAAATGGAAATGCCAGGCCACATCCTGTGTGTTGCATGGACTATTATTCCCTGCTGTGCAAGCACACTATGGGGGAAGGGGGGGAATTGATGCCACTGTCCTGCTGTCTGCTTGAAATATTTTTAAATCTCAAGACTCCAAGTTGTCTCTTGTCTGCACTGGCAGGGGTGTGGGAGCAAGAGGCCTAATCCTGTCACTCATGGACCACTTGATTTTTAAAATGGAAATGCCAGGCCACATCTTGTGTGTTGTATGGACCATACCTCCCTGCTGTGCAAAGACAATATGGGGAAATTAAATGGGGGGCGGTAATTGATGCCATTGTCCTTCTGTCTGCCTGAAATGTTTTTAAATATCAAGACTCCAATTGGGGTCTCCAAGTTGTCTCCTGTCTGTACTGGCAGGGGTGTGGGAGCACCAGCCCTACACCTGTCTCTCATCCACCTCTATGTTTATTATGTCACTAGTCTAGGAAGCTAATGGCTGTGCTAAAACAGTGGGGCTGCACTGTGAAGTATTTTTGCTGTTTTTAAGCTTTTAGACCCACATAACGGTGTTTTCTCTGCTTTTACATTTGGCTTCCCACTGAATCCAACGGGGTTTGAAAAGGTTCAGTGAACGTAGCGTTTGTTCGGTAAGAGTGGGCGAACCGAACTTTGAAAGGTTCCCTCATCTCTATTTATAATGGGTCAGCGACCAGCTCCATCCAGGCCCAGAAGACTCGGTGCCGGCCTCTCATCAGGACGGCCGCACACTACTTGATGGAGCAGAGTCTGAAGTGCGCTGCGCTCTTTACTCAATAATCCGAAGAAAACTGCAGATTCTGTACTGACAGGTCTAATATTAACGTTCATAATAAGGGGGAAAATGTTCTATGAATCTCCGAATTATAAAAAGTATACATATAAAAAGTATACATATAAAAAGTATGCATATAAAAAGTATACATATAAAAAGTATGCATATAAAAAGTATACATATAAAAAGTATGCATATAAAAAGTATACATATAAAAAGTATGCATATAAAAAGTATGCATATAAAAAGTATGCATATAAAAAGTATACATATAAAAAGTATACATATAAAAAGTATGCATATAAAAAGTATAAATAAAAAAGGATTCATATAAAAAGTATACAAATTAATCCAGTGCTAAGTGAGATATTGATTAAATCTAACTTCACAGGGGTGTACTCATTTATGTTTGCACTCTGTAAACACATCTCTATGTGCAGCAGTTACGGAGGTCTGTACTTCATTACCTCCTGTGTTGGGGGGGACATTAAGGGGGTCTCTGTGCTCCATTATCACCTGTGTTGGGGAGGACATTAAGGGGGTCTCTGTGCTCCATTATCACCTGTGTTGGGGCCGGGACATTATGGGGGTCTGTGCTCCATTTTCACTTGTGTTGGGGGGGACAATATGGGGGTCTCTGTGCTCCATTATCTCTTGTGTTGGGGGGGGGTCATTATGGGGGTCTGTGCTCCATTATCACCTGTGTTGGGGGGGACAATATGGGGGTCTCTGTGCTCTATTATCTCCTGTGTTGGGGCCGAAAGATTATTGGGGTGTCTGTGCTCCATTATCTCCTGTGTTGGGGGGACAATATAGGGGTCTGTGCTCCATTATCTCCTATGTTGGGGGGGTCAATATGGGGGTCTGTGCTCCATTATCTCCTGTGTTGGGGGGGACAATATAGGGGTCTCTGTGCTCTATTATATCCTGTGTTGGGGCCGGGAGATTATTGGGGTGTCTGTGCTCCATTATCTCCTGTGTTGGGGGGGGTCATTATCTTCTGTGTTGGGGGGGTCATTATGGGGGTCTGTGCTCCATTATCTTCTGTGTTGGGGGGGACATTGTGGGGGTCTCTGTGCTCCATTATCTCCTGTGTTGGGGGGGGGTCATTATGGGGGTCTGTGCTCCATTATCACCTGTGTTGGGGGGGACAATATGGGGGTCATTGTGCTCTATTATCTCCTGTGTTGGGGCCGAAAGATTATTGGGGTGTCTGTGCTCCATTATCCCCTGTGTTGGGGGGGGGCATTATGGGGGTCTGTGCTCCATTATCTCCTGTGTTGGGGGGGACAATATAGGGGTCTCTGTGCTCTATTATCTCCTGTGTTGGGGGGGGTCATTATCTTCTGTGTTGGGGAGGGGTCATTATGGGGGTCTCTGTGCTCCATTATCTCCTGTGTTGGGGGGGGTCATTATCTTCTGTGTTGGGGGGGCATTATGGGGGTCTCTGTGCTCCATTATCTCCTGTGTTGGGGGTGGCATTATGGGGTTCTGTGCTCCATTATCTTCTGTGTTGGGGGGGACATTGTGGGGGTCTCTGTGCTCCATTATCTCCTGTGTTGGGGAGGGTCATTATGGGGGTCTGTGCTCCATTATCTTCTGTGTTGGGGGGGACATTGTGGGGGTCTCTGTGCTCTATTATCTCCTGTGTTGGGGGGGTCATTATGGGGGTCTGTGCTCCATTATCTCCTGTGTTGGGGGGGACATTGTGGGGGTCTCTGTGCTCCATTATCTCCTGTGTTGGGGGGGCATTATGGGGGTCTCTGTGCTCCATTATCTCCTATGTTGGGGGTGGCATTATGGGGGTCTCTGTGCTCCATTATCTCCTGTGTTGGGGGGTTCATTATGGGGGTCTCTGTGCTCCATTATCTCCTGTGTTGGGGGTGGCATTATGGGGGTCTGTGCTCCATTAGCTCCTGTGTTGGGGGGGGGCATTATGGGGGTCTCTGTGCTCCATTATCTCCTGTGTTGGGGGTGGCATTATGGGGGTCTCTGTGCTCCATTATCTCCTGTGTTGGGGGGGTCATTATGGGGGTCTCTGTGCTCCATTATCTCCTGTGTTGGGGCCGGGACATTATGGGGGTCTGTGCTCCATTTTCACCTGTGTTGGGGGGGGGGTCATTATGGGGGTCTGTGCTCCATTATCTTCTGTGTTGGGGGGGACATTGTGGGGGTCTCTGTGCTCCATTATCTCCTGTGTTGGGGGGTTCATTATGGGGGTCCCTGTGCTCCATTATCTCCTGTGTTGGGGGTGGCATTATGGGAGTCTGTGCTCGATTAGCTCCTGTGTTGGGGGGGGCATTATGGGGGTCTCTGTGCTCCATTATCTTCTGTGTTGGGGGGGGTCATTATGGGGGTCTGTGCTCCATTATCTCCTGTGTTGGGGGTGGCATTATGGGGGTCTGTGCTCCATTATCTTCTGTGTTGGGGGGGGGGGTCATTATGGGGGTCTGTGCTCCATTTTCTTCTGTGTTGGGGGGGACATTGGGGGGTCTCTGTGCTCCATTATCTCCTGTGTTGGGGGGGTCATCATGGGGGTCTGTGCTCCATTATCTCCTGTGTTGGGGGGGGTCATTATGGGGGTCTGTGCTCCATTATCTTCTGTGTTGGGGGGACATTGTGGGGGTCTCTGTGCTCCATTATCTCCTGTGTTGGGGGGGTCATTATGAGGGTCTGTGCTCCATTATCTCCTGTGTTGGGGGGGGGTCATTATGGGGGTCTGTGCTCCATTATCTTCTGTGTTGGGGGGGGACATTGTGGGGGTCTCTGTGCTCCATTATCTCCTGTGTTGGGGGGGGGTCATTATGGGGGTCTGTGCTCCATTATCTTCTGTGTTGGGGGGGGTCATTATGGGGGTCTGTGCTCCATTATCTCCTGTGTTGGGGGGGTCATTATGGGGGTCTGTGCTCCATTATCTCCTGTGTTGGGGGGGGTCTGTGCTCCATTATCTCCTGTGTTGGGGGGTACATTGTGGGGATCTCTGTGCTCCATTATCTCCTGTGTTGGGGGGGTCATTATGGGGGTCTGTGCTCCATTATCTCCTGTGTTGGGGGGGACATTGTGGGGGTCTCTGTGCTCCATTATCTCCTGTGTTGGGGGTGGCATTATGGGGGTCTGTGCTCCATTATCTCCTGTGTTTGGGGTGGCATTATGGGGGTCTGTGCTCCATTATCTCCTGTGTTGGGGGGGGTTCATTATGGGGGTCTCTGTGCTCCATTATCTCCTGTGTTGGGGGTGGCATTATGGGGGTCTGTGCTCCATTATCTCCTGTGTTGGGGGGGTTCATTCTGGGGGTTTCTGTGCTCTATTATCTCCTGTGTTGGGGGTGGCATTATGGGGGTCTGTGCTCCATTAGCTCCTGTGTTGGGGGTGGCATTATGGGGGTCTGTGCTCCATTAGCTCCTATGTTGGGGGGGGGAGGCATTATGGGGGTCTATGTGCTCCATTATCTCCTGTGTTGGGGCCGGGGACATTGTGGGGGTCTCTGTGCGCCATTATCTCCTGTGTTGGGGGGGTCATTATGGGGGTCTGTCTCCATTATCTCCTGTGTTGGGGGGGGGGTCATTATGGGGGTCTGTGCTCCATTATCTTCTGTGTTGGGGGGGACATTGTGGGGGTCTCTGTGCTCCATTATCTCCTGTGTTGGGGGGGGGGGTCATTATGGGGGTCTGTGCTCCATTATCTTCTGTGTTGGGGGGAACATTGTGGGGGTCTTTGTGCTCCATTATCTCCTGTGTTGGGGGGTCATTATGGGGGTCTGTGCTCCATTTTCTTCTGTGTTGGGGGGGACATTGTGGGGGTCTCTGTGCTCCATTATCTCCTGTGTTGGGGGGTCATCATGGGGGTCTGTGCTCCATTATCTCCTGTGTTGGGGGGGTCATTATGGGGGTCTGTGCTCCATTATCTTCTGTGTTGGGGGGACATTGTGGGGGTCTCTGTGCTCCATTATCTCCTGTGTTGGGGGGGTCATTATGGGAGTCTGTGCTCCATTATCTCCTGTGTTGGGGGGGTCATTATGGGGGTCTGTGCTCCATTATCTTCTGTGTTGGGGGGGGGACATTGTGGGGGTCTCTGTGCTCCATTATCTCCTGTGTTGGGGGGGTCATTATGGGGGTCTGTGCTCCATTATCTTCTGTGTTGGGGGGGTCATTATGGGGGTCTGTGCTCCATTATCTCCTGTGTTGGGGGGGTCATTATGGGGGTCTGTGCTCCATTATCTCCTGTGTTGGGGGGGGGGGTCTGTGCTACATTATCTCCTGTGTTGGGGGGGACATTGTGGGATCTCTGTGCTCCATTATCTCCTGTGTTGGGGGGGGTCATTATGGGGGTCTGTGCTCCATTATCTCCTGTGTTGGGGGGGACATTGTGGGGGTCTCTGTGCTCCATTATCTCCTGTGTTGGGGGTGGCATTATGGGGGTCTGTGCTCCATTATCTCCTGTGTTTGGGGTGGCATTATGGGGGTCTGTGCTCCATTATCTCCTGTGTTGGGGGGGTTCATTATGAGGGTCTCTGTGCTCCATTATCTCCTGTGTTGGGGGTGGCATTATGGGGGTCTGTGCTCCATTATCTCCTGTGTTGGGGGGGGACAATATAGGGGTCTCTGTGCTCTATTATATCCTGTGTTGGGGCCGAAAGATTATTGGGGTGTCTGTGCTCCAGTATCCCCTGTGTTGGGGGGGTCAATATGGGGGTCTGTGCTCCATTATCTCCTGTGTTGGGGGGGACAATATAGGGGTCTGTGCTCCATTATCTCCTGTGTTGGGGGGGGACAATATCAGGGGTCTCTGTGCTCCATTATCTCCTGTGTTGGGGGGGGGTCATTATCTTTTGTGTTGGGGGGGGGACATTATGGGGGTCTCTGTGCTCCATTATCTCCTGTGTTGGGGGTGGCATTATGGGGTTCTGTGCTCCATTATCTTCTGTGTTGGGGGGGACATTTTGGGGGTCTCTGTGCTCCATTATCTCCTGTGTTGGGGAGGGTCATTATGGGGGTCTGTGCTCCATTATCTTCTGTGTTGGGGGGGACATTGTGGGGGTCTCTGTGCTCCATTATCTCCTGTGTTGGGGGGGTCATTATGGGGGTCTGTGCTCCATTATCTCCTGTGTTGGGGGGGACATTGTGGGGGTCTCTGTGCTCCATTATCTCCTGTGTTGGGGGGCATTATGGGGGTCTCTGTGCTCCATTATCTCCTATGTTGGGGGTGGCATTATGGGGGTCTCTGTGCTCCATTATCTCCTGTGTTGGGGGGTTCATTATGGGGGGTCTCTGTGCTCCATTATCTCCTGTGTTGGGGGTGGCATTATGGGGGTCTGTGCTCCATTAGCTCCTGTGTTGGGGGGGCATTATGGGGGTCTCTGTGCTCCATTATCTCCTGTGTTGGGGGTGGCATTATGGGGGTCTCTGTGCTCCATTATCTCCTGTGTTGGGGGGTCATTATGGGGGTCTCTGTGCTCCATTATCTCCTGTGTTGGGGCCGGGACATTATGGGGGTCTGTGCTCCATTTTCACCTGTGTTGGGGGGGGGTCATTATGGGGGTCTGTGCTCCATTATCTTCTGTGTTGGGGGGGACATTGTGGGGGTCTCTGTGCTCCATTATCTCCTGTGTTGGGGGGTTCATTATGGGGGTCTCTGTGCTCCATTATCTCCTGTGTTGGGGGTGGCATTATGGGGGTCTGTGCTCGATTAGCTCCTGTGTTGGGGGTGGCATTATGGGGGTCTCTGTGCTCCATTATCTCCTGTGTTGGGGGTGGCATTATGGGGGTCTATGCTCCATTATCTCCTGTGTTGGGGGGGACAATATAGGGGTCTCTGTGCTCTATTATATCCTGTGTTGGGGCCGAAAGATTATTGGGGTGTCTGTGCTCCAGTATCCCCTGTGTTGGGGGGGTCAATATGGGGGTCTGTGCTCCATTATCTCCTGTGTTGGGGGGGACAATATAGGGGTCTGTGCTCCATTATCTCCTGTGTTGGGGGGGACAATATAGGGGTCTCTGTGCTCCATTATCTCCTGTGTTGGGGGGGGGTCATTATCTTTTGTGTTGGGGGGGGGACATTATGGGGGTCTCTGTGCTCCATTATCTCCTGTGTTGGGGGTGGCATTATGGGGTTCTGTGCTCCATTATCTTCTGTGTTGGGGGGGACATTTTGGGGGTCTCTGTGCTCCATTATCTCCTGTGTTGGGGAGGGTCATTATGGGGGTCTGTGCTCCATTATCTTCTGTGTTGGGGGGGACATTGTGGGGGTCTCTGTGCTCCATTATCTCCTGTGTTGGGGGGGTCATTATGGGGGTCTGTGCTCCATTATCTCCTGTGTTGGGGGGGACATTGTGGGGGTCTCTGTGCTCCATTATCTCCTGTGTTGGGGGGGCATTATGGGGGTCTCTGTGCTCCATTATCTCCTATGTTGGGGGTGGCATTATGGGGGTCTCTGTGCTCCATTATCTCCTGTGTTGGGGGGTTCATTATGGGGGTCTCTGTGCTCCATTATCTCCTGTGTTGGGGGTGGCATTATGGGGGTCTGTGCTCCATTAGCTCCTGTGTTGGGGGGGCATTATGGGGGTCTCTGTGCTCCATTATCTCCTGTGTTGGGGGTGGCATTATGGGGGTCTCTGTGCTCCATTATCTCCTGTGTTGGGGGGTCATTATGGGGGTCTCTGTGCTCCATTATCTCCTGTGTTGGGGCCGGGACATTATGGGGGTCTGTGCTCCATTTTCACCTGTGTTGGGGGGGGGTCATTATGGGGGTCTGTGCTCCATTATCTTCTGTGTTGGGGGGGACATTGTGGGGGTCTCTGTGCTCCATTATCTCCTGTGTTGGGGGGTTCATTATGGGGGTCTCTGTGCTCCATTATCTCCTGTGTTGGGGGTGGCATTATGGGGGTCTGTGCTCGATTAGCTCCTGTGTTGGGGGGGGCATTATGGGGGTCTCTGTGCTCCATTATCTTCTGTGTTGGGGGGGGTCATTATGGGGGTCTGTGCTCCATTATCTCCTGTGTTGGGGGTGGCATTATGGGGGTCTGTGCTCCATTATCTTCTGTGTTGGGGGGACATTGTGGGGGTCTCTGTGCTCCATTATCTCCTGTGTTGGGGGGGTCATTATGGGAGTCTGTGCTCCATTATCTCCGGTGTTAGGGGGGGTCATTATGGGGGTCTGTGCTCCATTATCTTCTGTGTTGGGGGGGGGACATTGTGGGGGTCTCTGTGCTCCATTATCTCCTGTGTTGGGGGGGTCATTATGGGGGTCTGTGCTCCATTATCTTCTGTGTTGGGGGGGGGTCATTATGGGGGTCTGTGCTCCATTATCTCCTGTGTTGGGGGGGTCATTATGGGGGTCTGTGCTCCATTATCTCCTGTGTTGGGGGGGGGTCTGTGCTACATTATCTCCTGTGTTGGGGGGGACATTGTGGGGATCTCTGTGCTCCATTATCTCCTGTGTTGGGGGGGGGTCATTATGGGGGTCTGTGCTCCATTATCTCCTGTGTTGGGGGGGGACATTGTGGGGGTCTCTGTGCTCCATTATCTCCTGTGTTGGGGGTGGCATTATGGGGGTCTGTGCTCCATTATCTCCTGTGTTTGGGGTGGCATTATGGGGGTCTGTGCTCCATTATCTCCTGTGTTGGGGGGGGGTTCATTATGGGGGTCTCTGTGCTCCATTATCTCCTGTGTTGGGGGTGGCATTATGGGGGTCTGTGCTCCATTATCTCCTGTGTTGGGGGGGACAATAAAGGGGTCTCTGTGCTCTATTATATCCTGTGTTGGGGCCGGGAGATTATTGGGGTGTCTGTGCTCCATTATCTCCTGTGTTGGGGGGGTCATTATCTTCTGTGTTGGGGGGGTCATTATGGGGGTCTGTGCTCCATTATCTTTTGTGTTGGGGGGACATTGTGGGGGTCTCTGTGCTCCATTATCTCCTGTGTTGGGGGGGGTCATTATGGGGGTCTGTGCTCCATTATCACCTGTGTTGGGGGGGACAATATGGGGGTCTCTGTGCTCTATTATCTCCTGTGTTGGGGCCGAAAGATTATTGGGGTGTCTGTGCTCCAGTATCCCCTGTGTTGGGGGGGGTCAATATGGGGGTCTGTGCTCCATTATCTCCTGTGTTGGGGGGGCCAATATAGGGGTCTGTGCTCCATTATCTCCTGTGTTGGGGGGGACAATATAGGGGTCTCTGTGCTCTATTATCTCCTGTGTTGGGGGGGGGGGTCATTATCTCCTGTGTTGGGGAGGGGTCATTATGGGGGTCTCTGTGCTCCATTATCTCCTGTGTTGGGGGGGGGTCATTATCTTCTGTGTTGGGGGGGGGACATTATGGGGTTCTGTGCTCCATTATCTTCTGTGTTGGGGGGGACATTTTGGGGGTCTCTGTGCTCCATTATCTCCTGTGTTGGGGAGGGTCATTATGGGGGTCTGTGCTCCATTATCTTCTGTGTTGGGGGGGACATTGTGGGGGTCTCTGTGCTCCATTATCTCCTGTGTTGGGGGGGTCATTATGGGGGTCTGTGCTCCATTATCTCCTGTGTTGGGGGGACATTGTGGGGGTCTCTGTGCTCCATTATCTCCTGTGTTGGGGGGGGCATTATGGGGGGTCTCTGTGCTCCATTATCTCCTATGTTGGGGGTGGCATTATGGGGGTCTCTGAGCTCCATTATCTCCTGTGTTGGGGGGTTCATTATGGGGGTCTCTGTGCTCCATTATCTCCTGTGTTGGGGGTGGCATTATGGGGGTCTGTGCTCCATTAGCTGTTGGGGGGGCATTATGGGGGTCTCTGTGCTCCATTATCTCCTGTGTTGGGGGGTCATTATGGGGGTCTCTGTGCTCCATTATCTCCTGTGTTGGGGCCGGGACATTATGGGGGTCTGTGCTCCATTTTCACCTGTGTTGGGGGGGGGTCATTATGGGGGTCTGTGCTCCATTATCTTCTGTGTTGGGGGGGACATTGTGGGGGTCTCTGTGCTCCATTATCTCCTGTGTTGGGGGGTTCATTATGGGGTCTCTGTGCTCCATTATCTCCTGTTGTTGGGGGTGGCATTATGGGGGTCTGTGCTCGATTAGCTCCTGTGTTGGGGGGGGCATTATGGGGGTCTCTGTGCTCCATTATCTTCTGTGTTGGGGGGGTCATTATGGGGGTCTGTGCTCCATTATCTCCTGTGTTGGGGGTGGCATTATGGGGGTCTGTGCTCCATTATCTTCTGTGTTGGGGGGGGGTCATTATGGGGGTCTGTGCTCCATTTTCTTCTGTGTTGGGGGGACATTGTGGGGGTCTCTGTGCTCCATTATCTCCTGTGTTGGGGGGGTCATCATGGGGGTCTGTGCTCCATTATCTCCTGTGTTGGGGGGGGTCATTATGGGGGTCTGTGCTCCATTATCTTCTTTGTTGGGGGGGGTCATTATGGGGGTCTGTGCTCCATTATCTCCTGTGTTGGGGGGGTCATTATGGGGGTCTGTGCTCCATTATCTCCTGTGTTGGGGGGGTCTGTGCTCCATTATCTCCTGTGTTGGGGGGACATTGTGGGGATCTCTGTGCTCCATTATCTCCTGTGTTGGGGGGGGGTCATTATGGGGGTCTGTGCTCCATTATCTCCTCTGTTGGGGGGGACATTGTGGGGGTCTCTGTGCTCCATTATCTCCTGTGTTTGGGGTGGCATTATGGGGGTCTGTGCTCCATTATCTCCTGTGTTGGGGGGGTTCATTATGGGGGTCTCTGTGCTCCATTATCTCCTGTGTTGGGGGTGGCATTATGGGGGTCTGTGCTCCATTAGCTCCTGTGTTGGGGGTGGCATTATGGGGGTCTGTGCTCCATTAGCTCCTATGTTGGGGGGGGGGGCATTATGGGGGTCTCTGTGCTCCATTATCTCCTGTTTTGGGGGTGACATTATGGGGGTCTCTGTGCTCCATTATCTCCTGTGTTGGGGGGGGTCATTATGGGGGTCTCTGTGCTCCATTATCTCCTGTGTTGGGGCCGGGACATTGTGGGGGTCTCTGTGCTCCATTATCTCCTGTGTTGGGGGGGTCATTATGGGGGTCTGTGCTCCATTATCTCCTGTGTTGGGGGGGGTCATTATGGGGGTCTGTGCTCCATTATCTTCTGTGTTGGGGGGGACATTGTGGGGGTCTTTGTGCTCCATTATCTCCTGTGTTGGGGGGGTCATTATGGGGGTCTGTGCTCCATTTTCTTCTGTGTTGGGGGGGACATTGTGGGGGTCTCTGTGCTCCATTATCTCCTGTGTTGGGGGGGTCATCATGGGGGTCTGTGCTCCATTATCTCCTGTGTTGGGGGGGGGTCATTATGGGGGTCTGTGCTCCATTATCTTCTGTGTTGGGGGGACATTGTGGGGGTCTCTGTGCTCCATTATCTCCTGTGTTGGGGGGGTCATTATGGGGGTCTGTGCTCCATTATCTCCTGTGTTGGGGGGGGGTCATTATGGGGGTCTGTGCTCCATTATCTTCTGTGTTGGGGGGGGGGACATTGTGGGGGTCTCTGTGCTCCATTATCTCCTGTGTTGGGGGGGTCATTATGGGGGTCTGTGCTCCATTATCTCCTGTGTTGGGGGGGGGTCATTATGGGGGTCTGTGCTCCATTATCTTCTGTGTTGGGGGGGGGACATTGTGGGGGTCTCTGTGCTCCATTATCTCCTGTGTTGGGGGGGTCATTATGGGGGTCTGTGCTCCATTATCTTCTGTGTTGGGGGGGGTCATTATGGGGGTCTGTGCTCCATTATCTCCTGTGTTGGGGGGGGTCATTATGGGGGTCTGTGCTCCATTATCTCCTGTGTTGGGGGGGGTCTGTGCTCCATTATCTCCTGTGTTGGGGGGGACATTGTGGGGATCTCTGTGCTCCATTATCTCCTGTGTTGGGGGGGGGGTCATTATGGGGGTCTGTGCTCCATTATCTCCTGTGTTGGGGGGGACATTGTGGGGGTCTCTGTGCTCCATTATCTCCTGTGTTTGGGGTGGCATTATGGGGGTCTGTGCTCCATTATCTCCTGTGTTGGGGGGGTTCATTATGGGGGTCTCTGTGCTCCATTATCTCCTGTGTTGGGGGTGGCATTATGGGGGTCTGTGCTCCATTATCTCCTGTGTTGGGGGGGTTCATTCTGGGGGTTTCTGTGCTCTATTATCTCCTGTGTTGGGGGTGGCATTATGGGGGTCTGTGCTCCATTAGCTCCTATGTTGGGGGAGGGGCATTATGGGGGTCTCTGTGCTCCATTATCTCCTGTGTTGGGGGTGACATTATGGGGGTCTCTGTGCTCCATTATCTCCTGTGTTGGGGGGGGTCATTATGGGGGTCTCTGTGCTCCATTATCTCCTGTGTTGGGGCCGGGACATTGTGGGGGTCTCTGTGCTCCATTATCTCCTGTGTTGGGGGGGTCATTATGGGGGTCTGTGCTCCATTATCTCCTGTGTTGGGGGGGGGGTCATTATGGGGGTCTGTGCTCCATTATCTTCTGTGTTGGGGGGACATTGTGGGGGTCTTTGTGCTCCATTATCTCCTGTGTTGGGGGGGTCATTATGGGGGTCTGTGCTCCATTTTCTTCTGTGTTGGGGGGGACATTGTGGGGGTCTCTGTGCTCCATTATCTCCTGTGTTGGGGAGGGTCATTATGGGGGTCTGTGCTCCATTATCTTCTGTGTTGGGGGGGACATTGTGGGGGTCTCTGTGCTCCATTATCTCCTGTGTTGGGGGGTCATTATGGGGGTCTGTGCTCCATTATCTCCTGTGTTGGGGGGGACATTGTGGGGGTCTCTGTGCTCCATTATCTCCTGTGTTGGGGGTGGCATTATGGGGGTCTGTGCTCCATTAGCTCCTGTGTTGGGGGGGCATTATGGGGGTCTCTGTGCTCCATTATCTCCTGTGTTGGGGGTGGCATTATGGGGGTCTCTGTGCTCCATTATCTCCTGTGTTGGGGGGTCATTATGGGGGTCTCTGTGCTCCATTATCTCCTGTGTTGGGGCCGGGACATTATGGGGGTCTGTGCTCTATTTTCACCTGTGTTGGGGGGGGGTCATTATGGGGGTCTGTGCTCCATTATCTTCTGTGTTGGGGGGGACATTGTGGGGGTCTCTGTGCTCCATTATCTCCTGTGTTGGGGGGTTCATTATGGGGGTCTCTGTGCTCCATTATCTCCTGTGTTGGGGGTGGCATTATGGGGGTCTGTGCTCGATTAGCTCCTGTGTTGGGGGGGGCATTATGGGGGTCTCTGTGCTCCATTATCTTCTGTGTTGGGGGGGTCATTATGGGGGTCTGTGCTCCATTATCTCCTGTGTTGGGGGTGGCATTATGGGGGTCTGTGCTCCATTATCTTCTGTGTTGGGGGGGGGTCATTATGGGGGTCTGTGCTCCATTTTCTTCTGTGTTGGGGGGGACATTGTGGGGGTCTCTGTGCTCCATTATCTCCTGTGTTGGGGGGGTCATCATGGGGGTCTGTGCTCCATTATCTCCTGTGTTGGGGGGGGTCATTATGGGGGTCTGTGCTCCATTATCTTCTGTGTTGGGGGGGGTCATTATGGGGGTCTGTGCTCCATTATCTCCTGTGTTGGGGGGGTCATTATGGGGGTCTGTGCTCCATTATCTCCTGTGTTGGGGGGGGTCTGTGCTCCATTATCTCCTGTGTTGGGGGGGACATTGTGGGGATCTCTGTGCTCCATTATCTCCTGTGTTGGGGGGGGTCATTATGGGGGTCTGTGCTCCATTATCTCCTCTGTTGGGGGGGACATTGTGGGGGTCTCTGTGCTCCATTATCTCCTATGTTGGGGGTGGCATTATGGGGGTCTCTGTGCTCCATTATCTCCTGTGTTGGGGGGTTCATTATGGGGGTCTCTGTGCTCCATTATCTCCTGTGTTGGGGGTGGCATTATGGGGGTCTGTGCTCCATTAGCTCCTGTGTTGGGGGGGCATTATGGGGGGTCTCTGTGCTCCATTATCTCCTGTGTTGGGGGTGGCATTATGGGGGTCTCTGTGCTCCATTATCTCCTGTGTTGGGGGGTCATTATGGGGGTCTCTGTGCTCCATTATCTCCTGTGTTGGGGCCGGGACATTATGGGGGTCTGTGCTCCATTTTCACCTGTGTTGGGGGGGGGGTCATTATGGGGGTCTGTGCTCCATTATCTTCTGTGTTGGGGGGGACATTGTGGGGGTCTCTGTGCTCCATTATCTCCTGTGTTGGGGGGTTCATTATGGGGGTCTCTGTGCTCCATTATCTCCTGTGTTGGGGGTGGCATTATGGGGGTCTGTGCTCGATTAGCTCCTGTGTTGGGGGGGGCATTATGGGGGTCTCTGTGCTCCATTATCTTCTGTGTTGGGGGGGGGCATTATGGGGGTCTGTGCTCCATTATCTCCTGTGTTGGGGGTGGCATTATGGGGGTCTGTGCTCCATTATCTTCTGTGTTGGGGGGGGGGGTCATTATGGGGGTCTGTGCTCCATTTTCTTCTGTGTTGGGGGGGACATTGTGGGGGTCTCTGTGCTCCATTATCTCCTGTGTTGGGGGGGTCATCATGGGGGTCTGTGCTCCATTATCTCCTGTGTTGGGGGGGGTCATTATGGGGGTCTGTGCTCCATTATCTTCTGTGTTGGGGGGGGTCATTATGGGGGTCTGTGCTCCATTATCTCCTGTGTTGGGGGGTCATTATGGGGGTCTGTGCTCTATTATCTCCTGTGTTGGGGGGGGTCTGTGCTCCATTATCTCCTGTGTTGGGGGGGGTCATTATGGGGGTCTGTGCTCCATTATCTCCTCTGTTGGGGGGGACATTGTGGGGGTCTCTGTGCTCCATTATCTCCTGTGTTTGGGGTGGCATTATGGGGGTCTGTGCTCCATTATCTCCTGTGTTGGGGGGGGTTCATTATGGGGGTCTCTGTGCTCCATTATCTCCTGTGTTGGGGGTGGCATTATGGGGGTCTGTGCTCCATTAGCTCCTGTGTTGGGGGTGGCATTATGGGGGTCTGTGCTCCATTAGCTCCTATGTTGGGGGGGGGCATTATGGGGGTCTCTGTGCTCCATTATCTCCTGTTTTGGGGGTGACATTATAGGGGTCTCTGTGCTCGATTATCTCCTGTGTTGGGGGGGGTCATTATGGGGGTCTCTGTGCTCCATTATCTCCTGTGTTGGGGCCGGGACATTGTGGGGGTCTCTGTGCTCCATTATCTCCTGTGTTGGGGGGGGGTCATTATGGGGGTCTGTGCTCCATTATCTTCTGTGTTGGGGGGGACATTGTGGGGGTCTTTGTGCTCCATTATCTCCTGTGTTGGGGGGGTCATTATGGGGGTCTGTGCTCCATTTTCTTCTGTGTTGGGGGGGGGACATTGTGGGGGTCTCTGTGCTCCATTATCTCCTGTGTTGGGGGGGGGTCATTATGGGGGTCTGTGCTCCATTATCTTCTGTGTTGGGGGGGGTCATTATGGGGGTCTGTGCTCCATTATCTCCTGTGTTGGGGGGGTCATTATGGGGGTCTGTGCTCCATTATCTCCTGTGTTGGGGGGGTCTGTGCTCCATTATCTCCTGTGTTGGGGGGGACATTGTGGGGATCTCTGAGCTCCATTATCTCCTGTGTTGGGGGGGGTCATTATGGGGGTCTGTGCTCCATTATCTCCTGTGTTGGGGGGGACATTGTGGGGGTCTCTGTGCTCCATTATCTCCTGTGTTTGGGGTGGCATTATGGGGGTCTGTGCTCCATTATCTCCTGTGTTGGGGGGGTTCATTATGGGGGTCTCTGTGCTCCATTATCTCCTGTGTTGGGGGTGGCATTATGGGGGTCTGTGCTCCATTATCTCCTGTGTTGGGGGGGTTCATTCTGGGGGTTTCTGTGCTCTATTATCTCCTGTGTTGGGGTGGCATTATGGGGGTCTGTGCTCCATTAGCTCCTGTGTTGGGGGTGGCATTATGGGGGTCTGTGCTCCATTAGCTCCTATGTTGGGGGAGGGGCATTATGGGGGTCTCTGTGCTCCATTATCTCCTGTGTTGGGGGTGACATTATGGGGGTCTCTGTGCTCCATTATCTCCTGTGTTGGGGGGGGTCATTATGGGGGTCTCTGTGCTCCATTATCTCCTGTGTTGGGGCCGGGACATTGTGGGGGTCTCTGTGCTCCATTATCTCCTGTGTTGGGGGGGGTCATTATGGGGGTCTGTGCTCCATTATCTCCTGTGTTGGGGGGGGGGTCATTATGGGGGTCTGTGCTCCATTATCTTCTGTGTTGGGGGGGACATTGTGGGGGTCTTTGTGCTCCATTATCTCCTGTGTTGGGGGGGTCATTATGGGGGTCTGTGCTCATTTTCTTCTGTGTTGGGGGGGACATTGTGGGGGTCTCTGTGCTCCATTATCTCCTGTGTTGGGGAGGGTCATTATGGGGGTCTGTGCTCCATTATCTTCTGTGTTGGGGGGGACATTGTGGGGGTCTCTGTGCTCCATTATCTCCTGTGTTGGGGGGGTCATTATGGGGGTCTGTGCTCCATTATCTCCTGTGTTGGGGGGGACATTGTGGGGGTCTCTGTGCTCCATTATCTCCTGTGTTGGGGGTGGCATTATGGGGGTCTGTGCTCCATTAGCTCCTGTGTTGGGGGGGCATTATGGGGGTCTCTGTGCTCCATTATCTCCTGTGTTGGGAGTGGCATTATGGGGGTCTCTGTGCTCCATTATCTCCTGTGTTGGGGGGTCATTATGGGGGTCTCTGTGCTCCATTATCTCCTGTGTTGGGGCCGGGACATTATGGGGGTCTGTGCTCCATTTTCACCTGTGTTGGGGGGGGGGTCATTATGGGGGTCTGTGCTCCATTATCTTCTGTGTTGGGGGGGACATTGTGGGGGTCTCTGTGCTCCATTATCTCCTGTGTTGGGGGGTTCATTATGGGGGTCTCTGTGCTCCATTATCTCCTGTGTTGGGGGTGGCATTATGGGGGTCTGTGCTCGATTAGCTCCTGTGTTGGGGGGGCATTATGGGGGTCTCTGTGCTCCATTATCTTCTGTGTTGGGGGGGTCATTATGGGGGTCTGTGCTCCATTATCTCCTGTGTTGGGGGTGGCATTATGGGGGTCTGTGCTCCATTATCTTCTGTGTTGGGGGGGGTCATTATGGGGGTCTGTGCTCCATTTTCTTCTGTGTTGGGGGGGACATTGTGGGGGTCTCTGTGCTCCATTATCTCCTGTGTTGGGGGGGTCATTATGGGGGTCTGTGCTCCATTATCTCCTGTGTTGGGGGGGGTCATTATGGGGGTCTGTGCTCCATTATCTTCTGTGTTGGGGGGGGTCATTATGGGGGTCTGTGCTCCATTATCTCCTGTGTTGGGGGGGTCATTATGGGGGTCTGTGCTCCATTATCTCCTGTGTTGGGGGGGGTCTGTGCTCCATTATCTCCTGTGTTGGGGGGGGACATTGTGGGGATCTCTGTGCTCCATTATCTCCTGTGTTGGGGGGGGGTCATTATAGGGGTCTGTGCTCCATTATCTCCTCTGTTGGGGGGACATTGTGGGGGTCTCTGTGCTCCATTATCTCCTGTGTTTGGGGTGGCATTATGGGGGTCTGTGCTCCATTATCTCCTGTGTTGGGGGGGTTCATTATGGGGGTCTCTGTGCTCCATTATCTCCTGTGTTGGGGGTGGCATTATGGGGGTCTGTGCTCCATTATCTCCTGTGTTGGGGGGGGTTCATTCTGGGGGTTTCTGTGCTCTATTATCTCCTGTGTTGGGGGTGGCATTATGGGGGTCTGTGCTCCATTAGCTCCTGTGTTGGGGGTGGCATTATGGGGGTCTGTGCTCTATTAGCTCCTATGTTGGGGGGGGGGCATTATGGGGGTCTCTGTGCTCCATTATCTCCTGTTTTGGGGGTGACATTATGGGGGTCTCTGTGCTCCATTATCTCCTGTGTTGGGGGGGGTCATTATGGGGGTCTCTGTGCTCCATTATCTCCTGTGTTGGGGCCGGGACATTGTGGGGGTCTCTGTGCTCCATTATCTCCTGTGTTGGGGGGGTCATTATGGGGGTCTGTGCTCCATTATCTCCTGTGTTGGGGGGGGGTCATTATGGGGGTCTGTGCTCCATTATCTTCTGTGTTGGGGGGGACATTGTGGGGGTCTTTGTGCTCCATTATCTCCTGTGTTGGGGGGGTCATTATGGGGGTCTGTGCTCCATTTTCTTCTGTGTTGGGGGGGACATTGTGGGGGTCTCTGTGCTCCATTATCTCCTGTGTTGGGGGGGTCATCATGGGGGTCTGTGCTCCATTATCTCCTGTGTTGGGGGGGGGTCATTATGGGGGTCTGTGCTCCATTATCTTCTGTGTTGGGGGGACATTGTGGGGGTCTCTGTGCTCCATTATCTCCTGTGTTGGGGGGGGTCATTATGGGGGTCTGTGCTCCATTATCTCCTGTGTTGGGGGGGGTCATTATGGGGGTCTGTGCTCCATTATCTTCTGTGTTGGGGGGGGGGACATTGTGGGGGTCTCTGTGCTCCATTATCTCCTGTGTTGGGGGGGTCATTATGGGGGTCTGTGCTCCATTATCTTCTGTGTTGGGGGGGGTCATTATGGGGGTCTGTGCTCCATTATCTCCTGTGTTGGGGGGGGACATTGTGGGGGTCTCTGTGCTCCATTATCTCCTGTGTTGGGGGGGGTCATTATGGGGGTCTGTGCTCCATTATCTTCTGTGTTGGGGGGGGTCATTATGGGGGTCTGTGCTCCATTATCTCCTGTGTTGGGGGGGTCATTATGGGGGTCTGTGCTCCATTATCTCCTGTGTTGGGGGGGGTCTGTGCTCCATTATCTCCTGTGTTGGGGGGGACATTGTGGGGATCTCTGTGCTCCATTATCTCCTGTGTTGGGGGGGGTCATTATGGGGGTCTGTGCTCCATTATCTCCTGTGTTGGGGGGGACATTGTGGGGGTCTCTGTGCTCCATTATCTCCTGTGTTTGGGGTGGCATTATGGGGGTCTGTGCTCCATTATCTCCTGTGTTGGGGGGGTTCATTATGGGGGTCTCTGTGCTCCATTATCTCCTGTGTTGGGGGTGGCATTATGGGGGTCTGTGCTCCATTATCTCCTGTGTTGGGGGGGTTCATTCTGGGGGTTTCTGTGCTCTATTATCTCCTGTGTTGGGGGTGGCATTATGGGGGTCTGTGCTCCATTAGCTCCTGTGTTGGGGGTGGCATTATGGGGGTCTGTGCTCCATTAGCTCCTATGTTGGGGGGGGCATTATGGGGGTCTCTGTGCTCCATTATCTCCTGTGTTGGGGGTGACATTATGGGGGTCTCTGTGCTCCATTATCTCCTGTGTTGGGGGGGGTCATTATGGCGGTCTCTGTGCTCCATTATCTCCTGTGTTGGGGCCGGGACATTGTGGGGGTCTCTGTGCTCCATTATCTCCTGTGTTGGGGGGGTCATTATGGGGGTCTGTGCTCCATTATCTCCTGTGTTGGGGGGGGGTCATTATGGGGGTCTGTGCTCCATTATCTTCTGTGTTGGGGGGGACATTGTGGGGGTCTTTGTGCTCCATTATCTCCTGTGTTGGGGGGGTCATTATGGGGGTCTGTGCTCCATTTTCTTCTGTGTTGGGGGGGACATTGTGGGGGTCTCTGTGCTCCATTATCTCCTGTGTTGGGGGGGTCATCATGGGGGTCTGTGCTCCATTATCTCCTGTGTTGGGGGGGGGGTCATTATGGGGGTCTGTGCTCCATTATCTTCTGTGTTGGGGGGACATTGTGGGGGTCTCTGTGCTCCATTATCTCCTGTGTTGGGGGGGTCATTATGGGGGTCTGTGCTCCATTATCTTCTGTGTTGGGGGGGGGGACATTGTGGGGGTCTCTGTGCTCCATTATCTCCTGTGTTGGGGGGGTCATTATGGGGGTCTGTGCTCCATTATCTTCTGTGTTGGGGGGGTCATTATGGGGGTCTGTGCTCCATTATCTCCTGTGTTGGGGGGGTCATTATGGGGGTCTGTGCTCCATTATCTCCTGTGTTGGGGGGGGTCTGTGCTCCATTATCTCCTGTGTTGGGGGGGACATTGTGGGGATCTCTGTGCTCCATTATCTCCTGTGTTGGGGGGGGGTCATTATGGGGGTCTGTGCTCCATTATCTCCTGTGTTGGGGGGGACATTGTGGGGGTCTCTGTGCTCCATTATCTCCTGTGTTGGGGGTGGCATTATGGGGGTCTGTGCTCCATTATCTCCTGTGTTTGGGGTGGCATTATGGGGGTCTGTGCTCCATTATCTCCTGTGTTGGGGGGGACATTGTGGGGGTCTCTGTGCTCCATTATCTCCTGTGTTGGGGGTGGCATTATGGGGGTCTGTGCTCCATTATCTCCTGTGTTTGGGGTGGCATTATGGGGGTCTGTGCTCCATTATCTCCTGTGTTGGGGGGTTCATTATGGGGGTCTCTGTGCTCCATTATCTCCTGTGTTGGGGGTGGCATTATGGGGGTTTCTGTGCTCTATTATCTCCTGTGTTGGGGGTGGCATTATGGGGGTCTGTGCTCCATTAGCTCCTGTGTTGGGGGTGGCATTATGGGGTCTGTGCTCCAATAGCTCCTATGTTGGGGGGGGGCATTATGGGGGTCTCTGTGCTCCATTATCTCCTGTGTTGGGGGGGGTCATTATGGGGGTCTCTGTGCTCCATTATCTCCTGTGTTGGGGCCGGGACATTGTGGGGGTCTCTGTGCTCCATTATCTCCTGTGTTGGGGGGGTCATTATGGGGGTCTGTGCTCCATTATCTCCTGTGTTGGGGGGGGGTCATTATGGAGGTCTGTGCTCCATTATCTTCTGTGTTGGGGGGGACATCCATTATCTTCTGTGTTGGGGGGGACATTGTGGGGGTCTCTGTGCTCCATTATCTCCTGTGTTGGGGGGGGGGGTCATTATGGGGGTCTGTGCTCAATTATCTTCTGTGTTGGGGGGGACATTGTGGGGGTCTTTGTGCCTCCATTATCTCCTGTGTTGGGGGGGGTCATTATGGGGGTCTGTGCTCCATTATCTCCTGTGTTGGGGGGGGTTCATTATGGGGGTCGTTGCTCCATTATTTCCTGTGTTGGGGGGGGTCAATATGGGGGTCTGTGCTCCATTAGCTCCTGTGTTGGGGGGGGGCATTATGGCGGTCTCTGTGCTCCATTATCTCCTGTGTTGGGGTGGCATTATGGGGGTCTCTGTGCTCCATTATCTCCTGTGTTGGGGGGGGTCATTATGGGGGTCTCTGTGCTCCATTATCCCCTGTGTTGGGGGTGGCATTATGGGGGTCTGTGCTCCATTATCTTCTGTGTTGGGTGGGGTCATTATGGGGGTCTGTGCTCCATTATCTTCTGTGTTGGGGGGGACATTGTGGGAGTCTCTGTGCTCCATTATCTCCTGTGTTGGGGGGGGGGTCATTATGGGGGTCTCTGTGCTCCATTATCCCCTGTGTTGGGGGTGGCATTATGGGGGTCTGTGCTCCATTATCTTCTGTGTTGGGGGGGGTCATTATGGGGGTCTGTGCTCCATTATCTTCTGTGTTGGGGGGGGACATTGTGGGGGTCTCTGTGCTCCATTATCTCCTGTGTTGGGGGTGGTATTATGGGGGTCTGTGCTCAATTATCTCCTGTGTTGGGGGGGTTCATTATGGGGGTCTGTGCTCCATTATCTCCTGTGTTGGGGGGTGGCATTATGGGGGTCTGTGCTCCATTATCTCCTGTGTTGGGGGTGGCATTATGGGGGTCTCTGTGCTCCATTATCTCCTGTGTTGGGGGGGTTCATTATGGGAGTTTCTGTGCTCCATTATCTCCTGTGTTGGGGGTGGCATTATGGGGGGTCTGTGCTCCATTATCTCCTGTGTTGGGGGGGCATTATGGGGGTCTGTGCTCCATTATCTCCTGTGTTGGGGGGGGCATTATGGGGGTCTGTGCTCCATTATCTCCTGTGTTGGGGGGGCATTATGGGGGTCTCTGTGCTCCATTATCTCCTATGTTGGGGGTGGCATTATGGGGGTCTCTGTGCTCCATTATCTCCTGTGTTGGGGAAGGTCATTATGGGGGTCTCTGTGCTCCATTATCTCCTGTGTTGGGGGGGGCATTATGGGGGTCTCTGTGCTCCATTATCTCCTGTGTTGGGGGTGGCATTATGGGGGTCTGTGCTCCATTATCTCCTGTGTTGGGGGGGTCATTATGGGGGTCTCTGTGCTCCATTATCTCCTGTGTTGGGGGTGGCATTATGGGGGTTTGTGCTCCATTATCTCCTGTGTTGGGGGGGGCATTATGGGGGTCTCTGTGCTCCATTATCTCCTGTGTTGGGGGGGCATTATGGGGGTCTCTGTGCTCCATTATCTCCTGTGTTGGGGGTGGCATTATGGGGGTCTCTGTGCTCCATTATCTCCTGTGTTGGGGGGGGGTCATTATGGGGGTCTCTGTGCTCCATTATCTCCTGTGTTGGGGCCGGGACATTATGGGGGTCTGTGCTCCATTATCTTCTGTGTTGGGGGGGACATTGTGGGGGTCTCTGTGCTCCATTATCTCGTGTTGGGGGGGGTCATTATGGGGGTCTGTGCTCCATTATCTCTGTGTTGGGGGGGGTCATTATGGGGCTCTGTGCTCCATTATCTCCTGTGTTGGGGGTGGTATTATGGGGGTCTCTGTGCTCCATTATCTCCTGTGTTGGGGGTGGCATTATGGGGGTCTCTGTGCTCCATTATCTCCTGTGTTGGGGGGGGTCATTATGGGGGTCTGTGCTCCATTATCTTCTGTGTTGGGGGGTACATTGTGGGGGTCTTTGTGCTCCATTATCTCCTGTGTTGGGGGGGGTCATTATGGGGGTCTGTGCTCCATTATCTCCTGTGTTGGGGGAGACATTGTGGGGGGTCTCTGTGCTCCATTATCTCCTGTGTTGGGGGGGGTCATTATGGGGGTCTGTGCTCCATTATCTTCTGTGTTGGGGGGTACATTGTGGGGGTCTTTGTGCTCCATTATCTCCTGTGTTGGGGGGGGTCATTATGGGGGTCTGTGCTCCATTATCTCCTGTGTTGGGGGAGACATTGTGGGGGTCTCTGTGCTCCATTATCTCCTGTGTTGGGGGTGGCATTATGGGGGTCTGTGCTCCATTATCTCCTGTGTTGGGGGGGTTCATTATGGGGGTTTCTGTGCTCCATTATCTCCTCTGTTGGGGGTGGCATTATGGGGGTCTGTGCTCCATTAGCTCCTGTGTTGGGGGGCATTATGGGGGTCTCTGTGCTCCATTATCTCCTGTGTTGGGGGTGGCATTATGGGGGTTTCTGTGCTCCATTATCTCCTGTGTTGGGGGGGGTCATTATGGGGGTCTCTGTGCTCCATTATCTCCTGTGTTGGGGGGGTCATTATGGGGGTCTGTGCTCCATTATCTTCTGTGTTGGGGGGACATTGTGGGGGTCTCTGTGCTCCATTATCTCCTGTGTTGGGGGGGGTCATTATGGGGGTCTGTGCTCCATTATCTTCTGTGTTGGGGGGGACATTGTGGGGGTCTCTGTGCTCCATTATCTCCTGTGTTGGGGGGGGGTCATTATGGGGGTCTGTGCTCCATTATCTTCTGTGTTGGGGGGTACATTGTGGGGGTCTTTGTGCTCCATTATCTCCTGTGTTGGGGGGGGTCATTATGGGTCTCTGTGCTCCATTATCTCCTGTGTTGGGGGGGTTCATTATGGGGGTCTCTGTGCTCCATTATCTCCTGTGTTGGGGGTGGCATTATGGGGGTCTGTGCTCCATTATCTCCTGTGTTGGGGGGGTTCATTATGGGGGTTTCTGTGCTCCATTATCTCCTCTGTTGGGGGTGGCATTATGGGGGTCTGTGCTCCATTAGCTCCTGTGTTGGGGGGGCATTATGGGGGTCTCTGTGCTCCATTATCTCCTGTGTTGGGGGTGGCATTATGGGGGTTTCTGTGCTCCATTATCTCCTGTGTTGGGGGGGGTCATTATGGGGGTCTCTGTGCTCCATTATCTCCTGTGTTGGGGGGGTCATTATGGGGGTCCTGTGCTCCATTATCTTCTGTGTTGGGGGGGGTCATTATGGGGGTCTGTGCTCCATTATCTTCTGTGTTGGGGG